>NC_091015.1:11056171-11686484 GCF_041296385.1 Aphelocoma coerulescens
CAGGTGAGAAATAGGAAGGATTAAATCAGATGGAAATCCCAAATCATTAAAGAAAGCTACAAGATGCTCTCTGGTCATAGGAAAATTGTCAACAGAACTTCAGAAGCTATCCATCTTTCTAAATTTGAATCTTGAATGGATATATTTTTCTGAAGATGGTGGAATAAGTAGAACTGGAATGAAATAACCACATTGGTCAGTGAAGGTGGCACATTACTTCTTAAACAGAGTTGGAAAGTTAAATTATGTAAAATGCAAATGCTCTTCACTCTCTGAAAGGACAGAAGTTTTTTGAGTTATGGTTGATAACAGATCATTTTTCTATGCTTCTTATATCTGCTGCCATTCAAGATTAATGAGGCTGTCAGAAAAATGTTAATTAATTTCTGTGATTCAGGAATATCTAGAAGAGACTAAAATGCTCTACTTTTACTGCTAGAAATAACTCCTTGTGCCTCTCATAAACACACAGGGATCACTTTTTATACTTACTGTAGATGCTTTCTTAATTGAAGATAAAACAGAATTTTTTCTATTAAAATTCACACTATATTACTTGGCTAAAGCATGCTGTAGTCAGTTCAAGAGCTGCCTTCTCAAGAAAGAGAATGTTCAACTTTCTAAGTTGAAAAGTGAACTTAAATGGTTGAAGACAACATCTTACACAGAGAATAGATCTACTAACACAGTATTGCTGGGGCAAGATGTTTCAAGGCCATATTTTCAGTCTGAATTGTATTTAAATATTATGTAGGACTTTTGAAAAAGTAATTCCAAAGGGATGTGTAAAAGTCATTCCAAAGGGATTAACAGGAAAATACAGACATTATATAGGAATTGCAAAATGTGAGGAAAGCACAGACATGTTTTATAGTGATCTCAAGTGAATAACAGCATTGAAGGCAAAGTTAAACCTCATTGTTTGGCAAAACACATTGGTCAAATTAAACAAAAATACAAGGCCAGAAGAACAGAAATGACTGGTCTCAGAATAAAAGAAGCAGACCTTCTTGCATTGCACTCGAGAAAATACACTGTTGCTCTCCCTTGCTCAGGACTATATTCCTGGCAATTAAACTGCTGTGTTCATGCAAATCAATATTCTTTGACAGATGTGATAATTTGTCATATCATTGTCCATGGAATTACAAGCATGAGTCTAAGCCGTTTGCAAGGAAATTATGGGTTCAGACATTTCATCCCTTGTCTTTATGGTCCGGAACCTTAGATGCTGGTTACAGAACAGTAAGGAAATAACTATAACTTTTTATTAAAAAGCAGCCAGGTCACATTCTGGTCTGTCAATTTACAAAACAGCAGGAAGGAATTATGGGCTGTCCCTAAAACTCCTAGGAAATTATGAATCTTAAAGGAATGCATTCCCTCAAATTGACCTGTTTGTGTTGTTGCCTATTTTAATGGTTGGAATACCAGTAACACCTCTGTTAGAAATTAGTTTGATACAATTTTCAGGTTTTGAAGGCCAGGTCATCCAGACCACACAGAGGACCAATTGCTATGGGGAATATAGGCAATAGGAAGTAGCTTCATTGTTTTTTGATATCACTTGCTATGGCTTTTACTGAATTTTGTCAGAAATATTGTTAGCTATTTAATATTGGAAGGTAATTTATGTGTCAAAACATATGACCACACAGCCTAATTTATTAGGAAAAATCCTACGTTATTCATACAATTCTCATCCATTTTAAGTAAAAATTTCCAGTTTTTCAAATGGCAAAAGCAGTCTTTAACCAATTTGGCCAGTTCCCCTGATAATGATGTGTGCCATGTGTACCTTGTATATATTTAGGATTTTAGAAGAGTACAAGTTCTGTCATAAAGTATGTTAATACATAAACTATATGTCCTTGTGTGTTGCATGCAGTTTTTATATTAAACAGATGTGAAAGAAAAATAAGTCCTATACACATGCCTGGAAGAATAAAAGGTAGGAAAACCACACCCCCAAACTGGAGAGTTATTCTTCAAAAATAGCCCTGGGGGTAGAGGATGGCCCTCAGGCTGAGAGCAGTAAATGACAACAGACTGGAGTGTGATCCACAGCCCACAAGCTGGATTTGAATTTGAGCTCCTGAGTTTGCAGTTGTAAAACTAACTACCCTGCTAACAACCCACAGAGACCAGATGGACCCGTAATTAATTGCAAATCCTTGTATTTGTGCCTTTCCAAGGTGTGACTGATAATACAAATTTATGCAAGTACCTATCTAAATGTATACAAACAATAATGATGTTTATTAGAAGATGGGACCATCTCTGAAGTTCCATGGAGTATTTATAAAAAGACATCTCTCTCATGATTTCTTGTTCCCTCCTTGAGAGACCATATGGAGTATTAATTAGACAAAAGAAGTGGCACACAAGGAACTTGGGTTTTGTTTCACGTGCTTCTGGGGTGAATTTGCACAGCTCTCAGCAAGTTGTGTATTTGCATAGGTAGGCAGGGGGGAATAGCGATGGTTTTCAGCACAGCTAGGTCTGGATGTGGCATCTGCTCAAAAGTAGTGTGAGGGAGCAACATGGATGTGTGTCCTCATAGGAGAAGAAGCCAATTAAAACACTTGTAACACACTGAAAACACCTGCAGGGAGCCACGCTGCTGCCTCGCAGGCCGTGTCCCTTCTACGCAGCTGCTGAATTCAGATGGCTGATCCTCAAACTGATCAGTTATAGGGAATTATAGGGAGTGAATCATTCCCTGGAGTGTTTGTTTTTCTAGACAAACTAAAGGGAAAATTCAGGGAGATTGTGCTCCTGACTTAAGGCCTTAAGGTAGGTGTTATTGGGTGAGTATGGGCTCAAATTAATTTAGTAAGATAGAGAACTCATTCAGCTCTCACTTATGCAGTTCTACAATTTGGCCACTGGCTGAATTTTAAGGAATGCATCTGTAGCTTTCTCTCCTTATGAAAACACTGGAGTGAAAGAGATCATTTCTAATACAAATTTCTACTAGTTCTAGTGATTTTTGAAATGAAAGACTATATAATGAATTTTATAGTAGGCTGAATTTGTATAAGAGCATATTCATTGTAATGAATGCCAGGTGCTGTTTGGCACCTAAGACTACATTTAGCCTACAGTTTAAGCTGCAAAGGTTTTATATTGGAAAAGAAAAAAAAAAAGGAAGGCAATAGGAGACTACCCCATTTTACCCCTTCCTGTAGCTGGCTGCAGTGTGTCTTGGCAAAGCTCCATGGTAGAAAGAGCCTAGGTAGAAAGAGCCTAGGTAGAAAGAGCAATTCCATGTATCTGTCATAGTGGAAAGTGCCACAAAGACTGATTAGAGTGGAAAGGAAAGAACCTTTCTTCTTCATGCTGAATTCCAGCACAAGTACTCACCATGACTTTGTTTCTCCAGACAAGCAAGCACGTGTCTGTCCCACTCAAGTGTAGAGCCTCATGCAGTAGGCAAGTCTCACCACATCCATACTGCTTGTTCAATGCAACTCACTCAGCAAGACTCTCTTCTGGCTCCTTTTGCTAAGAAGAGAACTCGATTTGCAACATATATGCAGTGCAGATGACTTGGAGATTGGTGTCATGGAATGAAAGAGGTGCTGAACCCATCTGACAGTATAGATGCACGCTGTGAAATCAGTGAGATTTTGTTACATTTCTTTTTCCAAATATAAACTCCACAGATTTTCATTTTCAGAAGTGTTCATTTTTTTCCATAGCTGTAACAGCAGCAGTATGAATCTGTGCATTCATTACCTACATACAACAGCTTGACTTTTTTACAATGACTCATTGAAGCCTGAGGTCACTGAGTGGGAAGGTTTCAAAGACCTGCTAAGGAAGCACAGTCCCTGTCAGGAATTTTTGATATAGGTTATCTCTACCTTGTGCAGCTGAGTTACTGACAAAGTGATTTCACAGGAGATCTTTATATATATTTAAAAGGTGATTCACTCAGCCTTGGAGACAACAGACATTGAAGGCAGTTGACTGCAACACTGGAAAAATCACTTTATGGTACTAAATACTTTTTCCTAACTGACAGAATCATTATTTTTTGTGTGCACTGTAGTTCCTTTGTGCCATATGAGCACTCATTATCCTATACTTACTAAGGTTAAAATCTCTGCTGGATGACACAGGGAAGCTTGAGCAGCAGGGTAACAATTAACGGACCTCAAAAAGTTTTGAAGTTTCATCTGGATAAATGCAGATGGATTTGAAGGTGGTTCAGCTAAAATGTCTCCCTCTTCAACCTGTCCTGTTTTTTTCTTTCTCCCCTTCTAACTTTTTTTTTTAAGTCAAAATGATTTGGTTTCAGAATCAGGCAGCAGATCTAACAATTCCAGATTTTTACTCACTGTGTTGCCAACTTTTTGACTTCAGTTTAATAGTTCACTGGTAGAACCCACATGTCTTGATGTTTTATTTCTATTTCATATCCAGATAGCTTCATTTTTCCCTAGCTATAATAGAATCAGTATGAATCATTACCTTCCTACCAGCAACCTGGCTTTGGAAGGTGTTCACTTTTCGTTCATATCTGCTTTGAAATCAATGAATGATCCAAACTGCTTCTCTCTCTCTTTCTTTTTTCTTTTTTATTTTTTAGAGGACATCAGTGACTTGGAGACAGAGATATTAAGGAATTCACTGAAAAACTTTAATTCATGGCATATAAAATGCTACATGATGATGTTTTAGTACTGTTGAATCTCTGGGTGTCATTAGGCATTGTTCTGGCTGAACTCTACTGGTCTTGTGGGTTCCATTTGTAATGTTTGGCTTTGTGCAAAACTGTATAACCCAGTCATACCAATCTTCCAGATGGACAAAAATGCAGCTCTCAAGTTGTCAGGCTCAGGTCTTGTGCAGTTCACCTGACAAAAAATATCAGGTCTTGGGCTGTCACTTCTCTGTCATATTGAGTCAGAAATCATGGGCATAGATATTTCTAAATTTCTGTATTTGGAGTTATCCTGAACCTCTAGGTCTGGAGTAGCCTGGAACTGTGGTCTGCTAGTTTTAATTTTTCATTACAAATTTGGGAAAGGTGAGGAGGTGTTGCTCCAAACTGAAGTGAGACTAACTACCAATTTTGCAAATCTTTGTATGTTGTATTGACCTCCTCTTCATACCATCTTTAAATATACAATATAAATCTTAACTGAAAGTCTAATCCAATCTTTAGCTAATCCAGTGATGAAAAAGCAATACAAATCACCTTCAAATGGGTTATCATTACATTTATTAGGAAAAAACTTTTTGTTGTACAGATATTTTTGTCTAGGAAGATGGATATTCTATACTAGCATAAGACACCTTTATACTCATCATGAAAATCCAATGGGAAGCAGTTTTGCCTGGTAGAAGTTATACTTGGCATAACGCTTCAAAATCCTTTTTTTCAGATAGCTTCCCAAGCTCCCTTTGACAAGCTAAGTCATGTTCCCCCAAGCAGATATTGCTATTTGATAAGACTTTTTTTATTTCTATATAAAACTGGCCCGTAACAGTTGGATGGAACAATGCTAACTTGGCCTATTTGTCAGAGCATATAAATAAATGCATGGTCTATACTGGACAAACTGTTAAAAACTGCAACAGGAGCAATATCTTTAGTGAAAAAATTGGGAACAGTGTGATAGAATGTGCTTATTCCACCTGCAGTTGTAAAGATTTGTTCACTTCCCAGCTTGGTTTCCCCATTCTCACTATCACAATGCCACACAGCAGTATTATGGTCAAGTACTGCAAGGGGCCCAGGATAGTGCTGTGTCTGAGCACCTGTTTCTTCTGCTGGCAAGAGTCAAATCAAGGTTAAAAGTGTGGCCATTTTTAAGCTTAAAATAAAAAAAAATATGTTGATGGTGTTCAACAGATTTAAGAATCCCAGTTCAAGAGCTGGATTTCTCTTACATGTCATGGGAACAATCCTGAAGAACTCTGCTAACAGAGTGTTCATTAACTGGATTTCTGTTTCTGACATTTTCTATGAAACATTGATAGATTACTAAATCTTCATGTGAGAAGTTTTTTTCCTCTGAGCAACTGTTATGATATTTATGGTTCATCTCTGTTGCTTTTGGAGAGAAGGCCAACACCAGATATCATGGTTAAGTTAAAATAATCACCAGGTCATGAGGACTGTTAGTCTCACTGGTGGAGTTAAGGAACAGTGAAGATGCTGTATGCCTTATACACCTTTGTGTAGTGTCTGTCTGAATAACCTCTCCATTCTTCTTGGTTTATGAGGGTTATGGTAGGATGTAAACAGTGTTAAAATATATTTTTTTAATAATAAATGAGCATTGCAGTTACATGCATGGCATATAGAATTTGTTGGCATTTTTTTCCTACCTGAAAATAAGTGTTGGCTGTTTCTGTCATTGCTGAGGAGCTTAATTACTTCTGGCTGTAGTTTTAGTTGTAGGGTCCACATAGAGCCTTTTCATTTGAGAGTGTCATAATCCTCAGTTCATCATTACTTTGTGGATGTACTGGCAGAGCTATGTTGCCTCCACACCTTGCTAAAGCAAAGCTTAACTTGACCTCTCTGAAGATTCTCTGTGGTGGGTTCCCTGGCAGCAGCTTCACTCTCAGAGTTCTGCCTTAACACACTGCAATTTGCTGAAGTGGTTCAAAAAATGAAAGAATTTTTGGACAGCTGACTGAGCTCACTGAGGTGAGCCTCACCTGCCACAAGGTGCCTGTACTTCTCTCTGCCCAAAGCTACAGTCTCCTAAACAAGGATGGTAAAATAAATTTGTGGCTCTGCACAGATAAAGTCACAGAAGGAGATCCAATTTATTGAACAGCTAAATCTAGTTCACTGGAAGATGAGCTGAGGCAGAAGAGCTACAGGAGCAAAATTCTTCTGCTGCTTTCCAAAAGGTGCTACAACCTCTGACAGCAGGGGAGACCTGGGTCTGGAAAGATGATCCAGAAATTGAGACACAGAATGCTCAGAGATGTTTGTTATCAGTTTTCACTGTCTACAGTGATAAAACATCCTTGCAGAGGTAAAAAACTCAGACCCTTAATGAAGACCTCCAAAAGCATGAGGACAAATGTGGAGGACAACAGAAGAAATTAGATTTTCCCTGTATTATTTTATAATTATGTAATAAATAAACTGTCCATCATATCAATCCACTGAAAATATAGGTGGAGAAGGAATTTACCCATTTATTTGATGATCATTTTGGCCCAGTCACATATCATGAAAGAACAGGAATATAACTGAATATGCAAGATGTTATCTAGTTTATCTGACTTCTGATTTGAACAGCAGAGAACTCACCTATATCTCATATCCCAAACCAAAACCAAAATGAATGAGTTTACCCACTTTCTTCCTCATTTTCACCACTAAAATTAAAAACAGGGTGTGACTCTGAGAGCAGGAATTATCTAGACTGGAATCTGTTTGACTTGAAGGCTGTCTTCCTGTCCTGTGCTAGTCTATGTTTGCTATGTTTTAGCAAACTAAAATCCTCATCATCTAATGGTGACTCTGAGGGCTGACTAGAACACAGATAAATAGTACTAATGGAAGTTGAAAACAGATGCACAATTCAATGAAGATCCAAAATAGAAATGAAACAGCTACCTTCAGTTTCTATTTGACAGTTCTGTTTCCAAATTTTCAGAGTAAAATTTGAGGTAATGAATATGGCCTGAAAATGGCAGAAGTTTTCTTGCAAGGATGATGTTGAAGAAAAAGTGATCATGAAAAATAGCCTACACATTTTGGAGAGGCTAACCTTAATGCAAATAATGCACATGCAAATATTTGTCCATGTGGAATCTCATGTGGTTTAACAAGACCAAGTGCAAGGTGCTGCACCTGGATTGGGGCAAACCTCGGTATCAACACTGGCTGGGGATGAAGAATTTGAAAACAGTCCTGCCCAGAAGGACTTGGGGGTGCTGGTGGGTGAGAGGCTGGACATGAGCCAGCCATGGGCGCTCACAGCCCAGAAAGACAATCATGTCCTTGACTGCACCCAAAACACTGTGGGCAGCAGGTCAAGGGAGGGGATTCTGTCCCCCTGCTCTGCTGTGGTGAGACCCTGCTAGGAATATTGCATCCAGCTTTGGGGTGCCCAGCACAAGAAGGACATAGCCCTTGGAGAGTGTCCAGGGGAGGGCAGCCAAGATGACTAGAAGGATGGAGCACTGCTCCTATGAGAAAAGGCTGAAACAATTGCTTTTTTTTCAGGCTGAAGAAGAGGAGGCTTCAGGGTGGCCTAATTGTAGCCTTCCACTGCCTGAAGGCAGAGAGTGACTTTTTTACAAAGGCATGTAGTGACAGGACAAGGAGGAATGGATTCAAACTGAAAAAGAGTAGGTTTAGATTAAATATAAAGAAAAAATTATTTATTGTGAGGGTGCTGAGGACTGGAATGAATAGGTTGCCAAGAGAAGCTGTGGATGCCCCATTCCTGTCAGTCTTCAAGGCCAGGTTGGATGGGGCTTGGAACAACCTGGTCTAGTGAAAAGTGTCCCTGTACATGGCAGGGGAGTTTGAACAAGATGATCTTTAAGGTTCCTTCCAACCCAAACCATTCTATGATTCAATGACTCTATGATTTTATGGTTCTACGTATGCTTGAAACAGCAAACAGAAATCAAGCGCTAGTGACTGAAACATAAATATTCAGAGAGAATTAATGAGAGAGATGGTAAGTGTTTTGATTATGCTATTAGTTAGTTATTAAGAAAATGAAGGCATATTCTGTGTGTGTAGTAAGCCACTTTTTCTAAGATACAAAGCAGGTAATGGATTAACTTTCAGTGAAATAAACTTAATTCCGTTTTTGCTTGGGGGCCAAAAGACATCCCACCTAAACACAACCCTGTATGTTTTTCTTTTCCATTAAGATGCTATTGTTGTATTGGAAGAAAAATTATTCTGCAAGAATAATTAATGATTAAATAATTAATGCAATTATTTTTATTTTCTTTAGAATATGAAAAACTGTGCTAATAATTCCACACTTTATACAGTGACGATTCATTTTACTCCCTTGAAATGATAGATGTGATATATCAGTGTTAACTGGTAGACTTGCTGATCTTCACAATTAAGTCTTGACTGTTTTGTTCTGAGATGGTTTATGAAAATTTAGAATTTGGGTTTGTGGGGTGTTTTTTGTTTATTTGTTTGTTTTGTTTGGATTTGTTTCTTGGTTTTTTTTTCCTGTGGGGGTATGAATAAAGAGATAACAGAAAACTAGATTCATTACTGTTCTAACATCTTGAAGGTTTATGGCAACTTAGCCAAAATGGAACACTGTAAGGAATAGTTAATGCCTTCCTAAAAAAAACATTTCTTAAAAAATTGGATCTGCAATGCATTAATTCTTGGTGTGATGACCTGGATAATGCCCTGTGGTGCTGTCAGGAAAACCTACAGGGAGAGAAATGCCCTCCTACCTAGTGTTTCCACCAACAATCCTATTCTTCTTTGAGAAGATTCATGCTCCCTTACAGGCCACCCTTTTAGGGATGTGTCCTCCTTTCTCTACAGCCCTACCGAGGTGAACTCTGGGGAATGGTCTTGCACCCTTGAGGAGCTGGAGGTGCGAAGACATGGCTTGCTGTTACTTTGGTAGCTATTTGGGTTTGTCTTTAAGAATCCTTCATGATACCCGAGGGTGGCCACATGACAGAATCTGTCCCAGAAGAGAACTTATTTTATTAAGAATTCCTATCTGGAGTTCCTCTGCACTTTTCCATACTGGAGTCCTCTCAGACTTCTACTGACCTATTTTCAGTTTATGAATTACTTGCAAATCCCTTTGAAATTAATTATTTATCTTCAAGGACCTTAGGTTTGTCTGTTACCTAATATTTTCTTTCAACTGGTGTATTTTCATGAAAAAAAATGCTTTATTTGCAATGACAGAAGCAGAGTTTTACAGAATTCACTGTATTTCCATGGGAACGAATGAGTTCCTTCTGAATCATCATGGCCAAACTAACTCAGATGAAATAGGAACAAGCCCTAACCTTTGCCCATTCTTCAAACATACGTCAAAACTGATACGGTGTGAATGTTCAAAAAATTGAGGAGGTCCCTGGGATACATAGGTGGATTTCTAAAGCTATTTATATTATTGGAAAAGCAAAGAGACACCTGCTGATTTATCTGTACCCTTTCACACTTAACTGCTTGAAAAATATGTGACTTTCAGGCTCAAAAGAATAATTAAGAACTTACTGAAAAAGCTGTGAAGAAATGATATTCTTTTAGAAAATTGTTCTAAATTTCCTTTCATACTTCTTTCCTTTTAGGATTTTCCAATACATTTTAATGTTTCTAATTAAAAAAAAAAATCATAATTTTGATCATTGTCACAAAAATGCATTTTCTTTATTATCTGTAGATCCATTAGAATCTGAGATGTCTGGAACTTTTTTTGTGCCTGTTTTTACAATTCAGATTTTGGCAAAAGCAAAATGTTGAGAACTTACTGTGGAAGAAAATATAAAGAAAAAAGGGGAGAAATCAGTGAAATGTATTTCATTTTATAAATGAATAAAAGATGAAAAATTGAAATAAAAATGCTCCAGTTTTTGAAAATCAAAATTAAAATTAGAAGATGATTTTTTCCTTATTTTTCCTGACATTGTCTTCAAAGGTAAAAATCTTATCTCTGGTGTTTTGAAATTAAAAGTGTTATTTTATTACCAAACATATATTTCACTAGGAAGATTTTGATATGCCTTCTTTATGACTGCTTTTTTTCCTGATTTTATTGAGTTTTGTACCTTGAAAGGATTCATTCTCCATCAATCATTAAAGTGAGTCTATAATCAAACCTACAGTAAATTATAGTCTTAATTTCTGTATTCACTAATACAGAGTTTGAAAGTGTTCATTTCAACACAGATAACAGAAAATCTGAAGATTTCTGGTCTGCACAACTAGGTTTGGGGACTTGAAGGAATCTGGTTCCACAGTGGGAGAGTGGATGAAGTGGGGTCTCGGATGAAGCACAGCTAGGTTCTGCCTCCATGCAATTGCTTCATGTATCCTTCAGGGTGGTAGAAATTCAGTCTAGTTGAAACTTAAATATTTGAATCTTTTTGTTGATGCTGTCATGAATTTTGCCTTTAAGCAAAATGTTAGGAAACTAGCCTTAATATTTCTATTCCCTGTTTTAACAGTGCACATACATTGAAATAAAAAAAGTAAAATTCATTACAATTAACATACACTTGCAAAGGATTGGTAAGTCATATAATTAAGAGTAACTTTCTAATTATAAATATTTCTGTAATAAAGGTAGTTTTGTCAAAATTTTTAATAACTTCTCAGGATAAAACCCACTTTTTTGTATATACAATTATTTTGCCTCCCATGAGAGATTATCAACCAAGTCAGAAGACAGTGTGAAATATTGAGCATAGGCATGATTTTGAAAAATGCTGGCAGTGCTCACAATTTGCACATCAGCTTAATGCTTAAAGACTAGTCAAAATTCAGAGACTAGACTTCAGTGATTTACTCAGAGTCTAGATCTCCAGCCCTCTGTTGAAGGAGTACACAACTAAGGGCATGGGGGGGGAGTATGTAAGAGCTAAATTCAATATCCTTGGCTGGGGATACCCTGATTGTAATCGCCTAATCCCAGAAATGTTTTCCATTTTGGCCAATGTAATTTATTAAAAAATCACTTCAGCATACAGTGGAAACCAGAAATTCCCCCTCATGATGTAAGGTACAACAGAAATTATAGAGAAGCTGGGCTCTATTTGCCTGCACTTACAACTGCATTTGTGAGAAATCCATTCCCATGTGGATTTGTTAGGCATGTGCAGAAGATTAAACTCTTGCTGTGAATTTAAGAGAGATGTCTGGCTTCTGAGATCCAGGATCATGTGCAAGAAGCAAATTCATCTAGTCCAGGACATATCTGGACATGCTCAGAAGGGAAATGATTGGTGCAAAAGGGATATTATCAAGAAAGGAGAGTGAATTTAGTGGCAGTTAAGGTCTTTCCTCCTTCCTTCCTTCCTTTCTCTCTTTCATTGATCATCTTTGTGGCTCTTTGTTGGACTCTCTTCAGGATGTCTATGCTTCTCTCCCAGAACTGAACACAATACTTGAGGTGTGGCCTCACCAGTGCTGAGTAGAGGGAAAGGATCACCTCCCTCAATTTGCTGGCAATATTTTGTCTAATATAACAGGAAATGTTTAACCTCCTTTGTGGCAAGGGTAAGTTACTGGCTTATGTCCACAAAGACTCCCAGATTCTGGTACTTTTGCTTCCAATTGCAGTCAGCCTCTTGGAATGCCCACATTCTGGAAAGCCACTTTTTTCTGTGTTTTTTCTATAGTATTTTGTATTTTGCCGTGTTCTGATTTTTCAGACTTCTCTCAGCCATGCTTCTCATTTGCATAATAAGCATGGTTAATCAAGCAAGCAACAGCCAGGTGCGCTGCAGGTCAGTTAAGAACATGGACGTGAACAAATCCAACACATACTAAACAGTTGGAGCAGCACCTTGCACTATTTACTCCAACTGTGGTATCCAAGTTATTAATGAAAATATCTACAAAAAGGAATGAACACAGCTTTGTTAAACAAAGATTTTTTTTTTTGTAAATATGCCAGAGAGTAACTGCTAAAAACTCTCATCCATTTACTGCCATTAGACCTCAAGGTGCATTGAATGTGTCCCATGTCACATATGCCTTTAGGAACAAAGGATGACTAGCAACAGGATCATTTCTCTCTTTTCTGGTTCTCAGTCTATACATTCAGTGGTTCAACTGAAAGAGGGAACAACATCCACTTCCTATTGCAGTCACTTCTGATGTAGTTCTTCTGGGTTGGGACCTGAACTGGATCAAGTTTCCATGAAGAAAATGACTAGACAAAACATTTAGTTATTGATATTTACCTCTGAAGAAACACACTTACCATTACTGTGTTCTCAGAGAATTGAAGCAACACCTAAATACTTGTCTCTTCTGGCAGAGTAAGAAATGGTGGGCCATGGACTCAAAAGGGGAACCTTGAAGACCTGCCTCCAGGAAGCATTAATCCTTTACTCAAAGCTGGAATATTGTAAGGGTTGTCTAGTGGAGTATAGGGAGAGAAAACTTTTAATTTGAGGCTGATTGAGAGCTTGGCCAGATGGAGAAGAAGGTAAGCAGTTGAACTGGCTGTAACTGAGTTCCTGTCAGAGTTACTTTCTTCACTTGGATTGTTTTTCCCCTTACATCATAAAAAAGTAACTATATATGAAGTCTGTTATGAAGCAATATATTCAGAAATAATTCAGCTTGGGTCAATATAAGAGGATTATTTTCATAAAATAGAAGTAGTTTGATTTTGGCTTTTATTATAGTTTGTTCTTTTTTAATTTATAAAGGAAGGAAAAATAAAGAGTTTTAAATGAAATCTTGCAAACTTCAGTGACTCAGCTCTTGTTATTTTAAATGGTTTATATATTTTTTTCTGTATGCTTGCTTCAATAATAACATTCCTTTGGCTTGCTTAGATTCCACTGAACCAGTAATATAAAATTGCCCCTTCAAAAAATTATTAACCACATTCTCAAAAAATGGAAAGATGTACTAGCTTGAAAGCAAACCAGTGAGAGATTCCAAGTCAGAACTACAATTTAATAGGAAAATGAAAATAAATGCAATAGTACAGAAACACTGACAGAGTCAGAGTACAACCTGCCTGCCTGCCGGGCAGGGTGGTGGTAGCAGTCCAATTAAATGGTGGCTGCAATTCTGTTGAAGTGTTAGACGGGGTTCTGTTGAAGCAGTGATCCTTTAGAAGGGTCTGGTCTTCCTCTGAAGGTCCAGTGGTGGTTATGTAGCTCTTGTCCTCTGGGAATCCAGTAGGTAAGGGCTGACTGTGGTGGTCCAAACCTCAGATTACAGCCAGCTAGGAATGCTTGCTTCCTCCCCCTGGGCGGAGTAGCTCACAACGGGATGATGGAATTTTATGAGTCATGCAGTGAGGCCTTGATGGCCCATTTAGCAGAGATAGCACCCCAGAAGGAGTTATCAGGGATAAGTCACAGAGAGGAGAAGAACACTGCCTCACTTAACAGCTTACACAGATAGTAACAGAATACATACCTTTTGGTTGTATCTTATATTGTAACCTAAGGCAACATATTTTCACCTTTTATCTCTGATAGAGTTCAGCAATTAGCTATCTTAAGACCTCACAGAAAGAAATATAAGTTTATGAAAACCCTCTTAATTCATATTTTGATACATATTTTAAGACTTGTTTCGTTCAGCCTGGAGAAGAGGATATTGAGGGTAGACCTCATTGCCCTCTTCAATATCCCAAGAGAGGAGGTGGAGTTGCAGGTACTGATCTCTTCACTCTCATGACCAGTGACAGGAGTCAAGGAAATGGCATGAAACTGAGTCAGGGAGGTTTAGGTTGGATATCAGGGAATCATTGTTTATCCAGAGGGTGGCTGGGCACTGGAACAAGCTGTCCAGGGAAGTGGTCACTGCCCCAGGCCTGACAGAGTTTAAAAGCATTTGGAAGACACTTTTTGGCACATGATGTGACTTGTGGGATGTCTTGCACAGTTGGACTTGATGATCCTGTAGGGTCTCTTCCAACTCAGCATAATCTATGATTCTTTGTTTCTCATATGTCAAGTTCTATCTAGTTAGAACCTATTCTATCACATTCAAATAATTTCCAGTTCAAAAGGACTCATGTAAGCAGACCAAAACAAACATTTACTTGATTGTTTCTTGTTTAACAACAACTTTTTTGTTTCTTGTTTCCTGACAGACCCAGCTGCTCCCACCAAAGCTGTTTCAGCTGCAGGAGAGATGATAAAAATACAGGAAATGGTACAAAGAGATCTTTTCCCTTCTTTCATATTTGTAACATCTGAAATTAGAAATTAGAAACTTAGAGTTTAGAAAATTAGAAAAGCAGGGAGCTGTATGACACTAATTTTTCTTGGTTGACATTGTTAGACACACTACCATCTTTCTGTGCTTTTGCTGAAAAGTTGTTTTTTTTAATGCTGAACAATAGCTTGTATTGATTAGTTCTAATTTATAGAAGGCTGTATTGACAAGAGACCTTGTCAATTGTCTATATTGCAAAATTCTTAGCTCAGCTGCCATCTAGAAAAAGCCTTATTTTATCTTAAGTACTCAAACTGAATAGGTGTCATAATTGAAATCTCTTCTTCCATGTGATAGATGCTTAAAGGGAAAGCTGTATTGAGTGCTTCTGTATGATACAAAGCTCAAAGGTCAAGTCCTTATTCAAACCTATAGTAAACAAAATATCTTTCAAATTTAATTCTCTGGAAATGATCAAATATAAAAGTACATATTTTCACAAGTCTTCAAAATAATTTTTAGACACACAATCATGTACTGACATTGAATATTAGGATTAAATCTCTCTAGTCTGTATCATTCCTACTTATGCTTTCTCCTAATTTGTACACTGATTTGCCTTTGACACGTGTCTAATTTTGCTATGATTGTGACCTTCCAGCAACATTTTCTTTCCTTCTACCCCTTCTCTGTGATGTCCATGTTTCAGTTTTCCTTCCTGCATGTTGATCTCAGCACCAATGCTGATGGTCTGTAGACAGAAAAAAATCTCGTATTTCATTTTCTGAGTTCTTTTGTCTTGATTTATTGATTCATCTTCACCATTCACTGAAAGACCTGTTCACTTGATTTGTTTTGTAGTATATACTGTAACGCACTCAGATATATTTGTTACAAATAATCTCTGAAACACCACTACATGCGCCTGAAAAGCAGAGGATGACCTGTGACTGTGCAAATGGAGTGGTGGAATACTGAAAATGGGACTGCTTAACAGCTGGACAACACCTTAATAAGCTGGATGTCTGCAGTCCTCCACATGGCTAATGAAAGGCTGCAGCTGGGTGGTGTCACTTTATGATGTAAATGTGTGTACTACACACAATGCCTTACAGGTGAACAGGTGTATATATATATATATATATATATATATATACACATATGTGTGTATATATATATATGCGTGTGTGTATATATATATATATATATCTCAATGATTTAATTTAAAGATTTTTTTTTTTTAAGCATGTTCAGCGTATGGTTAATTGAAGGCACAGTAGACTGCCAATAACAAAAAGGCAGGTAATAGCTAATAACAGAACTCTGTTAAGATTGAAAGCTGGTATCTTTTGGGGACTCTGGAACAGGGCTGCTCAACATATTGATTCTATTTAGAGTCCACTAAAGACTTTTTTTTGCCTGATCCTTACTGAAATTTGGAATAAAGGAACCTTAGGCCGAAAACCCAATCTTTAGATAAACCAGTATTTAAAAAGGACTGAAATATTTGGGAGACACTGTTAATGGGAGAAACAGGCTCTGGAGCAGTCTGCCTGGTTGGGAGAATGCTAGTCTTCAAAAAGCTGAGTGGTCTTTGAAATGTCAGTTTTCACAGCAGGAGAGACAAACAGTGGCTGGACTTGAAGAAACCAACAATTCTTGGTTACTTATGTGATTATTGTGTCTTCTCTTACTGCACCACTCTTTAATTCCTCACTTAAGTAGACATACATTAAAAGTAAAATGCTGAGTCTAGGCTCTACAAGCTGTAAAAACTCTTGGGCCCCTTCAGGTTATAAATCCCTCTTTGGAGACGCCCACCTGGAGAGAGCCATTCTTTTGTGATCAGGTGACTTAGACTAGGTAAATAATTTAAAAATATCTACGTAAGGTGAGATGAATTTCATGTTCCATATTTATGTGGTTTCTAGTGTAACACAACTGATGGTGTCTCATTCACACTCTTTGCTCTCTGACACTGGAGGCATTTAGACCAGTCACCTTGAATTTCCCTGAGGAGTTATTCTTCTGTTTGATTCTGTGTAATGAAAACCTTTTTTTAGAGTTTTCTTCCTCCAGTCTCACACTCCTGAAAAATCAATTATGCTTATTAAAGTTGACTATAATCTTGGTCTAAAATTACATTCTCCTTTGTCTTCTGTGATTGTTTTTGATTTGTGTCTCTTTCATCACACATTAAGAATGCCTTTGAGAGGATCCTTCTTATTCACATTTCTGTGTGTACTTAGGTTATTCTTCTTCAAAGTCATATTTTCAGTGTCTTTAAGGGAGAAAACTGGGACTCTAATGACTGTATATTGTGATAAAGCACATATTCAAGGTCCAGAATTTCATTGCAATTCTCTCCTTGGAATTTGTTACTAAACTGAGGAATGTAAGATTGTACTAAACCATTGGGTTGCAGAGTTTGTTTTGACTGGGTTTAATACAGCTGTTGTTGATGAGCATAGACCAACATTAAATCTATGTTGATGGAAATATCTTTTTGAAACAAATAAATCTTCATGGACAATTTTCTGGTTATATTCAAGCTTTCATATAAACCACAAAGAAATCCAAGAATCAGGTTTAGGTTAGATATGAGGATTGATTAAAGAATGGTTATAAAGAATTTGAATTCTCAGATGAAAAGTTCGTTAATATAGTGGTGAATCACTTTTGTGGACATATATCTAGAACTGGAATAATTTATAGATTCATTTTTGAACCTACCAAAGAGTATTTATATGTAAATTCATGTGTCCCTTAACACTGGGATCTTTGGAAGACATGTTAAAATACACATTTTCTATTAAACAATAACTATCACAGAAGAACACAATAACAGCTTTTTTAAGCCCAACAAAATGTCAGCATCCTTCCTCCAGCAGTGATTGGCTCTGTGTGTGCCAGTAATGATTGTGTGCAGGGAAAGAATGTAAAATCTTTGTAAGTATGGAGTGGCCTTTCTCAGTTCTGGAGCAGCCCTTCCAGAAGTTGTCTCTGCATCATCCCAGCCTAACAGAATGGTCTCTGAACACCTTCAGCTTCTTTGAAAGTTCCTAGAAGGACTATTTTTGAAAATAACAGAATAAATCTTTTCCATGTAGAGTATTGGAGGTTCTTGATAACCATGTTCAGCTTCTTGACTGTTCAATGGACATGTAGGGTTAAAATATGATGATGATGATATCATTGATATTTATCATTGATAAATAAAATTCCATTTGGTTTTAATTAAATCACAATAATAATACAATTACCATTACTTATGACCAAGCAGTCTTTATTACATATCAGACTGGTCAATTTTATATCTTCTTCCCTCCTTGATTTTCTCATGCTTATAACAGAGGCTCAAGAACTTTAATTCAGGACTATATTTCTGTTTTTGTAAAGTGGCTTGTCCATATTATGGTGTAATTAGTCTTCCTATTTCCTAACCCAAAAAGAATAGAAATATTTCCAACTGCAATTAGAAAACTGAGAAGCTAGTTTTCACTGATTTTTTCACACACTCTTTATCCTTTTATTTGAGCATGTTCTTTCTCTTTCTAATAGAAGCCAGCATTTATTTTAAAGGATGCTAGCAGATGTGCAGATTATTCTTCAAAACTTCCTGTTCCTGTCAGTTGACAGATTTTTGTTATCATTTCAGATATTGGCACATTTTATTTATGAAGATAGCTTTCCTATCTGTGTCAGTGCCAACAGAGAAGTAGCTCTGTTTTATCCTTTCTGCATAAGATATTATGACAGTCACAAACATCCACAGGTGCAGTTTACTGATATCTCACTGTATTAGGAAAACCAAATAATAAAATTTAGTAAGATATGTGAAGAGCACTGGCTGTCATATGTTTTCAGAAATTATTTTGAAAGATCATTCAGATAGTGTTCAGACAACGTGTTTTTTAAACATCTTGCTTTTCAGATCAGTTCTGATCTCTTTCTTGGCGATAGAATGAGAGTTGATTTTATGGTGGTTTTTTGTTTGTTTGGGTTTTTTCTAACCTTCTCCCAAATGTGGCATAATGTCTTTCCCCTTCTTATTTCAAACCAGAATATCTTGATGTTAAATACCAAGCTAATGGGAGCATTGATTAACTCAGTTGAATAAATCACAAGTTCCTATCAATGCAGATGTTGTCCATTAGTAAGTAAGTGAACAAAATTCAGGTTATAACTGTGCATTTTGGCAGTGTATGAATGCAGAGTGGTTAAATGTTCTCCCTCACAGCAGAAGTTACATCAGTGGGTGCAATTATCATGCAATGTATTGAAAGGAAAATTTGGTGCCTTTTTTTTTAATAAACATTATTCAATGTCAAAATCAGCACTGACCTACCTAGTGTTAAAGCTACACTAGGACTTGCAAAAAGTATTAATTCTACCGTCTTCAAAAACCCTACTATATGGCACACAACTTTTGTCTTGTAAGAGTGACTTTTTTCTGACAAAAATTACTTTCCTTAAGAAAATAGATCTACTTTGTGGTACTGTGTAAGTAATAAGATAAAATGTCTTTGAAGAGATATTTTTATTTTCTGAAGTTTTAAACACTCTGCCTGCTTCTTTCCTTGTTCCTTGTCAAAGGAATAGATAAAAGGCCTTGATGAAAAACTGAAGAATACTTGAAGAATATGCTAAGTAATACTCATATACATTACCTGAAGAAACCCCCTAAACTTATAAAACAGTCACTATCATTACCAAGAAGCTGGTAAAGTGAAATACTAGACTGTTTCTCTTTAGATTTCTATTAATGCTTTGACTTTTTTAATTTGACTGCTATGCTATTTATAATAAAGGATAAATAAGATAGGAATAGCTATAACATAAGGAAGATTTGAAATCACACTTTTTTAACAAAAACGTGTGAAATTATTGAAAGTACTGATGTTTGAGATCTATATTGAGATTAGAAGACTTATCTAGGAAAATCAAGAAATAGGATATATCATCAAGAAGTGATCTGTGAAAGAAGATAATAATTTTGCATGAAATAGTCATAATTTGATTTAATACCCCCCCCCCCCCCTACTTTTACATGTGTGAAGGAATGGGAAAAAGAAACTTTTGGTTGATAGGAAAGATACCAGAACATTCCACCAAATTTATCACTCATAATGGGCACTAGTACTTAATTTATTAGAAAGTATAAACCAAGGTGAATTTATTTATCTCGCTCCATTAGCTGGAGCTCCACAACAAGCTTTGTCCCAGGCACATACTGGGTATCTATTACCACAGGCCTGGGCCCTAGGGTATGTCACCGTGTCCTGCAGCCAAAGGGAGGAGGAGGAGAGAAGATCCAGCAGGCAGGATTGATCTATTTAATTATTTTACAAACTCTTTTATAGACTTTTTTCTTCACAGTCTAATTGGACAAAGGATCAGCCACCCCTTGGGGTGATTGGCTAAAATCCTAAAACATCCACTGTCAAAATATTTTTCTACTGTACCATAAACAAGACTTTTCAAGGCTGAAGGTGTTTGGCTGTTTACATAACTGCTGCCTCTTCTGTGAGAGAGAAAAGTCTCTCACAGACTTAGAAAATAGTAAGAAAATCCTTGCTAGCAGCATTTTTATATCTACAAGTATCTACTGAATATATAAAACGAGGCCAGATATCTCTGGCCCTGTTAGACAAAGTGGAAGCTATCATGCTTTTGTTTGCTGGAGTTCTTGAAGAAATTTTAAGAGAGGTTTTTATAAGTTTGTGTATGAGTTTGCACACAGCACAACACATGCTCAAGAGAACCCCAGTATACGTAACACGAACAGTATAATTTATTTGCTGTTAGGATAATACTAACAAAATAAAAATATTTAGTTATGATTTGACACCCCACCCCAAAAATGTCAATCACCTTGTAAGGGTAAAATATGCATGAAAGAGTGTGCTCTGTATTACACAGTTACATCTCGTACTGAAAAATTGTTTCTGAAGTACTGTGAAAGTCTTAAAACCACAGATAGAAAAAGTATTTGGGAACACTGGAAGCATCCAGACTGGCAAGTAGATAAGTATGTTTTATTACCTCTTATGTAATTCTTTAGTATAACATCCAAAACTGATACAAAAAAAAAAAAAGTTTTTCCCACTTCTCTCAAATCTATGATGAGAATTTTTGCTTTTTTCTTTTTTTTTTCCTGATCCAATCAATCTTACCCATAATTATTTAAAACATTTGTTTTTGCAATATGTAAGGCACAATTATGTAAATGCTGCTATGTTCATGGTGTTGGCTGGAGCTGTGAGTAAGGACAAGCAGAGCTATTGCAGGCATCATGTAAGAATTTAGGAAACTGATTTTGTGCTACGGAATAGGAAGGAATGGGATGGTAGAAGGAAGACGTTAAGAAAGACAAATTTAACACCAAGGAGAGCTGAGAAGTGAAAAGTAGGTGGATGAACTCAGAAAAGCTTACTGAGGTCTTTATGGAATTTTCCTTACATCACTGGAAAAGTACTGTGATGACACCGCTCTTTGGAGAGCACAGTTGCAGCTGATTCCTATTGCCAGAGGGTTATGGGTCTTGGTGAAAAATGCAGGGGGTGAACACAGAGCATGAGCTTGAGTAAGCAGGTTGCCTGTCTGGTTTACAGTGTGGGGATAATACAAAGCAGCAAGAGCAAAAACAAAGGACTAGCTTGAATTTCCAGGAATTTATTACCTTGGTTGGTATATATTGGTCAGGAGAGCTGGTTCTCATTGTCTGTAAATGTTTAAATGTAATTTAAACATTATATGTTACCTTTATGGTTGCTGTTGACAGTGAAGGGATGTTCTAAACCTCTGGATAACTAGAGCTGCATGAGAATGTCTGGACTCCTCTGTTGAGCTACCTGCCTGGATTTAGCTGTAGATATTAATATTGCATAAATCTGCCCGTGTTTTTGCAGATAAGGGAATAATTCTATCAGTCACTGTTACTGCAATAAAAACCAAATCATATAAAACCCAGCAACACAGTTCATTCCCTCATTTGGAATCTGCTGCATAACAAATTAATGGCAGTGTGCATGAATAATGAGAAATGCTTCAAACCTGGAGATTCATTTGTTTGGACAAACGCTGTTGACTGCACTGAAGTAGATTGCAACACTGGCATTATATTTGAGTCACTAAACTATTACTGCCATTTCTATTGCTGTTACTGCTGCTACTACAGCAGATGAGCAGAGGTCAGTGACAGGTAAAGTAAAGGCCAAGTGCTGCTATGTAAAAGTTTAAATCTATATAGATATTACAGTGAAGATTTTTAGCTGGAAAAAAAAGAAACCAGGAAATTGAATTGCTCTGTATCAGGAGGATAGAAAAAGAGCTAGCAATGAATATCCAACTTATTTACTGTGAATCTGTTAAGCCATAAAACTTCTCCAGAAAACTAGACTTTTATCTTTTTTTTTTCTGTCATCTCCTTTTGAGAATAAGGTACTGAAAAGAGAACTTTGTTGTAAACTCTTCTGCTTCTAAACCTGGATAGTAATCGTCTCATTATAGTAAGTAATCTGAAATTATAGCTAGTGGATATTGATACTTATTTCCTTTAAAGTGGTATGTTTCATGTTGAACTTCACTCACATCTGATATAAGAAAAGCATGATGCTACTTTTGCAAGGTTACAAAAAGAATAAAATCTCCCAATCTGATTAAAACCTACCCTATATGTATGAGATATATATGAGATAGAATTCAACACAAGATTTTATTTTATTACAGATATTCTATGACTAGTACAGTATGTTACCTGAATGTATATTTGTACGTGTAAATATTCTTTACCATCTAAGAAGTGTATTTTAAAATGAAAAATATTCCCTCTGATTTTTTCAGTCTCCTGTTCACAAACATAACGGCATTGCATGCCATTGTAGGAAACTATGATTTTTATCTCATTTATACATATAGAAATAGGTAATAACACCTGTGTAGTCAGCTGATTTACACTTGTATAAAAATGTCTAAGCGAGAGGAGGATGCATGAATATTTTTTGGAGGTCTGAATTTAAACAGGAAGGAAACAAATATATTTTTGTACAAGGACATGGCTGGTTTTTACCTTTATTATTAAGAACATTAAGAAAGAGTGAGAAGTAAAAGGAAAGGGAGTAAGAATCTCAGTTCTTTGAAATCAAACTTTCTTATGCTTGAATTGCAATTTGTGAAAATTGTTTCCCCCTATGAAGCATGAATATTGACTTTGCTAAAAGTTCAGCAGGGCAGAATTCAGTTCTCAATCTTTTCTAGATATTGACATTAATGGTAATATCATATTTTTTCACATTTTTGGTCCTGTCTATTTTTGTGCTTATAGGTGAGAGAATTCTTTGATGGAGTTCTTGATCATAACCCTGTGTTGGGGGCTCAGCTTCACAGAAACTGGTCTCTGTTCCTGGAAGTGAAAAGTTCTTGGCCATCTTGGCCACAATTGCTGTTGTGCACATCTATCCTTCAATAAAGTTTATCAGATTACAAATGTGCTGAAGAAAGTTCTGAGAAGACAAAGCAACATTTTGCCTCTGACACATCATAAGAACAATTTGCAAAGCCCTGTGGGAGACATCCTTAATTTTGCAGAAATTGATATTATTAGTACTGAGACACATGTCAATGGAAGATTGAAAGGCAATTTGCTTATCAAATCTTGACTTCATAGCAATCCAGTCATATAATTTTTTTCAAGCTCTTTTTTTCTTTCTGTCTCCAGCCACCTCCCTGTTTTCCCCCAGATCTCTGTCTTTAAGCAGTGTTTAAATCTGAAGTACTGCAATTCATCCCAAGTGACAGCAGAACAGACCAGATCAGACCAGACTACCCCTGGGTCTTTCCTCACACTCTTGCTGTAGATGTGAATAACACTGGCTGGCTTCCCGTCAGCAGGGACCTCCCCAGCCTCCCAAGATTATAGCAAGGGATCCTGCCATAACATCTGCTATCTCCTTCAGAATTTCAGAAGAGCTTATTTAGGATGATACATAGACAAAATGTCAGAGTCTATGATCCCACAGCAGGACTATTGTCTCTGTTCAAGCTCTTTACAGACTCTGAGAGTTTCCTTTGTTGTCTCATCTGTAAGGGAAGATGTGCAAGTAGATGGGTGTGGAAAAACAGGAACTTTTTTGGCTATACAGTAAATTGGGTGAATATAAGTCAAATAACCTCTGGAGATTCAGTGCAAAGTACAGGCCACAATATCCTGATTTTCAGAAGTCCATACTTATTAACGGGCATTTAGACACAACACTGTTGGAGATAATTGACTTTTGAAACATATTCAGAGTTCTGGGTGAATCTCTTCTATTTTTTAGCTGATCATAAGGGTAGGTGGGGTCTTCTTCATTCCTTCTTAATTTTATTCTGCTATGAAATACACTGTATTGACAGACCCTTCAGTCTGTTTTTAAGATGAGATTTAAAAAGAAGGGTTCAAGTGAAAGAAGACTTACCCTATTCACCTCCTTGTCACGTCCTTTTTAACTTCTGTATGCATATTTTTAGCATTTAGATCATCATTTTTCATGCTCCCCTTTATAAATAAACAAGGAAACTAACAGGCAAGACTGAAACTGATTAAACAAAATCCTTATAAAAATAATACACTTTTTAAGACTTTCTTCTCTTGTTCAAGAGGAGATAAGTTACTTAAACACCTACTCTTAAAACTATGTGTTTAAATAATCCACTGGCTCATATTCCAAAAGAATAATTGCAATCAGAAGTGTCCAGACTCTCAGTCTTGTGAAGACCTACAATGCAAAAATTTAAAAATATTTAAAAAATATTTATCATTGTGGCAATCCATTTGAAAAAAAGATGTTAAAGTGATCCCCTGGGAGATATATACTGAACTGAGCAGACTTGTCACAGTAATGTGTTCACTTAAATTTTGATTTGATCACTTCTTCCTACTAGAGTATTCAAGCATTTAAATTCTGTATTGTAAAAACTTGCTGTGTTGCTTTCTCCCTTAATTTGCAGCTGAAAAAAATATGCTAAATTCTGAAGAGGGGTTAGTTTTTCTGCAGAGTTAATAACCAGGGAACCAACATCTACATCATTGTTCATGAATGTTAAAAATGTAATAGCTATTCCAGATTGGCAATTTGATTGCTATAACTGTAATGCATTATAGTAGTTCCAATTATCAATATTAATACCACCATGATTTTTTTTTGTTGCAGAACATGAATTAATTTGTTCACTTTCACTTCTTTTTTTTAATATACAACAGTATTGAAGGTTTTAATCTAAAGCAATTCTTATCAAATAAAAATTCATTTTAAGAAAGCTTGCAGAGACTTTCAAAGAACTGTGAAAAATATGCAGTCTTTTGCTCTTGGGTCTATAAATTAGGTTGATAAAAAGAATCTAGATATCAGGATATGGAGAAATAAGATCTTAGTGTGGTCTCTAAATTAGTACTAGTAGGGGTACTAATAAATAAGATTATTTAGTACTCATTTTTAAACTAATACCTGAGTGGGGAGGTATTAATTAAATGTGTACAGGTATTCTCAACTTCAAAGTAATCAAAAGTTTTAAAGGATAGGAAAATGTAGTATTAAGACTGAGAAATCACAGAGGAACATATTTATTAAATTTTATTTTAGGGAGAAAATTCATATGTTAGAGGGCATAAACGCCTTTTGTGTGACACCTGCTTGGTCATAGCAGAATTTGATCCAGGAGAGGAGATTTTGATCCCAGGTAACTGATAATTGTAGGGTTTTGTTGGTTTGGGTTTTCTTATTTGTTAGAAAAAAACCTATAATTCTAATCAATGAAATTTAAAACTTTCTAATTGAAAAACTGAAACAAGGTCAGAGAAATTCTATAATAGATCTACGAGCAGGTCTTGATCCTTGCTCTAAAATCTGGTGGTTCTTACGGACTTATTTTGCTATCGTTATACAAAATACTACTTCTGACCAGTAATACTGATAATTTGTTCTTTTGAATGGTCGGTTTTACAAACTGAAAAGAATAAGCACAGTCTGAAAAGAAAAAAATAATGAGATATACTCATGTGAATGCTAATTGGGCACTGCATGCAAGAGCAGTAGATGATGAACCTTTGCCCCAGAGCACAATTCAGCAATCACAGAAGCTATTTTTTGCTAAAAATAATCAAGCCTGACAAAAAAGGTGAAAAAACATTTGAATTGGTTTTAGAATGAAAACAGAGAATTTGTGAAAACAATCAGAATATGTCAGTAGGTTGGAATGCAGACCATGGATGAGCATAGGAAACGTTTGGCATAAAAGCCTCATGATGTAAATGGATAAGGATATGATCTGATGAAGAAGCAGAGGAAGAAGCAGTAGCATGCCCAGGGTTCATAAAAACAAGGTGCCATCAGCTGATTTTAAGGCCTTTATCTTTAAATATTCTGAGGGTTTTCTACCTTTACGCCCTTCTCACAGTCGTCTTCACAAATACAGTGAGAAAGAAAGTGTAAATATATCAACAGAGCAGGAGATGTCTCATGCTACAGGTGTGAGCCCAAGAAGAAGATGTTAACTTATGTGTCACAGTAGAAGAAAGTCTCAAATATTTATCAGTTACTTCTCTACAGTGTTTTTTTAGAGAAAACAGGGTAAGATACCTACTGGAAAAACTTAGAAATGTCCTGATAAATAGACTTATATGCCTTACATTTAACAGACTTATCCATCTCATGCTGACATCTAAAAAAGGATGCTAATGCAATATTTAATTTTTTTTATTGCCAGTGGTTAGAATAATATCAGGCCAAAACTGTCATATTTGAAGGTATTCTCAGGATGAAACAACTTGTGCCTGAATTCTTTTGAAAAGATCAGTGGAGTTGTTAAAGTCTTGACATCGATTTGTGACAAATATTAAAAGACAGAATATCCCAAGACAACCCCTACCCCCAAAAATTACTCATAAATAATTGAAAAATATAGAAAATGGGACTTCTGGAGAAGTGTTGAAATGGTCAGCATAAAATTTTCATTTTGAAAAATCATAAAGGAGTTGACTTTGATACAATCAATACCGAATTGAAGGAGGTTAATATATTTAACACCAGGGAATATTGTTTTAATGAAACTAGATATTTTTGAATAAATTTGGTATTGCTTTTGATGAGATTACATGTACAGCTGATTAAAGTAACCATATTGACATAGTGAATTTACTGTTGTAAAATATTTGGTTTAATTAAACATGATGAAAATTAGTACTGTACCAAATCAGTGTGTTGCATATTGAAGGGATTAAAGAGTGGTAAACTGATAAATCCCACAGAAAACTGTAACATAATGTTAGAGGACAGGCTCTAGTAATAAATCTGCAAAGATCCTCTTTGTGGCTGAATCTCATTCCTCATTTCAACCAGTGTGGGCACCACTGTGAAATAACTACAGTTGGAGAAAAACACAAGTTTGCAAGCCCACCTCCTTGCTATTCACTTTGGACTCTAGCCAGTGTTTCTGAGCATTCAGGACATGATCTACTTTTGTCTTGTGTCTGGACCCTACTGAGAACCAAAGCAAAAAGGAGCTTCACCACTGATGGTATTTGGAGCACTGCTGTGAGTGTCCCTACTGGCTCCCATGACATCATACAGTAGTTGCCCAAGTTGGCCACTTGAGACTTCTGAAGTAATTGTCCAAATAAAGGAAAGCATGGCATATCCATAGCAGGTGCAAGGGGACAGGGGAGAGAACAGCAAGAAGAAAAAGGGAGAAAGCTTGTAGGGTAAGATAAAACCAGTCCAATAGGCCCAGTAGAGAGCAAAAAAACCAGTTGACACAAAGAAATCACTCACCACCTGCCTCAAGAGGACTGATACCAAGCCAAACTCTTGAGTAATGGTCACTGAAAGCCAAAGCTCCCTATTTCTTCTTTCTCTAATTCAGTCTTTTATTTCTGATGTCATAAGATACGGGATACTGCTCTGCACAGTTTGCATCAGCTGTCCCAGCTCTGTATCCTCATAACTCATTGTCCTCCCCCAGTTTACTTGCTGGGAGACAGTGGTTTACCAAAATATGAATATCGATCTAATATCTATATCCAACTGAGACAGACAAAAACTCTCTCACAGTTCAGAGTTAGAAAGTGTGTGTTTTATTTGGCACCAGGCACTGCGTGGGATGGCTCCCTAAGATGCAGGGCCCCGATACAAGCAAACACGACACCTTTTATTTCCAAATATTATGAATATCCAAAATACAAGTGCATATTCGTAACCTTAACACCTCCCATTGTCCGCTTCATATGGAAATGAGCTTCAATGTCATTAAGCATGTGTAGTGTGTGTCCTGAATGGATTCAGTGGTCTTGAATTGGGTCAGTGGTCCCAAAAATGATGAAGTAACTCATCTTCCTCATTTTGACCTTTTTGCCTTTCTGAGCTTTAACAATCCTAATTACTTTAGTGACCTCTAAGTTCCTTCTTGCGTGACTTTTGAACGGGTTCCCACCAAGGGAGGAAATTGGTAATTGTCCTTGTTCCCTACACCAACTTATTAATGACCCCCTGCTCCTCTTACATTTCCTACTACAAGATCCACTTGTGCAAGGTGGTGTATCAGATAACAGTGATAGTTCACTCCTGCTGGCTGCAACAGAAAGAGAAGTTGAGCATTTTTCTGGGAATACTAAAGCTAAAAATTCAGTGAAAATATCACCACTTGAGGAGCGAACCATTACTTTTCCTCTTTCAGAAACTTCAGTGTATGAGGCAAATAGTGATCAGACTGTAATACTGCATCATATCCTCTTTGACTCAGACTTAATAAATAAACAGAAACAGCTGGAGAACAATAGGCATATATATCCATAGGCAATAGATCCATAGGCAGCTACAGGTTGATGTGTCTCACCAGAGATGCAATGAAATGCATGTTCTGCTTCTTTCATGTACTCCTGCAAACATATGAAATGATGAACCATATTTCTTATTTTTTTATGGTAAACCCCTCTTTCTGCACTACTTCATGGTCTTTAATGCAGAACTAACTCCTCAGAGTTACCATCTTGATTGACCAGAAAAGATCAAGTCAAATGATGTAAAGGATGGGAACTATCTTGCTAAATTTTAGATGTGTACAGTCTGGGTATCGACAGCTGCTCTATGCTCCCTTAAGAGCTGATGGAGAAATATGCACATGGTGCAGTTCACCTGATCTATTTTAGACATCAGTTTTTATGAAATTAAGCACTAAACTTACGAAACTTGGGAACTTAAACTGGGAACTCAGAGTGACATGAGCACCATACCACCTGGTATGTTATAGCCAAAATATTATAGACTGTTGAAAAATTTTCTTACTAGTTTCAACAAATATTTATTGAGAGTTATCAAATATCAGTTGTTTGTAATAATATATTTTTGGATAACCATTCTATTTTGGATATATTAAGACACAAAAGGGCTTAATGTAAAAATGTGACTTCATCCTGCTACAATATGGTCTTGCATATGCTATGTTTCATCTGATGATAAACTGTATCCAAATCTATACCTTATTGTGTACATTAGATTTTGCTAGCTGTTTCTAATTAAGTATTTTTCTTTCTTTTTTTCTTTTTTATTCAAATCTGGCGTCCACTGTCACCAGAAATCTTTAAATACCTATGGATTTCAAATTATCCTATTTTAGAACATGTTACAGTCTCATAATATTGATGCACTATACTGGACATGGTAATGCTGAGGTATTAAGGAATCTCAATGGTCATTAATTAAGCTAGATGAAAATAGACTACATGCAAGCTTCTTACAGCACCTTAATCTCAGAAACAAATAAACATCCGTATAATTTATTGTTTATATTATAAAGCTACTGCAACACCATTTGTTCTTGTGGGATAGATTGTGGCTTTGGGGAAGTAGAGAGAGGGAGAGAGAGGAAAAAACAGATATTGGGAACTACAGTGCAGTTGAGGGCGATCAATATTATATAAACATTTGAAAATCCAAATAATTTCTTCAGCTTATGAAAATAGGTTGCAATGTTGAGATGGTTAGACAGGTGGCAAACTGAGACTACAATTTTATGCCAAAAATGTATCTAGTTACACAGTTACTTCTGCTACTATCTAGTTACTATCATACTTTCTGCTCTTCTCTTCAGCCCATCCAGGGTATCCATGTACAAGCCTTGTTTTTGGGCAGGGAATGTTCCTTAATGCATGTTTGTTCAGCCACTACTATGAAGCAATATTAATCTCTGTAGGGGTGCTCACTTTTTAATAGGTGCTAATATCATACAAATAATAAGAATAATGAATTTTAAAATTGCCATAGGTTTGATTTCAATTGTTTTTAAATCAGCAGATTTTCTCTTTCTCTTTTTAAAATGGATAAAGTCACAGAAAGTCTCTAAAATGCATTTGTGTTCTCAGATATAAAGTGCCTGTTAGGCATTTTATAGAGCTGAGAGAGTTTAAAAAAGCTTCAGAAGCAAGTCAGCTTGCTCGTATTTATTTTGAAAATGCACTCCACACTCACAGACTTAGAGGGAGCTTAATTACAATCAATGGAATAATTAAGTTGAGGGAAACGTGCAATAGAGAACAGAAATGAATAGGAAACATATTCACAAGTGTACCTTTGGGCAAATGCATTATAGGCACAATATTGTCATTATGTCTCTCAAATCACATCATTATTTGCTCTGGTGTGCGTGTGGGAAGCAGCCTAGATTGTACATGGTTTTTACATTCATACTCTGATCCATATTTAAACATTTTACAAATGGTGCACTGTAGTAACACTAGCATACGAGCAATTTGGTGTACAGCTGAACTTTCACAATGCATTCTGAAATCTGAAAAAGCACTGCTATCTAAAAAGCTCTGATTCTCTCCTTCCCTCTCACAGTCCACATATTTGAGGAGTAGTTATAACAGTTTGTTCACCAGAGTCTGACTCACAGTGAACAGCTCTTTGCAGATGTATTATTCCCTGGTTCCAGTCTAGTTGCAGTAGCCAATTGCCACTGTTTCACTGACCACAGCTCTCTGATAAATAAAATGCACACCCAGGAAAGGTCTCCTAGAACAGGTAGTTTCAGAGAGTGAAATGGTCTTAGAGAGCCTTATCATGCTCTTTTTAAATTCTGAATTCTTATCTGTTGGTGCACCTTGCAGTCCCAAAGCCATAAGTCCTATAATGGGAAACCTGCTTTTTTATCTCTTTTCCTAGCGTTTGCCATGATGGACATTGAAGAGGGAGGGAGAAAAAGGAAACAACAACAACAACAAACTCTGAACCCAATTTTCAGGTTACAATTAGAGATGCCTAAATACTTTAAAGTGGTCACCAACATGCACAAAATTCTATCTTTGAAAGGGTTAATTCTGTGCTTTGGACAAATACTTAGAAACAAATGTTTGACATTTTCTGGTATACATTTAACAGCAGAAATTCCTGTATTAAGGAGGGACGTTCCTTCAATGTCACTAAACTGATTTCAGAAAATTTATTCCAGAACATTTTGGCCCAGGGATCATGCCAAACTTTTAAACTGCCCTTTCAATATGGTAGAAAATTGATCACAGATGCTATGCGTACATATAATATAAAGGAGATTAAAATCTTGAAATTATTCATACTGATTTTTTAAAATGCAGCAAGGTGTTAGGTATGCTAACTAATCTTTAGGAATTAATGGGGCAACTTGTTAATGAATGGGTTCTTCATCTGAAAAATGCAATATGCTCTGTAGTACTCTGACTGAGTTACTGAATAAAAAAGATTTGGTTTCTGAAGTGAAGGTTATGTAAATGATCGTCTATTTTTGCATGCTAAAGCTGATTAAACAGTAACATACACAAATATACTGATGTTAACAGCAACCTGAAATGCAGAGATGATTTTTCCCACAAACCAAATGTTCATGTTGAACTCTGTTCATGTTGAACTCTGTTCATGTTGAGGCATCAAGCACTGCATAACAAATAGCATAGACATTAAAAATATAAGGTAGGAATTTGGGTGAGAAAAGGAAAAACAAAGTTTCTATTTATTTTTAGGATTCCTTGCAAATTTAATACCAAATTTCACCGGGGTGGAACTTAATCACGACGCAAATCAGCCTTTGGAGATTGCTAATAATGCAAAGGTAACAAGGTGAATGTAACCGTGAGGAGGTGCCTGGGCTTCCTGCAGCCTCTAGGGTGTTGGGAAACTTCTACTGCTCATTTTATCTCTGATCACCACAGAACCTCACTTGGTTTCATTCCCTCTCCTACTTGTACCTTCCCATTCTGCCACATCCTTTACTTATAAGCAATACAAATGGTTCCTGTATGAGTATGGACATTGTCTAAATAAGTGTTACATGTGTCTATATGGAGATTTATGACCTTCAGTATGAGTATGATTTGTGGCCAAAGGCTGCAAAAATCACTGGCAGCAAACAAGGAATGTGAAGACAAGCACTGGGAAACAATATAGACATAGGGACAAAATAAAGAGAAGAAGGCTGAACTTAGTTTTGTTTTGAAGGAAGGGAATAAGAAACCTCATGCCAGGAATATTTACTAATAATAAGGAGTTTAGAGGAGGTAAACCATTAGTTTGTTTTTACCCAAGAGAGTAATCCATGGTTAGAAAAGCACATGACAAGCTTAGAAACTGGAAAACTCAAAGTGGCTGGATGGAAAAAATAGGGGTTTTTTTCCACACAAGAAGCAGTGTATTGATCTAATTTTTGCATGCTACTACTGTCACTTTGGATTTTAGCAGAACTCTTAAATATGTCTTTTCAAGAGGTAACAAAATGACCAAGATCTACAATAGGAAGAACAGTAAACTTTAACAGAGGTTTTCATTGATTGCAATCTCACTTACTTCAAGGCATAAACCTGCCTTTAGATAGTGAGGGCTGCAATAAACTTACCCCAGTAATTTTAAACACCCATTATCTTGGGACCATCTTGGGCATGTCTCCTGAAACATCCAACATCTTTTATCAAAAGACAGGATAATGAACTGTGGGAGTACTGATCACGAAACTTCCTATATGTGCATGTATGAGACACCAAAACAGAGAGGAGCCTGGGGTTAATGCTTTTCCTAATTATCTCTGAAATTAGTATGGCAACAATTTGCACAGTCCCAGTACAGGTGTGATGCAGGTGAATGTGTTTGGAAGACAGCATTATAACCTCTCCCTATGATAGGCTCTGGGAGATTTTCTAATCCTTCAAAGCAGCTGGCTGAAAGTGCATGCTCCCAGCTGCTCCTTTGAGTCATTGCATTTTCCAGTGTCATGTGGGAGCAATCTGTCAGAGCAACCATGTCATAAAAACACCACAGAGCCAGAGTCTGCCAGTTTGATAAAAGCTGCAATAGGATTGACTAACATGCTGACATAACAAACTTGATATCACTTGAAGAGCTTAGGAAAAAGCAGAAAGTAGGGGAAGAAGCAAGACAAAAAGCAGCTTTACTGAAGAGAAAGAAAGTGTATAACCCAGCCTTTAAAAAGTAATATTGTTTTAGGCTATGTGCCCATATAAATTTTCAATTAATTTTTTTATCTGGAGTTAAATAATTTGTTATTTGGACCCCATCTTTTGCTCTCTTGGGTTTCTACCTGAGCCTGCATCACAAAAAATATTTCTGACTGCATGGTACCAGCAGTGAAGTATGCAGGTGGCCTTCAGGAATGCTCTCTTTTGTCAGATCCTCTACTGCATGTGGAAATGCAGGTGAATATCATTAGTGATTCTGGGTCTTTACATGACACCAGTCATGCAGTGTATTCTTCTGAGTTCTGGAGAGGTAATGAGCTCTGTCACCCCAGAATGAACTGAAAAGCAGGAATGAATTACTGGAAAGCAAACAGGCTGGGGTAAGGAAAGTGAAATGAAATAGAGCAAAGTGAGTGACCTTTGAAAATTGGTGTTCTGGTTTGAAATTTCCCAGGTAAAAGATACAGTCAAATTACTAAACCTTGTTCTCACATGAAGCAGGATGGTCAATTTGTTTGGTCAAATTTAATAATTGTTAGAGTCTTATAAAGCTTCTGGGTAAAAGGATTGGAGGTGACATCAAACCTCATAATAAAGTTACCCAGAGTATGATCAGTGGCAATTTAGCAATTAGCTCTCTCAGCAGCTCTGGAAGATCTGTAACAAATCATAAGTTTTTAGTTAGCCAATGTAATAAAAGTATTTTATAGTGAAGGGAAAGTAACAGAGGCGATATATGTGTTTAAGCATAGAATATTGCCTTCTTATGACAATTACATGATCTGGAGTAAAAAAAGTATTTTATTATATATGATATTCTTATTGAGACAGAGTATTAATATTCTGTCAGATTAAGAAATATTTGTCTTTTTGACCTTCTTCAAACCTCATATATTATTACATTGTTGGTTTCAGGTTGGGGATGAAGAACTTACACAAATTGAACAAACATCAGACTGAATGGAAATAGAAACAATTACTATAGGCTGAGAAGTACAGCAGAACTAAGGAGAAGAGAGATAAAGCAATAGGGAAGGGCAATTCTGTTCACAAGAAATAAGTTCCAGCCCTTTGCTGTAAAAGTACAATTTAGGTGAGCAAGTCTGAAAATAAAGGAGGAGAGTTTGGTAATTACCATCCTGTAAACTCAAATTTGTCAAGTAGTATGATACATAGCATAGCCAGCAGAGATCTAAGACAGCAAAGTAACAAAGTAGGGTATTCACATCCTCAAACTGTAGGCATCTAATTGAAACCCTGTAAGGAACCACCTAAACACCTCACACAGTTCATGGAAAGAGTAGTCATCTCCAGAGAGCAATCTGAAGCCCTACAGTTTTGCTATTGACTGTATAGACCAGCTGAAGTTAGATGGTGAGAATACCTCCTGAAGTGCCTTATTACAGCATATCCAGGAATATACCTGGGTGTGAGGTAAGGGCATTGCAGGTCACCAATTATGTACTTTAATAGTACATATACCTCTTCCTACAAAGTGGTATTTATATGTAGTAGTCACTGATTGCTCTCAGACTACCCTGAGGTTATGCACAGCTGTAATGGAAAGGTGGTTATATTCCGTAAAAAGTCAGGTTAAGAATCTGAGCAGCTTTTTGGGACAACATCTGTTCAGTGCAGAAGATGAAGTTATGGCAGAAGAGAAGAGGGAATCTCCATCTTTTGAGATGTCTAAAAATGAACTGGCCTACAATGAAGGAAAATCTTATACTGGGCAGAGGCTGAGAGGACTGCATGATCCAAGTCCATCTCTAACTTGCACAGTTACAGAAGTATCACACTGTTCTTTCAGGAAAGGTCTCGAGTTTTTACTCCTGCAATGTATTACTTGTCCTTTGAAAGTCTTACAAACAGGCAATCACAAAAAAGAGAAGGAATATATAGATTAAAGGATTAATATATAGCAGAAGGATTAAGAGGAAAAAATAATTGAAGCAGCATGTACCAAAGCTCACTAAGAGTAATACCTGTTGTGGCAGACTTGTTCAACACAAAAATAATCAGCAGCCTCATTTAACTAGTACTGTTTGCTCACATCATTCTCTCTCCCCACTTCTCCAGTCAATCTAGCTCAGTTCAGCAGCAAAACCCACAGAAATTTCCACTGTGTTTTAAATCATTGAAGTGGTAAATAATAGATATACAGGAACTCAAATTGTCACAAAATAATTTGACATAGCTCTTACCAGTGAGCCTGAAGTGATGGCTTTAGCAGTCTCACGAGATCTAAACAACAGAACCACATAAGCACTTAGGAGCTAGCAATTGCTTGGCTGCTACAATTTGATTTCAAGCTGATCTAAAGGTGTAAGTAGAAAAATTGGCTTTGAGTATATGCAGGAATATGTATCAGTCTCTTTGCTCCTTGAAGGGTTAATTCCAACAGCAGAGATGCATAAAAAAGAAATAAAACATTTTTTGTTTTACAGGCACTTGAATTCATAGAAAAATATCAATGGAAATAAAGTTTGTCTGAATGTATTCAAAACTACTCCTTCCTTCCTTCCTTCCTTCCTTCCTTCCTTCCTTCCTTCCTTCCTTCCTTCCTTCCTTCCTTCCTTCCTTCCTTCCTTCCTTCCTTCCTTCCTTCCTTCCTTCCTTCCGAATTCCTTCCTTCCGAATTCCTTCCTTCCGAATTCCTTCCTTCCGAATTCCTTCCTTCCTTCCGAATTCCTTCCTTCCTTCCGAATTCCTTCCTTCCTTCCTTCCTTCCTTCCGAATTCCTTCCTTCCTTCCGAATTCCTTCCTTCCTTCCTTCCGAATTCCTTCCTTCCTTCCTTCCGAATTCCTTCCTTCCTTCCTTCCGAATTCCTTCCTTCCTTCCGAATTCCTTCCTTCCGAATTCCTTCCTTCCTTCCTTCCGAATTCCTTCCTTCCTTCCGAATTCCTTCCTTCCTTCCTTCCGAATTCCTTCCTTCCTTCCTTCCTTCCTTCCTTCCTTCCTTCCTTCCTTCCTTCCTTCCTTCCTTCCTTCCTTCCTTCCTTCCTTCCTTCCTTCCTTCCTTCCTTCCTTCCTTCCTTCCTTCCTTCCTTCCTTCCTTCCTTCTCTTTCATGAATTTTCTCTTTTTTCAGTATGCAGTAATAGGAAGGGCTTTTTTTTTAATATTATACTTTGGGGATTCAGGATACAGTAGTGAATGATTTTGCCTTTGTACAGAGAGCTATTATAGAAATGAGATTGCCATATCCAAGTTCAATGAAGGCTGATTTTTCCGGTTAAATGCAACATGTATGTCTTGTTTTAATAGTTTACCTCTAATTTTTCCCTTGAAAAGAGAATGAACAGTGTCTGTGAGAGTGCTTAAATGCTTGCCACTGCCTATCAGTGACTGCAGGTTAATTGTCTTCTGTTTTAAATGACTTTGTGGGTAATGAAGGTGCTCAGTACTCACCCCTTTCAGATTTGAAGTTCTATGCTAATTAGAATTTTTGCTACATTCAGTATGTAGTATTAAAATCCATTTGCAGTGCTATTCACCAGGCTTACCCCCTAACCCACATGGCTGGGATGAAATGTTCTGTGGCTGACAGTCAGGATATGGTAATTGTGTTTTTCTCCATCCTAGAGAGGATGGTGCATCCCTTATGGGGAGTGTTCATCAGGCACTGGCTGTGCTTTGGTTTGCTGAGTGAGGTCCACAGACAGGCTCACCAGGCATCTTCTCTTTAATTACCCCAGGCTGACGGGATGTCCAACAAGGCAGTGTGCCCTTTCCTCACCTTCACTCTCAGCAAGCTGAGAGTGGGATAACTCTGCTGCGCTGTGATCGCAGCTGGAGCTGTTTGATTGAAAAAAACATTATCAAAAAACCCCCTCAAAGCATGGCTGCTTGGACAGAGCATCAGTAGTAAAATGATGTTTTCTAACAAGGGTCGTAGTGCCACTCACATAGGTACCACAGGGAACAGGATCCTGGCCTAGGAGGTTGTAGTGGGTTGGGTTTGTAACCAGGCAGAAACATCAATTTAGTGTAGTGGTTTGGTCCAAAATACTCATTGCTGTTTATCTTCTGTGAGATAAGGATTAGGAGAAATGCAAAGCAGGCACCATTGAAAGAATATAAAGAAGTTTATTAGCTGACCTAAAAGGAGAAAAAAAAAAATATACCACACCTTCAGAACTCTCCTCCTCCCCCTACCTTCCTACCTTCTCCCAAAAAGACAACCCTTCAGATGTTCAGTCTGTTTACCACTTCCATAATAACCTTGTTCAGTCCATTTAGGAAGAGGAGTCTCTCCTGTTCATGCTATGAAAACAGTATCACAACGAGACAGCCACCCACTTCCAAATAACTTTGTTCAGTCCATTTAGGAAGAGGAGTCTCTCTGCTCGCATGTCCTTCCCCCAACTTGCAGCTTTTCCCACAACTGCTTTTTTTGAGGGTCCACTCTTGAAGGTTTTTGGGGTACAATTTTAAGGTTGAGCCGTTCAGGAACAAAAGTTCTCTTCACCCATCTCTGGGAGCATTTCATCTTCCAGAATAGAGGCCTTTCTCCTTCCCTGGGAGCAAAGGGTCTTCCTCATCTTCATCTTTAGGACTATCTCTGGGAGCATCTCTAGGAACTGAGGTTTTCTCCTTTCCCATTTGGAGCAAAAGTCCTCATCGCTTCCATCTCTCCCTGTTCAAACTTCTCATGAAATTACAGCTGCTTCAGCATCTGCCTATCTCAGCGCAGGTGCTTTTGCTTACAAGTTGAACTGAACACTCCACCCCCCATATCTTCATGAAATTACAACGGGTACTCTGATACATCATAGCTTCACACCAGAATTTCAGCTTTAAGCATCTCCTCTTTCTCTTCCCTCAGGTTTTCAGCTCTTCACAGCACTAAAAGGGTTAATCTCACCTAGGCCTTGCAGCTGGAATGTGCCTTATCTCTGGGGGGGGAGGAGAACCAGGCCACTCCGGCTGCCCACAGCCCTGCTGTGAGGGGGTTCCGCAGCTGGAACAGGGCCCATCGGCTCCAGGATGGCCGTGGCCTGGCCCAGCCCGGCCTGGCCCGAGCAGAGCCTGGGCTGGGCCCACTGGCCCCCACACAGGGCCTGCAGCCACCTGTCCCAGCACCAGAAACGAGAGAGAGCTGTGGGGGGTTTGTCTGTTCTTAAGTGTGTATCACAGGGGCGGTCACAACTTTAAGTGGCTTAAAGAATTGTCCGTATTCGAACTGGCCAGCTGATAGGTCCTGTCAGGTCATAGAGGAAGCTATTAGAAGAACATCACTTCCGAGACTCAGCTAACCTATGACAGAGGTGTAGTAGATTAAAAAGTGCCATATGATGCTCCTGGGCACCTGGAACTGACTGTCCATATAAAATTTTAGCATAGTATAGGTGTGATTTTTGTCTGGTCTAATGACCCTTCTCACAAACAGCCCCTCTGCTGTGTGCTCAGGCTGCATCATCCCCAGCTCAAAACCCGTTTGGCAACTGTTAAAAAGAATTTCCCAAAACACCAACACGGCAGTACCACCTCTAGTATCTCATCATTGTGTGATGATTGGCACCTCAGCCTGAGAGCATACAAAAGGATTTCTGAGCAGGAAGAGGAACAACCTTCTGATCCTTTATCATTACCTCTAAGAATATTAGACAAAAGAAAAGTTTCATGAGGAAATGACTGTATTTTTGTCATACTCATGCAACCACACCCTTGTAGAGCCCACTTCATCCAGTACACTCCCTCTGATGAATCAGGATACTTTAAATCCAGGTGAAGCAAATGGGGGTAAAGGTCCTCCCTTTCTTCTTCATTTATGTCTTTCTAGATGAGGTGAAAAGGGAATAGCAGAGATCAAGGAAGCAGTGAAGTTGCTGGGGAGAAGAAATGACCAGGGAGCAGAGTCAGGGCCCATTGGAGAACAAGCTCTGCAGTAACTGATTCTCCTCATTAATGTACAGCCCATATTTTCAGGAAAAAATGTTTTTTGGATAACCCATTTGTCAACTATATGAGAACTCTATACTTTAAGCAAGGTATGTGTACATAAAAATTGCCTTAAAAGGCTACTTACCCAGAGTGTGTTTCAAGATTCGTATCAAAGCATCAGCAATGAGAGACCCTAAGCTGGTGTAAATCACAAGTGTCACTTGTACCAGCCAACCATGTTATTTTATTATTTCTGAATTCTAACAATGTTCATCTCTTCTTTCACACCCTGCTTCTGTGCAGTACAGCCTTTATGATTTGACATCTCTGAAGGCATTAACACTCTTTGGGGAATGTGAATCAAACAACAAATTCTCTTTGTGTGCATTCATTTTCCATGCTTTTATTTTAGCTCATTCCTATCAGAACAAAGCCTAAGAAATGATGTCTAGAAAGGGCAATTTCCCAACAGTGATTACAGCATGGGAAAATTTCTCTCATTGCAAGGCTGCCTGGAAAATTTTGAAGGTTGTTTCTGCCTTGGAATAAGATTTATACTCCCCATAAATGCTTAGAGATGGCTCTATGAACTTCTCAACAAATAATAATAAAAATCCCTCCACCCCACTGCATCTTTGTGAAATATCAAATATAGAGTATTGTCTGCTAAGCCTTAATAATTGCTATCTTGTAATCATTATGTTACTCTATAAATATCCAGCATTCTCTTAAAAGAAAACAAAATTGCTTTATGTTGTGATTCCAAAAACTAATAGCCTGAAGGGTGTTTTCCTGTTTATTTATGATAGCTCAAACTGGAGAATTGATATATTTGTCTCATTTATAAGCATTACAATTATTTTGCTAGGGCAGAATTATTCCTATAAGCCACTGTACCTCATTTCCCCTTCCTTCCTCCATCTTATTCTTGGGTTTATTTTGATATGGTTAGTTTATTGCAGATCTTTTTAGAAGTTCTGTTAAATGTTTATTTCTCTGTGTGACTCCTCATTCATTTCTTATTCTGCTTCTGAAACACAATTAGCTCTGTAATCCTCTTGCTGCTTCCTTCTGCCACTCTCAGGCCAGTTTTAAATGAATATGGGTACACTGTAACAAGTTTGTTGGGAATTTTATATAAGTTTCTTCACAATGCTAAGTCATGGGGTCATTTCAGTCACGGGGTCATTTAATGACATCATGGGGACAGTAGGTTTTACTCTTTTCTCTGGTAGTCCTGTATAATCTTTGCACTCCCTTGGATGTGCACTGATAAAGGAAAGCAAGTTCTAGATTTGTTCTGTCCTGTTCCATGGGATGGCAGTGGATGGGCACCAAGTGCTCCCAGGAGGGACCAGGAAGGACCCCTCTTGCTGAAATTAGGCAAGCCTGAAATTAGTTGGCTCTGTCTCTCCCAAATCAAGGGGCTAAACTTGATGTTCACACCTCAAGCTTTCACTGGCCCGTAAGAACATCTACAGGATATGACAGCTCAGCCAGTGGCAGATTTTTAGTCACTCTTTTGTGATTTAAATAAAATGGACAAATACTTTCCAGTAAATTTTCTTCCACAAAACCAGTATAGATGGAACAGTGAATGAAAAATTTGTTCGGTATTTAGACTGTACATCTATTTTTGTAAAGCTAGCATTGCTGTGACATAAAAAAAAGATCTTCCAGACAATGCCTGGGGTCCTGCTGCCCAGCTCCTCCTGGTTGGGGCAGTCAGGTCCCAGCAACCCAGCAGCCAGCAGCCCTGCTCAGATGTAGTGCAGAGGACATCTTCAGATGCACCATTTGATACAAACACGTGGCCAGCCCAAGGTCACTGGCCATTTGCCAGTGTAAGCCTGAGTCGGGGAAATCTTGGGCTTCCCTGCTGTGGTTGCAATTAAAGAGCAGCACTGGGTCCAAGTCTCTCCTGTCTAACAAGTGTCAGATCTGCTCTGGCAGAAGCCTTTGTATTTTATTCCCTTACACCCCGGACTTTCTTCAGTGAGGGTGAGAAACATCATACTGGAATTTTATTTTGAGTGACACAATATGATCCACACATATATTAATTGTGCCACAGACTGAAGGCGTCATGTCCAAGTGAACAATCCTTTAAAACATTTGGCAGCAATAACAAGTACCTCAAGGTTATGCCCTATCTCTTTTTTCTCTTTATGTCATCTGTAACAACTGTGGACTCTGACATTTAGTTAATTAAATTTGCCCACACTATCTGACTTGGTTGTGCAATCCCTCTTGAGGACGTAATTTTTGAAGGTAGTAAGCAAGAAGAATGGTTAACCTTGATGAGTCGTTTTGCCATAGTAGTATTTTATTCAAGCAAAAATTTAGGCTCTTTCATCTATTGCATAAATAATAAATCTCATGACAGTACATAGACGTGAAATATTTAAAGAATAACATAACATCTTTGAGGACAGATATCAGAACAAAATGAAATTATCACACAATTGCTGCTGTACTGCATCTACAAGTCTCTACCTACTGTAAATTTCTTGTGGTAAGTGGTGTTTCTCAGCCGACTGTAGTTAAGATGATTTCCCTAAAACCTCTCTGAAATGGCTTTTACTGTCCCTGATGCTTTATATTTCAACATGGATGTGAAAAGTTGCTTTTGAAATTTTATTCTGATATGGTATTGGTATTACATTTTTAGTATTGATATGGTCCAGAGCTGGATCCATATCTTTATGCAATTGACCCTTATGTCTGATATTGACAGCATTACTTGGAGGTAGTCCTATTTTGGTCTAACCTTTATTGTAGGCTTTGATTGCCAGAGTTGCCATGCAGAAGTCCTGCAGACACCCTCTAGTCTGTCTCTGGGCATCTCTGGACAGCAGGCTTGGTGTGCTGCCTGAGCTGTGGGGGGTGTATGGGGCATGCATGCACTGAAGATGAGCCTCCAGTTGGGCTCCCAAGCTTGTAGTCTTTGTGGTGAGACTGATGTAATTTTGGCTTTGGAGTCAGATCTGACAGAAAAAACAGTAAAAGCTTTTGAAATTATTTTTGTTTTTCCTCAACATCTACTTAGTCTCATTACCTGAGGTTGTACAGATTCCTTTTTCCCATAAAATATTAATATATTTATATAATAAAAATAATAACAGTAACAACATTATTATTATTATTAATATTAATAATAATAATAATAATAATAATATATGCCATAAATCACACTTGCTATTTCCTCATAATACGGTGATATTACAAATTCATTCCAGGGAGCAGAAATTCTGTATAATTTAAGCCTCCAGAATATCCCTTACTAAAACTTTTGGTGTACAGAATGAACTTGTTCATGGCACTAGCAGTTAGTGGTAGGCAATTTTTCACTTGTTCTTTACCCTTACCACCCGTGAAGAACCATGGTTTGATATTCAGAGCTTCACCTCATGGGAAGGCAAAGATGTCATGGCACAGTTGGTAATTTATCAATGTCTTTTTGGATAGAGAGTGAAACACGGGGCCAGATTTGCTCCAGCCTTGCATGAAGTGCAGCTCATCTGAAGGCACTGGGAAGAGACTGTAAATCAGGTAATGTTTGGCCCCTGAACGCTGGCTGTAAAATCAGATGCAGATGATAAGATGTATGTCACACCACACTGTAAATTTAAAACCAACCTAGGAGAATTTTCCCCTAATCAGTTGGTGCCAGCTAAATGTGAGCAGGCAAGCAGTCATTCTAAGTCTGAGATTAGGCAGATTGATACCAGCTGTCTGACAAATCTCTAGCACTAGATAGGACTGGAGGTGGAGGGGAGAGAATTAAAATTGCATGCACCCATTAATGCACTCATTTAAACATGCAATTTAAATGCTAATTGATGTTAATTCAGCCCAGCACTAGTGTTCAGCTGTTAGTCATATACTGTAACCTGGCTGAAGCAATAACAGTAGTAGTCTTGGCAGGGTACTATAGATAAACTCAGGGATCAATTCAATGTATGGTGAGTTTGTTTCACTTAATTTTTTATTGTATGTGTAATTAAAACTAGCTGAATACAGGCAAGAAAATGAATTGTGACCATTCTGCCACTCTGTGCTGACCACTCATTTAATGAATGATATTTTCCATCTTTTACACTGCCTGAAATCACTCTGTGTCTCAAAAGATCTTGAAGTTCTTTATTGAAATGCTTAGGCTTAATGACAGAAACAGCTAAGGATTCCCAAGGAAAGTGAAATCTTTTCTTTTGATCTTAATGGAATGCTCTTTGAAATTTTACCTTATTTTATTTTAGTCTTTTAGGTGAGGAAAAAAAGATCAGTTCATAAATACTGCTATGGGGAAAAAATACAAGTTAGTCATGACACTAGTTGTTTACTAAGATGTCTATACTTAACTAAAGTCCTTCTATTAACTTAGAGTGAATTTTTCACTCTGTGATTATATTTTTCAAGTGCATCTGCAATCTCGTGGTAAATTTAATAAATACTTTAGTATTTATTATGTTTAGTGAAACGTTGTTAATCCATCTGTCAGTGTTCGGTTCTTGTTACTCAAAGGTACTACTAATAAAAAAGGTTATATAATGCGAGTACTTGTGGCTGATAAATAGTAAATTTCCTAGGCTAACCTGTTCTTAGTGATCAGTTTGGCCTGCTTTCCTGTTAATATAAGAGGTTAAACACAATGATGGAGGTGGTAGGGCTTTTATTAAGCAGCCAGAGTGCAGATTTGGCTCATGATGTGTGTTAATATCATCTCCATACGCCATAAACCTGCTGGGTCAAATTCTGGGCTTTCTGCCAGGTGCTGTGCTCAGTTACGCTGCTGTGAACCTGTGGCAGGGATGTAGCTTCAGGGGTGAAACAAGGGGCAAAATGTTGCCCGGTTTGCTGAAGCCTTATAAAAACTGGAAGTGATGGAAGGCCCAATTCTTTGCTGTTTGCACCTAGGAAAAGTAAGTGTAAAATGCTAACAGATTGACTGCTGCAGTTTGGTCATTTGAAACAGTGATGTAGAGCTGCTGTCGGGAGGATGCAGGCGCTGCAGTGTGTAACTCCCCATGAAGGGCTTGATTTGAGCCCATCCTGTGCACAGACTCTTTACTGCTCAAGTGACTTTTGATAAGGACACAATTCACGTAAAGCTTAAGATTTAAAAAAATGACAAACCAGCCTCCTAGAGAACTTTGTGTGGGAACAATTCTGGGATTTAAGGACTGCCATATAAAGGCCCATTGCAGAGGAAATTGAAGAGGGGAGCTGTGAGGCAGAAGGAACAAACAACACACCAGAATGACATAACTGTGTATTTATCCAAAATTATATCTTTAATTCATCATCTGCATTTGAAAGATTGTGGTCTCTGAAACTTGTTTGCTATGATACAGGGATGTTATAGATCCAGAATCTCAGTAACTGTTTTACTACTGAATGACACTATAATTTCAAATGATTTTTTAAGGTACATTTCTGAGTTCATTTTTTTATTTTATTTTTTTCCCCTCCAGGAGGGTTGAGAGGAATGGTAAGTTGGGGGGGATTTGTTTGAAGGTGAAGGGGGTATGAGATTTTAAATTGCTTGGCTTATTGGTAGTGGTTTATCTTAAATTGTGCTGCTGCACTGTATTTTTAAATTATGTCAAGGGCACCTAGACCATATGGAATGAAAGGAAAATAATGATTTAAGAGTGTATCTATCTATTTCAAGAACATCCTCACAATGTGTCAGCAGAATCACATGGTCTACAGTATCCAAGAGAGAAGATAGGTCTAAAATAACCAGTTTGAAGTGATGGTTAAAGCTGTCACATGTGTCTACAGCTGGGCACCTAAATCCAGCTCCAAAAGCTCGTTAAAGGAATGTCTAGTTCTTGCTGCTTTGTGACTACTCAGCACTTCTGGTGCTATTCTGATACTAAAAAAGGATTTCATTGATAGTGAAGGTTTTTCCAGGATGTAAAGCTTCTGGCTTTGTAATGCATTTAAAAATATATGTGCTCCAACCTGGAGTTACTGGTTATTTTGTCATAGTATTCTTGCAAGTTTTTCTCAAAATCGGAGTTTACAAAAATTTGATAACTATTAAGATTATCTATATAAAATTAAATGTTTCAAAAAAGCTTTCATAACTGATTCTTGAGAATATGAATCTGGATTGGATGCTATAATAGGTGTCTTCACTTGTTTTAATTTATGCACAAGTCTCAGAGAGTAGTTCTGCAGTACTTACTGACTTTCTTGGTAGTAAGCTGGTACATAAAATGGCTCCTGCTACTTTCCCTCCTTAAACCAGTGGCTTTTTCAGATGCTTTTTTTAATGCAGGTTAATAGAAAATGTTTTCTGAAATCTGTATAGAATTAAGTGCTTTGCTCTATCGGAGCTTAGTCTTTCAGTGAGAGAGATACATATATATACTCAAGGAACTCTACTAAATGTGTCTCACAGCAGTAGTGAAATGGTTCTCTGTGTCATAGCTCCCACAGAGAGGAGCTCCACAGTAGTCATTAGTAGTACAGGAAACATCAAAGGTGGCAACTGAGACCTGAGCCTTCCCTGCAAGAGGAAATCAAAGCCCAGTGGCTCTACCACTGCTGGCTATTTCAACAAAAAGCAGGCAGCTTTAAAAATGAGCAGTAGGCATGGAAATGGTGGGATAAGTGGCACTCAACCAGCTACAGAACAGATATAATTTCTGACCCAGGAGTCAGACTATGAGTTTGACCTGTATGGGAATGTGTTTTTCTCCAGTCTTTTTTTTTTTTTTTTCCAATTATTTTCTTAGGGATCTTTACCTGTAGGAAAATAGCAAGGGTAATGTAAATAAAATTGAAATCTCAAATGCAGGTGGGTGTGGACAGGGCCACAGGTGCAGAGTGGTGAAATCAGCTTCTGTGAAAAACTGCTTTCCTTGTAACCTTGTGGATCACTAATCTTCCATTCCTAATCTTGTCTGGAAGACATACTATCTGCTGCAGACTCTTCTTCCTCAGCAAGTTCTTTGCTACTATCAATAGCTGCTGGACTCAGCAGGTGAAAGCTGACACACTCTGGAAGTTGGCACACCTACATCTGTCTCATTCTTCTTGTAGCACTTTGCTAAGACCCTCTGGATTTCTGTGGGGAGTCTGCATACTATTTATTGTACTGAAAACTGTAGGCGAAAACCAAAATTAAAAAAATTCTAAGAAGCTCAGAAGAAGCTGATAGAGACTGAGGGTAGTCTCTTTAATGGGTCAGGGGAATAACAGGACTGATTTGTTTTCCAGGAGAAGGGCTGAGATTTTAGATAGAGGCAAGTGGTTCTCTTTGTGGCTCTTGACTGTCCTCAGACAACAGATTTTCAGTGCCACAAAATAAATTGTTTTAATTTCCTAAAGATGATTTCAAGTTCTCTTGTGGCAGGAAATACTATTAAGTTCTTCCCTGAGGAAAATGTTCTTAACCCTGCAGGCCTATCACCAATACAGAGCTTTACTCAGCTACAAAAGCTTTCAGTTAAGCAGAAAGCACTGCACAGTCAGTAAGTGGAAGGAAAAATAGAAAGCTGAGTTTTGAAAGCAGGAAGAGACAAGTAAGTGTTCTCATGAAACAGGAGTGAAATGGAGAGCCAATTGTCTAGAACTGTAGTTTGGACATCCTCACCTCCAAGAATAATGCAGGGAAGCAAAAGGTTTTTGGCACTCCAGGGAGATCACATCACAGCTTACACAGCACATTTCCTATGATTTGTGTTATGAGAGGATCTAGAGCAGGGATATATTTTTTCTGGTGCATGGTGCCACAGGCTGGTACGTTTTGCATGGTGTAGGGTTGGGTCAGCCCAGAGCTGGGAGCTGGGGGACAAAAGCTCTTGTGGAAGACCAAGAAGACAGAAGTTCTCTCCTCAAGGTCCAAGTTCAGCAGAAGTGTGATATGGCTGCTCAACAAAGGCTTGCTTCTTTAAGAGGCAGAATTTCTTTGTTCCTGATGAGCTCCTTCCAACAGGCTTAGGTTCTTACATTTTAGAAAGAAAGAAAGCCTTGAATGCCACCTGGAAATAATTATAGTTTGCTGGTTGCTGTAAAATATCAGGTAAACTGCCATAGGGGAAATCTGGCATCTAACCCACAGTGGACAACACTGGCTGGGGGATCAGTGCCCTCAACACAATGATAAAATCACATGTCATTTAAAATGGACACTGGAAAACCAGGCAGTAAGAAACAAAGGCCCAGAACTACTAAGTAAGCAGGTCCCCAGCTGCCAAGGAATTTAAAGCTGTGTAAGACTTGCCAAAGATTTTAAAAGTGTCTCACTTTTATGTCAAAAGCAGAACCCAGTATTCAAGCCCTAAACTGGAGCATTAAGTCCAGCTCCATGTGTTGCTAATACATGCTCCTTGGTGGAATAGGCAGCGATTTCTCCTGAGCTGAACTTTTAAACAAATCTTTTGGCACAGCTTTCCACAGGGTCCATATTTTTTGTGAAAATATTAAGTAAAATAAAACAAAAAGTCAAGTTTCTTACCAACTGGTGTGTTTCAGAAATTATTATAATAGGACACTGAATGGTTCCTAAAATGTACTTTCCTACCTGAAAGCGAAAGCTAATAGCAGATAATAAGAGCCCAATATGTCTTATTGTTATCTGTCTCAGTAAAAGCTGTTCCATTTGCCCTCCAATCATTTTTTTAATCAAACTTTAGAGAAAATTGCACATATGTGGATTCATTGAAACAGGCTGTAATGTTTTGCTAATTGTGTCACATATAACACAGCAGGCCAATTTTTGAAAGGAATAACAGGTGAATAATCACTCTGTCTGAATTCTGCTAAATAAATGTAATCCCTAAATTTTAGTATCTTTCACAGGGGTTAAGCCTATTTCTGGGCCACACTCTGATCTGTGCTACTCACTAGCATAAAAGAAGTAAATATATTCTTCCTTTCTTGCTATGCACTTTATTGTCAGGGAGACCAACTTCCTACCAGTACTAAACAGCATTTTATACAACAAAAAACTTACTCTTTCTGCTGTGGATTCTTGAAAATGTCCATAGCCCTTTGTGCATGCTAAAGATCTAGAAACTCAGAAATGCAAATCTACAGTTCAATGCCATGTGTGTTTTAGAACATGAGCAAGGAATACCTGAGGTGATATCCATGGTAAGTTCAAGTTTAGAAGGGCAGAAGATTGGGATGCTGGTCCTGAGCTGCCTGGCTTTTTGTCTCTGTGTCTGTGAGTGGAGTTAGGGCACTGCAGAAGTAGGGCCATGCAGCACTGGACTTAGTTAAGGAGTCTCTGCCAGCAGAGTCCAACTCATTGCAGTCTGGCCCTGCCTTTACTCTTCGATAAATACATGGCTTCCCTTTAGCAAGCCCGAGAACCGCCCTTCTGCTGCCATGTTGGCTTTGGTGGAATTTTCCTCAGTACTCCTGTTCTCACAAAAGATAGCTCTACTCTTTGTTTGCTTCTCCTGCTCTGTTTCCTAGTTCCTTGCATTGCTAAGTTACTGGGGTGCATTCTGGCTGCAAAGAAAGGCAATGACGTCCCACTTCATTTGCTGGCCAAAAGCTGCTTGAGCAGCTCTTGCTGACACCAGTGTTAAAATTGCACATCTGGTGGCTCACATTGCTCTGCCACCCAGCTGAGCGGACAGTCTTTGGGAAATAAACAGCCTGTGAAGTGCTATCAAGTTTGCATTTCTGTCTCTTCTCAGCTGTTTCCCTTCTACCCCTCCCCACCTTTGCTCCCGTTCCCATCTTGCTTCTGGCTCTATCCACAAGCCTAAATCCAAGAAGGATCAGAGCAGTGTTAAAGTTTCTTAGTTTCCCTTAAAATTGCATTATCAGTCTGCTGAAGGGGATGTGGTAAAACAGCAAGGGACTGAAGAATATGTGGCAGTGAGTTTAAGTGGGGAATCAGGGGATTAGCATTGAGTAGGAACAAAGGAGTTTGAAAAGGAGAAAAATGCTGGGAATGAGCTTCAGGGGAAAGAAATCAGCCAGAGTAATACTGTGTTGTGAGGGAAGGTGCCGTTAGGCAGAGGATATAAACTTAGGAAGAAATGTTTGAAAATAAAGAAGATCAAAGAGGTTTGATAGGAAATAGAAATACGGTAAAAGGAAACCCATAGTAATAACAGGAATAATTATATGAATAGTTCAAATAAGCAGAATAAAACAAAGACACAGAAGTGAAAAAGATTACACAGGTAATAAATATTTGGTATAGCTATACAGTGAGGCAGACAGTTTATATGTGAATGCATCACAGGGAATGTAAGGGAAAAGAATGGTGTTACAAAAGAGGAAGGAAAAAAGGAACAAATAAAGCATTTTTATTTACAGGAGGTACCCTACAAGACTTGATTTTACACACTCTATTATGTATTTAAATAGCCTTTGACACTGGAAAAAGAAAGGCAACAGTAATTTGTTGGTCATACAAACTTCACCGTATAGTAAATGCTGAAATACTGCAGTGAAGATTCATGTTAGAAAATAATTTTCAAAAGTAAGGAGCAGATGCTGAGCAGGACTTTCCCTCCTGAGTCAGCTTCTGCACAGGGTATTTAGAAAGAAGCATAGATGGCTTTAAAACTAATTTTTATGTCTCTTTTGACATTTAATTGAAGCAATTTCTTATGTAAAAGTTTGATTTCTCCATCATACAATCCCTATTAAAGTTTAAGCAGAGCAATTTGAAATGTCAGGATAATAAAACATGAAAATAGAAATAAATATGCAGCATCTCAGGTTTTATTACAGACTTACATGACTATATGCATTGGAAAAAGTAGTATGAATAGCTGTTGAGAGAAGAATGTGGAGGCTGATAATCAGATCTGGAGCAGCTTGCTGATTTGAAAGCGAGATAAATGTCTAAGCACTGCTAGAAAGCATTAACCAAAAACTTACTATGTTCTGAACATTTCACTGATGATTTTAAGACGGTTGTACGTGAACAGAGATGCTCCAGCTGACTGGAGAGAGTTTCACAGTGTGTGGGGAAGTAGGTGAGTACAGGGAGTACGGAGAGTACAGCTCCTCAAGAAGAGGAGCTGTTGGTTGCAACCAGCTAGAGACCACTAAGTTTTTAGTCTTTAAATTTGCTAAAGAAGGGAAGAAAAGAAATTGCTATTCTCAAAGTTATCTAACTAAAACTTCTATAAACTTAACCATGCCCTTGAAACCATGTGAGAAATTAATAGTGTTATTTCCTTGCCAAGATTCTACCTCATGTAACTTAGATGATGGTGGTTAATTTTGTCTTAAAATTACTACTAAAAATGGATAAGAAAAAAAGGTTGAAAAAATATTATCTTTTAAATTACATACCCAAATTACCCATAGTATGTCAATACAGTTCTCATCCCAGCTCTTGTAATCAAAAAAACCTCACCCTGTATTTCCCAGAGGTGTTCCCCTGACCTATTGAAATTCTACTCTGCTTTCCACATGGCTCCAAGAACAATTTAAACCTATTTGGTTCCAGAGCCACTGGATCATCTCCCATTCCATGTATACCTATGCTATGACAGTTTCTTGGAAACAGATACATGGCATCTTGGGTTGGAGGCAATGTATTGCAGAAAAGATGGAGCTTCCTACCTTGCTTTCATCCCCAAGATGCTTGCTTGTATCACTGTGGCTTCTCTAAGCCCTTCAAAAGTAAAAGAGGGAAAGTACCGTCTCCTGAAAAGGCAGTGTAATTAAGCTTACAACCAGAAAACTCATTTGCAATTAGTAAAATTCAGTGTAAATATGTAATTAAGAAAATAGGGCTAAGCTTATAAATTTCTTGCCTGCTTGACTTTTAGTAGTACATAGAGGTTGGTCCAAATCAAACAGAGTCACATTGAATTAGAAGTATTAGAATAAGCTATCATCTTAAGATTAGGCATCTGGCTGTAAACTCGTACATGGAGATCAGGCAATACAGATTAGAAAGCAATTAGCTTATCCTCAAATATGTGCTTTTATCTGCTTACTGAATAACTCTCTTGACTCTGTGCTGACCAGGACCTTGTAGCTCTCTGGTGCCATTTGAGATGCATTTCATGTCACGCCACAGGAATATGCAATGGTACTTCCCATCCCCACCTCCCTCAGGCCGTAGATGCCACCAATCATCTATGTCTAGTCAGCAACTGAATCAAGGAATTGAGACACTGCACAGTTAAATCTGTCTTACTGCAACCTGAGTCTGCACTTAAACAGAGATGGGTCCCATTACTGACTAATCAGTGTATCACTGCTGCAGAAGCAGCTTTCCAGTGCATTCAGTGATTTCCAGTTATATTTTGTGTTCATGTAAGTAAATTCAATGTATTTATCAAGGACCATCTTCTGGATCAGAAGGCATTAATTTCATAGCAAAAAAAGAACAAAAAGCAAAAACAATTAGAATTCTTCCAAGAAGAGATGTGAGGATTTAAAGTAACAGAGAATGTAGCAGAAGAACAAAGGGGTGTTAATTGGCTGATTTTAATATTAACTTGAAAACGAGAAGCTTTGTTATTGCAAAGTCAGGAGGGCCAGGAAAAACCTAATTGAAATGCTGGGAACATAGTAAGATTTAAGGTGGGCCTTGATATATTTAGGGAAGACATTCTCTGGGATCAGCAATCCTATATCCAGAGTCTACGCCACCTCCTTGAAAGCTTTGCTTGCGGGCATTTCCTTGCAGATATACTAGCAACAAGCTTGCTGTCAGGTATGAAGATGTTAAAGAACAAACCAAAGAACAAACCATACAGGCAATTCCCATTGTCCCCAAACAGTTGTTATTTATCCCAGCTGATTCCAGGGCTACAGTGAAGTGGGTGAGCACTTGAGATAGATTAGACAGCAGGTAAGCTGGGTAAGGAAGACACATGTTAAAGCATGAGATGTGAAAGCTACTATAAAAATAAAAGAGGCTTTTTTTTGTTGGTAATGTTTAATGTAGATGACAGGATTGGCAGTGTGTCACAATAGAAGGCTATCATTATCACTCTACATTTTGTTTACCTAGAAAAATAATTAGTCTACTGTGACCTAAATGGGTAAAAACAATGTGGTTATAATAACAACTGATTCATAGTTTCAGTGTGAAATAGAACAAAGTTGTGGTGGCCAGTGAGCCTATGGAACAAGGAAAGTCCACTGATGAGACAGTCCCTAGTATCAGAGATCCTTCCCAGGTTAGGGTGAACAGAAAAACCTTCCCCCAGGTTGGCTCGTTGGCCTCCCCGCCTCTTGTTACCTTACATGTTCCTGCCCTAGAAGGTTCTCCACTCCAGGTTCCTCCACTGGCCTTTGCCCCATTGCCCCTCCCCCAGAGTTTCCCTATTGACTTCCATTCCCTAATCCTGCCTTTGTACCGCCCCTATGCCCTCAGATCATTGGTCTCTGATGCTCACCCTGCTCCCATACTTAAACCAGGACCTTCCATTGTACTTTGTCTTCATCCCTGGAACCCTTCATGGTGTGGCTGCAATAAACCTCATCCATGGAACCCCATACGAGGACCCTTCCCAGCTCTTTCTTGTCGACCCATGTACTGGAGCTATCCATGCATGTGTGTGTGCACACTGTGTGAGTGTGTGGTGGTCCTGCCAAGTGGCTTCGCTAAGGAGATGCTTTTAGGAAGGTCACAGCATCTCGCGCTCTGGCACCACAAAGCCGTGCAGGCAGGGACACAAAGTTTTTTGAATTTTACCTGGAATTTCTATTGGTAAGATCAGCTGTGAGGAAAGACACAGCTGAGCCATGGGTCTGAGTCTGTATGAAAATTAACTCAAATGGCAACAGCCCATGTCTTAAGAAACTGAAATGATACAGGTCGATATGACAATTAGTGCACTCAACTAAATAAATCACGTGGAGTAGGATACATGAAAAGTAATAAAACAGTGCAATAACATCTCCTTCTTCCATCCAGAGACAAAAAAATTAACACTAGGAGGTTAATCTTTCTAAATCTCAATTTCAGCTCTTCACATGCTCACTATTAAATGGCTCCCTGACTATGGTACAAGCTGCTCATTGTCATTTACAGTGCTTAAACTCCTCCCATGTTTCATCCATTTTATACAGCCATTCAAACATGTGGTATCATTACCTAATAAAGATGATGTGGAAGCATACTGGTCATATTTATCTTATTTCCCTGGCAGTCTCTTTTCTTTATGCCCACTATTTGCTTTGGATATTTGTTTACGAGTTTGTAGAGGTATTAAAATACTTTTTTCCTTCCATAAATAAGGGAGGCACAAGAAAAAAGAAACCCACTGGTTAAAATTTTAAAATTTTTTAATTTGCATTTAAGGATGAAATCCTTGAAGCAGCCATTCTGCCTAGGTGGAAATGGTTAAAAATAAGTTGTTGCATGATAGTAATTAGTAATGTATAGAATAAAAATAGCATCGATAATTAGCATTCAATTAGCATTTATCTTTCAGTTTAATCTCTCCTATGGCTCTTCAGTTTATATGTCACTGACTTATTACAAGAAACTTCAAAATTTTTTTTAGGATGACTAAAACCCTTGATGAGCTGATTATTGGTATGCCAAAGTCATTATCATTTAATGTTATCTCATTTTCTTCCTGTTCTTCTCCACCTGAGGCAAACTGATAAACAACTAAAAGGAAGTCCCTTATTACACAGTCTTTCATTAAACTGTGAAACTTTTTGCTATGGAAATTGTGGAAACTATAGTTTTGCCTGAATTGAGAAAGACATAACCTCATACCCGTAGGATTATTAAGCACAATGGATTGTGACATCTAATCAAATGACATCTGAGCCAATCATCTTAATACCTTTCACAACTGATGGAGAGAAATAGGCCAGTGAGGGCATAATTAATCTCATCCTAAAATAAATGTCTGAAATAGGTCAGGAGAAGCTCAGGTAGAGAACTCTGTGGAGAGGTGAGGTTGATCTTACTCTGCAGAGTACTCACAAGGAACCCCTGCAGCACAGGTCAGTGCAAAATGGATGAGCATGCTGGTGAAATATCACCATATGTCTGTATCCTTTTATATTTCTCTCTCAGCATTCATTTTTTGGACACTCTTGGGTGCAGGATAATGGAACACACTGATCTCTCTCTGGACAGAAACAGCCAATGCACTGTCCCTTACAGTCTGCACACCAAGGAATGTTAACATTTGGCTCTAGAGATGTCCAACTGTAACAGGCATACCATATGAGTGGCTGCAGCGCCTGTATTCTAGGTAGTACCTACCTCTTGCTGAGGCTGGCACTAGTACCTAGAGGTGCACCTTCCCAGAGATTCCTGCAGCAGAGGAATAGGATCCTGTAAGAGTTGTCCTTTTTGTGGTACTCCCTCTGCTCCCAAACAGTTTGTGCCTCAGGGATTTTTGCACTTTGAAATACATTTTATACTGCTGGTAGTGTAAAGAAGGCTGGCTAGTTTCAGACAGTAAGTTATTTAGTCTGAGACAAATGAAAGGCTAGTCGTTAAAGCAGTAACTATGTTAAGTAAATAAGTAAGTAATAACTTCTGCAGAACTGTTTCTGTTTCCTGCTTCCCTACTCCTGAATTTTCTACCAGAGGCATATCTGCTGGTTTTAAGCTAGAATCTTTGATCCTTTTTTATTGAAAATGTTCTGCACAAGTTCATGGCTAAAATTGTCATCCAAAGGCTAGTAGTTAAAGCAGTAACTACTACTAAAAAGAAACCCAATAGAAAAGATAAGCAAGCAAACTGAGCAACAAAATTCCAGGAGCGCACACACATGGATTCTCCAGTGGCTTGTTCTGAGTTTGACCTTTTGGTTGGTTTTGCTGGAGACCTTCTTTAACATAGAAACATTAATTCAGTTTTGTTTTGTATAAGGCACTAGCAGCATTCGGAAAGCCCTGAGAAGTCACTCCACATGGCGCATCTTGTGCCAATTCACACAGGACACAGCTTCATTGTGAAATCTGTGAATTGATCTCCACACTTTCATGAGAAATCTTATTCTCTCTCCCCACAACGACTGCCCATTCATTGTTCTGTGCTCACATAGAGAAGCTGTGGATTTTCAGCTTGACTACTTTTAATAGCTCCACACTAGCAGGATCTGGCCTGACAAAGTGAAAATAAATTGCACCAAATATTTTAGCTCACTTGTGTTATAATCTCTGTGAATGAGATTAAAATTAAGTAGATTTGTCATTATTGGAGTAAAATTGCTCTTTTTCTTTCTTAAAACACTAGAACTCTGCCCATATAACCAGAGGACATTTTGGTCCTAAAATCTCTCCTGCTGTTTTGTTTTGGGTATGCTTCCTGTTTCTGAAAAAAAAAAAATAAAAAGAAAAGGAGTGGGCACACTTCCTCTGACGCTGCAGGAGGAGCAGGACATGAATCATCTCTTGGGAGTTATTTTTTTCCAAAATCCTAATGTTCTGTGCATTTCCAACTGTCTTTTGCTCCCTATTTTCCAGGTGGAAAGAAAAATTCTTGTATATACTCAGCTGTTACTTGAGAAAGTATAATTTATAAAATATTTTTTCATAAATTCTTTTCTGCAGAAATCTTTGGAACCTGCTCTATCCTCCTTTTTGTATTGCTGGAAGGTTTCTTTGAAAAATAACTAGTTTTCATCTCCTTTTCCCTTGTACGGGTATTTTTAATTACTGTAAAATACTCTGAAGTTATCTTGTTGATGATTAAAATCATGCAACCAACCGAAGTTTAAAATATCGAGTCTACATATGCTATTTATTATAGTAGATTTTATTGTCATTTTTAGAGATAAACAGAAATCAATTTCTGATTTCTGATATTCAGATGTTCACTTGCTGTTCTCAAAAACTTAGAAGATGAGTATAATAAAGGTATGAATAGTACTAATAAATAAGTGAGGAAGTTAATTTTAGTCTCAAAATTATATAGAATCTCTGATAACTATACGGAGAAGATACAATAATGGCTATGAGCAAAACTTAACTATTTTTATTTATGGATAGGTAACACAAGAACATTAAAAAAGATGCTACGTGTTCCAGTATCTATTTTTACTTTTTCCCTAAAATTTTAAATGCAGGCTAGGAATTACTTGGTGCTTTATGGCAGTTTTACAAAATTAAATATCTAATATGATAGGTAAGAAAGATAAACAGATGGATAGGTATGTATGCTATACATAGAGAATATATTGCTGCATAAAAATAAAATAATAGGTTAAATGCAAAAATCTTTATGTTCAATAATTGTGGTTTTATGCATTTCAGTTACACCTTTTCAATTCTCTAAAAACCTAGAAATGTCTCCCTCACCTTTGTGCAAAAGGCTGACAATACTCCAAATCTAGCTTCCCTTGCTAATGTAAATCAAGCTTTTCAAATTACGCGTTGCTTTAGACAAATTCTCAGGCTTCTCTACTTTCCCTGTTTACCAAGGACATCTCCTGCATTTTGCCCTTCTTTGTCTCGTACGTGTGAATCACACAAATAATTTTCTGCCCTCAGAGAGACAAGATTTTGAAACATATGGCACATGGTGTCTTTGGTCCCTTCTCCACCCTCGGACAAGAGGTAAGCCGTGTGTGTGTGTGGTGCCAGGCAAGGACCCTGCTGCAGAAACTTGCTTTAACTGCAGAGTGGGAGAGAAACACCAGCTCCTTGCTGAACATATGAGATCTAAGTAATGCCTCCACTCCTTCCCCTTCTGTATTTCCTACAACACTGCTAATATCCTGGGCTAAAAACAGTCTACCAGAAACTAAACTGTCTTCAAGTTGTAACATTGATTCTGTGTCTTCATGTTTGCAAGTCTTCCTATCTGAGTAAAAAGTTTGAAAGGAGCTTTAACTGCTTTGAGAAACAGTTGTAAGTCATAAAAGAATATATACATATAGTAGTTCTGCTGTAAATTAGAATAGTGTGTAATTAAGATACTGTTAAATATTATATTTCTGCCATCCCCAATGATTTGAGGGGGAAGGTCACAATGCCCAAGTCTCTGGACATGGCCTCACTTGGGCCAGACTGAGAGCAGCTTTCCTTATGCAGAAGGCTAAATCAGCACTTCTCCTTTGGCACAGCCAGAAGTATACAAAGGTACAGCCTAAACTCTTATCTTTGTCTAGGAGAACAGTCCTGAAAATAAACTCGAAGTCAGCAAGTTCCAAATCCTCTCTGTCTTTATAGATAGCTGCTGTCATTCTACTTCTGTTTGACTCCAGCCTACAGGTAGAGATCTCACCTCCACCTGGCATCTGCAGTTGTTGTTGTCTAGAATGGGGCCTTGTGATGCCCCTTGCTGGAAAAGCAACCAGTGACCTCAGATTCAGAGGTGAAATTTGACATGGTCGAGTAATCAGGGAGCATGATATTTTCTAGATGTCTTGTTGGGATGCTGATGTTCAGCTGTTTAAACTGTTCCTATTTGCTTACTGAGGATATTTTTTATTCTGGCAAACAAGCTGCCCAGCTCTGCCCCAAACACCTCTAACGTAAAGGCTACTGATTTAGATGGGGGATTTCCTTGTAATTCTGCCTTTCCCCAGGTAATCAGTATCGAGCGTAAAAAATAGGAAAGTTACCTTGCTTCTGCTCTTGATGCTGTCCTGGCTCCTGCCAAGAAGGAAGAGAAAACCTTCTAACAAGTACAAATAATTTCCTGCACTGCTAGAAGCAGAGCAGTACAAAACACAGGAGTATTTAGTATTCTGAATAGTAAAGAAAGAGTAGATGACTCAAACTACTTCTCTCCAGTTTCTCACTGAAATTCTTAATGAATGGCTAGCCTTCTTCTGAGTTCCAGCTGTTCCACTGAGCCTTATGCAGATATGACAATACCACTTGATATTTTACATTAATGTAACCATTAAATGGCTCCCTTTCCCGCTCAAACCATGAAATCCGCTTCTTCTGCTCAAATTATGGAACATCTGTCTAAAAAGAAGTATCATACTTGCTGTCACAAAAGATGCCTCAGATCTGATTGCAAGGGCACTTGTGTATGAATAAAATCACTCAAGTACAAAAGTATTAACCAAATTCTTGTGTACCATTTAAATGACTGATTGATGGTGATGACTGATGATTGCTGTGCATTAATGCCTGAAGCTCTATCAGGCATAAAAGCAGTATTCTGTCTGGTAGATAAGGTATAGGTTTTGCAGTCTGTAGGCCAGATCCAGTGAGAGCATGTGAGGTCTTTTAACTGTCTTTAGCTTATATTGTGTCCTGGGACTGAAATGGAATCTCTTTGCTTTACAGTACCCCCAGCCTTAGGGTGGGTGTGATTCCCAGCAAGCAGAGCAGTGTGTCCCATAACCATTTCCCCACCTGATGAACTGCCTTTGTTATCCTGTACACTTTGTCCTGAGGGTCATTTGGAGGAGGCAACATGTCTGTGGTAGAAGTAACAGGCTGGCATGAAACCAATTAAGTAATAGCAGCCTCAGAAAATACCTTCTCTGAGATAACCCATCAAGCCAATTTAATCTTCTCAGACATTAAAAATAAAATTGGCATTGGTAAAATAATTTATTAAACTTGTCTGTACTGTTAATCTGCAAACTGAAGAGAGGCTTGGGTGATTTCCACTCTCCGAAGTTAGTCTGAGGGATGTTACAGCAATGTAGATCCAATCCTTTTTATTTTATTCTGTGTGCACTCTTAGCACTAAAGGGAAAACATCCTGGAAGGATTGAAATAAATATCTGGTATTTATCACTTTGTGGTGGGCTGACCCTGGCTTCATGCTGGGTGCCCACCAAGCCTGTTTATCAGTCTCTTCCTCAGACAGACAGGGGAGAGAAAACAACGAAAGACTAGTGGGTCAAGATAAGGACAGGGAGAAATCACTCACCAATTACCATCATAGGTAAACCAGACAACTTGGGGAAAATATTTTAATTTATACCAACCAAAGCAGAGTAGGATAATGAGAAACAAACACAAATCTTAAAACACCTTCCCCTGCCTCCCTTCTTCCCAGCCTCAATTTCACTCATGATTTTCTCTGTCTTCCCCCACAGAGGCACATAGGGACAGGGAGTGGTCAGTTTATCACACATTGTCTCTGCCGTTCCTTCTGGCTCAAGGGAAGGACTTCTCACACTTTTTCTCTGCTCCAGTGTGGGCTTCCTCCCACTGGAGATAGTCCTTCATGAACTTCTCCACCATGAGTCTCACCATGATCTGCACCATGGGCTGCAGGGGAACTCCCTGCTCCACTGCCTGGGGTACCTCCTCACCCTCCTTCTGCACTTACCCTGGTGTCTGCAGAATTGTTTCTGTTTCCTGTCTCCCTGCTCCTGAATTTTCTACCACAGGCATGACTGCTGGTTTTAAGCTAGAATCTTAGATCTTTTTTTATTGAAATTTTTCTTCACAAGTTCGTGGCTAAAATTGTCATCCAAATTGTCATCCAAAGGAACTATCATGTTTTTTTTTTTTAGTCTTGATGGATACAAATAGTAAACCAGCAGTCTTTAATCTATATAGATACTTCCTGTAGAAATTCTGTTTTCTCTAGTGCAGTGAACTGCATTTAGTACAATGTAAAACATGAAGTCTTCTTCCTTAAAATGAATCTGTAGGCTACAGAGCTGTTTTCCCCATGTATTTGAATTAAGTTTTCCCTCTAATCACTCTCTATCTCTGTGAAGTCCCTTGACTTGGGTCTTTTATTTCCCTTAAAAAGGCTAAAAATGCCATGTTCCTAAATTCAGTGGGTTCTCGTAAAAAATGTGGTTTGAATTGATGAGATGTTGCAAAGCTGCTTAGTTCAAAATACAGACTAGATGGAAACTTCTTATGGTAAATGTAGTAACAAATTATTTGAGTGAAATAAATGTTTCCCTTTGGAAAACTCAGTTAAATTCTAATGACTATTGCCTACTGCTCTGGCAGCATGGCAGTATATTCAAATGGAAGGGGACAGTCTAGATATTTGATGATAAATTACTGAGTGAGCCCTTTATAGGGGAATAATTTCATTCTCTTTATCAATGATTAAGTATTTGAGCTATTTTATGTATATTTTACAGTGTTAGTGAAACTTTACCTTATTCAACTGAGGGTGCTGTTAAGAGCTCATTCATCTGATCCAGATAAAGGTTTCGAAAAAGATTTTTAAAAATGTGGTACACATTTGCAAAATGCTTACCACCTCCTCCAGGATTCTCTCTGTTGCTTATTGTGGCTGGCTATACAAAACAATTCCCTTAGAAGTAAAACAGAAGAAAAAAAGATGTTTTCTTTTCTACAAAATCCATGGAAGAATGAATGACTGGACCAATCCCACAAGACAAAAATGGCTACTCACTCCATTGGGATGTAAAAACCTGGGATCAGGCACGTGCCTTCTCTCATTCAGCCTCTTCTGTTGCAGCTACCTCGTTTCCACTGTGTTTGCTGGGTGCCACATCTGGGACAGCATTTGGGAAGCTCTTTTTTTCTCTCTAAACCTCACTCTGGACAAGCAAACACTTTGATGTGTCACTTCTTACAACAGACATGACAAATTATGATCACCTTTTGCTCTGCTTTATCATTTGGCTCTTATCTCTGCTTCCAACATTTTCTTGTGCTTTCCTGGCTCCTAATTTTTTTTTTTTTGCAAACTGGTATTTAGCATAATTCTGCCCTGATTTTCTCTAGCTGTTTCTTTAGAAGTTCTTCATCTGGTGTTCATCGATACTATGACTGTCTAAGTAAGGCGGGCAGGTATTATCCAATGTTTTGAGAGCAAGCTATTTAAATTTCTTGATATTCTTTTGATGTCTATAAGCTTTCTGTCAGAATGCAAACTAGGTAATCAGGTGTCCTTTACCATGCTTGAAATTCTTGAATTTGTGTCACAAAATTAAGCTCTAAAATCTCATGTATATTTGATGAAAAATGCTCTTGTTCTTGTAAATTGTTTGGGAATGTATCAAACCCAGGACTTGGCACACCAGTCTGTCTAAATCCTGCAGGTAACCTTGCTCTGCAAAAAATGAAACAAAATAAACTCTTGGTGAGTTAATGAACAAAGAAAGATAGGAAAGTTATAACTAAGTAAACACTGTAAAAGGAATGGAGTGATCTGAAATTTATTTGGGTCCAGGGTTTTAATGTAGGTTTATATAATCATAATAGTTACAAAATAATAATAATTGCACTGTATCTTGTCATTAAAATGGATCATTTTAATGATGTATTGAGTTGTAGCAAGTAATTAATGGCTTGTTAGTACTTTGTTATTTAGAAGATATTAATGTTATAATTCACACTTTAAAATAATTTGAAGAAGAAATCGATAAAAAAGCAAGTATGCATTTTTATCCCTTTGGATTATTACATAATTTAGAAGCAAGTGGCACATGAAGAGGATAATCAGCAGAGCCAACATATTGTTTTAAAGCAGACAGGCACTTATAAATAAATAGCGAAGTTCATTCTGAAGGCCCTTCTGGTGAAATAAACCCAGATGTCTGAGGCTTCTTTCATGGGAGATGTTTATATTCTGTGGGCATTGATACTGTTAACTTCAGTAGTGGGAAATCTCTTGAAAGACAAGCGGCTGTCAAACCCTGCTGTGAATCCCACAGTGACTTTTCTCAGAAAATTGTTTACTGTTAGTGGAATCCAAAACACAGAGATTTTCATGAAGACTGACAGATGCTATCATTTTTTGGTCACTGCTAAAACAGCAAGACCAATTCATTTCAGTAAAGAGAGTCAGGGGAGACATTTCCTTAGAAAACTATAATCTCCCCATAGAGGAGCAAGTTCATATACAGAGATATGGCTGGAGGCTGCTGTAAAACCCATGGCTGTTGTATTGGTATTTAAATTATTTATGAGAATGGAAATGTTAACTTTTTATGTAAATAAAAAAGATGAGAAGTACTTACAAAGCAAATGATGTTAATACTCCTGCTCTTCACCAGTACTTTTACTCTCAGAATGACTTTGTCAGAGTCTTTTGAATCAAAGGGAGATTTGCCAATAACATTAGCACAGGCTGGATCTGATCTATAGAGATTTCTAGTATATTACACAGAATATGAATTATGAAAAACCTATTGAAACAGTTTTACTGTTTCTTTTAGGAGCAAATGAAACCCAAACCTTTTGAAATTGTGCCCATCTCTGTCTGAGGTTCACTGGCAGGTAGAGACCCTAGAATACATGATTTATGTTCACAGTTTGATACTTAGTTATTTAAATAAATGGATCTATGCACACAGTTTACCAGAACTTAAAATTATACATGTATGATTTTGGCAGCTCTACGATGAACTGGCAAACCAGGATGTAATCCTTCCTTATTATGGCCTTTGCAGCATGTGATTTACTCATTTACAGAAGAGTTGTAATAGGCAGTTAATATTGTTAGGCCTGGTGATACAATAAAGCTCCTTAAAAGTGGTGGACATAACATTTTAGTCCTCTCAGGCTGAATGAAAGAGGGAACAACTGATCCTCTCTCTTGAAGTATCTGAAACAACACAAGTGTCTTCAACCATGAATCTGCTCAAGAGCCCTGACTTCTGCCAGCTCTGCTGTGGTGTGGCTGCAAGTAAGGCAAAGTGCTGGGTTTATATTGCTGCTGTCTGTGAGCATGGTGTAAGCAAGGACACATGCATGAAAACCAGAGACTCAAACCACATCCACAGCATGATTTTTGGTATGAACCTGAGAAGAAAAAGGTAATTAAGAGAGGTATTAGTTTGGATGCTGATGGAAATTGGGTTTGTATTCACGAGTAAAAAATATTTCTCTGTGGTTTTCATTTTGCTTTTTTTTCCCGCCTAAGAAAAGCCTGACGTGAAGAAAATTTTAATCTTCACAGCAATGCTTCCTCTTTACAGACACATTCCATAAAACTTACACTTCATTTTTTTGGTTCTCATATGGTAAAAGATTGGTGTTAATTATGTCCTCAGAATGTGTCTGCCAAATCACCACAAAAATGAGAAGGGTCTGATTCTGGTCTTACATTGTCTGTTGTGCTTTATCCCTAGTAATGTAAATACTCAATTTAGCTCTCTACTAATAGAGGGGGATCTCTCTCTACTATCAGGATTTACTTGCCAGGAAAAAGACCATCAGTTCACTCACAGATCCAATGGAGACTGGTTATTTGGTAAAGAAGAATCTCCTCCCACGCTAAGTAATGCTTTTCTCTGTCAATACTAGCTTGAGAAAGCTCAGACTTTCCTTTTGGTTACCTCAGACAATTGTTAAGACCCTAAACTGCATCATCCTTTAGAGTGGTGCAAGTGCTTGTGTGGTCATAAGGTTGGAGTTATGGTAGGAATCTAACAGATGAAAATTCCCCCATTTTTGTTTACTTTGCTGATTATTAGGTTCTACTAGCGCACAATTTTTAGGCTGACCTGAGCAGCTCTTCAGCAGCAAGTGGCAATTAGGGCCTGTGGTGAAGCAGTGAAACCACTGGCACACCTCCTGGGCTGTGCAGTTGCACCAGGAATAGAAGGGATCCACTAAACAAAATTCTCTGCACTGAGCAGTGTGTTTTGGAATGTGGGTAACTTAGGAAGAGTAACTGCTTTGAAAATCGTTTTGGAGAGGATCTTATTTTTTTTCAGTCTGAATGTTGTCTGTTTTGCAGAGATACAACACTGCAGTGTGGCTCATCATAGCTCACTGTTTGCAAGGCTCCTCTGACTGCTTTGAAAAGTGAAGGCAAGTAATTTTTCTCTGTGCTTGTCCATTAACCTACACATGTACCATAATACAGGGACCTTGTGTAGTAGGCTGTGTAAAATTTAGTGTCTGATTTGTGTCCTTTACCATGAAACATGTTACTGTTTCATATTGCAGCCTCAGATTTGGATAAAGTTGACCATCAATTATTCATGGAAAGGTTACCTTTATCTCAGTCACAGATGAACTTGGACTGTTGATGCAGAGAACCTCCATCTGCCTTCCTGTATTGCATCTCTGAATCTAATGTGTCACCAAACCCGACTCAGAGACATACTATCTGCTTCTAGGAGATGCTACACTTCACTTAGGAAGCTCAGGTACAGGGTTTATAAATCCTGGTGTAATTTTGCTTGAATGAAGGTATATTACTTCTTTACCATAGTGTTTCCTTCTGGATCAGGCAGACAGAATAATCTCTGTTAGAATCACATCTGCTCTAACAGCAAAAGTTCCCCCAACTTTCTTACCTTTTTTTTTCACTACAATAATACTTTAAAACTGAATTTTCATTTTCTCAGTGTTTTTTCATTCCTAACAATTTCACATGTCCTTGCAACCTCAGTCCCCAAGTATGAACTGCATGAATTATTTTTTCTTGTTTGGAAAATAAGGGAAGACAAGGATGTTTCTGATGTCTTCACTTTCATTTACACAGTGGGCACTAAAATATGGTCTGTGAAGACCAGAGTATTTTTGGAGCTCAGGTTTCGGTAGCTCCATTTATGCCATTGATAGTCCTCTGCTATATCCAATCCCTGAATGCATTTTGAAAGAGGAAGAGGCAAGAAAAAACAAAAACAAATTTTATCATATGTGTTATACTCCTCACTAAGCAAAGAAATAATATTTCTACATGTGATACTAAAATAAGGAGTTGTCCTTTCAGGCTTAGCCATTTTAATTACCCTGGATAAATGCTGTGTATTTCATCAACACATCTGTCTAAAATCTCTTTATAAAAAGCAGATTTTATTTATTATTTTGATAAAAAGTCCGTATCAATTAAGAAAGCAGAGACACAAAATATTTCTTGGAAAACACCAACTAGTTGTCAACTTTTTTATGGTATCTCAAAAGCTCAGGGTTATGCCCTGTGCCATCATCCTTTCCTAGGTTCAATAAAATAAGGAAGTGTCAAGGAACATTTTAAGGCAGTAAATACCAAGACAGTGAGGATATAAAAGCAGTTTCATTTATTAAATAAGTGATCCAAACAATTTATTCTTTAGGGGAAAAAAAAGTGTTTTGAAGCCCAGTTGCCTATCTGAGTCTGAAAGAGTAGAAATTGAGGCTTTATTTCTGTATTTTCTCTAAAATAATTCTCCTTCCAGGAGACCAGATCTGCCCCTCTGTCTGCAGATCCATCCACTCAGCTGTGAGGTCAGGAGGGCAATGCCACCACAGCTCAAACCAATTTTACCCGAGCTGGGGAATGACTTCTCTGCAAGGAAACGTGTTCCCTTACACTACAAGGAAGAACCATGAACTGCCCATTGGTTCAAGCTTCCCCTATATGTGTGAATCACACAATCATAATCAAACCCCTCTGTCTTTAAAACCCTGGGAACTCACTCTGTGTAATGAAAACCAGAAAGGCAACGAGAGGGTTAATGCAGACCCTGATGCCTTTTCCTGGTCTTAAAATCGAGAATCAAACACAGATAGAAGGAAAAAATGGATTTTACCTTGGTGTTTATTTTAAGGATCCTTAGGTGCACCATGTCCAGGTCGAATGCACCGAAATGGACACCACACCCAGCACACCCCCAAAAGATCTGGTATAACATTATAGGTCTTACTAATTAGCATATCTATCAAAAATTCCCCAGTGAGAGGCTCAAATGAGCCCCCCTCCCCAAGGAACCTTCCCCTGGATGGTTCTACCTTAGTTTACAGAATGTGTTCTGGGGAGGACCTTGGGGTCTGGGGCACACTGATCCCTACCTACAAAGCTTCTAAAATGTTTGGTCTCCTAGCTGAACAAACAAGTCCAAGAATGTAGGCAAAAAGCACTAAGAATACAGAAGTTGTAAAAAGGTATAACAGGGGTATAAAAGAAAAGGCAAAAAATCTTCATGGCATCAACCCAGTCTGACAGAACTGGATGAATAATTTATTCTTTGAATTTTTCTAACTTTTCTTTCTGTAAATTACCAAACAGTTTACTCCTTTCTTTCACTTAGTATTATTCAAAATTATTTGCTGAATAATTTCTGCAGTTAATTCCTGATCTGCATACCCTTTGTGAGCCGTTCAATAGCAATTCCTGCTAAACCTTCAGGCTGCCTCAGCTAATTACTGTGGGATATGCAAGCCACACTGTACCTATAAACTGAGCTGAACAAGCGTTTCTCAACATACTTTAAGACTGTTCCTCCTGGATGTCAAGGACCTCCTCACACATGAAAAAGATTAATTTATTTAGATATTGAAATAAAATACAGGCTAGAAGATTTGAATAGAAAAAGTAGCAAAGGGATGAAAGCTAAAATTTTCTTGTGAACTATGATCAGATTAAATGATAAACATGAAGTATTAGTATTTAATGGCCACCTCTAAAATGAAATCCACGGACCTACACTTCTCTTCCAGTCCTGTTTTCTTGTGTTTTAACTGTCCTCTGACCAGTCCTGAGAATATCCTGCCCTTGAGTGCCATTTGGTATTGTTAAGTATAGGCCTTGCTATCCATAGCTAAGACTCCCTTCAGGATTTTCTCTCTTGCATACTTTGTTGGTCTCTGTGGGCAGCAGGGTCATCCTGATGGCCACTCCCATGTATGTCACTTGCAGGACCTCCTGGCTTGTTTCATTTCTCAGGTTCTGTCTCAAACTTGCCAATTCCTACTTCATAGCTTCTGAGGTAAGGCTCACAGTAAATCCTAACATTCTTTTATCCTCTCCTATTTTGCTATTAATCCCTTTTCTTTTGGGATTAATAAATTCAGACTTGCCTGGTAATACCAATTCAGAGTTTTGCTGTGAGCATTGCTCCTGTAGACTATCCCGTTTCCTTCTTCCACTGGCTCTACTTTCAGGCTCGTTAAACACAAGTAATGGTCCTTCATGGCCTGTTTCCACTCTGCCTATCATTTCTCAGTCATTTGGATGGACTGTGGTGCCAGCCTTCTTCAACAATTCTGATAAATCTTCGAAACAATGTTCTCCATCTTCTTCTGTTGTTTAATGCTGCTTTCTCCTAAATCCAGGGAGGAGTTTCCCTTTATCACCTACAAAACTGAGTCTTCAACATCCTGCAAAACCGTTCTTTATAGACATGTTAAGATCACTGTCAGTAATCTGAATAATTTTCCATCCTTGTTCTTTTTTTCTCTTACCAGTACTTGCTTGCTTTGTCTTATATTAAGACAGAAAACAGTGGGAGCCAGAGTCAACTGTTCATTCTCTATTCAAACAGCATTCACAGATTTCAAGCCCAGGACTGCTTGCTTGGAGTCAGAGAGGTGGGAAAAAAAATGGTTTTACTTTCACAGAAGGAAAGCTGTTATTTAATTTAATTTTCAATGATTTCCAAGAAGATATTGTGAAATTTTAATTGAGACTACTTTGCCAATTAGATAAAAGTTCAAGAGGATTCTAGACCCCACAAAAGTAAAGTGGAAAATTAAGTGATTCAGTCAGCAGGTGACAATACAGAAAAAAAATTTAAAAGTGTTGACACACCTGTCTGGACTTGTCACAGTTGATTTCTGAATGAAATAAAGCTAGCTTGGAAAAGGATTCAGGTCTCAAAGTAGGAGCTGATTAGCAGTCTGATCTGGTATTGAAATCCCCAGTTTCCTGTGTGTAATTGCCTTTCAAATGTTCAAATGCTGAAGGTTGAAAAGTAGCATGCTGTGCTCATAGAGATCAGTGTTTGCAATGAATATACAGATTCTCAAATTTTAACTTGGTTTATTGCCATTTCACCCACATATAAAATTCATAATGAGAGCAAGACTTAGGTTATTAAGTGTGACAGAACAATGTATATATTAATATTAATGAGACTATATTTGCCTTGACCTCACAGCCTTATAGCATTAATTGTATTTCAGATTCTTTAGTTTTCATATATATATGTATATAAGAAAGATATGGGTGGTCACACTTTTACCACTCTTTAGATATCTATAGTCTAAATATCTATAGCCAATTGAGAGAAATAGGAATTTTGTGCAATTATCATAAAATACTGATTTCAAACTTTTGAATAAAGCAACTCACCTTTAGTCTTCAATGAGTGTAGAGGGAATGCAGGCATTTATCTCTAAAGAAAATTCCCCCTCTATCTTGCCTCTGATTACAATTTTGTCAAGTTTTGCAAAGTTCAATCCGTTTCCTTTTATGAGCTTCCATGTTTTTAAGTGTTCTCTGTTACAGTGCCATAAGCATTGAGCCATCAAATATCTGCAATAAAAGCGTTCGTTTTACAAAATGAACAGAATTCTTGTCTTCTCTTGAAGGGACACAAGGTGACCATCTTTTAGCCTATAAAATTCAGGGTTTTTTTCTCAAGCATCTCTGGTTGCACCTTGATTTTGTGCATTTTTTGCATCTGTGGAAAGCCCTGACTGACATTCATCTCCTCCTGTGGAGAGGATGTTATTGCTATGACTTGAAAAAACAAATGTTTTGCCTTCAGTGGCTCAAACACCATGTACACAGCAGTCCAGAGATAGAGTGTGCCAAGCTAGAGTCTGTTATGAATTTATATAGTCACCTGTATCTGTTCATCAGCAGGATCATCAATTTAATAAAAAAAATGCACCTAAATCTTGGTTGTCTCTTCTAGCTTTCTAGACCATCAGATTAACTGTTAGTGTCTTTATAAATTAATAATTAGGAAATATTAATGGTTATAAATTTAAGTGATGTTTGGAACTCATTACTGTATTTCAAAGTTAATAATAACTTTTGAATAATTTTATCCCTAAACTTGTACTGTAAGCTCACTTTGCTTTGAGATCTTCTATTTTGAGCTCTGTTTTGAGATGTGAGAAATTAAGTAACTATGGGTCAGACACAGAATTTCAGTCTCAGTCTTCACACAGTCTCATTCTGTATTGCCTATTGCATCTCCCCTTTGAGGACCACAAAATTAGGTTCTCAAGCCAATTTGGTAATAAATCAGACTGCTTTGCTTGATTTACATTATGGATATTCCAAACTGCTAAATGACGGTGTCAGCAAGATATTTAATAATATCGAATATTGCCATAAATCTTACGTTACTCAAAGAGAGCATTTACTTTGAAGATCTCATACTGAACCTAGTTTTATTTCAAAGCAGTGATTCACCTCTAAATTCAATTGTAATTTAGAATTTATCGTTGAGTCCTGGAAAGCTGCTAACAACAGGAAAAGAACACCTCTAAGGAGGTGAGGAGGCCAAAACATCACAGCAGCTGACATGTGAGGAGCAGAGGAGGATCTAGGTAACAGGTTGAAGTGGACCAAAGGAAAGACCAAAGGAGCTGGGGCAGGGCTGTAGCTTGAAGTCGAAGAACAGCTAAAGCAGTGTGTCAAACACAAATGAAGGAAAGCACTTAGAAGTGCAAAGCATAAGCCACAATCTGAAAACAACCAGCCCTTTCTCCTGCAACTGGTTCTTGGCCCTAATTCTAAGTAGTCCTGAAGAGTTCTTGTGGATGAATAGTCTGAAAATATAAAATACCCCTGTGTAAGAGTTTGGCTGCCAATTTGAGATTCTCCAGGTAGGCAGGAGTTCATGCTACTATGTGTGATACTGGATATCATACATGCCTTTCTCATGAATCTTCTTTATCTAAGAATTAAATATAATGAACCATTTGATACCATTTAACAAAAATATGCCATATCTTCCACTACTCCTTCTCCTTTTTTTTTTTTCTGTACTCATAGATACTAGATTGCTTAAGTATTTCTGAATTATTTAAGATAGGTGATAAAGGATAACTGTACAAGAATGGTTCTTCTACGTCTGTTTGAGTGATTAAACTATGTGCAGTGGGCCATCAGTCCGACTCTCCTAGTCACATTCCTTTTGTCTATTACTACAGCAATACTGAGTATTACCCAGGCACATCTATAGGATACCTTTCCAATAAGCTAACCATGGAAACGACTTACAGTTTCTTTATGAGGTAAAAAACAAGGCAGTGAAAGGAAATTCCCATCAGAAATAATCTTGCCTTCTCTGCTGTTTGCTACAGTCTTACATCAAGATCCTTATCCAGTTGCTGCCTTGTTGGTTTGGTTTTTTTCTTTTCTTGGAAATGTCATTTCTCCTTACAAGAGGAGTTCTTATCCTAGAGACAGATTATTTATTTACATGCTGGCTAGTTATAGAAGCAAAATGTTAAGAAATGCTTCGTCTGTTTGACATGCTACTTCATTTCACCACAACATTAATCTTTTTTTACCTGGGAACTTCTTTTTTCAAAAATAAAGCATTAGACTTCTTAACCTCAAAATTGCATGTGGCCATCAATTGCCAGAAGGGGTCTTGAGGGAACCTGCCAATTATGAATGAGGTAAGGAAAGAAAACATTTGAAAACTTGTTAGTGCATCACTTGAGGGTAAAAGGGTCATTGTAGAGAATATAAAAGATGCATCCTATGTCCTAGCTTTGCCATTGTTTAGAGGAAAATCAGCTCATTGCCATGTCAATTTGACTACCATTATAGTGAGATGACTTCTCCCAGTCTGGAGAGGTATGGAAGTGTGAAGGTTTTCTTGTGTTACTTGAGGTCACTGATATGTATTCTGCTCTTCAAATGATGGGATTTTTGTATTTCAGAAGAAGTAATAGGAAATGTTCCATGATTCTAGGCTTTGTTTCCAATAATTGAAATTTTAGAAACTTGTTTATTTATTTTAACACTACTGAGCCAAAATCAACCCTGAAGACAATGAAGCTACTAGGAAGGTTTCATTCAATTTTTTTTTTGGAGTGGAGGGGTCAGTCTTTTATATCTTAAAGTGTCATTCCCCCCTCACCATTCTCTCCTTCCTATTAATTTGTGTGGAAAATCACAGAATAAATGAAGACTTGTCTAGTCTGGGATTTATGTGCCATTTTTAGGTTGTAGACTTTCTGTTTGACACAGAAAAAAAATTGGATTGTATGTCTTTCTCCTTTTCCTACGAGTAAGTTAGGAATAGTTCTCAGGGGTATAGAAATTTCTACAGATGATTGTGAGCTCCTTACAACCTTGCAATGCTGAAAGCCACAGTAATGCCTAAGCAGAACGAGTTGAAATATCAGTATTGTGCTCTTTCCATTGATGTCATTGTTTACATTTATTTTGCAGGTTTCAAAGTAATTACCATAGGAATATTGTTTATTAGCTGTTTTCCAATATGTCTATAGGCCAAATGATGTAGAAATTTAGGTGCTGGACACTGATGGGAAATTTAATTATTATTTTGCTGCTTAGATGGTTTGATCAGCCCCATAATAGTGTTGCAACCTTTCCTAGTACTTTCAGTTTAATGTTTCTGTTTTATGCATCTAATTTATTTCTTTCATAATTGATATGAGACGTGCATATCTCCTGAAGTGCTGTGGGATGTGTAACATGAAAGGTTCTGTACAGGAACAACTGTTTTTCTTATTAGAGTGAACTGCAACATGACAGATTAAACATTCAATTAAACAGGAAATTTGCCCATGTAAAAAGCTCACAGAAAGGATCTTAACAATGTTCATTTTTACAAGGTACTAAAGATTTTGGAATCAATTGTTTTGAAAGTCCATCTACTTTGTTTGCAGGTAAAATAATAACTCAGTTGTTTCAGAAAAGGGGCCAAGTATTATTTACATAAAGCTCCATTGTAAAAATCTGGGTACTATTTCTTTCCAAGGTTTAAAATACTTTGGTGAGAGAAATGAAAATACTCATAAAAGGCAACCACGGTATGTTATAAACCACCTTTATGGTTCATTATAGATTTGGTTTAATGCTGTTGGATTAACACTAAAGGTTAATGTTTGCATAAAATATGCATGATTAGTTTAATGCTCTGGAACTGTGATCAGGTTCTCTAATGTTATGAAAGGGAGTGACATGATACATGGTTAAGGCTGACACAAATAGAAGTGTGATATATTTCCAACAAAACTGGTCAAGGGTATTTTCAAAATCCTCCCTTATGTGATAACACTTCAAAGCCAATCTGTACCAATGGGAGATTTTGTGTTGAGCTCTCATAATTAAACTGTTTTCTGGCTGCAGGAATTGCATGCATTTCTAATTTGCAGTGTAGGCAAAGTACTTGGAGAATGATATGTTCAGATTTTCTTCTTGCATTTTTTGAGCCTTAGGTATTATGTGGAGTGTTATGTTTTAAGCATTGATTATCTTTGTTATGCTTTATTGCCAGGAGAATGATAGCATTTCTTATGCATTGACTTGGAAAACTCCATCTAACTGGCAGATTTAACTTATTGCTTGTGTAAAAGTGTCTGTCTAAGCTCTTCTCTTACCAACAAATGATTTATAAATTTATGATTTATTTTTTTCTGTCTTGATCATGCCTCAGAGATAATTACAGTTAGGCATTTTTTCATGCTGCCAGGGAAAAACAGTGTATTTAAATAAATAAAAATAAATATCAGCCATAAATCTTGGATAGGCCATGAACTTTTGCTGCTATCAAGGATGTGGAGAGCAGATAATGAGAAAAGCCTGTGGGCTCTCATAAAATAAGGAAACAATACACAGTAATCATCAGGACATATGGACACAGCTACAAGGACATGTACATATAATGCATTGCTTTGTATGGTTACCCATTGCATAATTCTCAGGGCAGGTTTTGTTTGGTACACCTATGGGTATGGATATTCAACAGAGAAGAAGTTCTAGCAAGACTTTTGTACAACCTCTGAATGAATCATGATACATATTAAAACCTGTACTCACAATGATGACCCAGTAGTGATTAAAAAAAATTTGCTACACTCCCCCTTTTTGGTTTTTTTGTTTGTTTGTTTGTTTGATTGTTTGGTTTTGGGTGGGTTTTTTTTTGTTTTGTTTTTTTAAACACAGATTATTTTAGACATCCATTTGTACAACTGATAATGTGGCCACAAGAAGATGTGGATGGAAAAATTGGCCATTCATGGGAGTAGTAGGGAAGGCAAGACCTTCTAAGACCAGTGTGCCTGCTGTCATTTGTGTAGTAAGCAACTACACAAATTCAGTATGGTGGGTGACTCTTTTCATGCTGAAAAATGAAGAGTTCAGTGTAAATGGGGCAGCAGAGCCAGGAGCAGAACTCCTTCTTCGGGGCTGTGGTTTTTTCAAACCTTTATGTGTAGGCCTCATGGGGGCATGCTTCTTTGAGCACGGCAAAAGGCTGCATACCCCTGACATTATTGCCTGGCACAGGTCAGGATCCTGTTTCAGAGGACTGGGCTACCCAGTGAACTTACTTTTTGAGAAGTTATAGAGCTGTCTGTCAAGGACAGAAAAATGCTCTTCTCCCAGCTTTGATCTAGGAAATAATTGCAACATAGTGGCTGCTTCCAAGAAAAAAAAATCTTTATGAAGATAGCCTTATATCACTTCACACTTGGAATTGCAGCCTAGTAAATTGACATTTGGATAAGCAATAAGCCAAAATAAACAGTCTATAACTATGGACAGGTTTTTAATGGGGACTGCCATTGGTCTTGTTTATTCATTATGTATTTGTTATGTAGCCATAGCCCCTAGAGACCAAGAAATTTAAAGACTGAATATTAATGTCTCCTTTTTACCTAGGCTTGGTTCTGTAAAAGTTCAAAAGCACAAGTGCAAATTCACTGAAAATGGATCTTATGGAGATCTTATTTTAGAGGCTCACTCATGTTCAGAACGAGTTCTTCAACCCAGAAATTGCTAATCTGTTTTGATTACCAAAATATGGAATACTGGAATCAAACACTTCTGCAACATTTCTTAATGTCTCTAAAATGCAGACAGCTCATGGTATTTGAGCAGTCATGCGTTTTTTGGAGATGAGGTAACATTATTTTGCTAAGTGATATCAATCTTAATGTAATTAGTTTTAACAGCATTCCCTTCATTATTTTTTTCTATTTTTACCACAGTTGTCTTCATTTTCTCTACATTCAGCAATATCTCTTCATCTGTTAGACTGACAAGAACTTTCTCAAAGACAAACAATGCTAATGAACCAGAGACGTGTCTCAATCAATGTCTTTCTTTCCCTATCTTGATGGGAATTGTATATAGCTACTAATTTTGTATTAGGGTCCTCTTTTTTTTTTTCTTTTTCCATTCTTGGCCTTGGAGGCATGGAAGGAAAGTGGTTTCAGCACTTATCAAATAGCTTTTTATCAGACTGACTGGGGGGCATTCAGTGACATGGTTGATCACTCCCACGAGGCACAGTTTCAGCCAGAACAAGCTGACAAAGGTCACTGAAAAACAATTCACTCAGATTATGTTGGAACACACAAAGTCATATGGACCTAAATCACACGTCCATAAAAGCTGGGCTACCAAGTTTAACTCTCTGTGCTCTTACATTTAAGTATTGTTACATTCTGAGAACAGCAGCTGGTACAAGTCATAGGTAGGCTTGAAAATTATTCTGCAAAGAGTCACTGAACTCACATAAATTGTATTTATATGAGAATTTCATGAGCTCAGCTGTTGTTGTTGCCTGACTGCGAAGTCTTAATTAACCAATGCATCACCTTACCTGAGACAGCAATGCAAAGTACCCTGCTATTATGTTCAGTACACAGTATTTCAGATTGTTAAAAGGGACAAATGAAATATGCTGGACAAGATAAAGTTTTAGGTGCTGAATCTTCTGCTGCAGTTTTTTGATTTGGGAAAAGCTACACATTTTACAAAATTCTATGTTTCTCTTCATATTGTATTAGAAATAAATAATTCATAGCATGTTTGGTATGTAAAATTAAAATATTAATTACATTGATATAATGGTCACAATTTGGTGCCCATTTGACCTTAATTTTATTTTATTGTTTGAAGATCTGTGGTGACTCTCAGACGTAAATCAAGTGTCATTTTCAAGTATGGCCACTCTTGTCCATGCTAAACATTTCATGGTGTAGTTTCTCCAATTGTTGAACCAATTCATTGCACCATGAATTTGAATTACCAGAAGGAGTCACAGAACTGAGGTGAGGCTGCCCCAGAGCCTGGGAGAGGTGACATGATGGAACACATTCACTGGAAAACATAACATCACCTCACAGGTCAATGGTAAAACTCACACGAAGTGCAAATGAAATCAAGTTTACCAAGTGACCTTGCAATATTGTTCTAACTATTCTTTTAGTAGGGGAAAACATTAAAAAACCCAATCCCAAACCCCCCAAAAAATCCACAAGAAAAAAATCATAGTTGTTAGGTGTATCTTAGGCCAACAGGAAGGAATTTAGAAGACCTTCACGAGTTATAGATGTCATATAAATAGGAAATGTCCATTTATACATGGAAATAGAAGACCATTAGTACCATAAAAAGAAGCTTTGATGTTGCTTCTATTGTCTGTTTGCACAGAAATAGAACACATTATAGAAAGATTATGCATTACTCTCTGCTCTATGGGCAAGCAAAGGATGTATAAATCAACCTCTGCTAAGGACATAATTTTTTTTTTCAATCAGCACAGTGATTTGCACTAAATAAAATCAAACCTACAAAACATTAAGAGTTAAATGGGGGGAACCTTAGTCTTCTCTCACTACTAATAATTCCTAAAGTACTGAGAAAATTCAGGAAAATGAACGAATGTGAATTTTGTGCTAATATAAAAAGCAATTAGAGGTGTCAAGCTGAATGTTTGGAGCTGGGTTTTTGACCTAAATGTCATGTCAAAAGAAAGGGGAAAATTCATAGAAGATTTAGTAAGCCATAGTAGAATGTTGATTTAATTACTATAATTCAACATAGTTTTGTGAAAAAGGTCATGTTGAAAAAGCTTGTTGATAAAGCTGTAAGACCTTTAATTAAATTCTGTCTGATAAGCTGGTACAGCTATGTTAATTCTATACAATAACTAACAAAAATGTATGAAATTAAATAAATATAAATGTATAATGGTCTGGATATCTGATTGACTTCTCATGTAATTATGTCATGGAGAAAAATCTTTCATTTTTAAAATAATTATCTGGAGATCTAATGAATATCTTTAATTTCAGTGCGGAAGAAATAAAACTACAGGTGATAAAATCTGGGACTGAAAAATATTTTCAAGAAAAACAGATGTAATGAAGAATGCAAGTGGTTTTACAGATGCTCATTCAACAACTGAGCCTAGAGGATTTTAGTGTAAGAAGGGCCTAAGGTCATCTGGACTGGGATTTTAACTGTGTTTATTGGTCATCACATTGGAATTCTGTGCTAGAGATGCTCCCTCCTGAATATGGCCAATAGAGTCAGCAAGGTCTAGAAAATGTCTCCTCAGTGATGAGAATCCATTTTCTTAGCAGAAGCACTTTTTGCTGCTTAAAATATCCTAGGGTATATGGTACATCTGCATTATGTGGACCATAACAATTGTTTAGCTTGTGGGTATTTCAATAGAAAATTTTGGGGTATATCTGTGGGCATGTGTGCATTTGTGCAGCACCTTTTTTATTTTTCATTTTTGAAAAAGTCTAGGAACTAGGTTGATTAGATCTTGGACTAGGTTTAGCACTAACCTTGACTAAGTCACTAGTGTCTTAATTTCCGAAGGGGAAGGAAGTGAAATAAAAGATGAAAAAAAAGCGGAAAGGCTCAAAACTCAGTCTAAGCTATTTTTTTTCCCAAATGCTTGAGGGTTGCTGAGAGTAAATGTTTGTACAAGCTAGGAATGGAAACTCAGAGATCTACAAGGCTGTGGCAGTTTCAAAAAGCGCACAGTCTCCAGAGTTCAGTAATGGTTTTTCAGTTGCAGGAAACCAGAATGATGTTCAATGATCTCCTGAGGGTGGCCAAAAAAAAGGCCTGCTGAGCAGACTGTAACATCTTCTCAAGGAGTTTATGTAAAACAGACATATGTTTACACTGTTGGTTGTTTTGAAATGTGTTTTTTCCAGCATATACTTTGTTCTCAGTGCTTAAATAAACAATGCTTGGTTCACAGAAGGCTCTTTTGTTGCTGAATATCTCCAGCTGCTGACTGTCACAGGAAAGAAGCCCTGGTGCCAACTCCAGCCACAGCTGATAAATAAACCAGTAGGCAAGAGAGTGTGACCCACCAGCCAGGGACCATACAGCAGAAAAAAACACAAACAAAAGGGAAAGCACAGAGTGAAGATGCTGATAATTTAGATAATCCTATAGTCAGGGTAACTTTTTTACAACGTGCAGTTCTAAGGCCCGGTGGGGAAATGGACATACGTAACTTTTATATATAGGTGTGAATGCAGATGCAAATTACCTAATAACTGAGTATTTAGCAAGTCAGATAATTTATTTTTCAGCTTAAATAATATGTGGTTTTAATGTAAGAAACTATTTGGGGAAAAATGGGCAGCTATTCAGACATGGTGCATCTAGATGCAGTTTTACCTTAAGTAACTTGAGCTGGTTTACATCAAATATGATTTCCAGACCAAGATCCCCAGAAGTGCTATGTACACATTGATTCAAATGGAATCAGTACCTAAAGTATATCAGCTGTATTTTGTACCTTTATATCTTGTAACAGAAGTGGTGGACTTAGCACCACACATATGTTCGTCATCTGCTGAAGAAATTAATTTATGCATTACACTTGCATAATAAATTTTGGTGTTTTGCAGTTGTATTAAATAATTAGTCTTCTTGGTGAGACTTTTTTCCTGTTATGTCCTCTTTTTTTTTTCCTACACTAATTTTATATAAAGATGCCAGGGTCATGATGCTCGGAATGGGAGGTCAATAACAAGTTGAAATAAAAATGAGCTTTGGGGGGAAAACAGAAAAATTAATTAGTTGGGGCTGTCAGAGTCTCCTTAGCATGCAAAAAGAGTGGAGTTGGTCAGTGAGAAAAAAAATATTAATTGGTTTACATCATATGGACTGAAGATGCATTTAATTAGAGGAAGAACATCTCTCATCTCTGGGGCATGCTAGGTCAGAACTTTCATTTTTCTTATACATTTCACACCTTTGTTGGTTTCTTGCAGAAACAACTGTGATTTTTCAAGAGTTTCAAGGTCTGATTAAAAGGAATTATCACAAAGTGCATTGAGGAATAAGAAGTTGCTTAAAATATATGTAAAAAAATGTTAATATTTCCATTACAAATTTCAAGTGATTTATTAACTTTAGAAAATAAGATAGAGGTTTTAAGGGTATTGCAGTAAACATTTCTTCTTACTTTTAGGCAATCACATCAGGCTACGTAAACCAAAAATATATCAAGTACCATTCAGTTTAGATGACTTTCTGATTAGTAACAACAGAATTTGCATTCCTAAGAAAAGACATAAAACCACTGGAAGCTTCCATAATATTCCATTCCTACACTATAAAGTCTGTAAGTAATAAAATATCTCATTTTCCCAGTAAAATGTGGCTTCTATTTCCCAACACAGCCACAGTGCAGGTGTTGGGGCCAAAGATGGTAAGATGTGGGACAGTGGTGGCAAGAAAGAACATCACCTCTCAATCACAGGACAGATTTCTGGCAAACATATTTCTGTAAAAAATTAATTCAAAACAATGAAGTATGGCATTGAAATGTTTGTATGCAGTTGAATGACATCTTTAGCCATAATTCTTCAAGATGAAAAACAGAATAAACCAGCCCTAACTACTGATCAAAGTGGAATTAAAGGAAAACACTTTTTTTGTGGCTTAGATAACTGACAACCATTTTTGCTTTCAACACAGTTTTTAAGCATCATCAGACAACTTTGCAAAGTAGACAGGTGTTGCTTCTATTTTCCAGATGAACAGGGCAGTAAACAGAAATCATTTACAAAACAGGAAGGAGCCAATGAACCCACAGATGAAGTGGTCAATCATTGTGTACCCACAAAGCTCATCTCTGTGAAGGTGACATGACCAGGTTCTGACTATCTTTGTTAGTTATGCAGTCCTTGGGTTAGACCAGTATGTCAGTGAAGAATATCTGTCTGAAGTCAAATTCTGGTGTGGCAGTGGCAAGTATGCAGAGAGTGTTTAGCCTTAATGAGGACTAATGGCTCCCACCCACTCTTGTTTACTTTGGTTTCTAGTTTTGGAGTGTGGTTGCATACTTAGCTGGCATTATTTGATTTCTTCTCAAATACTTAAAATGATCATTTCCATTAGTTAAGACAACACATTCCTAGGACACTGTGTAATATTAGTATGTCCTCTCAGCAGTCAGTGACAGCACAGAATACTGGGTCATGAAGAATTAGCATTTCAGAAACAAGTACCAATCCTTTTTGCACTCAGAAAACAGAGAAACTTCAAACATAAAGGTCTGATCTTGTGTTCCCTAGTTGATGCTGAACCCAGCTCCATAGCTGACTGTGTCCATTCCTGTGTGGCTCAGTCCCATGCTGTCTGCCTGTGGGACAGAGTGCTGTGTTTGACATGGGGGAAACAGCTGAACAGAGCAAATAAAACAAATTACAGTGTGAGGGGCTGGTCAAAGTTACAGGAAGTGCCAAGTAGGAAATACGGGTTTTGTAGGCAGTGGATTTAGGTAAGAAACATTCAGACTCCCCAAATCACAGGACCTTTGCAGCTTGCCAGGCCTTGCCATCTACTAGTGGGTGCCATTCCTGGCACAGGGATAAACCTGTCATTGACATCCTACAGGCCCAGTTTAGCTTGGTGATGGGATCAAAAACAGTTATTTGGCTACAGACAGAGCAAAAACAATGGGGAAAAAGTAAAGCAGCACTTTTTTTTGGGAATGGATTGTGATCAAGAATGTGATGTTGGTACCCTGTACCAAAACAAGAGCCCAAGAAATGCTCAAGAAAAGTAAATCATAAGGGGTGCTCAGTATAGAAAAGTGGGCAGAACTAGCAGGGGTCAACAGAACTAGGTGGGCTAGCAGAACTAGATGGGGTCAGAGTTTATAGATACAACCCAAAAGTTAGGCAGAAAAAAACCTCATGTCCTACAGCATAAGAGAAAAAAAAAGTGCATGTGTAATACAATTAGAAACCTTTTTTTATAGATTCTTCTTACTAGATAAGCTCATTTGCATGAAACCCTTTATTCCTCCTCCACAGCAGATCCTTTCAGCCTCTGATTTTGTTCAGGTTAACTCAAGGTGGAGATTGCATGTTTCAGATTATTAGGAGGTACAGGTCCTTGGAGCACTTCTTTTCAAAGAAGAATGTGTTTGAAGGCATGAGGTGTTACTGGGATACAGAGTAGTCCTGAGAAGTCAGGGTTATTTAATCATCTAACTTAATCTTAGAAAGTTAAATAAGCATACACAGTTACACAGTTTGCCAAATAATTAACATTCATATTATTTAAATACTATTTCCATGGCCTGTATGATGTCCTTTGGAAATTCCAGTCTGTTTTCAGGATGGTGTTAAACCAAATTAAGCAATATTAAAAAAGTGATGGTTTATAAAATGGAAATTAGAGGGAAATCTCACACATACACAAATTTAAACAAATGGACAAAATAATTCTTTTGATGAAGAATAAGACCAATTGCTACAGGGTCCTTTATACTACTCTTTTTTTCCTTCCCAATAAATAGCAAGTATTTACATTGAAAATATTTCACCACATGCACAAACTGGGGAAGTATTAAAGTTCAGGAAGACTCTGAAAATAGAAAAATATTTCCTGAAACTTTACTAGCAATTCTGAAGGTTCTTGAGCCATTGGGGCTATATTCTCCATGAGCTTAGATTCTGTGTGGGGTTTTGTGATCAGGCTAGTACTAATTAAAACATTTTCATGAACAAAACCTGGGAAAAGCAGAAATATGGCTTTGGGTTTCCCCTTTGTTTCTCTAAAATGACAGTTGAATTGCAATGGAAATTTTCTTAAAAATTACATATATCCCAGTATTTTAAAATATTGCATGTCTAAAACAATTTTAAACTAGTTTTTCATGTGAAAAAGTCTGACAGAATGAGATCTCTTGGGGAAGCTTGCTGTATACTTGCTGGTTTCGAAGACATTTCTGATACTTGTGGAATGTCTGTTTTTCCACACAATTTGTGAAATGCTGTAATTTGACTTTCCTAAGCATAGAATCAAAACAGTCAGACTAGACCAAATCCTGCTGTAAGTAATGAGTTGGGGTTTTTTAACATCCAGCCAGTGGTTTACAATGTCTGTAAGCAGCTGTCACACAGTGTGTGTTGGTATGTGATGCATACACCTGTAAAGGTGGCAGATAAAGGGGATGGGGAGAAGTGTGAAAGGCTGGACCTAATGACATGACTTTCACTGGTTTCCTATGGTTTGGGATTTCATTTTCATTACGTTCAATCTGGCATTTCTTAGGGTCATATATCCCAGGCAGAACTTCACCTTTCTGTTGCAGTCTGCCCAAGAGGCTGTTAGAACCAGAGAGGCCAGTGGTTACAATGTTATTAAAATTTGGGTAATACTTTCCTGGCTTTACATCCAGAGGCTAGAGTTATATGCTTATGCCTTAAAAATCCCACAATAATCTTATTTTTAGATGTTGCTTTTCTAAAACACCTACTTTGCTTGTGAAGAATCTCTTCTGCATGAAACACATTCCCTGTCCCCTTTAGAAAACCTCTGGTGTGCTGCTGTTACCTGGTCCCAACAAAGGGATCAAATTTCCTGTTCTTGCCTACACAGACTTTGACTGTCAGGAGTGCAAACTTCTATGTTTTCTCCCTGTTAAAAAATGTGATTTAGTGAAGGCAAGGTATAGTTTTAGGTGGGTTGGTACTCTTCATCTTCCACCATTTTTGATTGGTCTTTTAAATTTTGCAGATGTCATGCAAGGCACTGGGGGTGTGAGACTTTGCCTTTTAGTCACTGGGCTATGGACAGGATAAGAAACCTCTTGCCCTGCTCTAGGACTTTGCTTCAGATAACAACAGTCTGTCTGGGAGCTCATTGCTGCTTCAAATTCTCCCTGTTGCAGGCATTGCCTGCAGAGGCTCCATGCCTGTGAAACCAAGGAATAATTCTATAAACAGAATGGTTTGCAGACCTGTGGGTGGTACAGCCATAGGCACTGCCTGGAATGAGCCACTACCTCCCCCTGCCAGCAATCTGTGCTTTTCCCTCAGAAAGGGATCATCGAGCTACAAGTAAAATTAAGGATTCTTCATCTGCTTCCCAAAATGCATGGCCATGAGTTTTCTAGCAATTTCTAGCATGTCTCTTGCAATTAAGAGCTTATCGTGTGCCAGTACATCAACAGACTTTTTTTTTTTTTTTTGTGATATTGTCACTATTTCACATTAAGGCCCTTCAACATCCAGAAGATACATGTGAAAACACAGAAATGCAGGGCTTTGTTGGTTTTGGGTTCTTTTTCCCCATAAAACTGAGTGTCACAAAGGAGTAATCAGAACCAATGTACTCAGTCTCTAGCATTGATCAGCCATTACTTCAATTCCCCTTTAAGATGCTCTCGAAAGCATGGAACACTGCTAGCTGCAATTCTAGGTAACAATTGTTGGGGACAGAAAGCTGAAAATAGATCTCTCTTTCTCCTTATTATTAGAAATATAATTAATTTCTGCGTGTAGTAAAATTCCTCTGTTGACTTGGGATTGTTACTGGCATCTTTCCACTTTCTGTCAACAGAGTAGCATAGAAAATTAGAAGTTCCCCTGGTCTGAATCTCCAGAAGTAACAGACACTTCATTATATCCTCTGTGTACTTCCAGTAGATGATGTTGTTGTAATGCTAATACCAGACACAGATCTAACAGATTTTGATTTACAAAGAGACCATTTATTGAAAGATTACTCGCTGGTCTGCATGGACTTTGAGCTGATAGAATTTCCAGGGAGGTCAAATAGCTTTCATTAAACCATACATCACATGATTGCAGTGTTGATCCTGTTCCTGTGATGAAAAGTAATTGCTGGCAAGAGAAACTTATGCCAATATGCATAATACTGAAGAATTAGTACCTCAGTTCTCACCACCTCTTTCAGTGATTTGAACTGTCAAATTTTGCTGAGTAAACCCCAAAGAAATTGGTGATAATAATGGACTCTGGTAGATTTTCTTCTTGAGATAATTAGTCTGTCATTTTTACATTATCTTTCTCTGTTTCTTCCCCTCTCACTCCAAATGCTTCAGTGTTTGGAAAAGCACCAAGGAGTAAATAATATGAACCTAAGATTTTTAGGCAGGCATAAAGAACATATAAAGATATACATAAAATATAAATTTATTTCTAAATGTATTCCACACATACAAATATACCAGTATTTTAGATAGAAATATATTATGCATTATATCTATGTTAAAAATGTTTTGCTCATCCATAGAAGATTGAGTATCTAACTTCCCTTACATTGACAAACTATATTTTCATGGTGGTATTTCTGTACATCAACCAACCAAACCTGGTGTTTGTGCTTGCAGACAAAAAAAAGTGAACTTTCTGGTAGAAATAAGCACAGATAGGTGCATTCTGAGGTCTAGACTCTGAAGCAGATGGACCTTTTGTTTAGAAGATTCACAGTTAATATTATCTAAGCCTATGTATGTTCATAGAATGAGGCTTCTATACACTCTTCTTAAATGGAATATTTATGGTTTCATTTCTCTGAGAAAAAAATAATTTGAATTCATAATTCCTCTTAAAGTCCTTTATGAACCTGTGGTGTATCATAGTGTATGCATACAGAGAGATGGATGTGCATATAAACTTTTAAAGAGATAAATGACATATCTAAAGATATGCATGGAAAGATAATGATGAATGCTAATCGTTTGTGTAATAATGAATGTTTCATTTGGCACGATGGACCCCATTTCTGACACCACAATTTACTTTTAATTCTAACAGTGTCACTTACTTCAGCTGGCTTTTCCTTGTATGTGCAAATGCTAAAGCAAAATAAAACCCCATATGTCCTTTTTGAGGTGTTGCACATTCTCCATGTTAAAGGAAAGCTTTGTTTTACCAGAAAATATTTCTCTTCTCATACTTCTTCTTTTCTGAAGTGCTAGTTATATTTTCTCCAACAGACATCAAATTTTACATAAAACTCAAAGAACTTTTTCTCCCCGGTTGGGGATAACCTACTTAGGGAAGAATTTGGACCTAATATAATGGTACAATGTCAAAATAGCATCTGAATACAAACAAACATCTTGGATACCTATTCACAGCTGAGCCCACTTAAATGTCAAAATGCAGACTCAGCAATGGCTGTGCATGTCATTGGGGATGACACCCACACTGTCAAATCACAACAAAGCCTTGGTGAAGTAAGTCTATGGAGACTACATTAAGTTGTCAAATGAAACAGATGCCAGCACAGATTATTTTGCCTCTGAAAGACAAATAATGGGAAATTAAACACAAAGACTCTGATCTTCAATCAAAGTGTACAAGTGCATAGAATGCCACCTGGCTTGTTTTTTTTTCCTTTTTTTCTTTTTTTTATCATTGGTTTGGGTTTTGAAGAGTTAGAAACAGTGCTCCTTTTCCTGTGATGTTTACTTTTTGAAGGTTTTTTTTAAGTTACTGCAGATTAAATTTACCTATTAAGTAATAATTATTGAAAATAGTTCTTAGTACCGTTGTTGGGTTTTTATTGTTTCAGTGCAAGATCTACCTTTTAGAAACTGCTCAAGGAACTATACCAGCTGAGCACTATCAGTTTACCAACTGAAATTACAAGCAATTAAACACATTGCCAGTCTCAAAACAACATGTCAGTTTCAGCTGTGTTATAGCTTAACAATTATCAAAACATCAGAAGAGTTCACCTGCTGCTAGATTTTCACAGCAAAAGTAAACATTCTGGTAAAGCAGCTCCTATTCAAATTCTGGGGGATAAGACAGAGAGAGCTTTTGTAACTTACAATAGTAATACTTGAAATGAGTATTTTAGCATGTGGGTTAATGTAAGGACATTATGTAGATGTTACATTTTAATATTTTGCCAGCTCATAAGGAGGAAGCTTGGTTAAAGCTTTCATAGCATTTTGTGTCAGCTTTAAAGAAATCTCTCACAGCTCTCCTCATTGGGTGAACAGCTTTCTTCAGTGACATCTATAACATGCTTGGTTGGCTTTTGTCAGCTGCACTACAAAGCTCATAAGGAGGAGTAACTTAGTTATTTGAGCTCTCCCACTGAAACCCTCAGATTTCTCAGCAGCAGTGACTGTTCCTGGTGGGCTGGACTCATGTCCTTATTTTCCCCAAGGCAGACAACCTTAAATGAAGCCATGCTGTTGCCATCAGAATTGCTTCCCCATCATGTAGTAATTTTAAGGATTTGCTGCCTGCTCTAAAAAGACACTGCAGATTCTCTGGCTGCTTTTCTTTCAAGACGAGGCCAGACTCCCCACAAATTCTATGCCCCTCAGAAATGTATCACTCATGTTACTATCATTTATACTTTCTTTGCATCCCAGAGTCAGCTGTGAATTTTATTTGGCTGCTTTTTTTGCAGAAACATGTCTCAGCCACCATCCCAAACCTTTGTTCAACCCTTATGCTGAAAGGCTTAATGGAAATGAAAACCATAACGTCAAATTCAATGAATTTAATAGTTGTTTTGTTTTTGTTTTTGTTTTTTTTTTTTTTTTTTTGTGTTATGTAATCAGTAGTTATGAAAAGAAAAAAACCCCAAACCCCAACATAATAATACAGTATTGAGAAAGTAATTTGGGTTTAAAGTAATCTAGCAGGATTTTCTTGGATTGATTGTCACATGTATGTAACAATTTTAGGTTCTGAACAGGCTCTGCCTAGCACAACTAGCACAGTTTCTGCACAGTGTTAAAACACAGGCACCATGGATGCAACAATGTCTGTGTTTCAGTGGGCTCTGTGCTTTCCATAACAAAAAAAATACTTTATTCTTTTTCTTTCACCGCAGATGTTACCCAAAACATAGTCTGTTTTCCTCTTCCCTGGTACAGTAAGCTCAGTTTGATCTCCCATTACTTCAGCAGATTGATATGGAAATTTTGTTCCTCTTATGCCTATTCAGTTTGTTTTCGTTTTTTCTTTTACCCCATAATTTGCCAAGTAACAGGAGGTTTCTTAAACACCTCCTAAGGGCTTTGCTACTTTACAAAGAGCATTTTGCATTCACTGGTTTGTAATCTTGTAATCACAATTAAACCTTTTTGGCCATGCTGCAATTTTCATTTTCTGGCCAATTTGTTTCACATATGTTCTCAGACCTTCAGAATGTTAAATAATCGTTATCAGAAGCATCAGTTAAATTCAATTCAGTTGATCTCAGCTATGCTATGACTAATGGCAAGAAAAAGGATTTTTATTGTTGTTGTTTAATTGACCTTAACAGTAAGCAGGTTTGGCCAACAGATATTTTGATTCCTCTGAAGTCCAAACTTTTCCATCGGTTCAGAGTCCAGTATTTCTAAGGTTTGGGTGATTCTCAGTAACTTCTGATCCAACTGCAGCCCCCACTCCCAAGAGAATTCAGCACCTGTGGTGGCTGGTGAACATACATTACAATGGACAGAGAGTTTTCAGTACAAGTCCCTAGTGCCACAAGAACCACTTTATGTTAGGGTGACCAGAAAGGCTTCTCCCAGGATGTTTGTTCTGTTATGTTAATCTATCCCAGTTTGGATTCCCTGGTTGGCTGTTGGTCTCTACCCCTCGTCACTCCCCCAGAGTTCCCCATTGGTCCCCATTCCCCAGTCCCGCCTTTTCCCCAGATAAAACTGTGAGTTTTGGGATCAGGTTGGTATTTGCCTCTGCAACCTCTGACAGTGTGGAAGCAATAAATGCTCCTGCCAGAACGCACACAAATGCCCTTCTTGACTCTTTGCTACCGACTGTAACACTGAACCCACCCGTGCGTCTGTGGGTGCACGCAGGAGCCGAGCAGGGACAGAATTAAGCACCTGTTTCTCATCTCACTGCAAATCATAGAAATGTTATCTAAAATATTTTGCTTTTGGCCACTTAAGGTCCACATCTCAAAATTTGAAACATCTTCGCTAAGTTAAAAAGACTTTGATCTTCCATTTTTCTTTTAATTTTTATTTAATTAGAAAAGACAAAAAGTTTGCAGCTACATTCACTTCTGGTGTCGTTAGTCAAGAGGCCCCTGCAAAAAAAAAAAAAAAAAAAAATTCCACTTTTCAAGTTACAAGTTTTTTTTTCTAATGACCAATAAAATTTCCCATTTGAAACTCTGCACTTTCTTCAGTCACACATCTGGCAGACAGAAAATATGCAAATTTTCCTTTATTGCAAACGTAAGTTCTCATTCATAAAAATATATGTACAACTTTAATGCTAGACAAAGAGAAAATCTAAGTAACTAAACAGAAGTGTGTTAGGAGCTCACTTGTTTTCACTATAATCCCAGCCAGAAACCTTGTTATACTGAGATAGCTGTGTGATGAGATCTATGATTGCACATGCTCAGCAAAAATATTTCCTCCTCATTAGACAATGTAATGGTAACAGTATAAGCGGCCCCTTGATATTGCCACAACACAACAACAGTGAAATCCACTGTCTGATCAGTTTAGTTTTTCCTGTAGTTAGCAAGTCAAAATTGAGGTTGGGAAAGTTGCTGCTGTAGACATAGGCAACAAGATACTTGAATGATATAAATATTAATTGAAAATACCTGCAGAGTTGATGAAGTTAAAATGAACTTTTCAGGAAAATCCGAAGAACAGCATGAAAATACACACATGCAAGACCTCTTGTTGTAAAAGATTGTCAGAAGGCAGCGAATACTTTCAGAAAGCACATTTATGATATTTATAAAACACTGATATTTAAATCTTAGAATAATCACATAATCTTGTGTTCTTTCACTTTGGTACCACACATTAGGTCCATGTGAGGCTACTCCAGGTAGGAGCCTTTTGATCTTCCACCCTGCTCTTTGCTCTTTGGAGGGAGAAATGGACAGGAGGAAGGATGGGTTATTATTGCAATGCACAAGCATTCTTTCTGCTAAAATATCATTATTATGAATAATGTGCTGTATGTGTGTTTCAACATGATTTCAATAAAATTATATATTTTAAACATTCTGATCAGTTCTTTCTTATTATTTATAGCTGCAGAACCCATATTGCATAATTCATGTTCAAATCATTTGCTGATGTAGCAAAGACTTTCTCTTTATAGCAATTGTTTAAAAGAACAAAATGAGGGTATTTAAGTGGCTAATCATACAGTTTGTCTGAGAAAATATGAGCATTTAAACGACATGCTGATAAACTGATCAGAAATGAGTGCTGGCAGCTACTAAAAATATAAAACAAAAGATTATGTCTCTGCATCTGTTGTGTTATTTAAATAATAATTGTATTTTAAACCATGTTCTCTTATATTCCTTTATTAAAAAGAACCAATTATGGGAAGAATGAGCACCAAAATTCCTATAATAAAAACCACATTTTACAGTGTGAATGATGGAACGTTGGTTTTATACAAATTATTTAGTCCAAGAGTTTCCTAAGAGGAAGAAAAAATATCAAATATTTTTTAAAAGAATGTAGAAAATGTACCTTTTCAATGTGAATTGTATTCCCATGGTTGGAATACAATCTGATAGCAACAAAAAATATTCTAAATTGATCAAATGACAGAAAAAACCCTGTAAAACTAGGAACTATATGCTGAGTTCCTTTACTGCTTGTGTTTCTGAGAACTGAAAACTCAGGTACAGGATTCTACTTGAACACAGTACCTTAAATCATGGTCTTCTCTGTTTTGACTACTTTTTAGGAGTGACCTGACAAAAACATACCAGTTTTCTGTGAAAAACATACAAATTCTCACCAAATTATGTTTCAACATATTAAGAAAAATTTGAAAGAAAAAAAATCCTCTAAATGTCTATGACAGTATATAATTCTATGCTTTTCCAGCAAGTGCAATAGCTCTCAGGAATTAACACTGTAAGGTTGTTTCTAGCCATGAACCTGATCAATCCAAAGGAGCTACTTCAAAATTTGACTGTACTATTCAGTGAACATCTTGTGAGTAATAGCTACAAAATAAAATCAGGCCAGGTTTGTAACTGATTTGTAGCTAGGAGAAAAGGGCTGAATAGGCAGTGCTTGTCTAACTTGGTTGTGGCAGTCATTAAAGTCTAAGTAATTCACAATGACTCTGTGGTCTGACCCCTAAGGTATGGAAAATGAGTTTGTCAGAAAATGTCCAAGCTCTTCTGAAAGATTTGCAGTATTTCATTCCCCTGGTTCAAATGCAAAAGGTTATTTATAAAGAGGGATGTCAGACCACAAAAGTAAAAATTTTGTCCATAAGAAATTTTTTATTCTCATATAGTTCTCAGAGTTGGCCACCTAACTTATTTGGTCTCTCACTTAACCAATAAGATTTGGCAAATTATTGATGTCTCTTTCTCTTTAGGTCTTCAGATGAAGACTAGACAGCTTCCTGTTAGCCTCCATGCCTGGTCAAACCATGGAGCTTCCTGTAGGGAAGATGTTCAGTGAAGCACCTCTCCTGCCAGTCATGCTTCAGCTTCTGCATGCTGAATCAATCCCTACTCAAGAAGAGAAAGGATTTCAGGTTCCCAGAATGTTTTTGTTTATGATGGACTTTAATAAAGACACTTCCACTGTCCCTTAGAACTTACCATGGTCATTTAAGAACTGTTTTTTTAAGGATTGGACTCCCGTCTTTCATATTTTTTACAGCTGTTTATATTTTCTTCCTGTTTGAAATGGGTAGAGCACCTTTATCATTAACATGCTGCATGTGTCTCCTTACTTGACTTTTACATTATTGCTCTAGCTATTACTATGCATGCATTATTTATATGGTTGGCTATCAAGGAAAAAAGGCAAGCAATTTACTTGTCAAAACATATTAGAATGCATGACTTTAAATCAAAGTTGCATGGGTCTGTAAAAAGCTATAATAAATGTTCTTTGGCTAATATGTTAGTGTCATGCAGTGGGCATGGTCAATGTATTGGGTAAGAAACCTGTAATCGCTTTAAAGACTCATTGAACAGGAGAGAATTTTAGATTATTATGCTTTACTTTTAATTGTATGATATTAAGACTTAATTTATGAAGATTACATTATTTCAGTATAAGAAAATTCTAACCTGTGCTTTAATGTTACCATCAGATTTAAACAGGTATTTGCTCAGTATGAAAATTATAAACATGGAGCCTAATTATCTAAATCGAACCTACACACACAGCTCTTTGGACTTAAAAATTATATCTTCTTTCCTGCAGAATTCATTCCTCTGAGTTAAAGAAAGTTCCTGCAGTGTCAATAATTCTGTCCTGCAGGACACAGATTTTATGGCTCCCATGTCCTTGTGCTTCTGTGTTGTAACACACAAACAAATGCAACTGAAATCCCTGTATACCATCCTTACACAATAAGTTCCCAAAAAATTGATGTGAGCCACCTGTTTCATGCAGAAGGTGAATTAGCTCCCTGTGAACTACATCTAGAAAGCATTTTGACAAAACCAGAATAGCTTCCAGCTCCCCATTGCCCTTGCCACAAAGAGAAAAATACACATTATATGTAACTAGTGTTTAGCTAGCACTGTGAAAATTTCCAAAATTTAAATTCACTGACCAGACTGAAAACAAGTGGAGCCCAAAAAATATTTAACCTCTCTCAGCAAATAAAACCTGGAAAACAACTGAGGGTCAAAAATCTAGAAAAAAAAATTAAAATCTAGAAAAAAAAAATTAACATTAGATCCAGGCAAATCTTACAGAAAAATGTTTCCAGATAGAAAACAAAGTATTCAAAATAAGTTTCAATTAAATTATCATTGCATTTCATTTCTAACCTCATTTTATGAATATAGCTGTTTGTTGAGTTCAGGAGAGTCAGTAATATCTTTTCTCAACCTGAAATAGCATTTTGGTTCAAATAAAACTTTCTGGTCTATTCAAACTTTCAAACTGCAGTCACAAAGGTGTAATGAATGTTTATCACACTTGCAGGCATGCTTATGAACACAGGCCCTAAATTTTAATCATTGTCCATCATACCAGAGAGGTTTTTTAATTTCTTTTTCCATAAGTTCTTGCCAAATCATATTGAAATTAAGGAAATGAAAGGGAGCTTAGATGAATGTTGAAGTAATTATAAAAGTTACACAGCTGTAATATCATCGACTCTGGGGAAGATCGCAGTTAATGATGTTCTTCATAAGGAGAAGGCAGAAATGTGCCATGGTAATGTCCAGTTTTATTAAGATACAGTGGCTTATTCCAGGTGGCTGAAAAACATTACAGTTGCACAATTAATAGTATACCATTTTCCCTTCCTTCTGGTGCAGTGAATTACCCAAGTGTTCAGCAAAGCCAAGGTGGTTTTGTATTCTCAGAGTGGAGACTGGTCCATTCTGGATATACATCACCAGTGAATTGCGAGTAAGAAGTCGTAGTTGAAAAAGTGACAGAAAATGTGAGCTTACTTATATCTAGGTAAGAAACAGGCTGTGTCCTAATGGCAAGGGAAGTTTGATGTTATCCAAGATTTGATTGCACTAAGCACTGTCTGAGCTGGGAGGTCTCTGCCCTAAAGAGCTTCCACTTGGAGTATTATGCAGTGGGCCATAGTGTATGTCTTCCCAAAAGTTATGTTCTAGCTTGAGTGTGATTAATCAGCTTTATACCTGAGGTGATAGCTGAAAATTTTTGACCTGTGTTATTACCTGACAGTGGGTCAGACTACCCGAATTTTGGTACAGGCTGTGGCCATAAGATAATTTTTTTTCATATGGTGAAATAGTCACCTTTTATTTTGTCTGACTTCAGCTTCAATCTGTTTCAACATTTAAACAAGATGACCTTCAAATTTGTTGTGGAAAAAAAAATTAGTCTTTTTCACATTGTTATTTATGATTTCAGAGGAAGGAAAAGCACATTTTCACCTGGGGAAAATATGCCATTTTTAGAATGTCTATTCGTCAGATTGTAAAAGGTGTTAAAAGAGGAAGCAATTACTAAGGTTCTGCAAGAGGAACCAGGAAAAAAATAATTTATATAATATTATTTGTGTAAGGTTGCTTTAAAAAAATGTACAGTTTTGCTAAAGCCAATCTATTAGTTATGTTCCTCATGTGAAAAGAGCAAGACAATCCTGAGTTAGCTATTTAAAAAGGCTATAAAAAGATGGTGTTTGATATATTGAAATTATATTTGAAAGAGGAAAAAATGCTTACAGACAAAGAAGAAAATTGCAAGGTTTAACAGGGTTTTATTGTAACAAGATTGATGGACATTTGTGGGCATATGTAAATAGGTTTAGTCAGTGCTTCACTGAAAACAACATTAGAGATAAGAAAAATGCCATATTCCTGCTGTACAGTGCAAGACACATGAAGGCTGGTTGGATTTTCTGTCTCTTCACAAAGCGATAAAGTCAAGAAATTATTCCAAGCAGACAATAAGTAAATGCCAACCCTATATTGTAAGTGGATTATTATACTTTAAACTGACTGGGTAGTTTGAGAGGAAAGAAAAAAAAAAAAAAGCAGTGCTGACTGACTACTCGAAGATAGGATGGTGTGTTGGATAGCAGACTCATCCAGAAGTTGTGGAAGTGATAGGTATTTTCCCTGGTCTGTGTATCTGTGATCAGATGTTATGACTAACCAAGTGTAGATGCCAGTTTTACAATGGGCTGAACACTGAACTGTTGGCTGGATCTCTGGTGACTGTAATGTGAGCACTCCTATCTAGCTCACATGTGAGTCTCTGGCTGTAAATAGGGAGGTCCACAGCTGCAGCTTTTCTAAGACACTGAGATTAAAAAAAAGCCCAGATGACAACTTGCCAAGTAACCCTAGACACAGGGCAGCATGAACTGATAATTGCCAGGAGCTCAAAGAGACTCAGAAAAATTAATATGGGAATGCTGTAGGACAAGCCAACCTTGGATTTTGCAACTGGGTTCTGCCCTAGTGAATGCTAGCGACTTGCTAGGATGGAATTTCATATTCCACTTAGCAGGGAGTGACCATTATTCACTCAGGAGGTGGGCAGTGTGATGCTGAGATCTATGCTGAGGCAAGGAAAGAGCCAGCTGAGGTTTGTAACACACATATCTGGCCAGCAGTAGAGACAGAAATAGAACTGAAATCTCTTGCCTCCAAGACAGAGACTTCTTTACAAAAAATTCCCTTGTTTCTGTTCTTCTTGAACCTGTCCTTTCATTTTGCCCTCTATTTTGTAGCGTCCTTCTGGATTTTCTTCATTTACTTATTGCTATTTATCAAGATGATTTATCACATTCTTTAAAGCTATATATAAAAATAAAAAGTTTTCCTTCGCTAATGCTAAAAAGATAGTCTGTTTATATTTAAGGACAAAGTACATACTGAGACTCCCCAGCCTTCCCCTGTGAAAGAAATAGATGATCATGTTTAATGAATCTGTTGACAATACAAGAAAGGATCTAGTCTGCCTCAAGCTTTATAAATATACTTTAGCTGGAAGGCTTAGTTATGTAGGATATGACAAACTTAAGCTCTATGATCTTAGCTAAGAAGAAATCTCTGTGGAAGCTGGTTATCTGTCATGGGGCTAACACCAAAAGAGTTCAGAGATTATGGAAAAGCTTTGTGAAAACAATATGCATATGGGAGGGAGGAGTTCACTCACAGGATTTCTTATTTTTAATAGTTGAGTATGAGATGATAAGACTAAGCTAGAGAGACAATAGGATATTTTACAGAATCAGGACTCCTCTAAATACTGCATCATTTTTTCATCCTCTTAATGAAGCTTGGGAGAGCTGTAGTAAGATAACTATTGACCTGGAGGAATTAAGAATCCTGTTTATTTTCAGTGATGTTGTCCTTGGCCTTTTTTATGCTTTCCTGAAGGTTAACTATCCATGGCTCTTTTATCTTATTTGTATCTTGGAGGTTTGAATAAGCTAAATGAGAAATGCCTTATTTAGTACTTTCTTATTTCAGCATTTTAGACTGGCTTTTTCTCTGTAAATCCCACAGAGAAAAGTATTCTGAAGGAGGATTTGTATACAGATGTGTGCTGATGTTTCAGAGTGTCAGATAAGGAGAAATGTGGAGGAACAGCATCCTGGGAGAGACAGGACTTAGCCCATTTTTTGCTCAAAGCAGGGTCATTTATACCAGAAATATTCTTAATAGGCACTTGCATGTTTTTAAAAACTTACATGGCAGAGACTCTACATTCTTTAGGTAATCTTTTCTGGTGCCTCCCTACCACCAGATGAGATACTGATATCTTCCAGTTTTCAAAAGATAGATACATGCTGGAGTTTAACACTGTCAGTAGATGATAACTGTTCTCCACTGAACCATTCTCAAATCAAGAAAAGCCTTTAAAGCTTACTCCAGGTGATGGGTCACTAACATACTTCTTCCAGAAGGCTTGCTTATAATTAAGAGATCAATGTGAAAGGTGATAAAGATTTTCCTCAGTCTTTTTCTTATAGTGACTTCACCAGAGAAAATAAAGACAGGTTTCTATCATTTAAAAAGTTGGATTTATTAGGCCATAAACTAGAACATGTAAAACTGACAGCAAATGGAAAAGACAGAATAAAAATTAAAAATTGGTTATAAAGCAACTTCCCCTGACTGGCGTGTCCAAGGGGGTTTCTGTTTACCAGCTTTAGCTTCCCTCAAAACAGTGGCTTCTGTGTTGCAGCCAGTTCTAAATGGTGCTTTCTGAGGATGAGACTTTTTTTTCCTGACACCTCTGAGACACATCCCTGAGCTTCTGGAAAGCTCTAGACACAGGTTTGAGAGAAAATTTTCTGGTTTTCTTTGCTTCCCTGCCATGGTTTTATGTCTGTAACTTTATTTCTCTATTTTATATTTTACAGATCTTAGGAACAATATCAATTTTTGAATAAAGACAAATTATTTTTGTCTGAATGTCAACTCATTGAGTCTTTATCAAAGCTTAATTCTGCCATGGACCTTCTTGATGACCTCCAGCAGTTTGAAGGTAATCAATTTCATGAGAATGAAGTTTATCTAAAATTGAGTTAGAAACTTACACAAATTTGTGGACCTAGCAATTGCCCTCCCTCTCTGGATGTTATTTTGAATTACATATTCTGTGAGAGAAAATTAATTTTTTACATCTGCAGATTTGTACTTAAGACAAAGAATAAGTGTTAACTTTGCTGGGAATTCATTCAGTGATGTCTCTGTTGATCACAGTCATTCTACTTCTCAGATCAAAGTGGAGCACAAATGCAATAAGTCCTTTGTATTTTTAGCTAATTCACATACACAGTAACATCCACAAACCTGATTAGCATCTCTTGTGTTGGATACTGAGCAGGAGATATTATCCCTGCACCATCTAAGGGTAGGATCCATCTAATCTTAGATGAACAGTAAAGCTGTGGGGGAAAGAATGTGGCAGTCAATTTATTCCATATAAAGAAATAGAATCCTGTTTATTCTGTATAAACAAATAGAGTCACAGATTATCCTATGTTTGAAGGGACCCACAAGGATTATTAAAGTCCAACTTCTGGCACAGGATAGCCCCAAGAATCCCACCATGTGTCTGACACATGGAAGTCTTTTTCTTGTTGTTCATCTCAGCTATGAAGGTTTGAGGGTTTTTTATAAGTCGTGGTTTTGCCCTTGTGTTATTCATATCATTAGTTTTGCCACTGTGTTTATTAGGAGTAGAATGTTGACCTCCAACAGTAATATTGGACAAGCTACATCTCTGAGCTTTTTCTGAGTGCTTAACAGAAGGTAACCTTTATTATCTTCAATTTATCATCAGCTTAAATTTAATTCTTTTTTCTAACTGACTTTTACAGGTAATGGTGAGGGAAGTCCTCATATTGTTCATTTTAAAATGGTATTTAAAACAGAAGTATCAGAAATGTCTGCATTTCCCCCACTATTCTATTGCTATAGATTAATTCACTCAAATACACTTTTTATTTTAAGAGACATTTAAAAAATACATTTCAAGCAGCCTGCAGAATATTCATGTGAGATCATTTTATGCATAGTCTCATTGCAGAAGCCAAATTACAATTTAGCAATAAATTTGTGGCAGTGGGTATAATGAAAACACCATCATTATTTGGGATAGAACTATATGACTGGAGGTATTTATATTATTTACTGAAAAGTTCATTTTTTTAGACTTCATGAGACAAGTTATTATTGACATGCTGGGGTTTAGAAATTAAATAGATTTTGGCCAGGCTGGTTCTAGATTAGGAGTCTCATGCTTGAGGAATATACAAACCTTAAGTAAGCCAAAAAGAGAGTGGATTGTAATCCTACACCAATCACTGGAAAATGGAATCAGACATTCAATAATTTAAAGATATCTGCATGAAAGACATGAGAATTATGAAGGGGATAATGCTTAAGTGATAATTGCAGGGTTTTTTAAATTCAGTTTAATGTTCCTTAGGGTAGGATTTTGTTTATACTGTGCTACTTAACTTTTTGTTTCTTGCCACTTACCAACTAGGTCATTCTGCAAATTTCTGTGCCAAGAATTTTGAGAAAATATATTTCCCTCTGAGGATTTATAACATAATTCTGTCTCATTATGTCTGGTGTTTTTCTCCTCATGTTACAATATCCTCAAAGAGGCAAGAAACAAAACAGCTTGTCTTCTTGTCAGTAAGGCCCAAACAGACTGGAAAAATTAGTTGCAGGAATTACACATAGGATGATGCCAGCTCATGTGCACTTCTGAAATGATCCTAGAACAAAAGGGAACAACTTAAAAAGTGTGCAAGGTTCCCTGTGAGGTGAAAATTAAAAAAAAAAAATTACTGCAAATTCTAAGATATTTCAGCAATAATCATCTGTGACATTTCATCTGAAAAACAGGGATTCTTTATATCTTATTCCTGGCTGGTAAGGGCAGTGTTTGCTGACCTAACGTATAGTAACAAATGAAATATTTACCTATTTTTACTAGAGTGTAATTTCTATTTAATTCTGTTTATGGGTTCCTATAACAGGTGCTCGAATTTTAACTCAGAATGAACAGAGCCATAGTCTATTTCCTGGACATTAAACCAACTATATAGCACATCTGAACTCAATGCATATGGATACTCTGCTCTTCTCACACAGCTGATGAAAGGAATTTTGGGGGAAGCTGTTCCCACTGCTGGCCTGCAGGCCAACAGGACACACACTCCAGTGCCCTGCTCAGAGGATGGTCAAGGACCAGTTCAGACACCTCACCACAGCTTACTTGTACTGTGTACCCAGGAACAGGAGAGACAAGAAGTCCCTAGGAAACCTCTGTTCCACCAGAATAGGACATATTTGGAAAAGCTGTGGTGACTTGTGGATGGGGATGGGTTACTGGAAAGGAGACCACACACCAGGTCTGTGTGAGAGAGAAGAAAATCTATAAGGACCCTTAAGAAGAAGAAAATCTGTGACTCAGTGGGGATATGCAAATGCAAGGCCTTCTTTCTTCCCTGCAGTGAGCTCTGATGTGTTGAACAGAGGCTTTAGATAAAGACATAAAGAAGTTTGTCAGTGTGCATGAGGCAGAGCAAACCCAGAGGGCAATGGATATGAAGAAAGAATGTACCTTGTTCTGTACATGCAAATGAAGAGAAAGAGCTGAATGACTCATCCAAACCAAGACTTCAAGTATGAAATGTCATTACACATTTGAGGAGCTCACAAAGCCGTAAAGCACATCACAGGCACAGACTGTATAATTACATACATCAACGAGAAATCCTAGGTTTGAAGGAGATCCCTTTTGTTACACAATGGGATTTTCACTGATGTGGCACTGATGCATACATGCCCCTAACCCACCTTTTCTCAGATAGTGTTTACTAGCAGATTCAAAAATATGTGCCATCCTTCTGTTTGCCTTTCTTGTAGAAAAGTTATACCCTTATGTCCATCACAGTAAAAGAATAAAATTCTAAATCAAGACAAAGTGGAAGAGACAACTCATCATTCACTTCATCTGCAAAAATGAAGTAAGGCTTGCAAAACAGTTGCCTTTAAATTTGAATATCTTCAAATGTACCTTAGCCTTCCTTTGTCTCTTAGCCCTGGTAGTATGTAACTTCTTCCCATAACAGCTTTCAGGGTTTCCTCCTTGTCCAATCCAACTCAGTCTCAATTATTCCTAAAACTCATCCCTTCAGTATAAAAAGAAAACTAATAAGTAACTGTTTTAATTTGTTCTGTTCCCTGATACATGTGAAAGATTCCTGGTTTTATTTCTCTATGTTCTAAATTTTAAACATTGCCCTACCATTGATCCTTATTTAAACAGGATACTTGAGTTCCAAAGTGTGGATACAAAAAGGCTGTTAGCAAGAAATTTTCCTGCTTCCTTCTAAGCCCGTGAAATACTTTTCTCTCTCACGAAGATAGTAGCAGAGTTCTTTAAACTATGAACACCTGCGACCTTGAAAAGCTTGTTTATGGTACAGTAGAAAAATATTTTGACAATGGATGTTTTAGGATTTTAGCTAATCACCCCAGGGGGTGGCTGATCCTTTGTCCAATTAGACAATGAATAAAAAAAGTCTATAAAAGAGTTTGTAAAATAATTAAATAAATCAATCTTGCTGCACAATTCCTGCCTGCTGGATCTCTCTCCTCTCCTCCCTACGGCTGCAGAGTAGAGTAATACCAAATTTTAGTTCCTTTTGCTGTGCTCTTATGTTAGCATATGATTCTGTTGTCATTCAGCATCTTAGACTTGTTTCAAAACTGAATTAACTTTTGTTTCATATGTTCAAAATCCCAGTGTATTCATCAGAGACAACAGGCAGACCCTCACAGCTTTAGATATAAGTTTTCTACTGTCTATAGAGCAAAACAATTACAGTCCTTTAAAGGATTCTGTTGAGTGGATAAATTTGAGAGTGCATCTGTCACTTACAGCTGGCTGGAGTCCCTGAACTAAGCCTCTGTGATCTCTATCAATCAGCCCAAGAATCACCTTCAGTATCCCAGGCAATCTCTTATCTTCTAGCTGACTCTGAGCAGAGCAAACAGATGCTGTTTTGTGCAGTGTTTCATGGTGAATTGGCATAAATTGACTTGGAGAGGTGACCTGGAGGTTCTTGATATTGCTAAATATTTTGCTGATGTCCTTTCAAGACCCTTTTAGATGAATGCCAGTGAAGACATTCAAGTCAAATTTTTGAGTTGAATTGAGAAAATCTGACTTAGGTTTACAAAAGAAAAACAAAATAAAATGAGATTGCCCAAAACCACTTATGAAACCAGGAGAGGGTTTATATCAATTACATGAGTCCAAATATTTCAAATCCTGTGCCTGAGAAGACCAGGCACTCGTTTGTTGCGGAGATGAATGATTGCAGTCATTTTGTTCTTGTTTCTTCCCCTTTGGACTGGATATTTGAACTGTCTTTTGCTGTGCATTCCATATCAGCTCTTACTTAATCATCCTTCTACAATCATTGAATCCTTTTTAAAGCATTTTTAACTGATTTAAGTAATATTACTAAATGGCTACTATTTCAGTTTCAAAGAAGAGAGAATTGGACTTTGAACAGATTGCAGACTGCCATGGACATGTGACTGCTTTGGATGGGCAGCTCCTGGAAAAAACTTTCTGGGTGAAATGTGGGCTGGACTAGCTCATATAAGGATTATTATTTTCTCAGTTTCTTCTTCACTGTGTTAATAAAATCTTTTCTTTCAATAGATACCAAAGATGAAGGGCAGGCATGTTACTAACCAATATAGAAAAGGTAAAAGGATTTATACTGAGCCACTAAAATTGTGGCTGGGAAGGAGGTGGTTGGGAAATCATTGTGTAGGAAGGAAAACTTTCCCTCTACTGTTAATGTATCTCTTGTACAGTTCCATACTAACTGATGCATTTATATAGACCAAAAAAAACTTATCCAAGACTGGAATGCAGGAGAAATTTGTCTGAAATATTAACTTAAGTGGACCCATGCACATCTGAGAGTGAAATAAAGGAAACATTAATTACTAAAGAAATATATTTAGCTTCATTATCTTCCAATAACTTCTGAGGCTTAATTAATGTTTTGCTTCATTTTGAGATTACCAGATGGGCAGCATTATACAAATGTAAAGTGTTTAATTTGATTGTAAAACCCTTCAATTTGTGGATGAGCATCAGCTCAGAGAGTTATGAAATAAAGGTATAGTTAGGTGTTTGGACAAATAAGTGAGGCAGATGCTGGCCAGCCTCTTTGGAAGTACAAATGACTTTGTAAGTGTTCTGGTCCTAGTTAAAGAGGATGCCTATGCAGACATATTTTATGAGTTCAATATACTTCACTAAAAGTACTTAAATGCCAAAATCAGGAGTTTGCTTGAAATAACATATTTGTTTAAAATGAACGTATTTTGACTTTGGATTTTTCAGACCTAAATATATATTTTTGTGTGTGCTTTTAAACTTCCTTCAGCCTCAGCCGTACTATAAACTAAAAATACATAATACATGCATATTTTTTTGTGTAAATATTCACAAATATCAAGACAGATGCTGAATCCCGATTACAGGTGCAGGTGTGGGTGTATGGGTCAAAGGAATAGGCTAAACTGAAATCTTATTATCATAGAATAGTTTGGGTTGGAAGGGACTTTTAAAGATCATCTAATCCAACTCTGCCCCCTGCAATAAGCAGGGACATTTTCAACTAGATCAGGTTGCTCAGAGCCCTGTACACCCTGACCTTGAATGTTTCAGGAATGTAATCATTACCATCTTGCTGGGAAACTCATTTCAGTGTTTCACCACCCCTACTGTAAAAAAATTTCTTCCTTATATCTAGTTTAACATCTCTTAGTTTTAAACCTGCTTTGCCCTATTGCAACAGGTTCTGCTAAAAAAGTTTATCTTTCTTACAAGCCCCCTTTAAGTATTAAAAGGCTGAAATAAGATCTCCCCAGGGCCTTCTCTTCTCGGGCTGAAAACTCCCAGCTCTCTCAGCCTGTCTTCATAGAAGAGGTGTTCCAGCCCACTGACTGTGGCCCTACACTGAACTCACTCCAACAGATCTCATCTTTCCTCTGCTGAGGACCCCAGAATTGGATGCAGTGATCCAGGTGGGGTGTCACAATAGCAGAGTAGAGGGTCAGGATCACCTCCCTTGACATGCTGGCCACACTTTGCACGCAGCCCAGGATAGGGTTGGCTTTCTGGGCTGTGAGCATGTGTTGTTGGCTCAGGGTCAATTTCTCATCCACAGGTACAGCCAAGTCCTTCTCCTGCAGTGCTGCTCTCAATCCTGTCATCCCATCCCAGCTGCAGGACATTGCACTTGGACACACTATGATATTTTACAAATGAGAAATGCATAATGATACGACTGTTCCATTTGCTTTTTAGGAGAAGAAATAGTGTGATAGATATCCATGAAATGCACACATCCTAGTGGATAAGAAGGAATACTCTACTCTGCAGGGTAGAGTATCAATTTCTTCATCATTGTTCCAAGAGGTGGCATAAAAGATAGGAGATAAAAGCAGCATTAATGCATGGGCAGTGAGGGATGGAATAGGTTATTAAGGTTACTTTTGAGACTATTCAAAAATTGATATCAGAAAACGCTTCATCTTTGGTTGGGTCAGAAACTTCATACTGGAGGGATACTGTGAATATTCAAGTAATGCAGAATACTATGTTAATTATATCTATTAGAAAATGTAGACTTTGACATATTAAATAGTCTCCTTAATTATGGTAATGAATTGTTATGGTTGTTCAACTAATGGCCTTCGTCACTCACAAAGATAGGGCATGACTGTTAGAGAAATACAGTGAGAATTAAAGTACATGATAGCAGCCAATTCAGAAAATGCAAATATACCCAAGCCCTCTCTTTCTTCCATGAAACATCTTTCAGATAGAAAGGTAACCATCCTTTTAGTCTGCTCCACAATAGAGAAAACCTCCAAACAGTTCAACAGGTCCAAGAAAACATTCCCCAAACCACTGATTATTATTTCTCGGTAGGTTAATCTGACTTTAGGTTATGGAGTGAAGGAATAGAATGGAATGTGTATTCCAAATACCTCACCTTAATAATTTCCTTCCCTCTATCTCATAAATTTAACTTTCTTTTCTGCATTGTTTTGCTTTGGAGCTATTTACCCAGAATCTGATAGGGATTATGAGAGCATTTTGACTTGATCTTGCAGGCTTGGAGTTTTTTTTATTTATGTTCAGAGCTATGTTTTGAGGGAAGATAGAGACTGAGACATCTGAAAATATGGTAATTGTAGTGTTCTCACAAGGAAGAAAACCCAGCAGCTTTATTGTATCACATCACGTGATGGGCACTTGCTTAACTGAGAGATCCTTCTTTAGGCTGTACATCCCAGATAGATACACAAATGATTCTTCTGTTTGTCATTATGCTGTTTCTCATTAAAAAGTGGAATACAACTCCTTATTTACCTGCTCAGTGCCAGTTATGATTCCCGTTCATGGCATTGATATTAGCTGGAAAAATGTCCCACAGTCTGTCCCCGTTGTGCGTAAAATGAAGCTCCAACTTGGTTCAGCATCTTGGGTCTCCAGGCATCTCCAGCTGTATAGAAGGAGGTAAGTGAGTTAGATCACACAGGTAGACTTAGACAAAATAAACATACATCATAGATATAGGGAGAGTTATTAGATATTTGTACCTGGTTTATTAGGAAATAGGTAAAAATCCTTTTGCTAAAGTCAATGGAAATGACAGCTGTTGAATGGAAGACTATGAGAGACAGTGCAGAGAGAAAGATAATACTCATGACCATTAAATTATATATAACTCCCCTTGACTTCAAGGAGCCAGGGCTTGACCCTTGACCTTTTATTGACCCTAGTAGGAGGTAAATAACTCTATTTCAGCCTGTAATATGTATTAACATGCTCGTTCATTATACATACATGAGACTTGAATGATAAAGATTTATTTATTGCTCATATGGGAAGATGTGTTAATTTTTTTACTTAGTTCTTGTTTTTCAGCTTTTATAAATACTTTGTTGCAAATCCCCAGGCTCCTGGAAGCTTTAGATAATTAAGTTAATTTACACCAGATTTGTTTTGGGAGTGTGTCTGATTCAGCATTTGCTAGCAACAGAAGTTTTCCAAGGGCACTGCTGAATGGAGTTTAGGTCATTAATAGACTGAGGCACTCTGTGATCTGTGGGAAGGCACCATCCATGTAACAGTTGCCAAGTCTGTCCTGTATTGTATAAACATGATAGTTTCTTTTCCAAGAACAGTTGGAGAAAAATGAATTCAAATGTTTCTGTATCTGTGGCAGATTCTTTCCCTAAGGCAACTAAAATGTGGAAACAAAACATGCACTGCTCATTCTTTTCTCAGGAGAGAGAAAAGAGCATGAACATATGACAAATGTGAAAGTAAATAACGCACTGGTGGGTGAAGGCTTTGAACTGTGGTGGATAGCCCTGTATGGGATCCTAGCTATGAAAGAATAGCTGTACACTTAATAGCTGGTCCCACTCTTAGCTGTTTCTTCTTCCTTTCATGTGTAGGTAATTTGTAACACCAGGCATGCTATAAATCTCCCTCCTGTGTTTTGTTGCACTGATAACAGAGTACTGCAGTCTCTAACCATGAGTTTAGTTTTCATATGTAATTATGGAACAAAGAACTCAGACAATGAGCTAAGAGTTTGGCATTTTGTTTGGTGATTATCTATAATACTTACAAATGAGCTACGATGAGAAGACAAGAAACAAAAGACAATTCTGTGCTCACACACTGAAATCAAGGCCCAGATAAATTTTTAACATGCTGTTATTATAACAGCTCAAAATACACTCTGCTACACTCAAACTATTTATTTCAGGTTCCTACAGCACAGAATATTTTGTTTCATTAAAAAACAGTACAAGCATAGTGTTTCCCCAGGACAGCTTAAAACACTCACCCTCCATCTTCACCCTGTCTTGTTCTGTACTTAGAGACAAATACAAGCAAATGTCCATCATCCTGGAAGCCAGGAAGAGCATCCACTGTGCTAAGTCACTCCCATAGTTCAAATATTTCTTTTCAAAGTCCTGTGTTGTTTTGAAGTCCTAGATGGCAACTTTTTCTCCTGATATTGAGGGACTGTAGAATAATTTAACAGAATACTGTGTGATGTCCTTAAGCGACTATAGAGATATTTCTCTTCTTTGTTTGGAACTAGGAAACCATGTCAAAACTGCAAGAGATATTTGATAATCTAACTCAGAGTTTTTGAAAGCTCTGAGCACACTTGAGTTAAATTCCAGAATTTTCTGCAGCATTTACTTGTGTATGAGCGTGCTGTGCCTCATTTTGCTGTCTGTGAAACCAAAAGTGGACCCCTTCCTTACAGATCTTTTTTAAATATATACTTGGAGACGCTCAAATGTTGGATTAACTATTCCAGGAGTGAAGACTTTGCTGACTGCATTTTTTTGTGGTATACAATGAGAAATACATAAACATACTTTCAAGCAATCAGCATTATTGTGGATTCCAATGTATGAAAAGATGGAGAAATTTGCAGAGGAGACTGAAGCAAAAAATTACATCTGCCACTGAAATTTTAATGTTGAAATATGTTCATTATAGACAGCTGAATTGCATCCACAATTTGAAACATGCATTGTGAACATGCTATATCTCTTCAGGGTCCTGTCTGTGGCACTAAAAACTGGAATGAACCCTAGGGACACCCCAGTTATTCCAGTCATCAGAAAAAAGAGTATTGCAGCCCACCTCCAAGGAGGAAGAACACTGCGCCTCTTCCCCACACAGATGAGGTCCTCTGGTCAAACTCCCAGTGGGAAAGAGAAAAAGAAATGTCGACAAGACCCTTTTCAGGAGATGTTCAACAAGCCAATTAGCCTATTTCACCTCTTCTCAAATAGACTTTTCTCTTTTCCTCCCTGGATTTCCATGATTTATTACTATGGCCTCAGATGGGAATCCTACGACTTCCAACATCTAGCTGTCAGAGTAGTCCACTTGAGTTAAAAATACTGCACTCTGAGAAATTCAGAGGACAAAAGTGGTAAATTTTTCCATCAAGGGTTTCTGGGTCTCTTTCAATGCATCACGAAGAACTTATTTTCAAATGATCAGAGTGGACTGATTTAAAAAACTATATATTTTAATATCAGATTTTCTTTTAACAGGAAAAGAAATCTGTTTCAAGTTGGGAAGAAAACAAATTTCAAAACTTCTGAATCTTTTGTAAAAGAGAAATTAAAGTTCCCTGTTCAGCTTTAATAAAATGTCACCTATTAAATGACCTAAATTCACAGTAAAACTAATGAAAAAACTGAGTTTTTAAAAGTTAATTTTGGCTATTCTTCAGTCTTATTTCAAAATTTTCTAATGTGTGTCAGTGACAGACAATGCACAGTAGTTTAATTATTATGTTCTGCTGTGTGAGCATGCTGTGAAAAAAAAGATTCTAGGGAACAGAAGAAGGAGGAGATAAAATATCCTGACACAAATTAGTATTTATCATACATTTTGAAATCAGTCTGCTGCTGCTGCCCATTTCTTCAGCTCTTTAGGTACAGCATGCCAGAGAGACCATGAATTTTATTTCCTCACCAGAATGTGGTGAGGAAACTGCTTTGTTTTGGTTTGGTTTGATTTTTTTTCCATTTAACAGCATCTTTCCCAAAAAGGAAACATCTGAGGATGATTGCAAACATTCACTCCATCAGTTCTGGGCTCTGTAAGAATCTGACTCTAAATGATTTAGGGAGAAACACTATTTGTCCACTTGTGATGAGCATATTGTTCAAGTTAGGATACCAGGGTTTTCTGTCTAGCAGACAGATGACAGCCACAGTTTAATCAAACTGAGAAAGCAAATAAGAACGTGTTCAATATTTAACACACAGTATGTAAATACCCTGTCTATGTTCATGTGTCTCTTCGGTTTCTCAATAAAATTACTGACTGGATATGCTGTAAGAATATATTAAAACATGAATGCCATTTAATAAACAAAAAGAACTATAGAGGTTAGTTTTAATTAAAGAACTGATGGAGGCAGTTTTGGAATCATGGTTGTTCGTTTCTGTCTCTGTAAAATTTGTGAACAGCATTATTCTCTAAAGGGGTCCTTATGAGTGTGGCAAACATCACTGTACTTGGAAATGGCCAATCATAATTCTCCATGAGTGCTTTGGAGAAGATGATATAAGGAAAATATCTCTAATCTCTCTTGTGTGCTTTGTACAGAAGACTAGTAAGAGGGACTTGGATGAAGATATACAAAATAATCAATAGCATAGATTATATGGGGTTGGGAATTGTGTGATATTTTGTTATAATAATAAAAAAGAACATGCATTGAAATAGAAATATGAGAACTGCAAGCTAATGAAACATAAATTCTATTTCACTCTGCATTAATTTTTTCTTGTGCAACCCTTGGGCTGAGAGATTTATACATGCCAAGACCTTACAGGGGTTCAGTCAAAGCTGGACATGTAAAAAGCAAAACAAAACAAGAGGAAAAACAACTAACCACATGGGAAAAGATACACTGCTTTTCAGATGCAATCTAAGTTGTCAGAAGAACATTAATTTTTGAATCAATTTTTCTTCTGAATGATTGCCTGCCTTTAGTCTCATTCAAATCTCAGTTGAGGTGAAAAGGTGTACATATAACTTGGAGTACAGTGCAGTACAGTGCAGTGCAGTGCAGTTTTCACATTAAAATTCTGTTAGTATAAAAGCAGGATCACCTTTCTGCAGAACTCTTCTGTTGATGATAGCATGCCAGCAAGGAACCAGTTGTTCTGACAAAGCTCAAACAAAAGTTAGCAAAAAATACCACTGGTTCTTCTGCCAGTGCAAACAGATCATCTGCCAAGCTTGCTGTAAAATAGATCAACTGAGAAATCCAAGCTTGCCTTTAGAAAAGGGACCTTTAAATGTTAGCACTTTTCATTCAGACTTCTCTTTCTCCTAGTTGGAATAATGCGCTTTCAATATAACAATATAGTAAAAAGATAGAACTTTTATTAGAATTATATTTAATTATGGGATGCAGGTCAGTATTTTTTGGTTTATTTTTTCAGGATTTTTGGTTGTGCTCATCCTGCCCTGGCTAATTTACCAAAGCAGTCAGTGTTTTCAGCTGCTGTTGAAAGATATAATAATGAAGAACATCTAACTTCCCACTGAATCAATATTTCAGATCTGCTTGAAGCCATTTTCAGTAATCATTGGGTTTGATTTTTCTCATTTTAATATTATTAACAAATGGTTTCATTATATTGTTTAGGAGAAGTGATGTAAAGTTATCAACACCTTCCTTTGGAATATGTGTTTTTCCCTTATTAATATTTTAAGACAAAATCTTACCCCTGGTAAGACATTGAAGAGTTGCCTTTGAATACAAATGCAGAAGAATTATGAAACAGGAACACAAAATACAAGCAGTTTAGCCTGTTTACAAATTATATGTTAGACATTGAGGAATTGCTTTCTGTTTTCTCCTTCCATCCCACCAAAAAGCAGGAAATATGTCTAGCAGCAGCAGCAACAGAGCTCTTCCAAATAGGTCTAATATGAAGGTGAGTTCAATTCATTTTGCAAAATTTACACATTATCATTAGTATTTTTCAGCCAAGAGAAAAAGTATAGATTTTTCCCTCATTTGAATTACATGATTTTCAAAAAGGGGAGTTTAGGGGAGGTGTTCTTTTGCCTTTACAAACTAAAGTCAACATGAAATAAAGGATTACTACAAACATGTATGGTTCAAATGAAATCCACTGCATTGAGTCTCACAAAAAATCAGATCTCTACTCATGCCTGGAAGAATGTCACAGGAAGATAAACTAGTCCTGGGATTGTGAAGCAGTCTGGGCTGTGTGTACACAAAGCTACTGTGATGGGAAGATTTTTTCAGACTATCTCTCTCTAAAGTCCTTTTTTCCCCATCTCATCACTGCTTGATACCTTAAAGGCTTCCCCTCTCTGCCATATTTCCCTCAGGCTGCTGCCTCACTCTCTCATTTTGTGGAGGACATCAAGTGGTGCAGGCTGTCTGGCATCTTTTGTTTTAAGCAGTGCATTTTTAAAATGTAGTGATGTCCCTAGAATTCAAGTAACATGCCTGAAAAAAATCACACTTCCTTAATGACTGCATGAGCTTTCCAACTTTGGGCTTACATTGACTTTCAGTAGCTGAAGATCTGCTAATTTGCTTTATAACTTTCCCCGTGCCATAGGTCAGTTCATTCCCTACTTTCCAAGGGTCTTTGCTTGCTTAGCTATTACTTTTCTTATCTTACATTTCCTTCAGCAAATATTTTGGGACTGAGTGTTTCAACACTATTCTCATGGAAAAATATTTCCCTATGCAATGTTTACTTCCAGTTGAGTCTTTTGTTGTTTTGCCTTTGAGCTCTTGCTTCAACTCCTAGAGTCCCACAAGAACAAGAAATGCAGATGGATGCAAGGAATGAAAAAAGCACACTATTCTCCTGCCTTTATAATGACACTTCTGAAAACACTAAATAAAACATTCCTGACAAAGAGGTGTTCTGCTTTTGGTTTATTAAGGACTAGATTCTTCTCCATTGAAATCCAATTCTCAAAGTCCCAGAGATTTTGATATAAATAGAATGTTATTGCTTAATCAAAGAATGCATATTTTCTGCTTTTATTGATGTGGCAACATTAAACAGGTAAGTTCCTTTCCCTGTACTTCTAGCATAAATAGAAACCTAAGCTGAAATTTTTGAGTTTTAAAGCAAGACAAAACAAAGATGATCAAACATCTTCTTTAGTTCTAAGAGATAGAATCTCTATCAGAGTACATTATTTTGAAATGGCTCCTTCTTTGATCAAAAAGACATTAGCTAAAGCAAATCTGTTGGGGCTGTTTTAGGATGTGTCCAGGGAGACCCTATCACCTTGTATAATTTACTTCAAGACAATGTTCCAGCTCCCATTTTCACAGACAACAGTCCTATCTCCTTCTCATTTCATTTGTTATGACAAAGAACCCTTTTAGTCATGCACAACCTGCATGGCCAACCTGGACAATAGACAAGAATGCTTGAGAAAATCCAACGGTTCTGGGCAAAAAGCAAAACGCCTTGTGCCCTCTTATTCTCACATTCCTTTCCCAGATGGCACTAGAGCCCATGCTGGAGAAGGGCAGAAAGACACTCAGGGTGTCAGTGGTGGAGGTTTTTTGTTTCTGTTTTTGGTGGGATTTTGTGGTTGTTAGTTGGTTGTGTTTTGTTCATTGTGGTTTTTCTCTTTTTTTTTAAAAAAGTGGCTTCCTTTCTCATGCCTTCCTGTAATAAGCTTGACTTATGAGACATTCCTTGCAATAATTAGAGTTGTACAGTTACAGTACAGACATAGAAGCTCACATTTTGGCGGCAAAATTGCAAAGTGGTCATGCTATGCTTACATGCATTCATCATAATGTAAATTGCACAACATAATACTAAGGGCCAAAACCAAATGTATTCCAAAATATTTATTTTAGAAAATATCAGTTTGAATGTTTTTAGACTTACATTTTTTAAAGATTAAAGACAAATAAAATGCTTTAAATAATATTCTAGAAATGCCTTACCATCCATTGCAGGAGAAATATTTCACAGAAATATTCATTTCTGTCTTCATCTAAATTTTCCATTTTCTTTTCTATGGCAAGCCTCAGGAAACAGTAAAAGAAAAGGAGAAATATTTTTCATTTATCATATCATTGGCTTTTTCACAATGCCTAGAATTCTCAAAATCCTTGTGGTTGATTCATACAACTTTCTCCCATTCTGCCATTTTCAGAAAACATCCTTCCTGGTAAGAGGAGGAATTCCTATGTCAGTCCATCATGCACAACTTTGTAACATTATTAAAGCAAGTGTGTTCCTTGCTTTGTGGAATGACAGAAGCACTGAACAGTCCCTCAGTATCTCTCCATGAGTCCCCTGTCCATTATTGAGCTTGACCAACATTTCAGTTTTCTGTGACAAGTAGAAAAACTAACAGCCTCCATTCAGCCTTTCACATTCTTTTAAAGTTTCAGAAGGTGTTAGCAAGTATCTGAGATCATTTGCTAAAAGGAAGAATGTTCTTTTTTCTTATTCTTGGTTTATTTGTTTGAATAATCTAATTGAATTATTAATTCATATAATCTAACGTGACTGAAACACAAGCTAATTTCTTATCACTGCTTAAAGATATGACCTTGTAATGTTGGAATTTAAGAACAGATGTGTGGAAACACCTATGATGGGTTTGTTAAAGCCTGTAATACAATGTAAAGATATTGCAGTAATGGTTTAGTAACTGAGTCTTGATTCAGCAAAGCATTTGCGCATGGCCTTAAATTCTCATTTATTTTATATGGCCTAAAGGCTTGCTTTTCATATCAGGGTGGTGTAAAATAGGACTAGCCAAACGAGAATACAAACAGGTTAAATTAGAATTGATTTTTAAGCACAAATTGAGGTCTTGAAAACACATTATTTCTATGTAAAAGCATTCACACTTATTTCATATAGAGGAAGAATTTTGAAAATACATGTCATCAGACTCTCATACATGTTAACTGTTGTAAGGAAGATGAAACAAAATTTAAAACAACATGCTGTGATCAGCAAAAGAAAAGCTATTAGAATGGATATAGCTCATTTTTAACAGAATTAAATGTTTCTTATAAGTGCAAAATCTATCTTCTCTTTCTGGAAAGACGGTTAGCATTGGTAGTGAGTCACGTATATTGCCTATTTTATGGATTAAAATTCCTCTACCACATCAGTTAAATCATAAAGGTGTAAGAAAGGAGAATTCTTTTATAGATGGAGGGTGAGACTCTAAATGGTTCCTGTCTTTGTCATAATAGATAGTGCAGTTAAAATCTCCCCCCAAAATCAGCACATTATGAGGCAGACAATTTGATAAAAGGCTACTTACATAGTAATTCAAAAGAGCTCTTTTCTTTCCCTCAGTAGTGGAACAAATGTTAATGAAGCAAGCAAAAATTTGATCAAAGTTGTCCTGAACTTTTAATGACATTTTAATATCCCTAAATCAAAACAGGAATACTGTAATTTGTATCTGAATCAGACTAAAATTTGTTTTTTATATAAACACTGTTCCGTTTTTGGCAGCCACACATATCTGTGCTATGTGATATGAAGACTTTATCACTAATTAATGTATTTTAGAATTATCCTGTGAAGGATTACTTTGTCTTACCTTTGGTAGCAGTTTATAGAGTATTTTACTCCAGGCTGAACTGCTGCTCCCGGAAATGTGCTTTCAGATGTAAGGAAAAGCCTAAGGAGCACTGATGAAGTCAGCAGGCAGAGGAGGCTGTCCAAGGCAGAAACGGGATGGTGATTGCCCTGAGCTCCCCAAGAGGCAGCTGGCACAGCACTGGCTCTCAGGGTACGTGGGCTGATGGGGGATCAGCCAGGAAATCACAACTTATTGGAAGGAACTAAAAGATGTATTCCTTGTTTATCCTCATGATATGGAGAGGATGTGCTGCCTACAGCTGCATAGAGGGATTAAATTCTACATGAAGGGATTAAACTCCTGCAAGGAATAATTGATAGAATTATTTTTCAACAGTGCTAACAATACTTGTATGGACTGGTTTCAATGAATTCAAGGTGGAAGTTGGAAAAAGATTTCCTTTCAACAGAAATAGTGAACAAAATAAGGTAACTGCTTTTAAAAATACTTCCTTACATCTTGAAATTCAAGAGTGTGCTCTTCAGCAGAGCAGGTGAACTGAACAGAATGGTGAAAGCTGTCCTCTGTCCACGTGCCAGTTCTGGCTGTGTAGCAGTTGCTGACTAAATCACCGTGAATGGCAACACGATACAGGACTGCACTGTCTGGTGGGTGGTTAGGGAAAGCCTTCCTTTAAGATGTTGATCCTATAATTGGGCAAAAGAAAACATCAGTCCAGGATGTGGATGACATAATGGATCACAAGAAAGACGTGTGCATGTATCAGCTGAGCTCTGGCAGCTGCTGGTGCACCGGGCACCACATATGTGCTATGTGTACACATATATGCATTGTCCACAACACACGCCAGATAATGCACCATGACTTAAATTGTAATTCAAAGACTAAACCAAGTAAAATAATTCAACCCTGCCATAAGTTGAGAATACAAGAAAACATAGTTACCGCAGGCCAGGCAATGTATAATAATCTCTTATTCTGTAGTATTATGAAAATGTGCCAGAGCCCAGACCTATCATCTAAATTACCAGTGAAAAAAGTGTGGAGTATTGCAAACCCCTTCTGTCTTTTCTTTCTTCACAGGTATATGAGTAACTTATAAATAACTAAGAGACCTTTCAAAGTATCTGTAAAATGCATATATTTGTGTATATGAGCATCATAGAGCTAAACTGTTCAATCTGCTAAACCAATAAAGAAAACCAGGCAGATGATAAAATATCTTGGGGTTGGGATGCCCTTTTTCATGGATAGTGACAAGAAAGAAGTCCTAATACAGAGGAAAGAAGCAGGATGTGTTATTCCCATATTTTCCCAAAAAATAATGACACAGTGCACTGCTGATACACAACACCTTGTTATTGAGAAACTCTTTCTAGAAGTGTTCAAAGAGAGTTCCCTCACACATTCTTACTTTCTGCAGCTCGACAAAATAAAAAAAATGTTACTTTTCCATCAGTCTCTGGAACATCCTTTTAATATCAACAAGGAAGGAGGCAAATGTATATTCTTCTGCTTGCTGTTACACTGTGTGCAGTGCACAAGTCTTGTGTCATCTCTACCTGTTAACCTGTGACTTGGTGACACAATGCAGTCTTAGGCTGCACTTTTGGAAAAATCATGATACTTTGAATTCTCTAAAGCTTATTAAGAATAGCAGGAAATCAATGAGCTTTTGTATTATTCCTCAAAGTTGTGGCAGTGTTTAATATCATTGCTCTCCAGGTAAGATTATGTAATGAAGTGTTGCAGAGACAGAAGTAATTGATTTATGCTACATCAATTCTATCAAATTTAACCTTATATTTTATTTCAGCAGGGGTTGGTATAATAAGAGCAAATGCTAGATATCAAATAATTACTTAGGTTCAGAATTTATGTAATGAGGTTAACCATTGTATAAATCTGATCTAAAAACCCCCTAATTAGACAACTGAGTATTGCCTTTTTAAAATAAGAGCAAACAATCAAATAATAACAACAAAACCGCCCCAAAACCTGGCACAGAAGGAAACCAACAACCTGAAATCAGAATGCAGTAGAGTTGACTCAATACAGAAGTTCTCTTTAAGAACAATAGATTATCAATTTTTTTTAGTTGATATAGTGCATTTAACAAATCATGATGCTTCCTCAGGTTTGTCCTTTGCAGTGAGCCTGAAATGCACCTTGGAATGAAGCAGTTCCTTATCTCTCACCATAATGCCTCTGTAAGCCCATACTGAAGTTATGCTGAACCAGCATCTGCAGCCATTGGAAAGGAATTACTACCAACATATGAACATAAACTGCCAAATAATTTTTCAAGACTTATAAAGTTACAATATTTTTTAGAGTAAGATTTGAAAAATGCAACTAATACTTTAAGGAATTACTTTACAGCTCTAATTGTCCCAGAACACCTGAGTTCTGTGCATATTTGCTGCATAGCATTTTTTTTCCCCAGGAACAGAATTGCAAAGATTGAAGCACTTTAAAAAAATAGCAGCAGCTAAAAGATCATTCTAGCTGAAGATAATCAGTTTCAGCCTTCCATCTGTGGTTGAACACTTCCCTCCTCCTCATTCTCTCATCTTTGGAGTAGAAAGTAACAAAAGGAAGACCTCTGCATTCTTTATAGTGCGTTCAGGAAAATGCATGTTTTTTGATGATGGCATAGACTCAAAGATTAATTTTGACAGAATGAATGACCAAAGACAGTAGGGACTCATTTTGATTAAAAAATGTAGGAAGTACATTTCCTTATATTGAAATTTTTGTGATTCACACTTACCTTAGTGATTCTAGTTTGGGCAAGATCCCAGTACTGCATAATGAATTTCTGAAATTTTAAACTAAGTGGGTTGCTTAATTAGTCCCACTGACTCCCCTTTCATAAGTAGAAATCTTTTCAAGATCAAGACATATACTTTTCTGTAGAAAAAAACCCAAAACAACTGTCTCACTGACCACAGTAAGCGAGTTCATCCCTGGAATAAACTGATTGACTAAGACTGAACTGTAGGAGCAATGACTTTGGCTCATGCAGTCTGACTTGTTTAACATATATAAAAACCCCAAGCTAAACAGGGCAAACATAAAAGCAGCCTAGACCCTTGGTATTAAAATTGTCTGCAGAGACAGATTGTGTAATGTAGGGTTTATTGAATCCCTGCAGCTTTCCAGCAAAGCTCACTGTGTGAGGTGCATGTACAATATCCTGGCGTAATTTAAATGAAAATGTTGACTAGCCCTAAAAGCTCCATTAGGTGGTCAAAACTGAATAGGCAGCCATTTGCCATGTCCTCAACACCTGCTACTTAAAACAAGGAGTACTGTTACCATGGGTTACCAGAAGGTATTATGTATCAATGGTGTAATGATGAAATGATAGGAATTCATTTTTCTTGGGGGTGAAAATTACAAAACACACATAACAGCTTTTATTAGACAGTTAAAGTGCAAAAGTCCAGCAGCACAAAGCACCATTTTTCAGCATAAAAGGACTCGAAAATATAAATAAACATCAGCGTGAATGAACACTTTGTTCCTGAGCTATGGTTTGTACATTTCTTATTGCCGTGCAGAAAACTGTCCCACACCCATGAGCTGTTAAGTATCCAGGCTGGGAAAGCTGTGGCAGGCAGACAAGGCTGTCAAGCATACATTTCTTTCCAAAGAAATATGCTTCATGGGCCTGAACTGCCACTCTGTTGAGTACCTTGATCTCCCCCTGAAACGTGGAAGTGCTCATCACCTCACAGCAGCTCACTTACACCTGGTCTTTAAAGTCTTTTGTACTGGACAGCTGTCATCCAATCTCAACAGCTCATCCATAGTCAGCAAGGCATTTTTCTGGCATGTGCTGACGTCCCCTTGACAGTTTAACATATGGTGCTGTGTTTTGTTGAACATGGTTGGACTTGAGAATGTTGGACTTTTCCTTAATGCTTCACTGATTAGGTAGTTCTTATTGAAACTGATTGCTTTGCTAGTCTGGAGCCTGAAAAGTAAGAGATGAATGCTTTAACATTTGCAGTATTGAGGTATGGAGTCTAACTCTCTGGTCATCAAAGGCCAGCCATTCTACAGCAATTATACTTCTGTGGCTTAATTTTGATGAAGTTATTTTCTAAAATTATATGATTTTAAGTTCAATGCATCAAAATATGCTGTTATTGTCTTTCAGTCTAATGCAGTAGATATAAAAAGTCACTTTTAGCCTTTGCCTTGATTTTATTCATCAGTGGATTTTTCTATAAATGTCTGAGCGATCTGAAAATTAGTTTAAAAAATAGTAACAGAGGTTGCGGGTTTCCTGGAAACCGCATAGCAACCCTGCAGAACTTTTGGGAAGACTCTAGAAACAAATTTCCCAAGCATCATCTTAATTAACTCTAAAGGATTTTTGAAAATCAGAACTTTTATTATGGCTCACTACTTTCCACAATAATCCACTCCCATAAAAAACAATTGGGAGGTGGAAGAGGAGGGAGGCATTGTAGGTGAAACTTAGATAATGTTGAATTCATATATTTAATGCTATCATATCATAAATCAGTGAATCAGTGGGACAATAACAGCTTACCTTATAGTCTTCTCTTAATTTTGTAACCTGAAATGTCAGGGAAACAGCCATTAGAACGGGCTTGCCCCAGAGAAGGCTGGTGGTGTCGTGGCCTGCATTAGAAGGAGCACTGCCATCAGGTGAGAGGTGATCCTTTCCCCCTTCTCAGCACTGGTGAGGCCACACCTGGGGTGCTGTGCTCAATTCTGGGCTCCCCAGTGCAAGAGGGAGGCACAGATGTACTGGAGAGAGTCCTGCAAAGGGACTTCCACTACGGTGATCAATGTACTGGAGCATGTCTCCTACAGGGAAAGGCTATGAGAGCTGGGACTGTTTAGCCTGGAGAAGAAGGCTCGGGGGTGGCTTATTAATGTATGTAAATACCTGAAGGGAGAGTGCAAAGAGGATGGAGCCAGGCTGTGCTCAGTGGTGCCCAGTGGCAGGACAGAGGCAATGGGCACAAACTGAAACATGGGAGGTTTCCTCTGAACAACAGGAAACACTTTTTCTCTGTGAGGTGACTGAGAACCGGCACAGGGTGCCAGAGAGGTTGTGGAGTGTCCATCCTCAGAGACATTCAGAAATTGTCTGAACATGATTCTGAGCAACTGACTGTAGGTGGCCCTGCTGGAGCCCAGACTAGACAATCTCCAGCAGTCCCTTCCAACCTCAACCTTTGATTCTTTGATAGCAAGATTTTGAGCATAGGAGTGTAGTGTGTGGTAGATTTTCAAGGATGCCGTTGTGTCACAGGAGGGTTCACTGGGCCTTGTCATGCCAGAACTGCAGCATGCCAGACCTGGCACATTTTTAATGGCTGGATTTTTAGAAAAGCTTTGTCCTGTAGCAGCACTCTGGGTGAAAGCCCTAACCTTTTCCTCCCCTCAACATATTACATGTTACTTTATTAAAAGAGGAAACTAGTTTTCAAATTATCAAACTAATATATCTTAAAAGCCTCAAAAAGATCCAGTGTATATAAAGACATATGAAAAAGATGTATGAATGAAAAAGAGCTGCTAGGTGTAGGGGAAAAACATCTCACATGATGGAAATTGTCATACACCCTAGCTAAGCAGAGGCATTGTACGTATTTCAGTAAGCTAACTTTGAAATGCTTTAGAATATCCTTTCTGAAAATTCGATAAAAGGGATAAAAAGCAATGAAAAAAGGGACATATGTCTTTTAATCAAAAAAGATTTTCACAGCCAAAGGGTACTAAAATACTTAGACTGAATGAGTAATTGCAACCATTGCTTAGTGAAATGAAACTTCAGAGTCTATCATGACAGGTTTGATGCTGCTGTAGAAATACACTGAAGCTGATTAAATGTTAAACATATGCTATAAATGCTCAGTCTTTTAAAAAGTCATTTCATTATTTAATATGAATCAATCATGGGTATGCATTGCAAATTTTCCAAAAAAAATCAAAGTATATTCAAATATACTTTTATTTTATTATTATTTTTTTCTCTGTTTTAGGTAGACTTTGAATTCAGATATCCATCTCTGTGAATCCAAAAGAGTTTTAGGGACTTGGAAAACACTCTAAGCCAAGCAGAAGCTGCTGAACTAAGTCTACAATTTTGTCACTACAATTCTTTTAAAAAAAATGTCTTTTTTGTCATTTTTAGTGTGGTGATGGACCAAGCTATTAGTTGATGATAAAACTTTTTTTTATTACTGATAAAAATTCCTCTGTTGATCTTAAATACAGAAATCAAATGCTTTCGTTTCATTTGCTTTCATGACTTATCTCAGTGAGTCAAATTAGAATTGAGCTTTTCAAACTTATTGATTTAGGACATTTGTGTTGATAGGCCCCATTGTGATTTTATTTTAAATATTATGTAATAGTTTTGGATAGCAATCTACAAATTAGAATGAAAACTAAGAAGAGTGCATTTCAACTATATGCCAGCCACAGCATTATTTCTGATCCTTGACTTGATTAGTGAAACTTCTTGATGAGCAAGTGATTAAAAGAAACATACTTACAGCTGGTGAAATATCTGTGAGTATGAGATTGCAGAAATGCTGCCAGCCAGCAGCCTTCAGCACTGCACTGCTCACAGGAAGGGCCTGGCCCCCTCCCTGCTCCTGGGTTCTGCCTGGTAGAGGATGGAGGGGAAGGACATATGGCTTTGAGTAGGACTGGGATGGGAGGGACAGAGACTCGTGACATATTCATTGTCACCACCAAATCCCAAGGTAGTCTGACTAACTGATGCAAAAGTAATATTTCACTATTTGGTTTCCCTTAGATATAAACTAAGACTGTGTTTCCCCTTTTCTTTATTTGACATAGCTAACAATACTGAATTGCTTATCAAATCGATATTTTTGTTTCCAAAACAGGCAACTTGACCACAGGATTCTCAGGAAGATATAAAGTTCAGAAGACACTTGCACATGATAAAGAATCATCAAGTTGTATTAACCTAGCCTAACTTTAAACCTAATTTTTTATTGTTGTTATTATTTTGCAGCTGGACAAAATACAAGGCTGTATACAAGGAATATTTTGATTGGGCCTTTTGGTACTTTTTAGGGAATGACACAACTGTCTTTGAAAGAATCAGTATTCATACAGTTCAAACTTACATTTTATGGTCTCTATGCCTGTTAAGAAGAAAAGTTGAACGTTGTGGTGGCCGATTAGCCTGTAGTGCAAGGGACAGAGAGAGAGCTCTTGGTAAGACAGTCCCTGGTGCCAGACACTTATCGATCATGATCAGGGAAAGAAGTTTCTCCCAGGCTGCCATATTCTGTTATATTAACCTCCTCCAGTTTAGCTCCCCCAGTTGGCTGTCAGCCTCTACCCTTTGTCATTCCCCAGAGCTTCCCCTTTGGTCCCCTTCCCTAGTCCTGCCTTTTCCCCACCCCTGGATAAAACCTCTGAGTTCAGCATTGTTCTCGCCTTTGGCTCTGGGACTTTTCATGGTGTGGAAGCAATAAACTGCTCCTGTGGATTGCCATGGAAAGACCCTTCCCATCTCTTTGTCATCGACTTTACACAGAAGCTGGACGTGCGTTTGTGCATGCATGTGAGCAACAGAGCTGGACAGAAACAATAATAGAAGACCATTTTGGTAAAGAAGACAAGCTTAAAGGTATTTTTCTAACTGTTAGGCTAATGAGACGATTAAAAAAAAATGTTAGTAGGCCTTAGTAGAGCACTTTCCAAAGCGGGATAGACAAATGTCCATCAGAGGTAGTCATGGAAAGATCAGAGTAAGGCAATGAAATGGATTTTCTCCTGAAATATCTTCCACTTTTATAGTCTAGGCTAATGTTTAACTCTTGGGTTGACCATCTGCAACAAAGAAACTTGTACATACAATGCATAAAAAATAATCATAGAATCACAGAATTAAGTTGGAAAACACCTTTAAGATCATTTAGTCCACCACTAACCAAGCACTGCCCAGTCCACCACTAAACCAAGTCCCTGAGTGCCACATTTACATGTCTTTTCAAAAGATAAAAAAATAAAGATATTAAACAGGACTGGTCCCAGTACAAACCCCTGGGAACACACTTGTGACCAACCACCAAGTGGATTTAACTCCTTTCACCACCACTTTCTGGGCTTGAACATCCAGGCAGCTTTCTACCCAGGACAAATGCACCCAGCCAAGATGTCAGCAGCCAGTTTCTGCAGGACAATGCTTTGGGAAATGGCATCAAAGGCTTTACTTAAGTCCAGGTAGACATATCAACAGCCTTCCCACCAAATGGATCACACTGTCATAGGAGCAGGTGGGGTTGGTCTCAAGCAGGACCTGCCTTTCCTAAGCCCATGCTCACCAGGCCTGATTCCCTTGTTGTCCTGTACATGGCATGTGATGGCACTCAGGATGATCAACTCCATGATCTTCCCTGCACTGAGGTCAGACTGACAGGCCTGTAGGTTCCTGGATCCTTCTTCTGGCCCTACTTGCTGAAGGGGATCACATTTGTCAACTTTTAGTCACCTAGCTAGCCAAGACTGCTGATAAGTGAGAGAAAGTGGCTCAATAAGCACTTTTGCTAGCCTCCCTAGTATAGATGGAGTAGAGTTTCCAAATTCAGGGCTCTCTAACAAACCTTAAACTTCATACACAGAAAGTAACTTGAAGAGATTTTTTGCTACACAAATGACTAAGGTGTTCCCAGCTACTATGCAGCAACTTCCCATAGACAAGCACAGTCAGTAAAGTTTATTTGACAGGCTACTGTAAAATAAGATATCATATAAAATTCATTAAATTTAAGCCTCATAATAACTTGGTGCTCACTCAAACATCATCACAGTACTGAATAGTAACTGTCTAAATGGAATAGGAAAAAATACATTTAAAGAAGCAGCAGAAAGATATCTAGATAACAAAGCAAAAACTGAAATTAATTTTTGAAAGTGTTCACTAGTAGATAGTTTCATCATAACTAGATACCTATTATTGAACTAACAAAAATAGCACAGTTTTGAGAAAGTGTGTTTTATCTCATATATGTAAAAATTTAATTCTGTAAAATTACTTTTTACTTAGTCACAGCAAAATCATCACCTTATTTCTCTTACCATTTATGTACCAGTGTGTGAAGTGTGCACGTGCACAGAGTCATTCAAATAAGCTGTTTTCCTTTGCTTTTCTTGGTTTCTCTTAGTGAGAAGGGAAATTTCCCCATTCAAAACAAAACAAAACAGAACAAAAAATCCAAACTTCCCCAACCAAAGAAAAAAACCCAAACTCTGCCTATCGTATTAAACCTTGTAATCATGGAGTCCTCATCACTGTGCCTAACCCGAAAATTTGGGATTTGTACTTCTCTAAATGATTTTGAGAGATTGCTTCCAAGCCAAAACTCAGGTCCAAATTTGCCAAAATCCAGCTTCATACATGAAAGACCTTCCCAGCCCTTTTTATTAGATATTAATGGTAAAGAAAACATCTGTATAATTTCAGAAATGGGCTCTACGGATGCACTTTCTACCATACACTTAAGCAGGCATGAGAGGAGTGATGATGGCCGGACCTGTGAGACTGATGTGAATTAACAAGAATCAGCTGCAATATGTTGAAGATTTTTATTTTCTTGCTCAGCTACTCAGTGAGAACACAGGCACTGAGGGAATGAGAGTGCTCTGGAGCTGCTTGGCTGTAGTCATCAGTGAAGAGTAGAAGTGACTGAGGTGGTCAGGAAAGCAGGAGTTTTGAACCAGGAGACAGGCAGGGCACAAGAGGAATGCTGGCTGTTAGCTAAAGAGAAGAAGGAGAAAAGAAAAGGAGAAAAAAAAAAAGAAGATGAATTTCCATGGGTAGTGGTTCATAGTCCAAACTATGAAATAAGGAGTGTTGACAAAGTTCCCAGAAGTGTATTTTGGACGTTACTTGATTATATGTATTATACTGCTACTCAGGACTGAAGAAATGTCTCTGAATTTTGCATTTACTTTTCATTGTCATATTTCTATCTTGTGGAGTGAGCCTTCAGTTTTGACTGGCTTCAGTTTTTCAGTGGACTCTATTGATGCTATAAGGAGTGAGAAACAAAGATTGAATTCCTGGGAGTTTTTCTATTAAATACATCAATTTGTGTGAAGAGTGATTAATTAATATGAAAATATACTTTGCTGATTAATTCTTTTGAAAAAAGATTAGATAGGCACAATGCCCCATTCTTTGTTATGGCTGTGAACAACCAGTCTTTGGGATCTGGGTTTCTAGAATAGTAATATGGTTAACTGCTACTTTCTGTGCAAGTAGGAGCCTCTTAAAACAACTTTTCATTTCCCTTTTTCTCTGATGATTCTATATTCCCTTACACTACTCTCAAAGAAGTTGACTCCAATTTACTAAAGGCTTTGGCATCACACCCTGAAAGCTATGAACAAATCAATGTGTAGAATATTAACCTGTCACAATGCAGAAATGTGTTTTCTTGTACTGTCTTCTAAAGAGTTTTTATCAGGAGTTTCACTCCATCTGTGAACTATAAGTCAAATTCAACTGAAAAATGGCACACTCAGAGGTGTGAAAATTTCCTGTGAAATGGAGAAAAAAGGCCCAACTGGCAGCCATTAGGATGTCAGAACTCAGAGAGAACTATTGTCCCTTTATGGGAGAGCAAGGCAACTCTGCTGAGATAAATCTGTTCTGGGAACATTGGAAAATCTGGTGGGTGGCAGAAAGTGTTCATGGGAAAAAAAAGGTATTTTGAACTTTAGTAGCTTTGATAGAAGCAACTGTGCTCTGATAAAGCGTATCTTCCCACAGAGTAGATAAAACACATGATAAGGAATGTTGGGAATGTTGTATGAGAGATAGAGGCTAGAGATGGTTTGGTACAGCTTCCATCAAAAAAAATTTAGTCTGTTTGCCTCAACAAAGCTGCTTTTTTTCTGTCTTTCAGCATGAGAAATCATTACGTCCCTTGTGATAAACAAGGAAATAAAGGAGTCAGGGCAGTGAGGGAAGGGAGAGGAGCAATACTTCTTCAACAGTTCTTACACTTGCCACTTGGAAAATCCACAGAACAAAAAACCAAAACCAACCAGTGATACTAAGGCTGGTAATGCTCTCTCTAAAAATCAAGGGAACATTATGTTATGGAGACTCTAACTGTACCCCACTTCTCCCAAAGCACATATATGTGCTTTGATGGTGGCTGGTACCGAATAGATCCTATAAACTTCTTCCACCTCCAGGTGCCCTGAGGTGGTGAGTAAAAACCAGGGTGGGTGCTTGCTGGCAAGTTGTTTACACTGCCTAGATCTCTAGGGGAAGATTTTGTGCTGACTTTTGTTTATGTTACTGAACGCAGCTGAAAATCATTACTTCCCTTGAAGGATAATGCAGCAATAACAAACTCGTATTTTCCCAGTCATCTAATACATGACACTGGTAAATGTAGTTGCTGTCAACATTGTTACAGAAATGTTATAATTCTAGAATAGCAATGACTAATTTGCTTTCTGAGCTGCATGCACATGTATCAGATACATCAGTCAGCAGCTAGAGATCTCATAAGAATGATGTCATTTTGCTAGAAAAATGTTGAGGAGAGCATAGATGAGAAGTGTCCCATAGCTTAGTGTTCCATTGCATTTCAGGGCACTTTTTGGCAGAACCTAATCAAAGAATCTTGTGAAAATCTTTCCAGCTATGCTCTTGTGGAAAACACATATATATGTAAAGATCAGACCTAAATGAGAGGCCTAGCAATAAGTTCTGGAAAAATCTTTAAATAAAAGTGGTAAATGAAAATATGATCTATATTTTCCATGTGGACATATATGATGAAGATACCAAATGTACTAGCATTCCTACCACTGAGCACCTTTAAGGGACACACTGACAAGGTGGGTAAAATGTGTGTGACTGCTTGTTTCATAGAAATGCTTCTCTGCCCTATCAGCTCATTTTAATGTGGATTTAGCAATAGGATTGTGTTCAAATGACCCTTGTTTGCCTTAAAAATGTATGAGCTATGTGGTGCTTGTGAAGCTATATTAAACACAGAGAGTTGTGCTTGGTAAGGTGCTATAAAACAAGCCATTTATTTTATTGGTGCCTATTTCAATAATACTTACATATACACCTGGTAATAAAGTAAATCCATAGCTACTAAAGATAGCAAAATTTCTTAGTTTCAGTAATTCAATTTATTATTTCATAATTTAGCAAAAAGTATTATGTTTATCAGCAATAATCAAAGTATCAGTATAATTAGTGAAAGAATACAGTGGGACTACTATTTAGCCTTGCCAATAGCTAATAATCTCACTTACCTAAGAGTTGTGAAAATTATCACTTTTGGTTGAAAATCTAACTAAAACACAGTGATTCTAATAAGCCTCTTCCCACTTCCTTGGGATGAACTGCACCTATCTATTTGCCTTTGAGCACATAATAAACTGTTATGTAAGGGTTTTACTCTTAGCCTTGTCCAATCACTTTGATGAACACAGAGTGGCTACATCATTCTACTTCAGTCTCTGATATCTGCTTTACATTGGTGAAAACAAATTCTTGCAACAGAGAGAAGTTATGAGTAATTCTTTTGAAAGTTTTCAGGAAATAACTGATTAAGTGAGGAAAAGATATTTTCCCTTATAAATAGAAGTGGTGCCAATAACTTATTCTATAAAATTATGTCCAGTATATAGCGCCTAACCTGGTTGGTTGAATTCTATTATAATAAGAGAAATATGTTAGAAATGGCACATAAAAATCTCTGGACTGTGTAACTATTCTGTCAAGGCAACAGAATATCTTATGAAATCTAAGGTGACAGAGTTTGATACAATGAAAATTCATATTCATAAAAGATTCCTAGGGAAAACAGACAACGGGAATGGATCAGTATATTCTGTCAGGGTAAGGCAGACCAAGTAGATCTTGTTTTGAATTTTCCAGTGATTCTTAAAATTAACAAGTTAGTTACTTAACTTTTGCTGTCATTTCAGATAATGGCTGAGTCATGTACAGTGCAACATTACTGTCAAAGTTTGGTTGCACCATCTACTTCTTCCATAGCAAGTGAAAATCTGTGTGAAAATACATGGACGAGAGGAAAGAGTGAAACAGAAGGGCTCCATTTCTGTTGACCATAGCATATAGTAAATATAAAACATTTCATATTTGCATCAGATGTAGAGGGAGCATCTCTCTTGGAAATATAAAGATATTTTGTTTAAAGGCTATTATAAGGAACCATCAGTGCTTAAATATAAGTGTTTTTCTACTTCCTTTAACTGGAAAATATTATACTTTGTAGCTGAAAGAGTTACGATATATAAATACGTGAGAAGACCACATTTCCATGTATTTAAAGTTTGAAATAGAAATACAGTTATAGAAAATATAGAATTTAAAGTCATACATAGAAAAGATGTGGAAAAATGTTTTTTATCCAACCTTCAAGATCAAATGCATCTGGGACAGGACAGCTCTGGATGTCAGAACAGACAGACAGACTGGGGAAATGAGACACTGGAGAGCAACCAGTGGAAAGGGACCTAGAACTCCTGGTTGATGGAAAGTTGAACATGAGTCAGCAGTGCCCTGGCAGCCAGGAGGGACGTCCCTGTCCTGGGGGGCATCAGGCACAGCATCACCAGCCGGGCAAGGGAGGGGATTGTCCCACTCTGCTCTGCACTGGGGCGGCCTCACCTCGAGCGCTGGGGGAAGTTTGGGCACCACAATTTAAGAAAGATATCAAACTGTGAGAGAGTGTCCAAAGGAGGGTAACAAAGATGGGGAAGGGCCTTGAGGAGAAGCCACATGAGGAGTGGCTGAGGACACTTGGTCTGTTCAGCCTGGAGGAGACTGAGGGGAGACCTCACTGCAGTTACAACTCCTCATGAGGGGAAGAGAAGGGACAGACACTGATCTCTTCTCTGTGGTGACAGTGACAGGACCCGAGGGAATGACCTGAAATTATGTCAGGGGAGGTTTAGGTTGGATATCAGAAAAAAGATTCTTCACCCAGAGAGTGGTTGGAGACTGGAACAGGCTCCCTAGGGAAGTGGTCACAGTGCCTGACAGGGTTTAAGAAGCATTTGGACAATGGTCTTGGACATTTGCTGTGGTTTTTTGGGCTGTCCTATGCAGGGCCAGGGGTTGCACTCAATGAACCTTGTGGGTCTTTTCTATGATTCTCTGATTTATTTGCTCTTTCATTAATGCCTTTTTCTGTAAGTGTTCTTTCTCACATGGCATTTCCCAGGCTGAGACAATGTATTTGCATAGGCAAACCTCGTAGATAAATTTCAGCTTGTAAATTGCAATTTGAGCTTTGTGATTTTTTTATTAAAATACTAGATTTCTTCAGGCAGACTTATAGGCTTTAAACAGGCTTTGATTAATGGTAACTCTGCTTAATTTCTTCTCAGTGGATTCAGAGGATCAGCATGCCTTTACTCATGAAAGAAAAGACAGTGCCTTAAAATGAAGTTGTGTCACCCTAATTATACCAATCTTATTCTATTCAGAAGTTATACAAATTGCAACAACTAAAGAATTTCAGCAGATAGTAAAATCAGATTCTTAATTTTAGTTTGAGTCATGAGGATTTAACATTTTACAGCTTTGGACCTGAAATAAGACATCTTAATTATCTTAAGCAGTTTCACACATAAAGTGATTTACATGCCACCTCCTACCCATCAACCTGGGGTTTCCTTTTGCTTAATTAAATTTCCAGAAACACACATCATATATGCTGTACTCTATTACCTTCATAAAGTGTGTTATTCTCTATATATCATATCCTATTTTGCATGTTGTAAATGAAGGGATTTGTGCCTCTCTTTGAAGTTTTAGAGAATATCATCATCTTGTCTTTACTTTGTTTGGGTTTGGGTTTTTTTGTTTGTTTGATTGGGTTTTTTACAGTTTATCTTATTATACAAGCAGTTTCTCTGTTAAATTTAAAAATTAACATTAAGGTTGTGGGGGGCAGGGGCTTGAAAGAAAACCAAATATTCTGAGAAAAGCTGTTACAACATCTCAAGGAGTGAGAAGGTAAGCAATCTTCATCTGGAAACCCAGACCTCAGTAGAACAGGAAAACTGAAATAAATTTCCCACAAAAGGCTATAGCAACATTCCTGAACACAAAGCCATATTCTACCTCCAGTGAAAAGTAAAATATTTTCCCCAGAAAGCAAAAACTGGGATATCTTTCCTCAAAATATTAAAATACACACAAATATGGACTCTCAAAGATCAGTACTGAAAAATACTTCAGAAAGGGAATTTGAAAGTGCTGTGGTAAAGTGGGAAATTCTGCAGCACCTACTGCAGGATTGTGGAGTTGATGGGTCTTCAGTAGCCTCCTGTGTTTTCACTTATAGGAAACTTCAACAGGCACTAAGACGTTCAAAACATCCTGAAAGGCAATTAATGCAGAGAGGCCCACAGGGCTGGCTAATGCAGCTCAGTCCAGACAGGTGTCTTGGGGTGACTTTATGATGTGTATCCCCTATCGCTGCTCCATGCCCAGAAATTAATTTTGTGCCTTTCTGTGCCTTTAAACTGAGCCTGAGAGGGGGGAGAAAAAGAAACCCGAGCAAACTGTTCAAAGCAGTTGTTCAAGGACACAGAGATATACCCACAGACTTCTCTGCATTCAGCTGCAGCAGCAGACTGAGAGTGGAGAAGCACCCTGCTTGCTTTTTTCAGCCAGTTTTTCAGTTTTCAGTTTTCTTTCCCTTTGGAGAGTTGAACTTTGTTTTCCTGGGACTTCTGTTTTTCCCTTCTTCTTTTCTGGACTATTCCAACATCAGAAGACATCCCCGGAGGAGGGCCCACCCCATCCCAGCTCTGAGGAGGAGGAGAGAGGATACCTATGGAAGGACTCTAAAATTTTCCCAGGTTTCTCTCCACAGCAAAGGTTTTATTATTTAGCATTATTATCCTTCTCCTGTGTGTTTGTTAAATAAATAGTTTTTTTATCTCTTTCACTTTCCTTCGAGGAAAATTTTTTTTCCCCAAACCTGGTGGGGGAGGGGTGGTTGTAACCTGCCTTCTATCAGAGGATATTTTTCCTCCAAATTTTTCCAAACCAGCACAACAGGTTATATGATTATACTGGGATTTTCAAATGTCCAGTCATGAGGAGAACTCAAAAGATAATGGCAGATTTTACCCTTGGCTTTTTGGAAAAGAGAAGCTTAGTGACTGTAAGATGCTATTTGAAGATGAAGGTTTTATTTTTGTCTGTAGACTCACAAATGCCAGCAGATATTGAAATGTAATGTAATGAAATGAAAGTACTTTCATGTTAGTGATAATATCAAAGGTATTAGCCCCCTGTAGAAAGTTCTCTTATAAAATAAGTGTAATACCATGACTTTTGTAAATAACAAGAATCAGCCTAAGATATGCTTTAGTTTTACCTGTATTATTTGAATCTGACTTAATTTAACCAGGCTCTGAAGGAGCACAATCTGTCATTTTCCTGAAACAAAACTCAACTCACCTACAAAATGTTCTAGTTGTGCATTCTGCCTAAATGCCTAAATGCTAATGGTTATATCCACCAAAATTATGAATGAGCTCCTGGTCCCACTGATGTAATTCAGCTTTTCTTTGTAAGAAATTAAATACATTATAAATAATTATTCATACAGAGACTGTAATCACTGACTATATATAAATGACTCAGAAAGTAGGACCTGCTGGTATCCCTTTCCTGAAAACACCTGGAAGTGAAAAAATATAGTATTAGACATGGCAAGTACATGACAAGTCAGTGAACATTCTTACTGGAAAGAGTTGTCATAATCAGAAAGTCCCTTAGAAAATTTGTTTTTCGTTTCAACCATATTCAAGACTACCTGTTCAGGTGATATTTTATACTGAGATCTAAAAACTGTTCATAGTATGAATAATACTTTCTTCTGGTACAAAAATTGCTGACATAGAGAGTTGTAGAAAGAAATTGTATAATGCTGTTGAAAGCTGAAAATTTTCAGGAAATTCCTGTTGACAAACACTAGGGAATATATTTTTAAGCTAGAGTTACTTAATAGTGGCTACCTTACAAATTTTAAGCACGTGCTTAATAAGGGATTCATATGTTTACTATACTTTTACTGTTTTTATCTGTTTCCTCAGATTTTAAAATGTAAAATAAAATACTAATGGAGTGTGATTCTTTGCCTGTCTCCAATTCAGGGAAACAAGGAGACATCAAAGGCAGGACTGGAACTTCAGCAACTGGGTCACCAGCTCTGTCGTTTGTTTCTGAAGGTGGAATCCTGACATCAGCTCAGTTTTCAAAGATGCAGTTTTCAGCACATGTTACTTGCTTGTGGCTTTAAAATATGAAATATTTATCTGAATTTTTTCTATTGCAGATGAAAAAATAAGGAATAGATATTATACTGGACTGAATTTTTGAGCACTAAATTTATTATAATCCATTAATTTGCATTGTGGTTACAGACAGAGGTTGTAGACAAACAAAACTGTCTCAAAGTACTTGCTGCATCTTTTGGTGAAACTAGCAGTTTTGGAAATATACTGCTTACACATTTTAACATACTTCAGTGGCATATTTGATGTGGGAAGGTCCTCACTGAAGGAGTTCATGAAGGGCCATCTCCTGTGGGTGGCACCCCACACTGAAGCAGGAGAACAGTGTGAGGAGGAAGGAGCATCAGAGACAATGTGCGTTGAACAGGCTGCAATCCCCCTGCCCCATCCCCCAGTTCTCCACTTGGGGGAGGAGAGAGAAGAATTGGGAGTGAAGTTGAGCCTGAGAAGAAGAGAGGTGGGCTGGTTTTGTTTGGGATGGTGATTATTTTCTTCATAGAAGCTTGTATGGTGCTGTGTTTTGAATTTGGAGCAAAACAATAGACCAGTGTTTTACCTACTGCTGAGCATCAAGGTCTTTTCTGCCTCTCACACCACCCCACTGGTGGGGAGGCTGGGGGTGCACAAGAGGTTTGGAGGTGACACAGTGGGGACAGCTGACCCCAGCAGACCCCACACCATGTGGTGTCATACTCAGTGCATAAACCTGGGGGAGGAAGGAATGTTCAGTGTGATGCTGTTTGTCTTCCCACGTCAGTGTTACACATGATGGAGTCCTGCTTTCCTGGGGACAGCTGCTGGAACACAGAAGTAGTGAGTGAATTCCTTTCTTAGATTTGTTTGTGTGCATGGGTTTTGCTTTACCTATTACACTGTCTTTATCTGAACACATGAATTTTCCCCCTCTTGGACTTCCAATTCTTTTCCCAATCCCACTCAGGGAAGTGGGGCTAGTGAGTGAGTGGCTGTGTGGGGTTGAGCTGCTGGCTGGGGTTAAACCACAAAAGGTGGAATGATGGAGGGTGGTATTAGATCTGTTGCCATGTTTTATTAACCTATGCTGTTTAATTGACAATAAATTTAATTAATTTCTCCAACTTGAGCCTGTTTGCCCATGTTGGTAATTTGTAAGTGATCTACCAGTCTATCTCAACCCACAGGAACTTTTTTGTCTTATTTTTCTCCCCTTATCCTGTTGAAATGGATAAGTGATTCCAGTGCTTTTTCCCCATTGCACAAGTTTAACTCAAAGAGAACTGGGTTCACTGGTTTGTTTTTTTTTAATTTTAAAATTCAGGATATCATTTATAGGTTATCTCTACTCCACAGACCAATATTTCTGTTAAATTATTCTTCTTTGAACTTCATAAAATAATGATTCAGTCATCTAGGTTAATTTAACTAGAATGACAGAAAATTAAAAATGCAGAGTAAAAAAGTGATAGAAATTGCCTAGGTAGGTTTATCTCAGGAGAATAGAAACTTAAATGAAAGGTCCAAGTTAAGGTGACATCAAAGAAAGTGTCTGCTCTTTTGACAGGTGACTGTTATCAACCCCCTTTATTGATAATATCAGGATTGCTTTAGTTCCAGACTTTAGAGTTATCAGATAATTTCACAGCCTTCACATTCCCTAGGCTGTATTCAGGTTGACTTTTTGTACCTTTCATCTCTCTAAGTCACATTTTATTATAACTCTTTTTGCTATCTAAATGTGAGAGAAATAAATTTTGAAGAATACTGTTTGGTGCTGAAATGATGAGAAAAAAAAGACGTTTTCTTATAGCCCCGGTGATTTGATACACTGACAATTCAGTTTGTTTCCAAATAAATAAGAAAAAATATACCATACAACTAGGCAAAATCTAACATTTTTGGTTTTCAAAGTGAGATGTCACTGACATATCTATCTATACAGCTGGCTTTCTGAAAACTTTCTAAGATGATTAATCTGTAAAATATACTTTGGGAAAGCTGTGGCATTTCTTTTCCATTCTTCAGACTGCTCTAAAGCATAAGCTGAGCTGTTCCCTAGAAAATGCAAACTTTGCAAAAAAATATTATTCCTGGATGCACAGTTGCACTTGAAGTGATCTCAGGCATCTGACCAAATGGAAGGAAATATCCCCTTTTTAATACTTAGAGTGAAGTTTTATAGCTATATGAGTGTGCACAGCTTTATGAGACATTTTAATTAATGTGATTATTTTTAAGAAATAAGACATTACAGTGCAGATAAAACACAAATTACTTGGTTCCTAACAAGATTTTAAAAATACTGTAAATGAGGATTTCTTGAGACAGTGTTAGGAGTTTGCAATAGACATGAGTGTTGGGTTTGCTTGTGAACATGGCAAATTTAGAGAAATAAACAGTGCTAGAAATTTTATAATTATGAAAGACTTGAAAATTTTACAGATAGAATATGCAATATCATTACTGATACTGATATAAAAGCTTCTAGATTTCTCTACCAATTAAATGAGAAAGGGTTTAAAATTTGTTCTCATAAGTATTAGAAAGATAAGAGAGAAAACTAAATAAAAATATAACCCTGGAGGAGAAGATAACAGAGATTTCACTACAATAAAATAAAAAGCTAAACAAGAGAAAAACAAAACTAGCAACTACAGGTTTACAAAAGGTAGAATATGAGAAAGTCAGGGAAACCATTAGGGAAGGCAACAGGTCAGACTGCCTTCTGGAATTAAATTTTGAGGAAACTTTAAATGAAGCTAATTGGAGTTGTCCTTGCACAGAAGGTGGAAACACTTGTAAGGAATAACTTTCAGACCAGATTAATTTGATATTAATCTCTACATGGTAGTAGAGAATCTCTTGCTAGTAGGATTAAGTAGAGAATCTGTAAAGTAGATAAAACAAAGAACAGAACTGCATATATAGAAGCTCTATAGCTATGGATATATAGAAGTTTACAGAAATGACATGAGAAATGCCAGATTATAAAAATGAAGAATTATAAAAAATTAGAACTGTATATAAATATGGGGAGATTAATACAGAGATGAAATAGAATTTTAAGATAATCTCTGTAGGGCCCCCAAACAAATCTTTCATTTAGTGTTAAGTAAATAATCAGGGACAAGGCAAAAAGTTGGGAATGAGTACACAGAAAAGAATATGAGTATGTTTGAATTGGAGGTCAAATACATGAAATTTTGTACGCTTTAATTGGGGAGCCTGAATACTGTGGGTTCTAGATTTTGATACTTCAGTACAAAAAAAATACATGACTGGTGGAAAGATGCATATGGAAAGTCTGAGTTACTAGACCTCTTTCATTTCAAATTCAACTAGCAAGAAAAATCAGGAGCTGTTGGAGAATGTATTTACTTCATGAACACATGGATTATTCATCTCCAAGTGAGTAACTCTTATTTCTTTTGCTATAAATTAATTCAGCCTGATTTCCTTTATACTAACACAGAGAAAGGAGAGAGGGAAGGGAAGGTGCGGGAAGGTGCGGGAAGGGAAGGTGCGGGAAGGTGCGGGAAGGTGCGGGAAGGGAAGGGACGGACTGCTCAGAGCTGTTTGAGATGAGCCTATTGCTTCTGTTAATTTAAGAGATCAGACTCAAAATTCACACCACTGTGCATTACACTGTGGTGATCTGTCTACCCACTGCTTTTCTAATCCCATATCCCCCCTCCTGCTTCCTCTAGCCTTGGCCACTCCCTTGGTTCCTCCCTATTGGTTCCTGTACCCCAACTCCGCCCATGTACTGCCCTTGAGCCCCTGAGAAAATCCCCCTGTGCCTGGGTCTGGAGGTCTCTCTGCCTCTGAGGGTTGCTGGGACAAGATGTAGGTATTAAAAAGTCATCCTAAACCCTCATGGGAGACCCTTCTCACCTCCTTTGCCATCACTGTGTTGTAAAGCTGACAGCTGCCAGAGCAGAACCGCGGAGCCGTCCGAAATGGACTACGGGAGGGCGACAATGGTCACACTGCCCTGAGCAGCTCCGCTGAGCTACCAGGGAAGGCTGCAGCTTGCTAAACTAAACCTGGCATTACAACATTACAATGTCAGCTTTCCCATCTTTTATGACAACCCGTTTAGAGCAAATACCTGTGGGAGCTATTGCTTCTCAGTGTGAAGCTCAGTACTTCAAGCTGTACATGCCTTGCTCTTTATCCTTTTCCCTACTCTTTTCTTTTTTTCCTTTTAACTCTAGTGTACCTCTCACTTAGACTTCTGTTTAATGCCCTAAGAAAGGTTTGTGCATTTTTAAGAAGCAGATAATAGATGCATGCACTTCAGTGTTTGCCATCTTGGCTTCCCTTTAATGTAATTCATTATTCCACAAATATACGGTACATAGTGCTGCCAAGTTAATTTGTATAATAATAATGAGCTATTAATTAACATACAAGAACACATGTTTCTTCCAACAATTTGTGGTAATAAAGTAATTAATGAAATTCAAAATTTCATTCTAGACAGGAAGTCTGACTGCTGTTTGGAACGTTGCAACCCTTTTCTCTGTGAATATAATCAATAAATTCCAATGTTAATCTGCTAAAAAGGGTGGAAAAACAATATATACATGAAGACAGAATTGTTGTGTGGTGCTGTTCTTCTCAGAACAGTTGCATTACTGTTTTATATAAAAAAATATTCAAAAACATTAGCCTGAGAATAGCTTGCTGTTCCCTACTGATTGAAAAAAAATTCCACTTTTTCTCATCGAAACAAAAACCTTCAATTTTCTTATTCCTGGTACTGGTATATCATGATCTTCAAGGTCTTTGAAATCACAGAGACATAAGTTGTGAAGAAAGTGCAATGCCTGAAAGCTGTACACTTTACTCTGGGAAAACTGGATCATGGTGTTGGCATGAGTCTAAAAGTAAAAGTATCTTCATTGCACAATCTGACCTGAACATCAAGTGCCTCGATAGCATCACTTACTTTTCTAGTGATGACAGTCTTAGTGAAGAGGAGTGTAGTTTAAACCAAATAAAATAACAAATTCTCCTCAAAATCTTTTGAGTACATGAATCTTATATAAAATTTGGGTTTAATATCACAGAGAATTCCATTAAGTTCAATATATATATAGGGACTAAACTTTCTGGAAAAAAGCTTTGTAATATTTTCACTTTGCAGAATGTTTAGCACATTATTTTAAAGGCCAAATAAATTCAGTTTCTAGTACTCAACAAAGTACCAGAACACAACTGCTTGCTGTTTATTATATATTTGGCAACTAATCCTACTCAAATGAATCACAGTATACGATATGAGTTGTACTTTTAAAACAAATCAATCTCCACTGAAATTTATATTAAATCAGTTTTTAATCATTCACAGAGGAATTTCTCCAGCATGGAAAATTATGAGGAAAATTGAGAAACGCATCCATATGACACTGGTAAAAATTTTTCCTTTTAGCAGATTCTCAGCATAATTGGGGTACACAAATTGTTGACCAACTCTTTAGTTGTGTTTTTCGCCTTATCATGAGCCATCAGAATAGAACCATACAAGCATAGAATGGTTTGTGTTAGAAGGAACCTTATAGGGGATTATTGCAACTCCCCTGCCATGGGCAGGGACACCTCCCACTATCCCAGGTTGCTCAAAGCCCCATCCAACCTGGCCTTGAACACCTCCAGGGATGGGGCAGCCACAGCTGCTCTGGGCAACCTGTGCCAGGGCCTCATGACCCTCACCACATGACTTACGAAAGCTTGAGTGAAGTTATGTTTAAAAGTATAGATTCAGATTCCTTTGCCAACCATCTTGCTTAGGAAATTTTTCAAAATCAGGACTCATATCTTTCTGAAAAGTACATCATATGACTTCTTATGAGATGTGATAATAAACAGCTCTAAACAAGCAAACAATAAAATATCCTAGGTTAAGCAAAAACTGGAGGTACAACAAGCGAACAAAAATCCTTGAGCATCTTTGACATCTTCAAAGACCATTTTCTTGCTGAGAGATGTTCAACCACTCTACTTTTTGCTGAAAAGAGGGGATGTATGTCTAGCCCAGAGCTCTTCTGAATGATAATGACAGGAACATTATGTATTACATGACATATAAAACACATATATCATTCATATCTTGTCTGGTGTTAAACTTTGCCTTGTAGGTAGCCATGTTCATGAAACCCTTTCCAATAACCAGATTATTGGCACAGATGTTGCAGGATGTAGCTGTAGAGATAAACCAAGTCTTACACATGGAGAGCAGTGAGCAGACACAGCAGCAGTGATGGCCAGCACAGAACAGCGGTGACCACCAGCCTCCTCTCTGTAATTCTGAGAGGTTCTGGTGGTTCATCTCACTGGTGACTATTCTATATCATCATAATATTTAGGAGTGCTGTTCCTGTATAAGCTGATGTAAAACATGAAAAGAAACCCTTGACGCAGCTGATGAAACACAATAAATTAGTGTTTGACAGCATGTCAGAGAGAGTGATTCAGAGCAGCTCTGTGGCTGTTTTCTCTAAAACAAGTCACTGCACAACTTGAACACACAAATGTCTTGGCACAAATTATCTTAGGGACTTTAAACTGGAAGTTGTGGTGACCACTGAGGTGATTTGTGAAGGCAGGCAAAACTTCCTACATCTGATCTCAAATTCAATGAAAAATGAAATTCATTGCTAATTCTCTTTTTTTAATCACTGGTCTAATCTATTTTATCTTAAGTCCCCATGTGAACTATGTTTGAATGATGGTTTAATGCGTGATATATTAATCCTGCATTTATTTTTAATTTAACTAATGATGGTTGATTGTTATTAAAAAGAAGAATTTTAGTTGGTAAGTGGTATTATTTCTTACCTTGTGAATCCAGGTCAGAGGTTTTCAATTTTATTTTTTTTCTATTTGTGACCTTTTCTTTCTATTTGCAATATCATATACTGAGAACTTCTTTTCTCAGTCAGCTTCTGTGGAGCTCTTACAAGTGCACTGTCAACCTCCAAGAATACCCAGGAAGCAGGTTGGCTACCTCTGGTCATATTTTCCTTATTGTAATCATGTAGTGTGGAGGTATCTCCTTTTCAGAACAAACAAATAAAAACAAGAAAAAAGACTTGTGGCCTTTGTTACTTTTTAAAAACAATTAACTCCAAGGCTTTTAAAGTTCATGTACTGACACTGACAGAGATTTTCCCTCTCTTTCCAGAATGTTTTTTTTGGAGACAGGTAACTGCTGGTACAAATAGGTGTACAGAATTTCAGAATCTACATATCTTGGTATGTATTGATTTTTGAAGTCCTGGTGTTTATTTAGAGAAATGTAGTTATGTTCAACATTATAAAAATGTGATCTGCTGCCCATAATGCACCCTGTTACCTGCTCTCTGTTATATACCAATAGTTACCTGCTCCTGTGACCAAGTTATTTATAAATGTCTCCTGGCAAGGCAACAACACAAATTGTTTTTTGAACATGAGTTTCTGTTCTTCCTCTTGTAGTCATGGGATGAGATCCATCAACTTTTGCATTAGACTTAGAAAATTGGACATATGTCTTAGCTAGTTTTTATAGTCTTTACAGATGAATACGAAGACAGTGCTTTCAGAATTTTGTTTCTTTTGTTTTCTTGTTTATGAAGGGAATTTGGATGAATTAGTTTAGGTGTAGGTATCATATCTAAATTTAATGGATCCTTATCTAACATATTTTCTGCTCTGAAATCAGTGAGTTTAGGGGGAAAAAGTTTCTGAAAAGCTCAAAAATGGAATTAGGCATTAACTAAGGTAGAAATTGGTTTGCAAACAAACTATCATGAATACTCAGCTTTTGTTCTTAACTGAGTTTCAAAAAATTAAAACTTTTTCTCTGGGAAAACTTTCTGCTCAACGTTTCAAATAATGATAGCAACCTCTTTCAGTAGAAGTTCTTTAAAAAAATTGCTCTTTCCATTTTAAAAATGTACGCTATGAAAGATGACAAACTGCTAAACCTAGGTTTTATTAAATTGTGAGATGTTAAACTAGACCATAACAGCATAAGATTATATTGTGCTGATGACCCTATACACACACAATGTAGGCAGACACAAAACTTGTGCAAAATGTTTATTACTCTGGGGCAGTTGTTTTCCGTAGAAAAAGTCATGCATACTATTTTAAAATTAGCCTCTTAGCTGCATGGCTGAGAAGATAATGACGATATGACCATATGATATTATGTTGTGAAAGCTTCTGGTTTTCCACTTATAAGAATTTTCATGTACTTTTGTGGAATTACTTTGCTCCTCAAAAAGTGGCTTTTTATAACATTCTTTTTTGCTTTTAGAAAATTCAAGTTTCTTCTCAGCAGCATGTGATTGGTTTACTTTTGTCCCGTTTTTTTCTGTTTGTTCCTGTCACCTCATCTTATTTCCTCGCTCTGCTGTTCTGAGGAGAGAAGAGGCAGGGAATCGAATGAGTGCATGAAGGTAACTCCTCACATGAACCAGAAATATGCCATAATTCTAAAAGGAAAACAGCTGAGAAAGAATAAATCTTGTTTTAATGTGCCTGAGCCTGTATTAAAAAATACAGATGTACTGTATGCATATGAAATTTTTGATTAAAATGTCTCTCACCAGTCTGTCTGTTTAATTAAATAAAACCTGCTTGGTATTAATCAAAGCATAAAGAATTTATGCCCCAAATCCAGATTAATTAAAAGCCCAGAAGCTTGAAGAACAGACTGTGTATAAATACTAAAATAAATCAATCTAAACATAATATTTATGTATTGGGGCTGTGTATTCCAAAAATATAAATAATTCGAGAAAGTGATTTATGGCAGATTCACTGTGGAAATACATTGCTTATTAGGATATATTTAAACATGAAGTTAAGCAAACAGTTTGATTTACAAATTTTCTTTTTAAAACACTTAGTTTTTAATTATAGCTCTATTGGAACACTTTCTGATGAACAAATCATTAGAAATGTGCTCTTTAGTCTTCCACTTTGGTAAAAAACAAAGGCTGAAAAGCATCTCCGGTAGCCGTGTGGATTTGAAAATGTCATATTAAAACCCCCAATATTTATCTTTCTAGGAACACTGGAGCAGAAGTATCTTCAGTACTTTCGGTTCTATTAGTAACAAAATAATTTAGTTTTTGAAGAAAAATGTTTTTATTTTTGCATAGAATTGAAGTCTAGGTCAAAAAATGTGTGTGAAAATGTTGTGAGAGCTCTTTGAAAGAAGGCAGGTGATACTGAGGCCCAAAAGTAGCCTTTTGTAATGCACAGGAAGCCACTACTGAAAAAATGAATGAGAAAGCAGAAAGCATTCAAGAGAATTCCTAACCCCTGCCAGTTCCTAATCTGTCCCAGAATTAACTATAACTCTCTAAATAGGAAAATTTGCCTTGGTGTTGGCATTACAACCCCTTTCCTTTACTTCACAACTGTGGATCTGATTTTCAGGATCTATAATATCTCAAGTGGAGATACAGAACTTCTCAGTTCCATGTGAACATTCAGCTTTGAGCCTTATACTGAAAAGCAGTAATCAGGAGACTGTGCTCTTCCAAGGTTGCAGAGAAAGGTCACAGTGGATGTTCCAGTCTCATTCCATCATTAACTATAATAGCCTGAAGAGCTCATAACTCATGAAGCTGCAGAGATTATGTTCACACATTTACCTAATCCACTAAGTAACAAGTTGATGCAAAGTGCCAGTTTACAAGATAAATGGACTACTGTCTCCACTGATACAAAAGATATTGAATACTCTGCCCAAAGCGTTGACTGGTGGCTGCAGTAACTGCACAATAGTAATTTCTGTGCAATTGCAAAATAATGCAAATTGTTCTTTCAACTGCCAGCACTTCTTATGGCAACAATGGCTGCCAGACACCACAGCTGTGAAGACAATGCTTGTCATTGCTATAGCTGTCAAATACCAGATTTAACACCTGTTTGCTAATTTTGAAAAAGCACAACATGGACCACAAGATAATGGCCTTACTTGGAATGGGATAGGAGTGCAAACCTTTGAAACAGAAAGTTATCTGTCTTGAAGACATGCACTTTCCTGCTGAGGTCATCTCTTTTTTTTAGAGCCTCTTCTTTCTCTTTGTCCATAGTAGTCATACTACATGTTTTTAAAATGAAATTTTTGTTCCAAACAAACAGGTCTTCTTTTCAAAGTATTTTATATGAGGAGAGTAAAAAACCTGACCTGAGCTTTTGCAGGTTGTGGTTCAGGTAACCCACCTGAAAGTCCTAATTTTTGACATCTGCACAAAACAGCTGGTAACGAGTGTTTGGATTCTGCAAGTCTCTAGTTTTTAATCTTTTGCATTAGACTTGTTAATAAGGATAGATAGAAAGCAGGTGTGGCAGTGGCTGAGAGGGTTATTGGAAGACATAATTGCTTCAACTATTGTTTTAAGCTTTTCTTTTATTTATTTTTTTTTTCCTTCTTCCTACACAGTTTGTCCTTCTTGCAGCTGTCAGTTGTGGCTAAGTGGAGAATCTTCAGCTTTTACATTTTCTTCACTATTTGCAAGTCTAAATGAATACATAGAGAAACTGGAGAAACTCCAGGATTAGATTTTTTTTTTTTTAAATGAAAAATCTGAGCATTCAAATTGAAGCAGCTGAGGTGAAATGTGTTAGCATGCACAGTTTAATCTCTTCAGAACTGTGGTTTAATGGTATCTGGAAGCCAGGGCTGCTCATGTTTTGGTTCAGGCTCTAACATAGAATCAGAGAATCAGAGAATGGTTTGGGTTGAAAGGAACCTTAAAGATCATCTTGTTCTAACCTGACTGCCATGGACAAGGACACCTTCCACTAGACCAGGATAATATCAACTTAGTATGAAACACACAGGGAAGTTGTTCTGGATGTGTCTACACTGCACACTGCAGCACAGAGCAGAGGTCCCCAGACACAGCTGAAGTCACAGTGGTGTGGAGTGCTAGTTCACTCTGCAGAGATTATGTGTATTCTGCATCAACCCATTTTCAAATATTGCACGGCAAAACCAATCGTGTCTGACCTCCTGAGAACAGACTAATAACAGCATGATTGTTAATGTCAGTACATAAAAAGGGGTACAGTATAAAATGATATTTGTTTCATTTTACTTGTTTTGACATCTCAAACTTTCACAGAACCCATCCAGGACTAGCAATGAGTTAGCTAGGTTTGGTTATTAATGCATAAATTAGAACCTTTAACATTAAGAAAATTTTAAAGAGAAAAAAATCATACCAAAGCTTTCTACAACAATGGAAAGAGAAAAAGTCTGAGACAGCTAGCTTGGTGGGATTTTTTTTTTCTGTTGCAGAGGGTTGGGACCTCCTAAAACCAAATAAATATTGAACACATTAGGAAAAAGAAAAACATTTCTTACTAATGAATTAAGGATCAATTACATTAAATAGTGAATGTACGGGTAATTTTGAAATCCCAAGCTAAATATCAGGATACTATAACATGAAATAACATTATAAATATTAATAAGTCAGTAAGTGTTTTTGACCCAAATTTCTCATTTCATTGTACATGTATTGTTTACATCAAGTATATTGAGCCATTTAACCAACATATTTAGAAAAAACTCTTGCATATCTTGTCAGATGTTACTGAAAAACATTCAGCCAAAGATATTTTAGCCCAATATTTTGCTAGATGATTTGGAAGTTCTGAAGAGGATGACAAACCATGTTTTTTTTCCAGATGTTCTTCCAGTACACAACAACTGTTACTCAGGAACTTCATGGTAGAGCCTTTCTGTTTAGTAACCCACAGTGGACAGTATTGTTGTGGATTTTTCCACCACTTTTTAATACTCATCCTCCATGAACAACTTCATAGCTCAGATGAACTCTCTTTAGTTTAGTCTCAGCCTACCACATTCTAGTTCCACTTGACATATCCTGTATATTGAATTGGGAGAGGCAATACGATTCTTCCTTACTTGCTCCAGCCATGACACTCCTCTTACAAAGCATCTCCAGACTGAAGAATCCCAGTCTGCTTCACCAGCTATGTCATCTCATGCCTCTGACTGTCCTTGCCTTTCTTCTCTCTACCGTTTCCCGTTTTCCACATTCTGAGAGAGAAAAACCATTATTGCATGCAGAATTAATTCAAGGAACATATAAAATCATGTCATTGACATAGATTAGGAACAAAATCATAATATTTAAGAAGCATCCTTCCTGAAATCATATGCTTGCCCTCTATTCCTCATCCTGTTTAAATTCAGAGAAAACTAATTTTTAAAATCTTGATATTAATACTAAAGATCATATAAACTTACCTTTGGGCTTTTTGTATCATGTATCATTTTGTATCATCATGTATCATGGGACTGTTTAGAAATGGAACTCTTTATTTCCAATCCATGAACAGTCAGATTCAACACAGAAATTAGTGTTGTAACTTTAGCAGTGTGCAGAAGGAACTGCAGTGGTGCTAAGCTTGGCTTTCATTGCTAAAACAACTCCTCCAGATGTGTTAAGTCTGAAGCATGATGTGTGTGGGGAAAGGATGGACCTTCACAAGTTCACTCCAGCATTTGCAGTGGATCATGGATGGTAACACTATTTCTCATGACTATTCTTTGGAACATAGAGATTGTCCAGGATCCTACTGACATGTTTGCTGTTCTCAATTTCTCACAGACAATTTCCTCAAAACTGTGAGTCTTTCCATCACGTGCTATATTGTGGGAGTTTTTTTAAGTTAAAATTTGCATCAGACAGGGTTCTGGTTAATATGATGCAAAAAGGTTGTTTTCCTCTTTGGTGTACTAATCAAATTATTGTAGTTAAGCCCATAAAATCCCACTGATTTTAAAAGGACTGCTTAGGTTGCAGTGAGCAGAGTTTAGTTCAGTATTTAGAGGAGCTGATACAAGAATGCCACATGTGCTGAAATCTGAAATATGAGTGATAGGGTGTAGATAGCACTTCAAATACTGCCTCACTGTCACAAATGGAGTTGTGATCTCCTCTTTGTCATTCTCTGAGGCATTCTTAGCAAGGTTATTACCACTGCAGGTATCACAAGATGTTTCTATTTATTCATTTTGAGTATTTCTCTGCCAGAGGCCAAATTATGAATTGCCCTTGTGTAGCTACACTCTGAGATAAAGAAAAAAGGTTTCCAAAGTGAAATTAATAACCATAATTTTTCTTTTCATTATATCTTCTTATTTCTGGTTGTACAGTGAGAAAATACATATCCTTTTTGCACGGTAAAAAAATTAGAAAAGTAACTACAGCCATATTCTTGATAGTGTTCCAAGTTATTATTTTACCTGAAAAATAATTTTTATAATTACTTTATTCTCTGTATTACTTCTTTCATCTGCTTCACTATGATCAGTATAAAGCCAGAGCAGATTGCTATTCCTTGTCCATTAACAAAATTATCAAGTAATTGTTTCATTTTTATGAAACTGTTCTTTCTTGATATTTATACGTGATACCCTTCTTCATTACAGCCAGCATTATCTGCTTGTGTATATTTTCATGTCTCACTCATCATTATGGGATCATAATCCTATAGACTTAACAACATGTTATTCAAACATTACTCCAGCATCTTATTTTGAGTTTGATGTGTGGGAATGCGAAGACATAACACCCTGAAGTTATCATAGTCCTTTGAAAATGTCCATCACTTTGATGGGAGCCAACAATTGAATCTCAGATGAAGGGAATCTTTTTGGCAGGTTGCTTTTGCAATAGCTCATCTGTTTTACAGTTTTGCTGTCTAGAAAACTGTAACTTGCCTCCAGTCTGGAACATAAGAACCACAACTATGGGACCTATAAACCTCTATGTGTCTGTGGTCTGATTTTCAGAGGAATAAAGCACGGACAATTCAGGTTGGGAACTCATCACTAAACCAAGCACAAAACCCCCAAGGACAGAGGCCATCCCTTCCTCCCACCTTCTTATTTACCTACTTGCTTCCTGTTTCTGAGCTCTTTCAGGAAGGGGATGCTGCTCTAAGCTCCTGTACTTCTTTTAGCCAAGCTAAGTGCCCAAGCTAAACCAGATCCAGTCACAGCAGGGTGCAAGCAGCTTTACTAACTTTGCCTACCTGTTATGGACAAAGTGGTAATAACAGTCCCAGCAGGATGAAGTGGTGACAGTGGTCCCAGCAGGTAGTGCAGCAAGGTCCCTGCAGCACTGGGTGCCAGGAGAGGGAGCACATCCTTTATAGTTAAGAGCTGATTGTGGTAGTATTGTTACAATAGATACATTCAGCTGCCTTTAAGGAGAATATTTTATGGAATGTAACATTTTTCTAGAAATCATTGGAACTGTTCAGGCTCCTAATTTTTCCTGAAGAAAATAAGAGGTGAGAGACTGAATATTTCAGTACCTTGGTTAACAATATGCCATTGGTGCAATCCCCATGTTATGGTTTGAAAGGCCTGGCTGATCAGTACTCCAGAACATGTCTGTGTATCTCACCACTTGTCTGGCATTCCAGAAATAGCTCCCTAAGCATAATATGTAGAATTCCAATGAGTTTATACTTCCTGATTAATGTGCTATTTTGTCAAGTTGTTGACTCTGTAACATTAACATTTTAACCTTAATTGGAAAAAGTATTTCTGTATAGCACAGATAATCAAAGGTAAAATCAATCTTGCTTCTTATGAAGAGAATTATTCACCATGTGTTTGGTATTTTGCATTATTTAGAAGATACTTCTTTTTCCACAGCTATTTGATTCAATAAATGGTCCTTTAGAAGCCTGGGAAGGATATAGAACTTGAAAGTAGGGATTTAAATGGTGCATATCTAAACTCTTGTGAGTTGATTCAAAGAATCCACTTTGTAAACTATTTATTGGTACTACCTCTCTGAAAGAAAAGTAATTTATTTAATTTGATGACATAACATAAGCATCACAGTGCAACTGATTGTTTAAATGTTGGGGGTTTTTCCTCATGTTAGTCTAGCAGGAGTCACCAGACCCCACATGAGAGACTGAAAAGCTCTTAAACTCATTGTTGTAGGTGGATGCATATATCACGAGATGCATGCATTTTCTGAATGCATATACCAGAGAGAAAAAGCAGTCTTGAAAAGATTTCAAGTGCACATTGCAGACAAGGCAATGTCATCCTGCTGGCTCTTCTATGGTCCTGATTTTAACCACTTTCTTAGCTCTGAGCCTAATATATCACAAGGGCTTTCTGCAGAACCTCCTGTTAATGTCTGTGTTAAAATATATCAGTAATAATTCATTTTTCCATTGAAAACTTATATGAAAAAATTCTAATTTTGTACTGAAGTGCCAAAATGTGGCACAGAAACTAGAAACTCTGAAATTTTATGTTTTGCCAAAAATTGTCTTAAGGTTTAAGCTAGGTCTATTGCACAGTGATTTCATTTAGCACACAAAAGACACTTACATGTGGTTTTTCTCAAATATTTATAGAAAGATCCACATGCAGCCAGTGGAGGATCCCATGTGGGAGCAGAGGGATGCCCAAAGGAGTCTGTGACCCCATGGAAAGCCTGCACTGGAGCAGGCTCCCAGCAAGACCTGTGGCCTCATGGAGCCCACGATGGAGCAGGTTTGCTGGCAGAACTGGTGGCCCCATGGAAGGGACCCACACTGGAGCAGTTAATGAAGAACTGCAGCCTGTGGGAAGGACTCACGCTGGAGAAGTTCATGGAGAACTGTCTGTCATGGGAGGGATCCCACTCCCCATCTCCCAGTGCTGCTGGTGGGGAGGAAGGACAGAATTCAGGAGTGATGTTAAGCCAGGGAGGAAGGAAGGAGTGGGGGGAAGGTCTTTAAAGTTTTGGAGTTTCTCTTTACCCTACTTTGATTTGATTTGATTGGTAATAACTTAATTTTCCCCAAGTCATGTCTGTTTTACCCATGATGATAATTAGTAAGGGATCTTGTCTTGTCATTTTCTTGACCCATGAACCTTTCACTACATTTTCTCTCCCCTGTCAAACTGAGGAGGGTACAGGTGGGTTGGTGGGCACCTTGTGTGCAGCTACATTTAATCCACCACATGCAGTGACAGTAACAAAAACTGGAACCTTTGATAAAAATACATTTGATATTTCTGCATGTAATGGACTTCTGTACAGCATTTAGGGGCTTGCTGTGGCTGAGAACTGACATCCCTAGGGCTTCTCAGGGTTTTTCTAACTTTCTGCAGAGGATCTGTGGTGATAAATAGTGATATGCAAATCTGACTTGCCTATTTCACTCCTCAAAACTACACCAACCCTATAAAAGCACCTCTGAAAGGAGGGAAAAAGCAAAGCTCCAGGGATTACACTGTACCTCTCCAGTGTTCTCAGACTGAGATATGCATCTTTATTCTTAATGCTCCTCTTAACCCACTCCTTTGTTGGCACTCTTGAGTTTTTCATTCCCTGAGATGGATGGGCAGGGTTTGCCCAACCCAGCCCGGCATGGGCTGAGCAGAGCTGGCACCAGGCTCCTGTTGGCTCCAAGGATGTGGCTGTGGCTCTGCATGTTTGCAGGGCTTTGGTGCTCCAGGAAACACACAGCAGGGCTGGGGACAGGTTGTCATCATGGACTTAAATCACTGCTGTACTCTGGGCCAATATAGGCCCCTGATAATTAAGTAAATGCCTAATTTTAAGTATAATTTTCAATTTGAATTTAACCATCTGCTCCACTTCTATGTATTCATTATTTTTTACACTGTAAGAGACACATTTTAAAAAGAGTAGCAATATATTTGTTTTCCAAATCTTTGCACAATTTGGGCGTTTTATTCCCTTTTGCTACTAGCATGAAATTTTATAATAATGTGTTGATGTCAGACAATGCTGAGAGGAATCTTGTGAGGCTTCTGCTTTTCAGGACTTCTTTTCATCCCTAACTCCTAGAAAGCAGCTATCTGCTTCACTAGTAATTCATTCACCTTTCAATATTTGGTCCTTTTGCCCTCATAGGTGTTGAGACACCTAAATCACATTTGGATGCTCCCCTAAATAACTTCCTCAAGATCAGACTGAAAGCATTTGAAGAGCAGAACTAGTCTTTTCTCATGCTATGATGGCAAGTCGATTAATTCTTTGTCCGTTAAATGGTAACTAGATCCAAAGATGTGGATCTGGAGTGATGTTTCAAGATAAGTCCTTCTTCAACTCAAATGCATTACACAGTCTTTTCAAAGTGCTGCTGAGGTAATTCTTTTCTTTTTTTTTTTTTTCTCTCCCTCAACAAAAGAGTTCAAAGCTTTTCTAATTGCAAAGGACCTTGAAAGGTTCTCCCTAGACAAAGAAGGGACAAATTAAAATGCAGCTTTCATGGCATTTTCTTTGCACTTCTTTTGTGCCCAGAATTCAGATATTTTCGTTTATTTATGGAATTCTGCATTGTTTGTTATATTGAGGAAGAATAATAACCTTGTAGTTTCAGGGCTTTTTTAAAAATTAATTTAATTTTTAAAATTTATCAGTGAATAAAAAAAACTACTTCAAGACCAGGGAAATCAGTTGATGAAGGATGGGAACTGTCATTAAAATGTGTTTTAATTCAAATTTCAAAATGTTCTTCAAAATTGTTTTTTTTTCTTTCCTAACTCCTTTTCTTCTTAAGATCACTTAAGATCCCTCTTTTTTTTTTTTTTCTTTAATTCTTCCTGGAGTTATTATGTATTAAAGGTGTCACATAAGAAGGCCCCAAATTGTCCTTATTCGTCCCTGATTTAGGTGCTTATAGTTATTACAATTTAATGTTTTTTTTCAGAATACTTCAGTGCTAGATGTCTTCAGGTTTTACCTGAAAAAATTCATATTAGTTTTAGCAAAAATAATACAGTCACTTCAGAGAATGTGTGACAGAAGGGCTCAGTGATTTGCCTGAGGAGATGGATACAAAAAACCAGAGGAAACCTCTGTTAAACCTCTATGAGTGTTTCATGAGAATATTTTCATGAGAATCATATTTGGATGAGTTATGAACTTCAGAAAATAACAATTTACAAATATCCAACAGAGAAAATGTAACATTTTCTAGTCATTTCTATAGGTGATGTGTTCTTCACCTTTGGGATGCCACTGTGAGTGTGAGACCTTTGCAGGGAACTGCAGAGTATCCTTTTGCTCAGGGGGGCAGTGTCTAATCACAGGATAAGTGCCAAAGGTGAAAACAAGATCTTGGGACAAAAAGTGTCTGAGATAGTTCCTGTTCACAAGTAACAAGACTTGAGGAAATGGTTTCAAGTCATGCCAGGGATGTTTCAATTGTATATTAGGAAATATTTTTTTTCTGAAAGGGTTGTCATGCACTGGAACAGGCTCTCCAGGGAAGTGGTTGAGCTGCCATCCCTGGAGGTATTTAAAACACTTGTAGATGTGGCTCTTAAGAACATTGCTTAGTTGTGGGCTTGTCAGTGCTGGGTTAACATTTTGGGTGTTAGAGGTCTTTTCCAACCTAAAAAGATTCCATTATTCTATGATCCACAGTAATCAGCATGTCTAATCACTTCTAAGTAAATCAGTTTACCCCAACTATTTTGCCCATTGATCTCACTGTAACTATATGGTCGCTGTACTTTTAAATTTGCAAAATTTAGGACTGCAATCCCTAATCTGACAGTTGGTTTATTTATTCCCTTGATTTTATAGTTGTTTAAATCTTTTTACTTGGAAATCCAAGAACATTCTGGGTAATCTGAACCGTGTGTACTACCTGATCATTCACTTTACAGGTACAATTTTACTTGCCTGCTAGACACTTTTCCTAGGTTTTGCTAGACTGGCTAACTCCTGTCACCTTTCCTGTACCCCATGCTGTGCAATAATGTGGGAGGGCTTAGTGATGATCATCAGTAAAGATGACCTGGCCCTTGAAAACAGGTATTTCTTATAAAAAATGCTTTGATAGATTTGAGATATGCACTTAGGCACAGAATCATTGGGTGCCCTACTTGCCACCGTTGGAGATCCTCCCATCAAAGTCCAAGATTGTTTAATAGGGCAAAATACTACATTAGAAGTGTTTCAGAGTGTAAATTTTCTATTTTATGTTGCAATTTTTTTTGTACTTGATGCTCAAAAGCTTAATATTTTGAGGGAGACTGTGTGTTTTCTTAATCCAGTAACAACTGATATTTTGGGGTGGGAAGGAAAGAATGACGTTTACTTACAATTAAAGAACTCTGGAGACAGATGTGCTCTGGGGAACAGGATATAGGTACCTGAAAAACAATTACTGACAGATCAGTGAATTGCACATATTTCTTCCCTCTGAAAGAGACTAAACATATCACGTTAAGATTATACTCGGCCAACGAGAAGAACACCTCTAATGTTCTGATGGCTGCTCCTGCTAAGTAGAAAAGTAATGGTATTTTTTACTGCAATATATCAAGATACTGTTCTTTCATTTTAATGCAATTTTCTCCAAAGCAAAGAACATTGTGCAGAATGGACGGCTGAGAAATGAGAACACATGTTGTCATTGTAATTCATGAAAGTTTCATTTATTTTCCTCTCATTGTTATCAAGTTTTCTTAACTTTTCAGTTGTCTTTTTAAAGAAGACAACAGACAATATCAGGTTTTTTTGGGCCAAACATCATGTAACTCTGGTTAGGATTCTCTATAGGTAAATAAAAATCTGTTGCAGAAGGATTTCAGTATGACCATAGTGGAAAGCCATAATTTTTGAACGTTGTTGGTCCTGTTCATGCATAATGTAATCTCTGTTGTTTGAAAATCACCTCCTACAGTATGTGGATGTGTACTGCTGACTGTAATGGGTCCTGGTTGTACACAGGACATCCAGGTGCTCCAGTAAGATGATTTACCAGTACTTCCTTTTCCTTATGTAAATTCTTTTGGAGACCTAAGTGCAGACCACATATGATTTTGCTGCAAATTATGTATGTAATTTTAATTATTTCTCTGATTCTGGAAATAAAATGTAGGTTGTGAGATTATAATTCAGAACTCAGTTATTTATGGAGTAAAAAACCTTCTGTTTTCAGTAGTAAACAATGGCTTTCAGCATGAAAACACATATAACAGGAAAGAAACACATTACCTACTATTAAAATCAATTTTGGCCAAAGATGTTGTCATGGGTTAGCAAAGCATAGTCTCGGAAGTGATGTTCTTGCAAAGGGGTGCTTACAGCTCCTCTATGACCTGACAGAACCTATTAGCTGGCCAGTTTGAATATGGACAATTCTTTAAGCCACTTAAATTGTGAACACGTCTGTGATCCACACTTAAGAATAGACAAACCTCGGGCAGAGCTCTGTCTTGTTTCCAGCGCTGGGACAGGTGGTTGCGGGCCCCGTGGGGGGGCCAGCGGGCCTGGCCCAGGCTTCGCTCGGGCCGGGCCACGGCCAGCCTGGAGCCGGTGGGCCTGTTCCAACCGCAGAACCCCCTCACAGCCCTGCTGTGGGCAGACAGAGTGTCCCGGCTCCCCCTCTCCAGTGCGGCCAAGATTCAGCTGAAGCTGCCCCGCTGTCCGGCACAGATCATGTGACCAACAGCGATAAGCGACATTCCAGCTGCAAGGCCGAGGTGAGATTAACCCTTTTAGAGCTGTGAAGAGCTGAAAACCTGAGGGAGGAGAAAGAGGAGATGCTTAAAGCTGAAATTCTGTTGTAAAGCTATGATGTATCAGAGTACCCGTTGTAATTTCAGAAAGGTGGGGGGGAGGAGAAGAGTTCTGAAGGTGTAGTATGATTTTATTTTTTTTCCTTTTTCCCTCTTTTAGGTCTATTAATAAACTTCTTTATATTCTTTCAAGTTTGGCGCCTGCTTTGCTTTTCTCCTAATTCTTATCTCACAGAAGGTAAACAGTAATGAGTATTTTGGACCAAACCACTACAGATGTGTAATCTATAAATTTCTTTTAACAGCCGCCAGACAGGGAAACTGCAGACAAGAGATTCTCATGTGACAGCATTCCTGAGCCTTGCAGCATGGTAGAGGGAGGGCAGTGGCATTTTTTGTGGTTAAAACACCAGTCAACAGAAGGAGTGTAAAGATGCTACATACCTTGCAGTAAATAAAATGATCTTTAACTCTCAACATAGAATTAACAATTCTTCTCATGTCTACCCCCAGCTCAGCTCTGCTCCCCCTTCTCTGTTTCTTCCACTGATAGAAACAGTTTATTGGGGATTTTGTACTGTATTCTGAATTTTCATGTGACAGCAGGTCAGGAGTGATGCCTCTTGTTAATTAGGGGGACTGGTAGCAATGCCTGAAGTTAAGACCGCAATTGATTGTTACTGTCTTCCAATCGTTTTTCAAATGGAAAATCTGGGCTGCATTTTTGTGTGCTTGCTTCAGGGTGAAGGTGCTTGGAGAGCTTGTTAGGAGATGTAGTGAATGATTTAGAAATTCTTCACAAAGAGTTGCTGAAAACTTGTTTTGTTTTCACTTCTTTAAATTGTTTGCTAAAATAAAGACCTGGAAAACACTAAAAACCTGTAATATTTTTGTATTATCAATGCCTTCTTCAAAGCAATGTCCTACAAAGTGGTCAGTCCAGACAATTTCAAGCAGGACTAATAAGATTTTGGCAACTAAACCTTCAGCTGATTCCCTCTGTGCTGGCTCTGCTACAAACCAACTGGGAATTGGCATTCAGGGTTTTCCTGCTGTTCCACCTCCCCAGAGAGGAGGGATTCCAGCTGCAACTCTTCTGTATTTAACTACAGTAGCACATGCAGCAGAGCTCGATGCATATCTCAGAACCTGAGCTGGTGTCAAATGGCTCTAGATGCGACATTCAGGGAGCTGCATTTTACTTTAAGATCAGATAGCTTAGTAAAACTTCTGTTTTATGTAAAAGTATTCAAATGAGATATTAAGAAATGAGGCATATAGCAGTACAAATAAGTCCTCAAAAGTAAAAGCAACTTAAATGTACAGGTCAGGTTTAGCCAGATCACATATGTTAGGAACTGAACAAAACAGCCTGGTTTGGCTGGTTTTATCAGTAAACCTGGGAAGTAAATAATCTCAGGCATTGTAGGAAATAGATGTTATAAATAGCTGGGGCTTTACAGGTGTTACTGATTTTCTGTAGTTTAAAATAAGGTTTTTCCTTAATTTTGATGTAAAAGATTAGACAATCAATTTAAAATTATTTCTAGTATTTTATAAAACTGCTTATTCTGGTACTTTTAGCTACACAGTCAATGAAGCAAGCTTGTCTTCCTGGAAAATTGATAAATTCTAAACAGAGTTGATTTGCCTGAAAACAACCCCACAGCTCCCCTCCCTCCCTCCCCCCCCAAAAAAAACCCCACCAAATACGAAACAGGAAGAAGAAGAAGAAGAGAGAAAAGAAAGAGAAAATATAGACTATTCAGATTTAATATAAAGTGAAAAATTTAAAATAATTTTAATTTGCAATCTCCGTAAATTATGTAAGTCTAAAATCAAGCTCTATGAAAGACAAAGTCTTATTGCTAAAAATCCTAGATTTTATGGAATTTAATATGAAAATAGCATATTAAAAATTCCTCTTATTTGATGTTTACTGTCTAATCATTATTATGGGTGGAGATCAACAGAATCCACAAAAATTTCTAGACAAATATTACACATAGCAAGAGACTGTGATTTCTGTCTCTCTTAGAAGCATTTTTAAATCTCCCTTCTCTTCCTGTATTCTCTCTTTCTAGCAATTAAAATAATATTTTCTTTATTTTTTTTCTCCCTGATCCTGGATTCTGAAAATTTTTTCTACAGTTTTTGTTAAAGTTTTCTTCCCAAAGTAGGCATAATGTTTCAGTGGCTATGTAGAACGGAACAGTTACCCCTATGCCTTCTGCTCCTGAGAGTGAGTTTTATCTTTCTTTGACCCCTTATGCCATTCATTTATAAATAGTCTGTTGTCAGTTGAAACTCCCAGACTCTGTTGCTTCACTGCTGCTTGATCATTATCCAAGGAGTAAGAAGGATATCCAGGCCTCTGTCCTCTTGGGTTTTTCTGCATAGAACAGTGGCAGAACATCCACTTATGTGGCTACCAAGACCACTGGCTTTGCAAGGACCTCCTCTAGCTGGAAACTACAAATCAGCCTGATTTTTGTGTAGCAACACCTGCAATGAGATAACTCCCTGACTCCTTTTATCAGGTCTGATCAATGTAGGTTTTTAAAAGGCTGTCCATCTCCTCTATGTGGCCATTTCTTAGGTGTGAACATTAACACCCTATCAAGACGCCTATGACTGTGTTGGTGAAGAAGGAGTAACAGGACAAGACAATTCTAAATGCTCCAGGGGTGCTCCCATGCTTGCTTTCCTCACATGCTGTGGGACAGGGCTGCTGTCAGCTGGGGTGGGGTCCTTTTCCTCAGGGACCACATCTCCAAGCAGCTCCCTGACACTCACCTTTACCCACAGCAACCTGCACCTGCTTCAGTCTTATACTGGAACAGTCAACTGCTCCCAGGCTAAGCCTGCATCTGGAACTTTTGGATGCTTATCTGAAATGGCATTTCCAGTTCATCATCCAGCTCACTGGAGGAGTGCTCAGTATGCCCTCTGCACGGGCAGTGACATAGGGTGACACTTTACTCTGCAGGAGAGTGGCTGCCAGCCACAGCAGCTAGCACAGCACCACTGTGCTAATTTGGTAGTGGAAACATCCAGAAAACCTGATAAGAGACTTCAGAATGATCTTTGGAGGCATAAAAGTTTAATGTGGAAGTTCATGCGTGTGTATATGTTTATGCAGAATGTGGTACTGCTTCCTCAGTTTGCAATATTTATAGTCTTGCTCCAAGAGCTGGCTTAAAATAGATGAAAATAAACACAGTGTGGGTCACCAGTTGGCAGAAAGGCACACACAACTTCACTGGAGTTATGTCAGTTTACAGCAAAGGCCTGGCTCAGGCATTGCAGAAACTAGAAAGTAGAATTTGCAAATAAATACCTCTAAAATGTATTTTGGATTCCCCAGGCCGGTGCGATTGGGAGCATGGGTAGTGTTACTCAACAGTCATTATTATTGCTAACTGAAAAAAAAATTAACTGATCTTCTCAAAGTAAAATACATAAAAAATCTCAATATATTAGCTATTTTATAAGGAAATCTCAGTGACTCAAACTCTCCTACAATCAGTAGCAAAAAAAGTTTTTAGAAATGATTCTTGATTATTCAAATAAATTCAAACACTTGTAATCTTAGCTTTTTGTTCCTTCTCAAAAGTACTTTTGTGATATGCTAAGATAAATCCATTTTTCAATAAATAGCATAGGAAAAACTTTCCTGCACCATTTTAAAGCTAAGAACCTGCTAAAATTCCTTGTTGGAAGATCTATTAGGAATTATGGACACATCAGATGCTGCAATTATCTTTTCATATATGTTAAAAGCAGGTATGCATATCTTGATTTTGAATTCTGGAGGTTTTTCACCTCATAAATCATTGTGGCCATTATGAAATAGCTTTTTCTCAATTCCAAACAGCATTTTACAAAATCAAAAAGACTAAAACTACAGGCTGTAGTTTTGAAGCTGTCTCTAATGGTGAAAAGCATCTTAGATTTAGTAGTTAGTGTTCAGAAAATTTCAGTCACCATAAGGAAAAGAGGACTTTATAACTAGTCACTAAAAATGTGAAAGATGTGAAGGATCTCAGCAGGGACTTCCTGTAAACAGTCATGCAAACTGTAAAAAAATACAAGGGGATAGGCAAAATCAGCAGTTACTGGTACCTATTGCTCTGAATAATTCTACTTATACAAATAGTTAGAGATAATAAGAACAACAACCTCATTTTGAGGACTAAAACCATCTTTTCTCAGAAAACACCAGGCTGACAAGATACTAAAGCCATTATTAAAAATATATAAATAATTTGTGTGTTTAATTGATGCTACCTCAGTGGGATGCAATATCCACTAACCCAGAATTTATCCCTTTCTTTGGATTGACAATATTTGGCAGCATGTCACAATACCCCACCCCAGAATAGAAAACATATTTTACATGGCAGAACATGAATGAAGACAATACTGAAGAAGGAGGTTGATGGATATTGGAAATGTCCCCCACCTGCCTACAAGAAAAACATGATGAGGGTGGTGCAATTAGTTTGCTCACCCACTAAAGGCTACATCATCACAAGATCAGAATCATTACACTTGCTTTGTTTTTTGGGAAATAGTTTCCTGTCTGAAGATGTATTTTTCAATAGGCAGAATTGGAATATTGAATAAAGGGATCCTGGCAAGGTTTATTACTTTAGCTTAAATTAAACACAAAGACAAAAAAGACAGGATAACCTCTCCACCACCTCTCCACCATTTCTGCTGAGACAAAGCAATGACACTTCTCCACACCTTCCCACAGCGTTTGAGATAATAACTGAGAAGTTGCAGCTGAATAAGGATTCAGGTGCCTGTTTAAGGGCAGCAAGTGGACCAGTTCAGTGGAGCATTTCAACAGAAGGCCACCAGCAAGCAGGTTAACAACTTCTCAAATTTGTGTTATGATGGGATATATAATAAGTGAGTTATATTTGATGTCTTCAGGAGAGCAGAGAGATGATAACGTGGTGTGTCCTACTCATATCATCTCTGCTCTCATGGCTGTGTTAAATCTAGCTTTGTTAATGCAAAATACCAGAAGATTTTGCAAGCTGTTTAGAATTCCCTGAGTTATTAATATTTTTGTGTTCTGGGTATATCTTGACAGGATCTACATAAAATTATGCTTTTTCATTCCATTTAGTTTGTAGATTTCAGAAAGCTAATTTTTTTGCTTCCATTTGGAAAGCAAGTTAAAGTGATCATATTAGTTTACAAATTTCTGCAACACTATACAAGCAAAATTGCTTAGTTAATTTTCAAATAGCATGAAAACTGACTTTTATTTGTACTTTCAATGAAATGGAGAAAGTGTACCTCTTGAGTATTTGCTATCATTTCAGATTTTAGTCTGCAAAAAATGCTAATTAAAGCAGGGGGTCATATCTTGCAGTGCCAAACAGATTTGATTTTTCTTTTACTTGAAGACAATACCACCCTGTTGACTGCTACTGAAGTATAAATCTGACAGTTCCAGGAAAGGGCAAGGCAACCACATAGTGACAGTATTTTCACTTGTTCAGTATTATGTGGAAGGCCTAAGGAAAATGAGCATCCTAGGGAACAAAGCCGTTGTGCTGTGATGAAACTGAGACAAGTGTTTACAGCTCCTCCTATATGAACTGGCCTTTACATAAATGCACAGTGAGTTTCTAAATTGATTTACACTACTGAAAATGTACTCATGTGGGTAGTATGTTTGTACAAGTGACATTATGAACACGGTGGGTAATATTCTGGGAGCTACAGGATATCCATAAATGTTGGCAGCATTGCCTTAAAACCATTTATGTCTAATTTTCTCCAGAAGGAGAAGAAATATTCTCCAGTCTAAAAAAAAAGGTTCTGCTTGCAGAAAACAAAAAACAGCAACACCAAAAACAGCAACCCCCCTCCCAACAAAAACAAACAAACAAGCAAACAAAAAAAACCAAACAACCAAAACCACCAGCCCCGAAATTTAAAATACTAGAGAAATAAACAGTTCTTGTGTCATCTCTTAAGATGACAGAGCTACAGAACTCTTGGCTGTGATCTTGAAGACAGTGGCTTGGCTTGTAGATAAACAGTGGAGGGGGGGCTTTGGTTCTTTTTCAATTCATCACCCTCCCATGAACACAGCCACAGACATCAGGACATCAGTCCTGCCGCCAAGGTACATGGCTCTGCTCAGAAAAAGCTTGCCTAGCAGGTCAGACAGCTCAGCCAACCCTCAGGAGCCCCATTTTCCTCCAAGGTATCAGCAGCTAAGTACTTCCATTATTTGTCAGGAACATTTTCCTCTTAAAACTAGTGGTGCTGGATTCCTGGCACTGTTTGATGCTATGAGCCTTTATTTCCCCTTCAAGCTATACTTCCTTACAAGGCAAGAAAAGCTCTGGATCTCATCAAACCACAGACAAAGACTATGGCTGTGGATTTTGGAAATAACTGTAAGGTAAACAAATAACGACACAATTCTGTAACTTCAGTTTTGCATATGGCAACACACATGGCTTGTGTTGTACAGAGAAACTCTAAGTCTTGCACTGACTAATGAAATAATACAGGTAGTGCTTCAAACTTTGATACAGCTGTGTCCACTGTGCACTCAAAAGAATCTGCTTTGAGAGAAAAATAAGGAGGATACTGCTGAAGCATTTTCCTTTACCCCAAATAATTTTTTTCTTGTTTTTATTTGTAGTATATATCTTAGAAAGTTGAGAGTGGAAGTTGCTGAATTTTATATATTTTTTGTCTTATTTGTATGTGAATTTGGTAGATTGTCATGAAACCTGGGCCATCAGCAGCTTTTCCATTCTTCCTTAAAAGAGAAAAAATAAGCAGAAGAGGGACAAAAATTAAGGAAAATTTATTTTGAAGAAAAATCTGAATTTAGAATGTTTAAATAATGGGTAGAAAGATTGTGCTTGGAGGTATCCTTCACAGTGCCCTTTATTTATTACACAAATGAGATATAAGTTTGCTTTTTTACTATTAAGTCTTTTCTTTGGTGAAGTTAAGGGTTATCTGAACAGCAGCACGATCTCAAATGGTACTGTTGCACTGTTCATTCTCTTGCTATAGAGCATTTTATTGATTTAAATAACACCTCTGCAGTCAGTCTAATTATGGGATGAAGCACTAAATGATGTGAAAATCTAGAATCTACTCTATGATTTCCCTAAGAATTAAGTATTCTGCAATTTTATACCTTCAGATATCTTCCAGATCATGTGCTAATTCAGAGCTGAGGTCATTCTGCAATTGTCCCAAACATATGCAGAATCCAAGGAGCTGTCAGTCCATTTCTGATCCATTTTTTATGTTCTTACCCTAGTGGTACAGGAAAGATTGCAACATGATCTTAAAATGAGAAATGTAAATACATGGCATACCTGGAATAAGGTGAGAATGTCTTTATAATTTACTGCTGCTCTTCAGAGATATTGCCTTTCTGGCAGCTAAGGACTTGATTACAAAGTGCACAGAAGTCAGGGGGAAAAGAGTATTATGGACTTAGTTCTTCTTCCTATCAGGTCATTTATTTCATATGCGGTAGAAGTACTTAACATTATTTATGAAAAATTTTGAAATTAGTAGATTGTGTCCCCCAGTTTTTATTTGAATCCCTTATCCAGTATTCATAAGTAAGTGATGTTAGTAGTTTTATCAATCCTTCTGATGATTCAAAATTGTTTTCCATTCATCCCAAAGTTTCCTTTTTCTTCAAGGGAGAAAACAAGCCAAATTTCTTAACCTTTGCACATGATTTACAGTAAATCTGCTGCATTGAATCTATTGTTCAGACTCAGTTTCATCTGTCTTGCCCTATGCTGCATTTCTGTAAGGCAATAACACAGTTTTCTTTAGCTGATTTATGCTAGGAATGCAATTATGAAATTCCAGGTCTGGGTCCTGCACTCCTGTCTCAGGTTGTTGAACAGCAAAACTAAAGGTCCCTTTGAAATAGAAAGAAAAGGAACTAAGTCTTCAACAAAGCCATTTCCTCCATCTTTGGAAAATCTTTTACCCCAGTTCATGATGTGAAGTCCTGCAAATACAGGTTTTTGTGGCCAACCAGGAGTCATGGGGGAAAAAGGGTAGGAAGATACACAACAGCCGTGGGAATGGTTTTCAGCTCTGAGCTACATGGAAAGGCAAATTCATCCTGGTCACTATGTGCATGGTAGACCTGCTTTTGTTGTGGGTGGTCAAAAGACACGTGGATTTTTCCAAGAAAGACATTCTCAGCTCTGATGTCCTGAAGGCACTTTTTGCTCCAAAGGTTCTATAGCTGTCAGAGACACTAAATCCCATCACCCCCATTGCATTACCCTTAGAAATTAAGACTGCTCTGCTTCCGAAGAAATCAAGAGACAAATGTAATTAACCATTTTTTGGTTTTTGCTGTTACGTCTTTCTCTCCTGAAGTCAAGGGTGTCTGAATATCAGCATGAGCTTTTATCAAATTGTACTGGCTTTTTTCAGGAGGTCTCTCCATGACCCACGTTAATGACAGCTAAAAATATAACAAGGAGTTGAACAAAGAAAATGTAAGCAATACATTAATTAGGGAAAAAAAACCCCTCATTTCATACCTATTATATGAAACACAATAAAGTGGAAAAAATAGAAACACAATAGGTATTTTGATCTTGAAAATGCAGAGAAGACAAAAGAAAGAAATAGCCTGAGTTATTATGAAAAAATTAGACATTTAAAAGAAACACTAGGCAGAACTGACAAATATGTGGGGCAGACCACAGTTTTCAAAAGCAGCTTGCAGAAACTGAGTAAGATTGTATTGCTAACCTCCTATGTGCTGGGACAAAGCTCAAGTCAGTGAAAGAGAGGTTTATTTCCATTACTCATATCCACACAGGAAACAATTGTCACAGGTGAAAAGAAGTTAGATAATAAGCCAAGGATGAGTAAAAAGAGTTCTGAGAATTGCAACTTGAGATTATCTGTGCAAAAAGTACAAATCTGAATACATGAAAAATGGAATACAGCTCACAATCATTACATTTGTGTACTGCCCAAAATTACAAGCAAAATTACTTTCACATGCTTCTCATTTGAGCGATGCTTTAGAAATACACATGGCATGACATAGTCATGGAATCGGACCTCATGAAGGTGTAAACGTGCATCTACAATTATAGCTTTTGTTTGTGTTTTACCCTGAAGGACTGTGAAGTAAAAGAGGTGTCAAAAACTGTTTTGAATAATCTAAAAAGAATTAGGCTGTTACAATAGGGTTGGTGATTGTACACCTATTAATTCCTGAATGAACTTCCTTTGCCAAATTTTCTGATACAAAATATAGGGGAAAAAAAGAGCTCTGTAAAGAATTATTTAAAGGGGTAATATTCATTCACATTCAGAAACTAGCAGTGAGAATAGTAAATACTATTATAAGAAAATGCCACCTTTCACACCTCAGCATGGAAACCATTTTAAGCATAACACTCATTTGTAAACTCAGGGAATCAAGGCTGTAGACATGGGATTATTCTCTAAAGTAATAATTGTGGCTATAAGTGTTTGAAAAAATTATGAAACCTTAACATTATAATGCTAAAAAGATTAAACAAGGGAATCCAAATGCTCATTTTCCTTCTAAGATGTTATACTCAACATATGTTGAGTATCATTGTTAATGTGAAAGACTTGGTTAATCAAAGTCTTTCCTTGCACAGAGGAGAAGAGATGCAGTGAAGTGATTTAACCTTCAGAGCATCAGCTCCTGTAATTGAACCACACATTCACATTCACTGGCAAACAAGGCAGACTATGGGTGGTTTATTGAAATTGACAGAATAAAGAGGACAAGGTTTTGAGTTCAAAAAGAAAGAGTATCATATTTTAGCATAGGCTTATGGAACTACCAGGCAGCTATTGAATATACCTACCTACAAGAACATGAATACAAACAATGCTTTTTCAAGTGCAGAGAAGTAAAATATTGGTATTGTTATCAAAACAGAAATAATCAGGTGCAGGAGGACATCCTTTTATTGATCTATCATCAGGACATTCAAAGTATCAGGGAAATGTAAATAAACCCTGTCGCAATGCAAAACATATGTTCTATAATAATAGCACCTGAAGACAAGTAGTTTATTTTCCTTTGGATGCAGTTCATGCTAGAAGAAAGCCTTCTTCACAGGCAAAAATTAACTCTAATTGAATAAAAAAAATATGCAATTAGCTGTGGATGCACCAATGGGGACAACTCATTGCAAAAAGAGCATGAAATGCAGGAGAGATCAAGAGGAGACTAGAGGAATAAATCACCTTCACAAACAAAACAAAGGAAGCATTAAATATTTTATAAATAAAATAAGCAAAGACAAATAACTATATGGGAACTTGGGAACTTAGTGAGGGGTCACTTTCTGTTACCTGGGTCATTTAAAACTGGCTTCTGAGATGCTTTAAATCTTGAAGAATCCTTGAATCCTTGGTCTCACACCTTCTCACATGGTCCTTTCATTTTTTTTTTTTTTTAATGTGATTCTTTCCTAAAGGCATTGACAAATTCATCATTTGAAAATGTCCATTGAGTGGATGAAGTCATTTGCCTTACTTAAATACGTGGGCTCATGTACCTGGTTCCACACCTCAGCCAGGCTGCCAGATGTTGTACTGAGAGGTGCTTGCCATGGCCCTCCAGTGACCAGTCACTGGACACGACCTTTCCTGGGCTCTAGCTCCTGTTTCAAGGGTTCCAGTTTGGCCAGGTGGGTGAGGATTCCCAGCAGGAGCTTATCAAGCACACACATCCATGGATACACAGGAACAACTTAAAAAAGAGGGACTTTTCTCTGACTCTGAAACACAAATTAGTTCTCCGATAATTTGTGTAATGCTTTAGAGGGCTTTGAAATTTACACAGATATTTTCAATCTGAGGAACACTGGGTTGATAGCTATAGTCTTTCAGGAGAATAGCTAAACTATAAGGAAGCTAAGCCTGAGTAAGTTTATGTAGGAACACTTGCCCTTCACCCACCTGAAGCAGGGCAAATGTACAACCAGAAGACAGCAGAAAAAACCAAACCTGTCTCTAATCTGTGGCTCTGAACTCTGCTTCATTTTATATGTAACATAAAAATGCAAAAAGCAGGGCAATAAGAAAGAAATGTATAGATGTTGCTTAATGGAAGCAGAGAAAATAAATAGTAAAATCAAAGCTGAAGCGGTATAACTTATTTTTTTAAACTTCTTACCAAGTTTCTTTATCTTTGTTAACACTTTCTCCTTTGTGAAGTATAATGTTAATAGGACACTCAGAATGATCATTGCTAATAAGGAAATGTTAAGTTTAAAGAAAGATTTAAGTTTAAAGGAATTACAGGCTCAGCAATATGTATGCAGCTTCTAGAGTAAGAAGTTTTCCAGACACAGAGGGGGCACTGGATCTGGGAAATAGTGTAGACTGTGCTGAACATAGACTGAAGAGCTGTTTGATTGCCCCATGCCTTGCCTGCATGCAAGATATGCATACTGATAGTTTCTATCAGTAAGATGCTTTAGGCCTACAAACGTGTTCATGTGGATATGTTCAGAAGTGCCAAAGCTCTCTACAGGTATCTTTTAGTTATTAATTCCAAAGTCTTCTTAAAGGATACACAGTGGAAAATACTGTTATTTTCTTTATTTCTATGCTTATGGATAGACATGTAGGTAGTGAGAGTTTGTCAAAATAAATACGTGCTTTCCCTCTTTTCTTAGATCAATAACCCTTGAGGGCAAGTGATAAAATATAAATTGATTGATTATTTGCATTTGAAATTTTACATAGAGCTTATCTCACTGTATATATTGGTATAGTTGTTCAAAACTTGTGCTACCTGGTGTGACTTCACCTGCTGTGACTAACAGGGAAACATCTTTTTCAACTTCAACTGGAGGCTGAGAAAGATCAGGAAGGAACTGAAGCCAGGAAGGATGTCTGTCTGTCCTTCCTAATAGGTATAGGAATACGATAGACATTCTTTCAGGCTTTTACAGGGTAGGAAGTTGGTGAGGTTGCAGAGGTGAAAAGATAAAACCCCCCCATCTTTTAGTTCTCCCAGAGCCAAACCCTTATACATTTGTGAATAAAAGAGCAATAAAGAAAAACAACAGAACAATGAGTGTCAGAAACCTTGATAAAAGACTTTTCTCACAGAATTTGTACTCTGATTTTGCAAACACAAGAAATGTGGGTAGCACAGATAAGCCTTTTGCATTCTGGGTACTGAACCATACCTCTTTGCCCTCAACTTTTGAAGCATCCAATAGTTCCTGTAGTTATAAGTGTAGCTTTAATGTCAAATTTGTAGAGCAGAGCTTTTAAGGAGTTATTCAGACACTTATATGTTTCTTTAAAAAATGTTGTTTCAGCAAAATGTAAAGCTGATTTCAAAGAAAGTTTTAGCTCTAAGTATTTCTCTGAGCCAAAGAATTTATCTAAAAGAAGAAAAAATATGTTTAGCCTTTCATTTCAGAATAGCCAGTATTTTGTTTTAAGGATGTCAATCTCTCAGATTGGGAAATTTCTTTAAATTCAAGCTCTGATTGGCAGAGGGAAAAATCTGATACTGAGCTGAAAGAAAGTCCCCTTACTGTTCTGACATTGGTCTTCAGCTAATTCTTCTTTGTTTTTATGAATACACAGAGTTCCAACTGAACCACATTAAGGACAAAAAGATTAGGATTTGCTTTTACAGGAAAAAATTATAAGGTGTAATTCTTCAGTGTTCAGAAAAGCCCCTGTTCTCCCTTCCCCATCCCTCCCTGGTTAAGGTTTCCAAGCAGTGAAAAGGGACAGTGTAGTTCTCACTCCTGGGATGACATTAGCACTTCCTGATGGGATCACAGTGGGTTGCACAGGTTGCTATTGCTTAGCTCTGGAACACTGGATCCGATGCTGGAATACAAAAGTGTTCCAACACCAGAGGACTCTAGAGCTCTCTCCAATGGCTCAGCTCAAGTGCTATTGTGTCATAACTGGAGTTGCCCTCTGAAGGCAGCTGCTCTCTGACCATTTAGAGACTTTATAGACTCCTCTTAAACTGTGCCTCTTCTTGACAAGTGGAGATGAATCACATCTCCTTTTTTGTTTGTTTCCATTTTTAAAACAAAAGGTGGGAATAGTAAGACAGTCCTGCATCCACAAAGTCTTGTAAAGATAAATACATTAAAAGGATCGAAGAAACTGTATGATAATTACTGCCATCAAATAAATGTTATGGAAAGAGAGGGCTTAGGATTTTAGAAAGGTTTGTAAAAGACCTTTGACAATTACTGACCCTGGTACAGCATGACAGCTTCAGGTCTGGAAAGATCTCAGGGATCATAAAACAACCAAATACAAAAGAAATTAAAGTTATTAATTTTATGTTATGTTTATTTAGTTTAATGTTTAAAAGTAATGTATCTACATCTGTGTAATGTGTTTTCTTCTTTAAGTGCACTTTAATAGCATCATCCTTCAAGTCTCAAAAAAATGCAGACATAGGAAAAAGAGAGGTTTTTTTGTTGTTTAGTGAGAAGTCAAAAATTTCACCAGTTGCAAAACTGATGGGAGTCTTCAAGACTACCAGAAATGTTTGATCCAGTACAAAAGGAATTTTAAATATTGGAGTGTCTCACATTATTTGTTTAAACTTGGTATGTGACAACAGAAATCTAGGTGCAGGAAAAAAATCTCTTCATTTTCAGAACTGACCTAAAATATTATGCAACACTTTTCATTTCTCACTTTTGGATATCCTAAGTGAGAATGACTAAACACATTCCTTTCTGGATCAGAGTTCTTTACTCTGTATCCTTTTAAATGATAAACCCTTTTCATTCTTCTGAACTTTTTGTTTCAGATTCATTGCCTACACTAAATTGTCCACAATGTCCTGGTTTATTCAAGATCCATTCACTTCTAAGATAGCCCCAAGACACTAAAAATGGTCAGCACATTGCTTGGAAAATAAATCCTTTGCTACTTTCTCAAACACATTTGTCTCTTTAGCCCTGAAACAGTTCTTATCCAAATCAATACCAGTATCAGGATAATTAAAATCTGCCATGTTTAAAGTTTTGGCATTCTTGCAGGTCTCTCTTATCTATGAAACCATTCGAAGACTTTTCTTACTGCCCTTGAAATCCAAGGCTACATTTTTAAACCACCTCAACACCATAGTGTGCTCTTTTATTTAAAACCTGCCTACCTTAGCTGAAATATTTTGATAATTGATTAACTTTTTCTCCTTACGGATGCTGAAAATTGTCTTCTCTTTTTTGCCCATAGATGTCCAGTCATGTTAAATTTTTAATCATTTTCCCAATTTACCCATGATCTCATTACTCCATTATTAAACTTTCAGGGAAATATATTTCTACCTCAGAAATGTGGAGGTGCCATCTTGTTACATTTGCATAGATGACAGTTTAGCTCTCCTATTGAAATCCTCATTTGCAGAGTAAGACAGACAAAACAGAATCCTGAATGGACAAGGCACTGAATCATTCAGGGTCTCCTGCTCAAAAAGTACTTTGATATTTACTAACTTTAAACATGTTAGCAGTTTTATTGTCCTGACATTAACAATATGCCAAAAGGATTGTGTGATTAAGTCTCTTGCTGACTTGGCATCTCAGTTTCTGAACGGGATTTAGCTTTAACTAGTACAGTGTCTGCTGTCAACAACTGACATGTCAAGAGCTCCAAGTTTAAGAATTAAAACAGTTTACATGTTGGGATCTAGACAGTTTTCCTATAAAATTGTCTTTTCTCGCTTTGCTAATCTAAAAACCGGCCCAGGTAATTTTCCATATTAGCAGGAAAAAAGAAAAATCAATACATGATTATAAAATTGTATTTCTTATCTTCTAGTGCTTGCACTATCAGTAAAAAATCTAGTTATCACAAGCCATCCAACCTTCACAAGGTTAGTGTGAATTTGCAGTACAGTTGTTGTATCTGTGCTTTTTTTTTTATTGTAGAAGTGCTGCATGTACCTTTTAATTTGGTTGTCAGGGGAGACAGGAAGCAATAATTAAGGCTAAAAGATGGGGTATGGAAGCTTTATTAAAGGATATATTGAAGATGGGAATTTGATCTGAGAATTAGATTATGATTAGAGTTGTTAATGCAGCTGTGCCACTCTTGAGTGACAGAGCAGCAGATGAACTGAACAGGCAATTATAACTACAGGAGTCTCCCTAATCTTTACAATCCCAACCTCACAGTCACATCCATTTAAATTAATTTTCGTGAAGGCTGCAAATTTACAGCTTCACCAGATTGGAAATTTGTTTGTTTATTATCCACAGGAAATATTTTTAGGGAAGTAAATAGCACTGAGAGCCATCTTGTCTTTCTGCTTGTCTTTTTTAACTTGCAGAATTAATAATATGAGATTAATCTGAAGGCTGCTGCCTTTATGAAAACTGATTGATTCTCGGCAGCCCAGTGTTATTATGATTATCTGTGGGAAGGTCAGAGAGAAGGCATGTAAAAGTCATAGCTGATTCATGAGTTCCCTATATTAAGCAGAAGATAAAAAAAGGAGGCTTGTGTTGATCAGCGTTATAAGTGAGGAATCAGTCTTCCTTGCATTACTGAAACTGAAATTCTGGGAAAAGGATTTTAAACAACTTTGGACATAGTTATTTAAAGATGTCTGTTGCAGAGAGATAGCAATAGTTCATTACTATGCATGCTGAAAACCTTTTTAAAGGAGTTCTTTGCTGCACAAAGATTAATTTACCACTATGTTTTCCGTCCTTCACTACTAATATAAATAATGGTTGTGGCTTAAATTGGCATTATATTTTGATAGCCTAGTTTTGAACATACAAAAGAATATGCTACAGAACTGCTCAGAAACTTGGAAATGGAAACCACGAAACCGTGCTCTTCAGTTCCAGAATTTTATTTTGGAATGTCTGTAATGAATGGAATAAAGTATGAACATTTAGAAACTAGGCATTGTTTTCGCAAAATGTTCAGCAGATAGCTGTGGCAAAGAAAGAAGAAAACCTTCACTAGCAGAAACTAGTGACAGAAAAAATATTTCTCTATTGCTTGTCATTCAGGAAATTTTGAAGATAATTCCAGAAAATGATTAGCTGCAGTTGCCAGATCAACAAAATATTTGGACACCTGCCTTTAAGCACGCAAAAAATTCCATCCAAGAACAGGCAATAGGTATGCCCAATCTTCTCAAATACTGAAGTTTTTGGTTAGTCTTTCCCTGACAGACTGACTCAATCACACGTCATTGTCATTGCTGATGGTTTCTTTCAAGGGAAACATGGGTTAGTACTCTGACAGGAAGCTGTGGAACATCCTTACCATGCCTCTGATCTGATCATCTAGGTGACTAGGTCACGTAAAATACCAGAATTTATCCATAACCATGGTCAGTTAAAATTCAAAGCTCGGAGACTGCCCAGTCAACCTACTTCTAAAAGAACATATTTACAAACTCAAAGTATATTCACAATTAGTTGAGGTGGGAATCTCAAGTTTGGTTTAACATGATTCTAGTTATTTTACAGGAAAGCAATGCAGTAGAAACTACATCTCAGATTTCATATTCTGCTGTTAAAGAGAAGAACATTTATTTTCCTCTGAACTTGAAAATGTCAGTCAGGTGACATTTTATGTTCAGGTAGACTATTTACATTCTTCTGAGGAAAATTACTGAAACCAGCTATAAGAAAAACGTTGATAGTACATCCCAATATCTTTGTTCATTGTCAATATTTTAAGTTACTCATACTCTCAATTGATCTGAGATGGGAGAGTAAGTGTCAGTGAAACAGAATACTTCATAAAAGCAGCTGACATGAGAATGCTCCCTGCTAAGAAGCCATGGTGAAATATATAATAAAAAATATGAAAAATGGTACTGGAATTAGATGAGCAAAATATATTAACAGTTGGAAGAATTGGAATTCCTTTTTTTATGACATAAATTCTTTTTTTTTTCCCAGAAGATTAATATATTTAGGACTTGTTCTTTTTCAGTATTTGGATTTATTTAAGAAATGTTGAATAATTGCTGTCATATTTGGCTTATTTATTCAGGAAGATAGTCTGCCTTCCTTGACCCTAGCTTTTCTGGATCAAGGCTTCAAAGATAACGTCTAGCATATTTTCTCAGATGGTCTGCTTTGGTAGGTGCCTCCAACGTTCATATTTTAACTCAAAATCCATGTGTCATAACAGTAATATTTCAAAATAGAGAGGAAAAGAAATGGAGAGGGTTTTTTTCTAAAATCTAAATCTTTGCCAACTCCTAAATATGAAAACTGATTTCCTCTTGTAGAAGTAAAAAGATATTCATTGATCTAAAATATGATGGTGAAAGTCAGAGACTTAATATAACCTGAGTTGAGAGAGCATGTTTGTCCACATTTTTCTGTGGAAAAGTCATTCAAAAGCAATTTTTTGAGATTTATTTTAAGTAATTGGTAATTCTTTGACATTACTGTTGTTGACTTATAATGTGAAAGCATTCCTTGCATGCTTAGTCAGGTCACATAAGCAAATGAAAATTGGTAAGCACAAATACCTGACAAAAAAATCTGACAAAACTCTGCTCCCTTTATTTTATTTTCCCATCACTCTTCCTGTCTTTGATTAACATTGTGCAATTATGACTCCTCAGTATTTCCTCATATCCAAATATTAGTTGATTAATCTTGATGATAATGGATTGAGAACTGGTTTTAAAAACTGAATATATGAACTCTTTTATTCAAGAAGTTATGACTGATCTTTTAAACATCCTTGACTTATTTGGTAATTAAACTATTTATAGGAGATGAGTATTTATCAGCTGTTGCTATTAAAAAGTGTGGAGTAGATGACTGAGACTTTTTTTTCCTCCAGAAAGTACTGAATATTTTAAGTTTGAAGTTTTTGTGCTGAAACCTATCTTCCTTGCTTCGGGCTAAGAAGCAATGCTATTTAATTGGATGTAGTTCCTGCTGCATCAGAGCTCTGTGCCAAACAGGAAAGAGATGGACCACCACTTCCCTGATGCAGAGGAATTTTCTGGGACGAATTGTCATTAGCTGCTGCATTTTTTGTGTCTCTGTGAATCTATCCCCACCAAAGAATAAAGGATTTTTCTTGCTGCTCTTTCTTCCTGGGCTTGTGAGAGCAGGAATCATATGAAACTGAGTTGTCCTTTGAGCATTTTCACCTGAATTATGTATCCTCTGTAAGAAGGGAGCAAAGAACTTTTAAATGCCTAAGATATTTGATCCATACAGCATATGTATTTCTGTGTTAAACCACATTTTTAGTTTGAGATCATTCAGGCCCTTTTTGTTGTCTTTTTAAAAATTAGAATTTCTCAGATAGGAAGTTAGCAAGGCCTAATTCAAAGCTCATGATTATCAGTGGAAAATCCACACTATTACATTGGTAGCTCAGTTCATGACATGTTAAAATGCATCTCTGTCAGCAACTTCCTCAGTTTTCATTTTGTGCATTATATTTTTAAAGTTTTTGTGTTTCTAATGCATAGAAATAATACTGAAATAAAGACATAGTTATCTTATTCATGGCTTAAAACCACAGGCATCTGAGTAGTTCTATTCTGTGGCATTGTGATCTGGGCTTTTCACTTTCAGTGATAAAGATCCATTGCCCATCTACTTGAAGATTTCTGGACATCAGCCATAAGATGGAATGGCCAGGTCAAAGCACTCGTTAATGTACAAATCCATGATGATTAATTATAATAATAGTTTGACCTAATAGTGACATTATCATCAACCAAAAAAAAAGTAGGTTGCTATCCAACAACTTTTAGGCTTGTAATCAGTAAAGTACATAGAGACACTCCCATTTCCCCAAACTCCAGAAGCTCTTGGATTTAGATCTGGAGGCAGAGCTACACCCATTATTAGATGGACAAGTTCTCTCAATAAAGGAAGGCAAAACCATTGTTGGTGTTACCTAAAACCTTTTCTTTTTGAGGATACATGTAGGTTACTGCTCAGTTTAGGCAGCTCTACATGTTAATGTGCCTTGCCACTCAATCCATGGAATGTACATGTTTCTTCAATGTAAGCAGATCAATTTTTAAAGTTACTAGGCATTTAGGTGCTTTTGAAAGTGCAACTGGGTAAATATCTCTTTTATTTGCCCCCGAAGCTTTTTGAAAGCAGGGAATAGGTTTATTGATTAACACAGATGAAATAGCCAGGGTAAAATCCGACTTATCACATCAGGTGTTCTTTAATTTATTTTAGTTCCTTGATCCTTCAGAAAGCTGTTTCTCTTTGCGTATACCAAACCATCCAATGATCCAGATCTTCAAAGCTCGCAGTTTAGTCTCTGCATCTAATTTGAGAGGAAGAAACTGCATCATAAAATAGTAGTATTATAACTGCAAAAACCCCAGGACAAACTTCTAAAATAAACTTTCATTAAGTTCACAAAATGCTGTTCAACAACAAACTTCCTACTGATGGCATGATTAATTTATTGGTTGTAATAGATCTTCTGGGAAAAGAAAAATGTCATTTGATATTTTGACAACCTCAACAATGAGAGAACCTGATCTGAACCAGGGATCTGCAGATAATACTGAAACAAGGATATGAACAGAAATAAAGTAGCAATAGTAACTCTGACATTCTCCTGACCCATTTAAGAGGAAAAAAAGTAATGTATTATACCATAAGGAGTCTGTGAGCCAATGATGTTTTGATTATGTCCAGTATTTAAAAGAAACCAGAAACAGGAAGGAGCATGAGATTTATAGCTGCATGTATTTTTCTGTATTTACAGTAAAGCATAGCTCATGGGAACCCAGTTATGCCACCTTTTTTGTTGTTGTTGAACTTAGAAAATATTTTTTTTTTAGTTTTCCATGGTAATTAAATTTTACTACCTCACAGCAAAAGATGTGATGATCATATCATTATTCCCATTCCTGTATAAATGTAGAGGGATAATTTAGAGTTGAAATAATACCCTCCCACACAGCATCACCCAGGCATTACATGCACTTCTAGAAAGTAAATAGTTTTTATCTTTTTTTTTTTTTTTTTTTCAGAAATGAAGAGACTTGGTTTGAGAGATGTAAATCATGGCATAAATATTTAAAAGTTACAGAATAATGATAATAGAATATAATAATAATAATAGAATACAATAATTGTTCGTAATTAAGTGAATCATCTATTCAGTAGCAAGGAGTGAATCATGAATCTCGGTATTTTCAGGGTTAAAGTGCTCATTTCACACATATTATGAAATATCTGCAATAAATTCAAGTAATTATGCTATTAAGCAGTTCTTCATCTATTGAATTGATTAAAAATTTGTGTTCATTTCATAACCACTTTAGACACCCTCAGTTACTGCAGATTTAATCCTCTTTGAACCTTTCTATATTTAGTTTTCCAAAGATTGACTAAGACCAATCACTCAGTGCTGTAAGAATGAGATTGTTCTTTCACTTCATTACGCTATTCTTTTCCCCCGCATGCCACCTCTTTTTTTGTACCTTGGGTTGTGAAATCAGGGCACCTGTGTCAAAACCTCCTAAAGGTCTGTAAGTGTGAAATGCTGTTCCATATGCATAGGAGGTTTTGTCCCATTGCCATGTATTGTCATGAATTTGGATTTTTCTGTGGTTTTTTTTTTTTTTAAAGGTCTTTGTCGTCTTCTTGCCTAACATGTTCTGAGATTAATCCCAGTAGTAGATCTAATTGAAATTTAAAAAAAGAGCTATGACATCTCTCTGAAAAGGCAACAAAGTGTACATTCTTCCAGTGTCTTGCTGTAGTACAGCTTGCTAAGACTGTTCAGTACATAAAGAAAAGATGTATATGTACTTATACCAGATGGAATCAACTTATTTACATGCCTGACTTTCAGCATACAGATTTCCACTTGACATCATCAGTAATGGTAGTAAATATATTCTTGTATTTAGTATTAAAAAAGAGATTATTATACGTTATTTGAAGGCAAAAAAACCCCAGCAAGTAACTGAGCTCTGTTACTCTGCTGCCTTGACTTGCTATGGCATTAGTCATTCCCTTCCCCTGTTGCTCTACCTGAGGAGGAGAATTGGTGCTGCTTACATTGTGATGAAGGGGATTGTGACAGGAAAACTGCAAAATCTGGGTCTTTTTCCTAATGAGGTAGAAGCAAGACTAGGCTTTCAGCACAACTTCATACCTCAAATAATTAATTTTATTTGGAAGGAAAGATCATAGCTATAAAAAAGCAAAAGTTACAGTACTGGAAATGAACAAATGAAAAACTGAATTTGATACTGTTTCTTAATGCAAATAAAAGAGTTATACTACCTTGTTCCCAAAAAAGAAATTAAAACTTAATTGAACAAAATCTTTTTTATGTCCTTAAATCTTTCTTTGGTGATGTGTTAAAACAATGCAGATATTTTAGGTATTGCTGAATAATATTAGAAATCTAGTGGCCTTGGAAAATCTGGTTTGCAGCAATTCTGAATTTTTGAATTACATAGGAGCAAGGAAAATGCCTTAAAATTTACTAAAATGGGAAGGACTTTTTATTTGCCTTCCCATAATTCAGAAATGAGTTCTGGAAAAAAATTCAAAGGCTTTCAAAAAGTCACAGATAATAAAAAAAATTAAAATAAATCCATTAAATAATTTTTTAAAAATTCCTTTGAAAGTGTCCAAGAATTTTAACTATTGTGAGTAATTAATTTAATATTCTCATTATTCCAAAGAAAATAAAACCCAAAAGCATACTATTTAGATAACCGGCCATATTACAAAAATCTAAGTTCTTCACATCAAACTGTAAGCAAATTGACATGAAGCACTTATTAAAACTATTTTTAATTCAGTTTCTGGAGACCAAATATTTTCTCAATAATTAAATAATTCTGCCAAATTTTGGATCAGGAAACATTTAAAAGATATGAAATAAAAATTTCCATTAAAAATAAAATTGAGAAATAGACTCTGCAATCATTCCTTTGGAATGTCTGGCCTTTATACATTGTGTTGAATTTCCTTTTCTAAATACCCCCCTCTCCCATCCGCCACTCTCCTCCCCCAGCACAGAGGAATATTTCTTATGTTGTAGAAAATTTCAAATCACATTTTTATCATGTTTTGTCTTATTTGCATGGAAACTTTATTTCTTTTATGTGATGATTATTTCCTGCAGGGTTTAAATTCCTGAAATGCACTCTGTTAACTTATTGATTCCAGTTCTGGTCATTTTTACTGCTAAATATGTTGTTATTCTAGAAAAAGCAACGCAGTATATAAAAAAAAAAAGATGTACATGTAGTTACACCAGATGGAACCAACTCATTTAGATGCCTGACTTTCAGCATCCAACAAAAACCAACCAAGAAGGAAATTTAGAGATTTCTGAACTCTGCATGTGGGAGGACGAAAATCCAATGCCTCTCCTATCTGGCTAGAATTTGGTGTGCTTTCTGTGGCTTCTTTCTTAGCATTCTACCAAATGAGGAACTTGTGATAGTCCTGAGAAAACAGGCTCAGAACACACTGACTAGCCTGTGTTGTTCTCACACTGGGAAGGGAATTTACCTGCTGCTGGAAGCAGCCATCATCTTGTATATCATACATAAGCGAGACATAGTATGGGACTACATCATGCCCAAAAATGTTCTGCTTTGCACAATGTCATGAAGTCACCAAACCTCACTGCATGTTTAGGATGTTTATAAGGGAAAAATCTGTAATGAACTTCCTTGTAGATAACTGTGTCTAAGTAACTTGGATAAAGCAGGCTTTTGACAAATCACTTTTTCTTTGCTAAGGATTTCTCTATCTAGATGACAGATCAGAGACTTCAAATCACCAAATTGCAGCCACATTTTAATCCTCCGGATCCTCGATGAGATGAGTATCCAGGCAACCCTGCATAAAAGCAGCAGCAGAAGAAATTTCTCAGCTCAGTAGTCAGACAGAGGAGATCTTTGGAAAGTTGGAATTAGTGTAGATTAAAAATCCAGTTGTGCCTTTTCAGGTCTGTCTGGCTGCAGTAGGGTTGTGTGCAGGAGTCAAGGGACTGTTTTTTCTGCACGACTTGCATGGGCCTCTGCTGAGTGTAGCAAAGTCCTCCCTTTCTGCTCATGGCATCTTTCAGAACGTGAAAGGTTCACTTCCCCTCAGTGTTACTCACACCTTCCAGACCCAGACCTCTTTGCTCCCTTCTCTTTATCCGTGGTCAGCAGTAGAGACCTGTGACATAACAGGTCTGTGAACTCCCCCCAGGTTCTGTATTTTCAAACAAAAATTAGGTAATTCTCTGACATCTTAATGGGAATTAGGAAATTCCTAACCATGTGCTCCTTTAGTAATGTCTCTTCATGATACCATAGTGAGAAGTATTTCACACATATACCTGCCAAGCATTTAGAAATACCTAATTCCACAGCTGCCATAGCTTTATATAATGTTTATTCCATGGAAAAGAAAAATTGTCCTGTTCTTGTGGCTACTGTTACCCTTCCAAGGGTGACAACAGAGGAACTATTTCATATTTACTTGAACATTATTTAGAGAAAGATTTCGTCCACAACACCTGAGAAATTGTCTCAGAATTTGCACTGATGGATTAAGCCCTGAAAGCTGAATATAACTCCACTATATCACAGGAAAGTATCCCTTAGTTAAATGGTATTCTTTTAAGCTTTGTTGGGAAACAGGACACTGTCAAAATATTTGCTGCTGTTCCAAGTCCCTTGTGAGTAACACTGTAAGATAAAATCCTTTCCTCTCTCAGCCAACTTTCTGATCTAGTGAATTATGATATTGTCAGTAATGTAAGATAAAAGAACTGATATAATAAATGGAATTAAGCTTATTTTAAAAATCACTAGCAATTTAGAGCATTTGTTCTGTGTTCACAAGGAAAATATTGATTTGACATAACACAAGCTCTAGTCTTGTAAGTTTTGTGAGGGGTAACAGTAGAAATATGCAGTGCAGAAGGCTGATTTCTCTTGCTTGGTTACATTTGCAGCTTTTTGGGAAGTAAGATATTGAGATTGCCTTTCCAGTTGACAAGAAATTGCTTCAGTGGCAGACACCTCCAGAGGATCATCTTATCTCTGACCTCAGGTGGGGGCCATCCATGTCAATCTGTACCTAAGCTTGGAATATTTGTAGTGTCTATGTTAATCAGCCCAGGAGTTCTCAACCAGATCTTTTGTTGGCTCTTGAAATAAGCAAAGAGGAGCAGAAGCAGCTGAGGAGCAGTCAAGTGTGGCAAGAATGTGCTTGGAAAGCAGGATTGAATCTGTGGTGTGACAGGACTGCTTACAAAAGTTTGGGACTGTAAAATAGTAAGGAATCATGGCAGAGAGGCTCCTGTGCTGTGAAGAGTGAAGCTGAAGGATGTAGTTTGCAATACCTTCAGTGAGGTGAGGGAGCTCATGGGTGGATGAACAGAGTGGGAGAGGTAGGAAGCGCTGTGGAAAAAAGGCTGTGGTGGAGGGAGCAAAGCAGCCATGCTCTGTGCCAGCCATGCTCTGAGGGACACACACAGAGTGATGGGCATTTCAAAGGTGCACATTGTCCCCCTGGCCCTTCTGGATTCTCCATGCTCCAGCTCTCAGTTTAGCAAATTCAGGTGAGCCAGTGGGTTCATGTAGTTCAACCACACCTCCAAGCCAGCTAGACATATTTAATTAGTGCCTTTTACCTCCAGCTGAAGCAGGCAACACACCCACAAGGCTGCCTCATCTATAAGCAGTCTGTAAACAATATGATTATAGCAATAGCAATAACAGAGCTTCCATCCCTACGACAAGTGGAGGGGGTTCTGATGAGATCTTGGAGAGTAATTCTACCCTCTATGGGAAGAAATGTGTCTTTTGCTACTAACTTTCATCATCAAAGTTGTCTCAACATGAAAGAGTTCTCATTTCACTGTTTTTAAAGCCTAAAGGGATCCTAATGACAGTCTATAAGATGTTCAGGATAAAACTTTTCTTAGGGGTGTGCTGGTAGGAAATTGAACTCATGTGGAAAACATCTGGGCTTTTGCTTTGCTATCTAATGGAAAGACAATTCGTAGACTGCTACAGTTGTCTCTTGGATTCTTTCAGAAGGAGCACATCTACTGTACAACACTCATTTTCTACAACTAGAAAATTTTCTTGCGAGGTACAGTATTTTTTGTTACAATAAAACACACGAGAGCTCTGGTAGCTAAATGTGAGATGCAGTAGCAGCTACTATTCTGAGTCTCAGCAAAAGAAGAGATTAGTAAAATGTATAATACATGGAGTGTTTCTCCAAGATGATAAAAAAATGATAGCAGTCAAAAGAAACAAGTTGCAAGACTACAATCTACAATCTAATCCTATAAATATCTTGATATATCTAGTAGAACAATTCTCATCTACGTCTTCATTAAAAACAACCCCAAACATTTGGAAGCAGCAACATTAATGAGAAGATAAAGTCTTTCTTTAAAGAACTGGAGTTATTTTCTTCTATGCAATAAAGAAATAAAGTGTCATCAGGTTTGTTTACAATATTTGCAAAAATTAAAAATGCGTCTGTTCAGACAGTCTACCAAATTTATTTTTGCATATTTGCTAGCATTAGAAAGATTTCTAAAAATGATTGTTCTTTCTTATCTTTCAGAATGTGCTAAATAACAAATATCTTGTATTCCTTTTACAAAGTGCTCATTTACTTTCTATAATAAGAAATAATTGTGTATAAAGGCTGAAGAATGTGGATGTCTAATGCTGCAGCTGGACCCTTTCTGATTTCATCTCATACTTCACTATACCTGGAGTTCACTCTCTGAGGCATCCATTTTGTCTTTTCTAATACTCCTATCAAACATATTTTTTGCAACAATTGAGGCATAGTCTCACAATTTCTATGTACTATTTAGCAAATTCTGTCCCCCCTCCCTGCCCTTATATAATCATCTGGAAAAAAACCCCTATTTTCAATTTTTGCACTGAAGTCCTTTTTATTCTCAAAACAGTGATGTCACTCAGCCCAGGGCTGGTTAGTGACAGATCTGTGGTAAACCAGATCAGTCAGCCATGAGTGTCTCCAGGAATGAAAGGTGTCTTTGTGTGTGAGAGGTGTCAGTGCTAAACCATTAAATCTGTGCATTAGTACTAAAGAATAAAAAAGTTGATTTTGTCCTTCTTACCTTACAGCAATTCAGCAGCTTTTAATGGCAGAAATATGTGACGTTATTTATTAGCTCCAATAACCCAGGGGTTCTTTTTCATTTTAGTCAGCAAGCTGTGAATCACCCACTGGGCATCTGACAAGTACTGCAGGACTTCAGGGACTTAAGACAAATTAGACTCAGTTATTAGAGTCTCATCTTAGAATGTGTGTTTGTTTATAGGCTGCTTAGCAGCTATGAGTGCAGATTTACCAACTGAAAGTTATTTTCCATGTATATAAAACACAAATTTGCTAAAATAGACTAGTAAATGAAGTTAACTCCTGGAATTACTCTAACTACTGAAAGGCAAAGTCTGCTTAATTGTGGTAATGAGATACTTGATGAGCATCAGGGCACTTCTTGAGGCATGAGTGTTTTAATATCATGAGTATGTCAGCTGGAATGCCATGCTCTTGAAGCATAAAGAGTATCTCAAGACATTTGCTGTTTTCTTTTGCTTTGCATTGCACAGAAATTATTCCTTGTGGCAATGCTTAGGACTGCAAAAGGCCTAGACTGCTAGAAAGTTCATTGCTGAGCTTGAACATACTAACAAACATGTTTTTTGTGTCAACATTTCATATTTAAGGACTACAAAGACCCAAAAATTTTGGTTTTGCAAGTATAAAATATTTTTAAACTGTAATTTATTATTAAAATGATAATATTTTAAAGGAACAAATAAAAATTAATGTGCCTGTTATGTTTGACTCTGTTAAACTTTCCTTTGTGTGGCTTTTGTAGATCAGTGGATTCAGAGAGGCATCTTCTCAGGATCTATGAATTTCCTAAGCAGCTGATCACTCCATGGTATCTGCAGAGTAGGTGCTGCTAGACATTACCTCAGTAACAGCTTCATGGCAACTGGAATTCCTATGGATACACAGTACAAAGCTTTGTATTAAAATCATTCCCTGCAACTTCCAAATGGCAATTGCCTAATTACAGTATTTCTTGTACCCAAAATAAGATAAACACTGAAGATTTTAATTATACTAAACACAAAAAAACTTGTTAAGGAATGTCATTTTCCAGATATGATTACTATTGTGTATATTAAGACTGTACCTACAAACCACCATGAACGGAGGCTTTCTCCTGCTAGTAACAGGTAACAGGGAACACTTGCAACTTCACATGCCTTCCAAGGCAAGTGTCAAACAAAATAGTAGTAGAGATACAGGCAGAAATTACACAAACATTGAAGAAACCAGTGTAAGAAGTACTGGAGGTTTCTGTATGACATACCTGCTATGCCTTTTTCTAAGCAGAATTCTCTATACCAGGAATAACAGAAGTTTTGGTCTTCCAAGTTATGTGACTGCATGGAGGAATAAGGATCCTTATTGCAGTCACAGTCACATTTTAGACTGATAACCGTGACTGGGAAACAGTGCTAGAAGCTATGCAGAAACAGCAGATAACAGCAGAAACAGACATAAATGTCAAGCTTTGCATTTTCATTTTGGCACATAAAGAACAGTAATCCTTCACTCAGTGTCCCAGTGACAAGATTTATTGCCTATATTGCAGACCACCCAAAATGCTTTGGGATTGCAGTATTCGGAGAAATAGCAGATGAGAGATCTCAAGTGTATGAGTAAAGTAGTTGAGATATTGGATTTAGGTTAGACATTGGGAAATAATTTCTAGCTGTAAGGACAGATGGGTGCTGGAATTCATTGTGTGCATAATTGTGCAAGGTCTCTCACTGGGGACATCTGCAAACAGGTTAGAGAAATGGCTGCCAGAAATTGTTTATGGAAAGCTGAGGGTCCTGTTACGGGGAAGGTGGATGGCAAATATGATACTGCCAGGTATATTCTGTGAACGATTTGGGGATGTCACATACAGAAAGCTAACAAAGGGAAATAATAATTTTTTTTTTGTGTTCTATTTATGGACATAATAAACAAGTGTTTGCCAAAGTCTGTATTCAAAATATTGTTGGTCATTGTGAACCATTGTGCAATCCTTCTTTACGGGAACAATTATAAAATATTTGTAGTAGTGGTTCTAGTGTTTAAGCCTCATGGTGGCATATGCCACTCACTTTACCAAGAAAATATATTCCTCTTCAATGGATCCCAGAGCTCTCTCATTAAATGTGCTGTCCACTGCTCATTTTAAGGAAAATTTGGAAGATTCTCACTTAGTTAAAACTCCCCACAGGTAATGTATCAAAAATGATGTAATTTCCTCAATTGTAAAATATTTCTTTCTCACCTTTTAGCTTTCAAAGTTTACAGCCCATGATATTCACTTCATGTTTCCATATTTGAAAGTACTGTTGAACTTCAAATGTCACCAGTCTATCAAATTACATTAATTCTGACCCATAAATTTGTCAGTTTACTCCAAAAATTCATCATCCATATTAAATTTCTTGAAAAACTCATCTAAAATTTGAGTTTTCATGAAAATGTAAAGTAGAAATTACACTGGGCCATTTTGCACATCTCTCTGGAGACAATCTGCTTCTATTACCTGAAAGCACCACAAAAATTCCTAGGTGTGATTTGACTCTATTCTTGGGGAGAATAAATCACTCAAACAGTTCCTATGAAAAGTTCTACTGATTTTATGTCCATTTAAGTGAGATGGAAATCATATGGTTCGGCTGTGTCACAAATTAAAAAAATGAAGTAAAAATATGATTATAACTACAACTACCATTGGTAGTATACAACTGGTATGCAATAACCTTTGGAAAAATATACTTTTATTATCATGGAATAATATCTTCAAATAATAAATTGAGTTGGAAAATACCTATAGAGATCATCATGTCCAACTCCTTGCTCCTTTCAGGACTACCTGTAAACAAAGCAGATGACTGAGAGCATTGTCCAGATATTCCTTTGACTCTGGCAGGCATGATGTTCTGACCACTTCTTTGAGGATTCTGTTTTCAGTTACCGACCATGCTCTCAGTGGAGAACCTTTTCCTAATAACACTTTCATTTGGTGTCTCTACTCTTAGAGATTCCCTGACATTCAGATGTTCCATTGTGGGAGAGGTGTTACCACAGCCAAATGCTCTTCTTTAGCTAATTTAAATACACAAAACAGTAAGAACCTTTGCATCTTAAATTCTTCTGACCTGAACATTCTTGTCATAGGTGTATATTCAAAGCCTGCAGATTGACCTTTTCCACATGTCACGACAAATATGTGCAGACTTGCAGTTAAATATAATTTTGTAGTGCCCATAGCCACAAAAAAGAAAGCTGATACTCATGACAATGGCTAGCTTCTCTTGAATGCTTTTAAAAAGCAGACCTGCTCCAGCTATCTGAAAGCTCGCTAATGTGCAGCTAATTACATGCTTTTCAGAAATGTCAGTCAGCCTTTTAGTCTTTGCAAAAGCTCTATCAGTGGCAATATGTATAAAAGACAAAATGAGACAGAAGGTGACCAAAGTCCTTTAGAGACATCTTCTTAAAGGAAGTAAAAGGACACAACTTGATAGTCACTGATGACATGTTTGCAGCATAGTTAGCCAAGATTATCTTCTTTGACCTTTTCATTTATTTTTTATATTATCCCTGTACTTTTTATACCAACCCTATCAATTAACATATAGTTATTTTTGTAATTGTAATATACATAATCAGAGAATGAAAGGCTAGTTTATTGTCTTGCTTTAAATTATATGTACTGGCCTCAGAAACAGCCACTTACCTGCTTTAGACCACTGTTGTTTAGTGCTTAGTAAATGGCAAAGGAGGTTCATGAAAGGTGCTGTGATTGATTGCAGGAAATGGTCTTCTACAAAAACAATATTAGTCTGAGGATATTTTGAGATCTGGTATAGATGGGAGATGGTTGTTTGAGAGCTATAGGGCAAATCATAAACTTGTGTTTTGTGAAGAGAAACAGAATGCTGGTACACTATTTTTGCACAATTAATATCCTTATCTGTTTAATAGAAATTGTATTCCTAAAACCTGCAGGCTCATTGCTCAAATGCAATTTTAAGAATGAGGAATAGCTGTAGATAAAGACTAAAAGTATATGATCTTGAATTTTGTTAAAAAATTATGTACTGCTGTATGAATACAGAATAAATTTAGCATGGGAATTATACAAAAGTCTGAAAAAAATCAGAAACTTGTTCCACCGATCATATTCACTTTACTGAAATTTAAAATTCCTATTTTTCCCCACAATAATTGCTACTTTCTCCCTGAATTCCCCACAAGGAACACTAGACACAGTGGCTATTTCACCAGGATTTTGAGGTGATGTCACACAGGCAGAATCTGTTGCTCTTTTGTGCCAGACCCTCTCACTAATATGATGGAAATTACTGTACTATGTACGTTGCCCTGCCATAGTATTCAGTGAAGGAAAAATACTATCTCTTATTGCTAAATATGACCAACAGGGCAAGATGTAAGACAGGGGAGAACCCAATCCACTTTTGTTAGACCAGGCATTCCAGACTCCTCTTGATATGTTCATTACAGCAGTCTTTACAATCACTGTTTGCTTTTCTTATTGCTGAGAGGAGGATTTTCTCCCTGGTGATTGAATATATCTGTCTCCAAGGTACCCAGTGCTCCTTCTGGACAACATTCAAACTTGGTGCTATAAGCAAAGTTCCAGTCTCAATTCCAGTCACTCAGCAGCAGTTCCCAGGTAAGGTCAAGAAACATGTGAGATACATACAAAATGATGGGGAAAACACAAACTGGCAGACAATGGAAAAATATAAACCACTATTTTCTAAAGGTTCTCTATATATCAGCTGAGTACTGGTAATGTCTGTGGAACTCTTAGTGAGAAAACCTACCTGTGAGGAAATAAAGGTCAAAGATGACATCTAGCCTGTGGTACTAAGAAACAAGGAAGATGGTGAGCTCCATATATCCATTAGAAATGTTAGGATAATTGCTATTTAAAAGCCATGTAAAAAGTTACTCATAATGTCATTTCCATTCTCTTTTTTCATAAGTCAGCTGCACCTTTCACCTTACAATAAATATATTCACAGAAATAAATGGGTAAAAAGACATTTTTCTCTTCCATAGAAAAATGTAGATGACAGCTTACCTTTTACCATTGTAATCTCTCTCTTAATTTTTTCACTAATAATGTCATGGAGAAATATAGGACAGAAGAGACACAGACTGTTTTTATTTTCATGTGTGCCACTTCAGCTCAAACTGCAAGCCTAACAGCAAAATAAATGAGGGGAAGCTAATGATATTCAGTTTTCCACAGCTGTAACAAGTCCTGAAGTCTTATTGCAGCTGATATGCTTCTTTAGGCAAAGTAGTACCTAGTTCTCTCAGACTGCTGTAAAACTGGCCTGTCTGCAGAGACTTCTAGAGAGCTGCCAATTTACACTGATTTAACTGAGCTCAGAATTAGAAACAAAGAAGGGCAGAGTTGTCCTTTCCCATCTCCCACGTTATGCTGTCATGTCCATTTCGCCTTCCTCCCCCGCTGCACCCCCTACAGTGATAATTTTATTTAAGTTAAAGAACAAATTCGTGAAAATTAAGAATCCCTGATTCTCACTTATATGAGAAGTTTTTTCATTATAATGAAATTGAGAAGGTAAGATCAAATCCCCAAAAGCAAATATCTGAATCCATAACACTGAAAGGGTTGTGCTTCTCCTTGCCTAGGTTGTGATAATTTTTGGGGATTGATACAATTCAAAGTTTGGCAATACATGATGCAAAGTCTTGTTCAAACTCTGCTTTGTAACCAGTTCTTATGTCTCAATAGAAAAGTATGTGCTGAGAGAAGAGAGATACATGACTTATCTTTTATTCCCTAAATCTTAAAGCTTTTGGGAAGTGATTTTCACTTAGTTGTTAGTAAGTTACGAAGACATGCTCAGAGCTTGTGATCATTGACTCAGTTTTATCACTTAAATAAGGTCTGAATTTAGGCTGCTAAAGAAGGCACATTTTTATACTTAGAGACTCCAGTGATGGAACTACTGGTCTCTTTTCTGTCATAAAAGCCTCTGTGGCAATTCACAGAGAAAACTTCATTAGCCTGAATTGTCAGAGAATGCTTATACCCAAGTTACAGATATCACTTCTTATTTTGGTTGATGCTAAGAGACTGTGATCCTTTTCTTTTTCTCCTGGGAAATCTTCCTTGTAAAGTAAAACTTTAAAGTCAAAGCCACCAAAATTTTAGAGTTGAGAGTGACAAAATGGCAGTTCTTTAATCTGTAAAATAAAAAGTTGATGGTTAGAGATAACCAAGAAAAACACCACAGCCCATAAACCAGAATCAGAGTGGTCAGCCAGCTACCTGAAATACATCTGTCACTGGACTCCTACAGAAGTGCCAAGGTACAGCTTCACTGCAGCCTCCTTCCACACCACAAAACAGCATAGAAGGGGCTAGAAAAGCTGGGATTCATTAATGAGAAACACTCAAAAGTGAAAAGGTTGCATGAGCTCATTATATTTACCTGTAATTTTCCTTCAGTGGTAACTGGAGTCAGGATGAAGCTTTAAGGGACACCAGCTTAATGCCAAAGTGTGGCTGGAACTACCTTCTGTAAGCTACAGTCACAGACTTTTTATCAGAACAGCTCAACAAATCAAGAGCACCTGGTTAGATAGAGTTTTGCCTGGAAATAGGCTAAAGAAAATGGAAAATAAAGATAAGCAAGAATTGTGATATTATGCCATTATACCCTTTTTTGCACTCTCAAATAGAGGCCTGATACAAAGACAATGAAAATAAATAACCACAAATTAAATGCTCATTTCCAAGAGGTGGAAATTGATGCGGTATAAAAATCAAGTCACTGACTGAAATAATTTGGAGGTACTTACAGGTCATCTCGTGAAGGATTTTAATGTTTTTTTATCTACTTTATGGCGACTTTTACATCAGCATTTTTGCATCAAATGCCAGGTGCCAGAATTTGATTCTTTCCTCTTCTGTTTCATAAATTCCAAAATAATCAAAATAATTTCCTGCCCTTCTCTATTGTTCCATATGTGAATCACAGTTGCCAAGAATGAGATTACAGGTGTTTTGAGCATCTTGAGTGTCATAATCCAGAAAGCTGTATCATCACCTAACACACCCAGTTCATCATTCTCTAGTTATTAGGAACAAGGTCCTGCTTAGCTGACATATTTCTGCACTACCTTCCCACTGCTTACTGAACTTCTGAATGGTTTAGGAGAAGGGGGAGGAGACTAATGTTTTTCACAGTGCAGGTATATCCAGGGTCTCACATAATTCTTGGCTTCAAGGGCTGTAAGTGAAAATTTTTATGCAAACAGCTTCCTTTCACGTGATGATCAGAGCTGAGCTCTGTCTTGGGAGCTGGCTGAGCACAGCTGCCAGGAGTGAGAAGGCTGCTGAAAGTGCCTGCAGAAGCAGTGAGAGGATAAACGATCTGGAAACAAATGAAACTTCCTCTGTGGTTGAAAAACAACAGCCTGAGAGGAAGCGGATGAGGGAGCATCACACTTAGAAATGAGGCAATGGTGGCAGAAGCTCTGAGTGAAAGCAGCATTTTCTCTATGCTGGGATGCACTAAGTCTCTGGCCAGTATTTCTGTTTTCTGGTGAAGTCCAGCTCTGCATGACTTCTTTGAAATAGAAAGCCTTGTTCTTAGAGGTAAAGCATCAACAACATCAGGAAATGCACAGAAGTTCCACACCCCCATTTATGCTTTCATCCATGTCATGTTATTCAATTCCTCGTCACACTTCTGAGATGCTTTCTTGGTCTGGGTAGTGGAAATACATCAGGCAGCACAGAAGACTTCCCCCTTATATCACTTCTTGCAGCACAACACAGCCACAGTAGGTATAGCACAGCAGGCAAATTGCAAATATGATTCCCACTGCTACACTGAACTTGGAATGTGTGAAAATCCTTCGGGATAGCTATTAGTGGAAGTAGATACAGTAGGTTTTTTCCTCAATGAGAGGAGTCAGTATACTGCAGTATATTTCAGATGATTCCCAACAAAGCTAGAGGAAATGACATAGGGAGAGATAATTTAGAGGAAAAAATTTTTGCAGCAAATTCCAAAAAATTTATGACTTTAATGACAGAAGTGAGTACAGTTCAGATTTAGATTTTTTTTTTTTTCTAATGCTTGAATTCTGTTTCCTTTCTTTTTTGATGTCAAAGATGGCTCTGTTTTGAGCATGAGATTGGACTAGACACTTTGATGTTCCTTCCCACCAGGATTATTCAATGATAAATATGTGTTGACAACTATTTTTTCCCTGAATATGTTGCATTGAGGATGTTGAAAGATCAGCTGACTGCCTCCCACACAGAGCAAGTGTTTAGCTATTCTGACTGATCCCACTCCTGCTGCCCCAGTCATCATTATGATGCCCACATTAAGCCCAGCAAATGAACTTCTGTTCCCAATTCTACTGAGCTTTCCTCTTCCTCATGTGGGACAGAGTCCTGACCCTTTTCAGACCAACTCACTCAATCTAGGTACACCTTTATCAATAACATTTTATTTTATCACTAGCATTTTTTTCTGCTCAGGGGAAACTGAAGTTGTGAATACAGAAACAGGAATAATTTCTGAGCCTGATGAGCAGAGAGACAGCATCACTGATAACCATCAGATTGTGGGAACAGGGCTAGTGCCATCTTAGCCAGACATTGTCTGAAATGTTTATACTGAGGTGGAAAAGGGAAAAAGAAACACTGCAAACTCATCCTATCAGTCCCTGAGTTCTCCTGCAGAATATTGAGTGTTCAGAGTTTCCATACCACCTTACAAATTTTCCTCAGTTTTTTTCCAAGGCTGAAAAGTCTGTTTCACTTGGCTACATAAAAAGGCCATCTGATCTTGACAATCACTACACCAGAAGGGTTTGTAAGTGATTTGTGCAGCCCACAAAGTCGTTATGGATGCACAAGGAGGACTGAACCACACTGTGAGCCCAAGCCCCACTTACAGCCCAAAGGCTTATCCTAATAGCCATAGAGCCGCAGTGCAGAAAACCCAACTGATTTTGCTGATAGGAAATAAGGCCCTAGAGCTTGCTAACCCAACTTTAGCCTAAGGTTTAATTCCTTTTTCCAGCTCTGTCACACCAGTAACAACCATTCCCTCTGCCCTCCTCAGCTACAGCAGCAAAAGAAAGAGCTGTAAATCAACTTCCCTTCGGACACATTTCTGTTGAAGGGAATTTCCCTCTATTGTTATAACACTCCAAGAAAAGACTGTGCAGTGTGAACTTTTTAATAAAAGGGATTTTTACCAATTACTTAAGACACCTGTTAAAACAGATGTTAAATTTCAAACATTTTTGAGCACTGTTTCATTTCTGTTGCACTTGTACTCCACTGCATCATTAAGTTACAAACAGTGAGGAAAGGGAAGCCACACCACAGGGACTGTGGTGTGAAGCCCTGGACTGCTTCTGGAAATATTCCTTCTTGCACAAAGCTCAGCTGTCTTTCCAGTAAAGCTCCAAAGTGTTATTTGAACGGAATTAAATTCAATTATTTTATAATTAACTTCCACTCAAGTTAGGAATTCATTAGCTTTAGGAAAAAACAAGGACAGTTATACAACCCATCTAACAGAGCTGTTCCACACAGCACACTATTTAGCACAAAGCACAGGTTAATTTTTTAGAATTTTCATAGCATGACTTTTAATATTTTCTGTGGTATATGCTCATGTTAATAAGATACTGGAGTGTACAATTTCCAGGTCTTTCTAAAGAGGTATTATTTTTATTGTAGCTTGTGTAAAATGAATGAAATTATATCAGCTTCCATAAGCTTATCTAAAAGCACTATTAAAGGAGATTAGTATATTGCAAATGGAGTAAGAGAGGAAAGATGAACTGTGAATTTGCCTCCTGTATCAGGCTGAAGGACATCTCTGAATAACATTATAACCCATTGCTGTAGGAGTTGTGACTGTGGCCTTTGAGAGTACTCAACAACCCAAACAGCAGACCTAATTTTGTCAAATGCTTAGAGATGCACTGTTAAAGCTATCTGAAGTTACCTATCTTTTTTTTCCTCTTTTCTTTTTTTTTCTTTATTACATGGAGGGAGAATCTTTGCTGAAAAACTCTGCTTAAAAAAATACTAAGAAAGTTACCCTTTATTTAAAACAAGTAAAAACTTGTTTTTCATATCTTACATGGAAAGGTTATTTCCATATTTGATCTATCTGTTCTCATGGTGAGAAAAAGATCACTTAGATAGCAATTTTAATGTAATAATGTAATAATGTAATAATGTAATAGTCATTTCTATGAAAGTGTGAAATATGGAAATAAGTTTTTAAAAAATCAAAACAAACACTTGTAACTTTTTATGTTTCTATCTGCTAAAGTCTCTCCAAAGATTTTTACTCTAAAAAGAGTACTGAGTTCTTATTGTGGTTTAAGCCTTATATGATGTTAATCTACTTTACCTATGACTGTGTCCATTCATAAATGCCCTGCTTTGCACATATATAAGGATTTTATTCTTTGGGGTCAATGGAGATTATGTGTCCTTTTGTCAAGAAGGACTTTAAAAATCTGTGGAAAAGTTCCCCTTCGAGAGTTTTTGAAGCATTAGACTGTTTATTTTCTGGGTTTTTGGTCATATTAACTGCCTGTGCAGATTTCAGAAATATTGCAGATAGTTCAGCTTCTGATAGTTCAGCTGTGGTTTTGGATATTTTACTGTGGATCTGAATTTCTGATAGGTAAGTACTACCTGGGAAATTAGGTTTTGTGGCCTCTCCATGGTAACTCAAATAATGCTTTCCTCTCGTACATTCCTGTGAATTTCTATCTGAATGCCATGTGTGAGGGAATTTGGCAGAATAGAAATGGCCTACCTAAAATAAAGGGGGGCATTTAGAGATTGCATGTCACTGATTAAAAGGGTTCTCTATGATCTGTCTGTAGCTGAGTTCCACAGCCTACCTCACATGTCATCGCTGGAAACCAACTTACCCATTCTTGACTCATACACATGCCAGAAAATACCAGCCACAGCTGCTTTCTTTAGATCCTGCCTTTTTGATGGGAGCAAACTCCACTGACAGATCTACTCGATAGAACTAGAAATCTGCCCAACAGCTACATCCACCGACCATCCTCTCTGCTGTCAGCAACAAAGGGACTAGTTCACTTTCTCTGTGAGTGTAGTGGAACAGGGACCACGTTTCCCAAATGAGACTTTTTGTCTCCAAAAAGCACACAGCAAAAAGATAGACACATGAAGGAATCAAAGAAGATTCTGAAAAGCAGGTGTTTTAATGCTTTGTGTGGAATAGGTAAAAATGGAGTAAATCAAGGAGCTGAATGGCATCCCTACTCCAGTGTTGTAACTTTGCAGGAATTTTCAGACGACAACATGCTCTGTAATTTGACACTCAAAATGCTTATTATTACCTAGAAAACTCCAACAACAATAATATTCTGGGCAGTCTTAATAAATGTCATTTTAATTAAAAGAGATTTCTACTCTTTCTGTGTGCTAATTAAATTGAAAGAGAACTCTGACAATTCCAATTAGCATTTACCACAAAATATATATATATGTAAATATAACAGAAGGTAAATACTGATTTGAAAAAACAAAATCATACCACAGTAGCACAGTTAGACACAACATTGTTGCCAAACTTTTCTTACCTAAAATAAGTCATCAGCAATATATAACAGATACTGAAAGTATATGTGAAACATTTAAAAATAAAAAACAAGCCATGCAAAGAGAATGAAAACAAAAAATTTGAAACACATTCACAATTAGAATATGGTGCAGGACGTTTCAAAAATGTGGATTTCTTTTTGTTCTGGATCTGAAATTAATTTTCAAAGCAACTGATACTCACATTAATTGAATTAATAGAATCATATCTAATATTTGGGAAGAGAATAGTTGACCTTTCATGGAAATACTCTGGAACTTTTGAATTCTGAAAGCACATGGAGGCCCTAAAACAAAAAGAGAAACCTGTCAATCCTACTGTAAAGAAGCATGTTGAGGAGGATGGACAGCAAGCTGCCTGGCTTATTCTGGACACCAATTTCTGGCCTTGCCTGGCAAGGCCAACAGTGACAGTACAGCTTGATTACCCCTGGCAGATCTTAACTGGAATAGTTTAAGTTAAATAGATGCCATTAATGGTCTGCAGAGCACATCATGCTCCCAGTCTGAAAACTCAGACATTTCACGTTCAACTACCCAGAGAGAAAAACTGGGATAGCTTTATTGCCCTGAACTGGATTGGGAAGCCCTCCTCTGTTCTGATCTGGTGATACCCAAAAGAATGTATAACCACTGGGACATAATAGTAGGACAATAAATAAATTCCATCCTAAATTGTCAGCAGAAATTCCTTTACCATACAGACATTTTTGCTGACAAACTATAGGGCTTAAGAGGAGTTCCTCATGCTCTCCCCTGGGTGTTGCCTGGAGTAGCATTTGTGTTTTCTTCCTGGGCTCTTCCAATACACTGAAATGCTCACCTCACCTATCATGCTGTGGCCACTGTTATGGATATGATTTAGATGAGCCTACACTTATCCCAATTAATAAAGCATGGAAATGTAGGATAAGGAAATGACAGCCAAATTTTTATTTATATCACCTAACCTTTGTTTGTCCTTTAAAAGGGCTCTGCAGAATCACTGGAATAAATTATGTTTATTGTGGTCTGTGCTGCATGATATTATTATTTTTTCTCTGGTAAATAACTTAGATACTGCTACTGAACAGACAGACATACTTTGTGTTAAGTGGAACACTGAGACAGGTAGAAGAAATTTTGAGAAACTGACACTAATTACTTCTATCATATGTGTTTCTTAATATATTGAATTATTTTTCCATTAACCCCACAGGAATCCTATCTTATGAGTCATCAATGGCCAGGAAATCTCATTTCTAAAGGACTAGAGCCAGTGCTGCTGAAGACACCCAGGAGTGTGTCAGATCCTTTCCTAATGGAGAGCAAATGCTCCCACAATAAAAGGACAGACAAAAAAGAATTAAGGACAGCGTGGTGAGAGGGGAGAAGACAATTCCCTGCTTCCCACTTAAGTAGTACTAAACAGGGTTTATGTCCTACATTTTGTTTATTTTTGATGGTTCCTTGGTGGCTTGACACTAAGTGGAACTACCTAAGCTTGGTAAACAAGTGAAAATTTAAAGTATGAGCTTTTATTGCAGTTACTTAAATAATCTCCTTGGTGCTGATGAGGATATTCGTCACATAGAACTGTTCTCTGGACTGTGGTCAAACTATGGGTCAGAAAACCATAACCTGGGCTTTTTGGTAAGGAGATCATTATTGATCATTACCCGGATTTTCCACTTGCTTTCTCTTGAGATTCAATTGCATTTATGTAAAAAAACCTTTGCTAATTGTGATGTTTTTCTAACTGAGTGGATCTGAAACTTTGTGCTTCAAAACCTCCTGTCTGAGACCGATTTTAAATTCCTCCTTCCGTAAGTTGCCCCCTCATGGTAATAAAGATATTTCCTCCTTTCAGAGAAAAAGTAGAAGCTATTTAGATTCACCTTTAAACTCCAGTCACTTTACATGTGCACCAAGGATGGGTAAGATTTGCACAGACATATTTAGTGGGTGATTTGGATCCATGGGTCCAGCAACCACCCTCCTTGCTCCCTCCTCTCGCTGAAAAATATGGGGAACCACAGTGCATAGGACTGTGCTCTGTTCAAGACACAGATGCAAATTTGATGGCTGCTACTAACAGACCATTTGGGGTTGGACTACTTGATCCACCACTTGCATGACCAGGCAGGTTGTCCAACAGCTCTTCCACTATTTTTTTATCACTCTCCCTCTCTCCCTGCTTATAAACAAGTGTACATTCCAGGAAAACTCAAAGAGCAGTGGCCTACTGCAGAAAGTGGAAGTTTTCATACACCCCAAAAAAAACCCAGCGATAAGGACACGTTGGCAAAAATACATCCACTGTTATTAATAATTACTAGTTTAAAAACCACAAGTTTGTTTATTATAATGAATCCATTTTTGTTCTTTGCAAGGACCATAGGTGACAGCTATAGAACGTTCATCAGAAAACTCACTAACCTCCTCAACCACAAAAACACCTCACATAGTTTTGCATGGCTTTAAGGGAAAGAGAGTAATACTACCTATAAATTATCAACTTTGTTAAGAGAAGTGTAATTCATTAATGAGCAGAAAACCTCTTTATTTTTTTTTATTTGCACAGCCAAAAAGAGTTTGTACTCTCCTTAACCCTCTCATACCACAAGCCTGAGGGTTTTCCCAACACAAAAGACACTAATCCCACACCAATGGCGAATGTATCAGCTCACTGTATTTAAACTGACTTAAACTGCAGAAAAGAGGATTTAGGTTAAACATGAGAACAAACTCTCAAACCTATACATGGGAAAGGCTTGCTCAGGAGGCTGTGACCTTTCTAACATGGGTACTTTCTAAAATAAAGTAGGAAACTCTGTCAGAAATTACACAGCAACAGCTGATCCTCCTTCACCAGGGAGAATTAACTTGCCAAGCTCCCTTCCAGATCAATTTTCTAATATTTTTGGTTTTTTTAATAGTGATATTTTGCTAGGTTACTTACAGTATAGATCTTTGCCATGAGGAAAAAAAGAGAATTATTCTAAAACTTTTAGGATATAGAAATAGTTCCTCTAACTGTAAAAAGCCCAAACAAACAACAAACCCCACACAGTTCTGGAAACTAAAGTAATAGTTTAGTCTGGGTTATGGCTGGATTGTAAACTGCAGAGAACTCAGAAAAAGGGAGGTAAGTAGTTACTAATAATGTAACTATTCAATACTGACTTGGTGATCCTTGTGGGTCCCTTCCAACTCAGGATATTCTATCATAGAAGCATCTGGAAGAAAGAACATGTGACTGCCTTTGTGAAGACATTTATCTCTTTAATCCTTTCTTTTGTTTCTACTTTACGCTGGACTTTGAAACAATGTCAAGCAATTCTAAAAGTCTACCCACTTCCTTATCAATGTAGACTTGATGAGGAGTTGATTTCTTTTCCTGTTAAGTTAGAAACAGTTGAAAAATCTGAGAAACAGAGCTTAGAGAATATAACAAAAACCCTAAAATACATGTGGCAAAAGTCATACTTTGCAAAAAATTGACATTACATATTAAAGAAAATTTTCTTTAATTTTTAATCTCCCTAATTTACTGATTTTTGAATTTGGCAATAATAGATCCCACCTGAAGGCAAGGAGGTAGACAAATGGCCTTTTAAAGTCCCTTCCAGCAGTACTGTTTTAATACTTTGAATTTACTGACTAACTAGTTCCTATTCCCTGTGGAGCAAAGACCCTTATACATTGAATTACACTTTGATCCTGGATGTTAACCAGTTTAAAGTAAATGAAAAGGTGCTTGCTAAAAAGGTTTGGCCACTACTGCAGGTTTTTCTCTCACTAACAATAAAAGAAATATATTGCTATACAATCTATGTTGCAAGCTAAAGAAATTAGTTACTAAAACTTAGTAACATAATTAAGCAATAGGCCCTGCTGTTGATGTCTCTGCTAGGAAAGAACAGATATCAAGGAGAGTTATACATGCTGAAATATATTTATGGCACATAAAGTTGCAATGCCTATACTGTTTCATAAAACCTTGAGAGGAATGCATCTATTTTTCTGTAAGGGCAAGATTTTTTTTCCTAATTAATTTAAGGTTTTCATGTTAAAAAAAAAAATCTCAGAAGTTTCTGTTGCTTAAAGCTTTATGATATTTAAAATCTGGATGCCCTCAGAACATGAAATCAGAGCAGGACAATACACCACTCTTTCCAAGTTACTCATGACAATGGATAGGACAGGTATCACAGAACCACTGGAACTGTCAGATGAGGACTCACTAATGCTTTTCATCAGGCAAGTTGATGGGACCTTGTCCATTTTATCAATGTCAGTGATTCAGCAACAGCAACCATATTTTTAAAGCAAAATTTGACAAAATGCTTTTGGCTCAAGGAAGGAGAAAATAAAGATTCACAGATAACTTTTATTTATTATTACTAGATGATCTTTAAGGTCCCTTCCAACCCAAGCCATTCTATGATTCTACGATTCCATGATTTATTTATGCTATGGAGTATCAAGTTCTCTTGCAAGTCCTGATGCACTGTTTTGTTTTCTAAATAAAATGAAGGCACCCAAAAATTCCATCTCCTTGGAAATACTATTACTTAAAAATATTTTCTGAATTTGGGGTAGCAGTGGTACCATAAATATCCTTCGAATATTGTGCTGGGAAGAAGGAGTACATGTCACAGCCTAGAAATAGAGCATTTTGATTAGTCTGCTTATGTTTAAAGAATTAGGGGAGATTTAGTTAAAAAGCAATGGTCCAGCAGCGAGCTGAAGCCAGCTTACTTTTGTTCTTTCTGCAGTTGAAGCAGGGATCTCTTCTAGGTTTGGGATTTCCTACCATCATTAAGAAAGACTGAGTGAACACGAGCTGTGAGAGGAGGCAGCCAGCTCCAGCACTGCAGGTGGACAGACTTCCAGAAGAAGAAAGCCTCTAGTTTCCAGGCGCTCTGCTGTCCACAAAAAGGTTTTTCCCATCTGAAGAATATTGTAACAGAACCACTTCAGCCATCACATTTTCTTGATTCTGGGCTCTTTCTAACACAGGTGATTTAGAGTGCCAAAAAAGGCTTATGATCAAATATAAATGCAATTTTGATTAAAAGCACAAATCAAATTAGAAGACAGAGAAATCCCTTCAAGCAATACCTGTGAAAAGTTCTTTATCTTTGTGGTTAAATACATTTACAGACAGTTAATATCCTTTTTTGCTTTTGAACTAATTAAAAGGAGAAGTTACAGGAGAAAGTGTCTGCAATAGTCTTCCAATACACATCCCATAAAAAAAGGTTTTATTTCATATCCAAAAAATGGGATTTTTTTGTATAGAAATTTATTGGGTGGTTGTTTGATAGTGAGATGGGGAAATGAAGAAAGGCTCTTAGTTTTATCCTTAAACATTTGATCACCTTGTTCTACCTGGACCACTGGACTGGGTTACTTGTAGTAAACAAGTGGGTGCAATTATCTTATTCTTAAATCAAACATCCCTTTTCTGAAGGACTTTATTTTTTCTCTGTTTGTGTCCTTTCTTCATCCTTTATATCAAGGTATCATGGGAACAGAAGCCATGGCAGGGGAAGACAGCAGTGCTGATGTCACATTGAAGGTACAATACACAAAGCTTTTATGGGTAGGAAACGACATTTTTAGGGGGTACTTCAGAAAAATCCAGATGTAATAACATTAACCTTCCCAATATTTGCATTGGCATATGCTAATTTTTATAAATAATTGATAAAAGTACTTAAAAAATTAATTGGAATTATAGATCTTTTGTGCAAAGAAAATGCCCTGAAAAAAAAGAATTCCATAAAATAAAAACTGAGTTTGTGGTTTTGTGATTTTTTTTATATTGGTTCTCTATTTCCTCAATAGACAGACAAAAATAATTAAGGATATGTATTCCAAATCCTCTCATGTTACTCATCTTAATAACAGGAGATACAGTAGCATATCTTGCAATTATTAACTACCTTATCTTTATCATTTAGTTTTCATGCTGAGAAATATTTTGCTGCTTGATTGCTAAAGGCAAAATAGACCAATATTTTTAACAGCATGTACCAACTTAAGTTTAATATTCAGCAGCCAAAGGGTCATCCAGAAGAGATGTCTTTGCAAAAATATAAATTAGCAAGAATTGGTTTATTATGATCATGTCCTTTCTAGGAAAAGAAGAATTTCACTTTACATTTTTTAGGTGCATGGGCAGAGGAAGATATTGCTGACATCGACTGAATAACAAGTAACTCCTGTAAAAATATTTCTACATATTATCAAGGTTTCAGTCTGTTCTTTGGCTCTAATAGGCTGTCCAGATCCAGGCTGTTGCTCAGAAAAAGAATGAGGAAGATGTGGGAGAAAATAGCAAAGCATATGTGAAGAGAAAAGGTACAAGAAAAACAGTGGTAATCTGAACACTGAAGCATTCTTTTAGCATAAGCTGTTACCTAGAAGTTTGGTATAGGCCTGAAAAACTGAGCATGGTAAATATATTTATGTCAGTCAACAATTGTCTCAAAATAGCAACAAGTATTCAGAGCAATTTGAGGTCTTTGCTACATATAAAGAAAGTCAGTAATGATATCTTTGCCCATGCAGGTAGCTTCTTGATCACAAGAGGATGCATCCTCTCCATGCTGTAAAGCTCTTCCTTTAAAATATAAGTATCTCAGAGCTTTTCTGTGGGAAGACTGAACCACACAGGTTGATGCATGCAATGGCCTTGCTCCAAGTGAGTTAAAACACTTTGAGAAGGCAAAGAATTTCTGATTCCTGAGAATGCCATACAGACACCAAGACAAACTCATAATGCACAAATAAAACCTTGGGCATGCTGGTGTGAATGGGACATTTCCAACAATTTCAGAGGATCAGGATCCTCCTTAACCGTTTGAACTTAGCAGAAGACAGAGTGGAGCTTATTGCTCAGAGCTGATTCACCTTAACCCTGGTGACTGGGAAGATACAAAAGGATCTTCTGTACTTTACCTTGCACCCTTCAGTATTTTTTTTTTAATTAGAGACGTTGCACTGTGCAGTATATGGCACAGCCTGCCTGTATCACTATGGGCCTGTAACCTGGAGCCACTGTTTTGCAAATTGCACTTTCCAGAACCAGTTTTTTGCCTTTATTTTTAATTATAAGAATTACTTTGATCACATTTTCAGTAATACAGAAATGGGACCTGAAGTGTATGTGAAATACAAAGCACTAAGGTCTGTCAGTTAAATAATTCCTAGTTTTTCCACAAACAAATTGAAAAAGTAATAAAAAATTACACTTGAACTAAATGACAACATTCCTGATATGCAGAAGTTCCTACTATTCCTACTAGTGTCATTTCAGTGATGGCAACTTCAGATCTTAATTATATTGAAGATCTGAAAAACTGGTGTCAGTTTTCTAAACTTTTCAAGGAGACCAGGATTGCATATTGATAAGAAAAAAAGTATGAGAGAATGAGATAAAATGTAAAGGGATTAAAAAGCTAAATTCATCAAAATTATCCTAGACTGTTTTGTCCAGATTGGGGGAATTCTTAATGTTTTTGGTTTTGCTTAGTCTTCCAGAAATTGTCATCTCAGATTTTATAGATGACTTTTCTTTTGCCATCATTTATAAATTTAAACCAAACTAAGCAAAAATAAACCAGCCTCCACTTTACATGCAACAACAAAATAATCTTTTCCAGATTGCTTTTATAAAACACTGGAAGATTAAAACTCTCACTTCCATTTTTTAATTTCAAATTGGTGGCTATATTTTGCAGATTTTCTATTTGCAAATATACATATTGTTAACACCTTGCACATTTCTTAATAATGGTGTTTCAAACCTAATGTTTTTTCAAACCCTTTCAAATCTAAAGTATACTAAGAGAATATATTTGCAATATATTCTCTGAAGGCAGTGATTTCATTCTATTCTACTGTATCAGAAAACTGTTTTGTTGGGGTTCCTTTCCTCTAGCTCTGGCTCCTCTACAATGTGATCTCTATTGAATTGCAGATCTGTGTGGGCAGAAAAATTACCTTTAATATTCTAAGAAATTCTGCACATACAGAGAAACCCTCTTCTGCCCCACAACCAATAACAATACTTAGTATGAAACATTCTACACAATGCTGGTTTGTGTTTTAGTCTTAGTTTTTAATTTTAGCTTTAGGCTTTAGTCTTCAGGTCCAGAGAGCAAATAATGTATTTTGCTGAGCCAATGCACCAATATTTCAGTTTAATGTGCCATGCAAAGTGCGCTTTCTTGATGCAAAATAGTCCAAAAATGATCCTGAAATGTTGATATTTTCTGTAGACAGAAGGGAAGTACAAATAGCACACTTATAAAAATGTTCATAGTGTTATTAGTGAAAAAGCTTGGCTTTGCAGTCCAAACTATGTGCTAGCCTACCACGTGTTGATGTTCTTTCTCCATTTGTTTGTTCAATAAAAGATACAACATACAGTGATATAAATTTGGAACATACTTGTCTTCAGCCACATTGGATTGTCATTTCAGCATGAACACAGGGATTCATTATCAAAGTACACCCTAGGGATCTTAATACCTTTTTGTTTGTTTGTTTTACTTTCCTCAGAGATAAAATCAGCTAGAAGGTTGTAGTGGTTTGGTCCAAAATACTCATTACTATTTACCTTCTGTGAGATAAGAATTAGGAGAAAAGCAAAGCAGGCACCAAACTTGAAAGAATATAAAGAAGTTTATTAACAGACCTAAAAGAGGGAAAAAGAAAAAATAAAATCATTCTACACCTTCAGAACTCTTCTCCTCCCCCCCCCCCCCCCCCCCATTTTCTCCCTTCTCCCACTGACAATGTAAAAAGACAACCCTTGAGATGTTCAGTCTGTTTACCATTTCCGTAATAGCCTTGTTCAGTCCATTTAGAAAGAGGAATCTCTCCTGCCCATGCTGTGGAGAAATTATCACAATAGAGACAGCCTCCCAGGTTGGTTCTCTGCTTGCATCATGTGAGAGTCCCCCTCCCACAACTTGCAGCTTTTCCCACAATTGCTTTCGAGGGTCCAATCTTGAGCTACTGGGGTACAATTTTAAGGTTGAGCCGTTCAGAAACAAAAGTTCTCTTCACCCATCTCTGGGAGCATTTCATCTCTAAGAACAGAGGCCCTTCTCCTTCCCTGGGAGCAAAGGGTCTTCCTCATCTTCATCTTTAGGACTATCTCTAGGAGCATCTCTAGGAACTGAGGTCTTCTTTCCATTTGGAGCAAAAGTCCTCATTGCTTCCATCTTTCCCTGTTCAAACTTCTCATGAAATTACAGCTGTGTCAGCATCTGCCTATCTCAGTGCAGGTGCTTTTGCTCACAAGTACAAGTTGAACGCTCCACCCCCCATGTCTTCATGAAATTACAATGGGTACTCTGATATATCATAGCTTTACAACAGAATTTCAGCTTTAAGCATCTCCTCTTTCTCCTCCCTCAGGTTTTCAGCTCTTCACAGCACTAAAAGGGTTAATCTCACCTCGGCCTTGCAGCTGGAATGTCGCTTATCGCTGTTGGTCACATGATCTGTGCCGGACAGCGGGGCAGCTTCAGCTGAATCTTGGCCGCACTGGAGAGGGGGAGCTGCCCGTCTGCCCACAGCAGGGCTGTGGGGGGGTTCCGCGGGTGGAACTGGCCCATGGCTCCAGGATGGCCGTGGCCCAGCCTGGTCTGGCCCAAGCAGGGCCTGGGCTGGGCCCGCTGGCCCCTGCACAGGGCCTGCAGCCACCTGTCCCAGCACCAGAAACGAGACAGAGCTCTGCCCGAGGTTTGTCTATTCTTAAGTGTGGATCACAGATGTGTTCAGAATTTAAGTGGCTTAAAGAATTGTCCATATTCAAACTGGCCAGCTAATAGGTTCTGTCAGGTCATAGAGGAGCTGTAAGCACCCCTTTGCAAGAACATCACTTCCGAGACTATGCTTTGCTAACCATGACAAAGGTATTTATTAACTGGAAGCTTAACACAATATTTGAGGTGTTGTGCTGTCCACATTCAGTAACACAGATAAGCCCTTTTTTTAATAGTTCCAATTTGAAAGATGGGAGAGAAGTTTTTTCAACAGTCAGAGCCCACACTTTCATAACCAGGAACCATTTCTGTGTTTTCTGGTTTGGACTGGGATAGAATTAATTTTCTTTGTAGCAGCCTGTAGGGTGCTGTGCTTTGGATTTGTGACCAAAATAGTGTTGATGACACATTGATATTTTAGCTATTGCTGAGTAGTTCTGACGCAGCATCAAGGCCTTTTCTGCTTCTCATCTCACTGTGTCAGCAAGGATGTTGGGGGTGCACAAAAGGCTGGGAGGGGACACAGCCAGGACATCTGACCCCACCTGACCAGAGGGATGTTCCACACCATATGATGTCATGGTCAGCAATAACAGCTGGGGAGAGAAGGAGCAAGGGGGAATATTTGGAGTGATGGCATTTTTTCTATAATTATGTTTATGATGGGAAGCAGAACTCTTGGCATGATATGTTTAATATGAAAAATGAACACTGAAATTATGTTTTTAAAAAGGAATTTATAAAATTGCTTGCAAAAACGCATTCTATTTATAAAAATATAGGTATTACTTTCAGGTTAAAAAATCTCCTTTACTTAACTAGTGCCCATTCAAAAAAAAAAAGCTACTTTGAGTTTTATGAGTTAACATTAGGAAATTTGTCCAGTGCACGATTACTTTGAGTGTGTAATAAAGAACACTGATTCTCACTGTTTTGAAAAGAAAAACACAGAAAAGCCTTTCTCTGAATGCCCATAGGAAATGTCTGTCCTACACCGTCGATTTCATTATAGTGTAAGAAACACTTTTGCCCTAAGTGCTTCTTCCAGCCCTGGTTCTTAATTGTTGTTATTTGGCAGCATGAAATATTGATGACACTGGTCAAAAAGATTGACAGCTGCATGAATTGTTATTAACCAGCCTGTTGGTTGTAGCTTAAAGTTCAATAAATACCAAGTTGCAGTATAAGCCTCAGGGAGCCTCTTTCTTTCCTGAACAACTGGAAATTAACTATTTGATGTCTTTATAAGCCATCTGTCTTTTTCCCATCACCCTCTCACCCCACCCAATAATTTTGATGACACTAACAACAAATGGCTGGTTTGGTAATGCTCTCATAATTCGAGATCATGTCGCCTTCATGATCCTGAAGGAGGTAATGACCAAACATTAGAGGAGATGTGACTACCCAGTCTGTTGTTGTCATGGTTTGACACTGGCCCAATGTCAGGCACCCACGACAGCCGCTCGCTCACCCTCCCCTGCCACAGCTGGGCAGAGGAGGGAAAAGGAAGAAAAAAATTAACAAAGGCTTCATGAGTGAAATAAGGACTGGGAGAAACACTTCAAAGGTGAAACTTAAGTTGCAAAGTGAATTTATTACTAAAGGAATCAGAGGAAGATAATGAGAAGTAAAATAATCCCTTAGAGTACCTTCCTCCCCCAGCCCCTCCCTCCTTCCCACCGACAGCGCAGGGGGACAGGGCACGGGGGTTTGCTCAGTCCATCACCGAGATTTCCTTTCGCTGCTCCAGGACAGGAGTCTTCCCCTGCGAGGCCGTGGGGTCCCTCCCATGGGAGACATTTCTCCTGAACTTCCCTGGCGTGGGTCCCCCCTCAGGAGCAGCAGCCACCCCGCCCCTGCTGCAGCCTGAGCCCCTCCCACGGGCACACAGCCCCCCAAAACTGCAGCGCCGGGGCTCTCTCTTCCCACGGGCTGCAGTGCTCCAAGGCCAGGCTGCTCCAGCCTGGGAGCAGGGCCCTCTCTCTCCAGCGGGTCTCCCACTGGAGCACAGCCTCCTCCAGGCATCCACCCGCTCCGGCACGGGCACCTCCCCGCGGGCTGAGGGTGGATCTGTGCATCCCCCAGACCCACGGGCTGCAGGGCACAGCTGCTGCACCATGGTCCTCACCACGGCCTGCAGAGGAACCTCGGCTCTGGTGCCTGGAGCACCTCCTCCAGCTCCTTCTCCACTGACCTTGGTGTTGCCATGCTGTTTTCCCTCACATGTTCTCACCTCCTCCTCTTCTCTGACCAGAATCCAAAATCTTGTGACTTTGTTTTGATTTTCTTCCTAAATATGTCATCACAGAGGTATTACCAACCTCTCTCATTGGCCTTGTTTTGGCCAGCAGCATGTCCATCTTCAGAGCCATCAGCCATTGGCCCTACCGGACATGGCGGGAAGCTTCCAGCAGCTTCCTCACAGGAGCCGTCTTTGTGGCCCCCCTGCTACCTAAAACCAGGCTGTGCCAAACCAATACAGTTGTTCTCACTGTCATTCATCACCACAGTAAACAACAGAAAAATCATTCAGAAATGTCAGGATCTGAAAGACAGAACGATTTCTGAAGTGAGTCAGGAATAACTTGCGTAATACGGATACATGAGAATACACTTCATCCTCCATGCACAAGTATTGTCATACTGTTATGATTTGCAGTTATACATACATTCAGTCACATAACAACTTCCTGGAGATCTTTAATAATTGGGTATTAGGTTGGAGAGCAAATCTTTACCAACAGAAAAATTCTTAACTTTTTTAATGGTGCTGTGTACATTCCCTTTTTAAAATGTGCACATCTGCTATCTCTGTCTTAAATCCCAGTTGATTCTTTTTCCCCAGAGCAAATATGCTACTTTTCTTGCTACAAGCAAGCTTAGATTTTTAACACCTGTTTCTCTGCTGGTTCAGAGATCTCTGGTATTAGCCTCCTTCTATACTCATTACTTGTCTAGCTCAGTTCCCTGTATGTCTTAGCTATTCAGTATTCTGTGTTATTACTACTTCTGATGTGACATACTGTCATTTTGACTTTGATCAAAATAAGGTAATTGTAGCAACATGAAGAATCCATTAAAGTTCCTCAATGTCTGATTTAGTCAGGATGAATAGATGGAAAAAAATACCTTGCTGAGTCAGTACATGCTAAATTGTACCAATTACGGAAAAACATGAATAGGGTATTTATATGTATATCTATTAATATTCCAAAGCTTTATTCTTTCAAATGTACTTGAATCAATCATCACTTTGAATTTGCATGAATGATTCAGATAAATACCATAGTGTCCCATAACTTAATTGCTACCACTGATCAAGCAGGCTAGTCTTACCATTATAGTGCAGAGCTATTTAACCTGTACTTGCCACATGTGGATAATACAACATATGATGCACTGTGCACAGGTTGGACTGAAATTTGGAGACAGCACCATAGTGAAGTAGTTTTGACATTTTGAGTCACTGGGGATTTTTTTGGTGGTTTTTTTTTTTTTGTGTGTGTGTGGGGGGGTTGTTTGTTTGTTTTGTGCAGGGTTTTTTGTTTGTTTTTTGTTTGCTTGTTTGGCTGGCTTTTTTTGTTTGAGTGTTTTTGTTTGCTTGTTTGTGGTTTGGGTTTTTTTATTTGTTGAGAAAGGAATTTTGTCACTCATGGGTTATGAAATCTCCTGGGTGATTTTAGTATTAAATGTGTTGCTGTTATGGTTAGGATGGATATTTAATGTATATTAATGATGACAGAAAATTAACTTTTTTCACAGTGATGTAATTGAACAATCTCTCTCCATGCCATAATTATTTTTACAGTCTGTCTATTAAGTTATACTGAGGCAAGGTTTTAATTTTATTTCCTCTGATATCAATGCTTACTATCCCATGAATATCTTGAATTCTCGTTTATGTTGCTAAAGTTAGTATTGTGCCCAGCTTTACTGTACTGTACACATTAGCTTACAGTAAGAGAATTAATAATACATCCTGTAAGTTCAAACCTAAATAACTTTATGCACAACTTTCAAAATGTTTTATTATTTGAGTTTCCTTTTAGTAAAACAAGAAAATGTAATTATATGCTACAAAGAATTGATAAGCAACTTGTTTAACCAATGGTTACAATCTCCTGTCTTTGTTCACAGCATCTGTAGCAATAGAACCTATTGCATTTCAATGCTGACATTTAATCAATGCATGTAAATCACCTTGGAGGCCTGTTATTCTTGTATTCATTAATTCTGTCATGCAGAATACAAGCATGTAGGAGAATTACATACAACGTTTTTGCAGCTGAGGTCAAAAAATGTCACACGTAACTGTCTGCTCTTGAAGTTCCAAACTGCTTCTGACACATGGCATGGTATATACCACAATATATATGAATAAAATCAAAAGATTTCTGAATTAAAACTGTATCAGAGTTTTATTTAAGGGAATTTTTGTGTTAGGAAATCTGGTTGGAAGTCTTTCCTATTGACTGTATAATACTTTCCTTCTGTTTGCTAGCCTCTGGGGGCAGGTACAAATGAAAACAGATACAGAGGTGGCTGCTTCTGTACAGAAAGACTAAACGTTTAAAACCAAATGCCTGGCTTATACAAAAACCATTATAAAATTATAAATGACAAGAAAGTAACCCAAATAATTTCCAGTCAGTCAGACAATGGTAGCTCATCATTTTCAAGTCATTTTGTCATAAGAATTTAGAGTTGCTGGTCTCTGAAAATTTATAACCTATTAGAAGTGAAAAATGAATTTGTATTTAGGGCAATATTTTGAGGGAGAGTGACTGAAAGCATCAGAGAAAACAGTGAACAGCCAACAACAATGGCACAGCAGATGGACTTGCTTTGGCACCTACATCTCTGCAGGGGTAAGTCTACTCTGTGTTCCACCATCTTGCAACAAACAGTGCTTTACTTGTGAAGCATCAGTTTGTCCAAATAAACCTCTCATGTAGAAACTATCTAAGAAAACCAGCTTTGGCCTATCAGGTAGGTGAGCTGGCACCACACTGGGAGCAGAGCCCAGAACCTGAAGGTGGCCTGAAACCTGGAGAGCAGATGCAGCAATACATGAAGGGCAAATAGAGCAACACGCTACTCACCTGCCTCTCAAGTAACTTCCTCCACTGAATAGAGCTATGGCAACTCATGGAAGAAATCTGGGAAAATCAAACATGATGGATTTTCTGTCCTTGATCACCATTCAAATGTTTCCATTCTATTTTTTCTTTAATTTCTGTGAGTGAGCCATGCAACCCAAAAGTTCAGATTGAAGCATTTTAAATCTTTAATGTAAATAGTTTTGAAATATCTCCTTCCATCTTTCTCTTTAAATGTAGACACTTAATTATAGCTGAAAATAGTTTGGAAGTCATTCTATGGTTCTCTGAATTCTAACAGAAACTCAGTAACTCTATAATTTGCTTTTCTTTGTTATTATGTGAACCTGATCCTTTTCTTTGACAATTTCTACTTTAAGAACATTTTTGTCATAAGGAACATTTACCAGCTTTCATTTGGCAAACATTTTTGCCACAGGAAATTTTAAGGGTTTTTTTTCAGAAATTTTTATATATATACACATATATATATAAACATAATGATAGCATAGTGTAATTTTTCTCAGTGGACTCAGGATACAGTTACGATACATGAAATCTTCTGTTGGTCTGGTCTATAAACCATGAGAAATCAGCTGCAGAGGGACAGTCACTCCTGATTTTTCACAAAAGGCACATACATCATGCAGCAACAAAGCAGAGAGTTTTAAATGAGCCTAAATTTTGAATGTGGGTGCAGAGGTCACTGGTTTGCATTTCACTGGGTACAGACATGGTAACTCTTTCACCAGAATAGTAAATTTAATTTAATGTTATTACTGATTTGGCAATGTAAAATGTCAGTTTGCCATCCACCAAGGAACACCATGTCATACCTTATACTTTGCCCTGTCGTTGTCATGAGTAAATTGTAAAGTTGCTCCTGTGCAGCTTTAATCCCTTTTTTTCTCCTTATGGCAATTCATTGGGAAAATACAGGCTTCAAGTCAGATGTAGGGGAGCCCTTCAGCCACAGGACCAATTTATATAACCCTGTGCCAGCCTGCTGTGCCCAGACATACCAATTAAAGGTATGGAGAAGAGAGGGAAATGCCCTGAATTCTGGTGTGCTCTTTTTCTCTGCCGTAGACCCGAGAGGCAGAGATCCCTAGCACTGAGCAATCAGCCCAGAGGTTGTCCCAGTGGCACTGGGTCTGAGACCTGTTCTGCATTGGGCACTGAAGAAAGAGAAGGTTTAGACTATAAAAAACTGTGGCTTCCTCACTGGGGATCTATCTGAGGTTATCTAAGCTCAGGCCATGATTCACTGTCGAGAAAAGATTGTGAAGCAGCAAGAAGAAAGGCTAAAGCAGACAAAATAAATAAGAGAGCAAAATGGAAAGGAATTATACAGTTTGGCAATGAGGTCTTTGTTATTACAGAGCCTCTGTGACCTTTAAGAGAGTCTGACTTGACTGGCTGCCTGAACAAGTTTCCACCCTGCAGTCCTGAGTCCAGTTACATGCCTAGTAGCTCATTTTAAAACAAACCTGCCATGCCACCAGCTTCGGAAGCTGCAGTGCATGCTGGCTGAACAGACGATGCCTTGGAGGCACCCTTGACAGTGACCTCCTTTTCAAGCAGGTCAGAATAGTAACCTGCCCAAGAGGCATTGTCTTATTGATTCATCTGCCTCCAAACAGATGTACCACATATCTGTTTGAGATGCACCTGCTTCTCGGGGACTGGAAATTGAACACGTATTTATTATACCTGGGAAGTATATTCAGCCATGGATGATGACTGTAGCTTCCAGCAGGTATGAACATGTGAATCTCTCTAAGGGGCAACACATACAAAGAATATGGCCCTTATGGGGGTCTGAAGCAATTACTGGAGATATTTTTAACTGTGTCCTCCAGGTACACCAGGCACTTGCCAACTAACGTCTGATTTACCTGTTGTGTTCATAAACATATAATTCTTTTAATGCAGACATTTTTTATACATATTAAAATAGTACTAGTGAACATATGCAGACATTAATTTTCATATCTAAACCTCCATACAATTCCTTTTATTTTCTGATCCTTTGCCCTTTGAACTTCAAAGATGATACTAGTGAAAGATTTACCAGCTTTGAAGCTGGAACAGAGATGCACATGAATCTTCAGAAGGATCTGGATTCTGGTCAATAGAGAAAATTCTGAAAAAAACCCCTGAACAAATATTGAATTACAGCATACAAATTCTATTACCTATAGTAAAATTTATTCTGAGTCACAGCCTGAGATTTTCTTTGGGTATGCTGAAAACAGATAGCACAAATCTAAGAGTCTGTGACTGCCATGATATGAAGGATAAAGTCAGAGGACCAACTATTGAAAGCGGACATGGCAGAAAACCCAAAGGAAATATGATGCTTTCTCTAATAAAAGAGGTTGAGATTCTGGTTTTTGAGCTCCTTTATTTTAGGAGATTATGTACTTCATGGGGACCAAAATTGGTTGTACCTTCTATTCACTAAAGAGAAAATGAAGAGTCTTAGTGACTTGAGAATTTCTTTATTGAAGTTAAGAAGTCTTTGATGATCTGCAGCTGAGGGATTCAGTGCATTAACATTTTATTCCATGAAAGAAAATAAATGACAGGGAAAGTAAAGCCAGACTTCTGTTCTGTTTTTCTGATAGTCCACTAAGGTGTAGTCAGCTCGTGTTCTGCATAGGGCTGCCCTTGGAACAAGCGAGCCACAACCAGATGTGCCACCCTCTTTTCTACGGCCCTGAGCACAGAAAGGACAACCTGATTCTAAATCATTTACAAAATGCTAAAAATAGCTGGCAGTTTGATCCTTTTTACCCTTGGCTTTTATTTTCTCCTATGACATAGCGTAAATACACGAAGAAGATTAAGTCACAAATTTATATGTGGGCTATATGTAAAATGAGGATGTGACATCTCGGAACATGAGGTCCTTTTGCCAAATGGAGACTTGTAATTTTTTTCTTCTTTGCACAAACAAGCATGTGCAAGGTGATTTAAAATGAGGAATTGTTGAAAAGTACAAATCCTGTGTAGCAGAGGCTAAAATATTAGGTGGATGGAATGAAGTAGAAGCTTCTCATTTATAATCAGTTTTAATCACATTCAATACTCTAAACCAGATTGAAATTGAACATTAGTGGTTTAGGATAAAACCATGCTTCACTCTACCCTACATTAACATGTCTTAAATGTCAGTGTTTTGCTTTCACAGCTGTGTGCTCTGTAAGGGAGATGTTTCTGATGGAAAGAAGGTCATTCATTAATACCAGTGATTGCAAGGGACAGGATCAGCATTTTTGTTGTTGGAAGGAACAGAGACAAAGACAAAATGAAATGTCTGTGTTTCAGAAAGTAAAAAGAATATGCCCAACAAATGATTCAGTACCTCCACCCATGGGTGCTTCCTTGGGAAAAGTCTACATAGCCTGGAAGAAAGGAAGTAAAACATTTTGAGTAGAAGAATATGAAATAAATTTTGTTCCTCTAGAAACAGAAAATACAGTTGTGTCTCGACAGATTTTATCAATAATGCATCTGTATCTCTGATCTTTTTCAGCCAACTTATCTATGGTGGACTTTAAGACTTCTTTCTGCAAGTCTGATTGGAATTTCTGAATGAAAGATAAGGGGCAAAAATGTATGGAAATTGAAAAAAAAATTATCTTAATTTTTAAAATGTCTTTATAACAGTAAATGCAAACTATTGTGATGATAAATGAAGGTTATAGTCACCCCTACTTTAGGTGCTCATATATCTATCAGATCAAAAAGAACAGAACTTGACCTGTTCTAAAAGCAGGAAAAAGTTTAAATGGGGAATGTAGAAGGGAGAGCTTATGCAGCTAGAAAATCAACCTGGATTTTCTTCTACCTCACTGTCTTTTAATATTTCCTTTTGAAGCTTTTAAATCTGGTAAAGACTTCTTCAGTGTTCTGAGTGTAGCATTCTTCTATCTTCCATGTTTACTAATTTTGGATTTATCTCTATCAACATGCTCTGATTGGTTAGAAGATATTTTCAATTTTGTAATTTACATCTCATTTTACAAACATTTCAATTTGTGTTGCAGTAAGTACAACAGTGAATGTAATCTGCATCATTTTTCTACTATTAAGGTTTTAAAACACTGCAGATCCAATTTAGATGAAAAAAATCATTATTCCAACAAGTTAAAAATTAAGTATTATTCACAACACTCCAAAACATTTTATGAAATTTCAAGCTGGTTTCAAATCAGTATTTAACTAATAACAGGTATTGCACAATTCTCTTCTTAATATCAATGACTTTGTGAGTTAGTGAGACAAATCATTGTTTTTACTAACTTGAAAATTAAATTATTTGATAAATTGATGGTTCAATAAGATAATGTGAAAGGAAATGCAATTGATTAAAATAACATTAATTTTGCCCACTTAGAATTATGATTTAGTGTTAGATGTCATAGTTGCCACCCACCAAAATCGGAACTTATCATTTCCTTTAACACAACAGCTCCTTTATAATGGAAAACTTGCCTCTGCATTTAGGAAATTAAGATGACAACTCTTCTTCCTTCCATTTCTTCTGCTCAATACAAAGGAGGAATTTAGTCCTTTTTGCTTTCACCAGGACTCATGATGCAATAAGGACACCTGAGAACAAACATGTCATGCATGCATTCACTGAACAGTGAGATCCAGATATCAAGAGGATTTTAACACCACACCTCTTCTACAGGACATTGGGTGCATCTCTAAAGTATCACATACTGCTGCTAAAAGATAGAAATATTTCTGGAGATTGACATGCTTGCTATAAAATTAATTTTAAATTTAGCTGGAAGTAATGAAAATAGTTAATAATTCTCCTTTCAGTCTTCAAGAATTTTGCAGTAAGTATCTCTTGAAGAAATAAGTATGACTAAAGAATGTGCATAATTATTTTATTAGGATAATTTTATTAAAGTAATAAAAAAACAATCTAGAATCTTCAATTCAAATTTTTTCCTTTTTACAAGTACCATATTTTGCCCTGCTGTCTAGAACAATACATACCTTTGTGGGAATTATACACTGGTTTACATCTAAATGTAAGAGCACTTGTTTTTCTGATCAATGTCAAAATAATGAAAACGTAACAGGATCAATGGCTTGTCCTTCCTAAAGGGCTCTCTTAGGAGCTTTTAGGCATATTTATTCTTCCTTATCTGGAAGTCTATTGCAAAACTCAGAAAAAAACATTGGAAACAATTTATTACCATTAACTAAGTCAAAGCAATAACAGGTAGAGTTATCAATGGAGGCTTCACAGATTCTCTGTGGCATTTTGATTCCACTATGATTTTATGCTTTTCGGCACTTTTTTTGTGTGAACATGGCCTTACAATGTTAGAGGTAGTTTTTACTGATATGCTTTAGGAACCAAAAGGGTATATCTATCTTCAGACAAGTATATTTATGGGCTTGTCACACAGGGCTAATGGTTCTGATAAGTGATGGGCAGGCATTACATTCAAATTCTGCATTTACAAGTATACAGAATCTGTGGGATGTCTGAGACAATACACATGATCCCCCCCCGTGCTCAGACAGATTAAAAAAATTAGCAAGAGAAGGCTGTGAAAGCCTTCATGGGCACAACTGCCCACATGTAAATTAAAATGATTGGGTCATGATCTCAACTAATGTAACAGATTCTGATTTTGATTTTTGTTTTTCAGTCAAACAATCTTTTGGTAATTTTGTTAACAAAACTTCTGAGTCAAAAACATAATTTGTCTGCAAAGCCCTATGTGTTCCACCATTTATATCATGGTATGACTGAAAAAAATTAACAGACCATAATCTAGGAGTAAATTATTCATTCCTAGCTGCTGTGACCAATAATATCAGAAGAAAATGATAGATAAGTAAATCACTTTACAAGAGCACATGTGCAAATAACTGATATTTATTGCCTTCTTGACAATGTATATTCTCATTTAAAAAGACTTCGCTAATGACCATAATGTGTAGGATAGACAAATTACAGTAAAATTGCAGGTGATCACATTCTTCGTATACTAGATTACTTAAATGTTTACTCAGAATATTTTTTAGATGTTGATACACAGACATTAGAGGGCAAGAAGAACTTTAGACTCTTCTTTGGTATTTGTCTAGGATCAACAAGTGTTTGGTGTTACGATCCGGTTCAAACTCAGAAAAGCAAAGCAAGCTAAGTCTCTGAGCATAAACTGGAAAGAATTTAGAAGGTTCAAAATATTCCCAGAAACGAGATTAAAACCAAACGAGGTTAGATGGTGATGCCAAAAAATGGATGTATTTTATTTAATAGTAAAAGAGGCAAAGAGAAGGGAAGAGAAAAGAAAGAGAGAAAGAAATGGAAAAAAGAAGTGTCCATGGGGGGTGGGGGAGCAGGGAGAGGTGACAGGGGTTAGGTGGAAGCAATCACCCATCCGAAGGTCCCAGCGACGTCTCCTTGCACCCCTCCATCTGCTCTGCTGGGGGTGAGGGTCCCCCGTCGCCACTGTGGCCACACTGCCATGCTGTGCCACCACACCACATGCCAAAGAGTACAGAATTCCATGGATTAATATACACTTTGGGCCAGGTGGGAACATCCATATCTCCCTTGCAGGGCTGGCTTGACACTGTCCCTTGCAGCACTGAGGGTCTGTTGCATCATCTCTGGTGCAGGGTCTGGGGACCCCTTTGATGGGCCATGTCACCCCTTCTGCTGTGGATAAGCTTCCTTCCCCCCAGTGAGCACCCCTCAGCTGGGCTCCTCTGCACAGTGGAGGATGGGCGGTCACTGAGCCTCTGACCAGAGGCTTTTCCAAGATACCCAGAGCCTCTCCTCCCCCCACCCATTGGTGGAGGGTCTGTGTGAGCCTGGCAGCTGATAGCCCTGGGGCTGTGGTTCTAATTTTGGAGGTGGTAAGCTTGTGCTTTGTGAATGTCCCCAGCCCTGAGTTGTTACTTTATCTTACCTTCATCATCGAGCAGTGTAAGGCCTCAGTCAGGGTGTGGTAGTCTTCTCTGCAGGTTTTGTAACACAGTTTTAAAAGTCCTTCAAGAAAATGTTTAAGTCATAAATTATAATATTTCAGTCTCTGACAGTAAGAAATTGTGTTTGACACCTGTCTCAGACTTGTTCATTGCCCTAATATCTTATGTGTATTTTAGGGAATACACAATTAATAGGGTTCATCTCTGTGGCACTCTGGTATCAGGAACAAACACAGAAAATTCCATCCTGGCCTTGACAAAGGAGTTATGACTTAGTTTACAACATTTTAAGTACAGCAAAAACTCGACAACCCTGTTGCAGCAGGCTCTCCTGAGGACTTGTTTCCAGTTGTTGGTATTTCCACTAGAAACAGTGACTGTTTATTGGCTTACAACAAGGAGAGATGTCAGGCAGTCTTAAAAATACAATAGCAGATGCCTTCTGTCTTCTCCTTTACTCCAGGTTTAGCATCATGACAGGATTCCCTCACTGAAGCATTATGAATCAGTTCTGTTGGAGTAATTTTGGTTCTTTAATTTGCTCAATGCCAGGAACTCGGGACTCAGCTAAGTGCTTGATATGGCCTCAGGAAAACCATGGGGGAAAGCAGATTTTTCTTCCTGCATACATAAATGCCATGATTTTAGTGAGTAAGAACGCACATTTACTGCCATGGCAGGCCCTTACTGTGGAGTAGGACATTCCGCAACAGACACTGGCTCCATCAGTTCAGGATCTGCCCAAAAACTGGTCCTCACCAGTGCACAAAGCATGCTGTTTATTCCCCCATACATGCAGAGGAAACAGAAAGGCTGGTTGCATGGACTCAATTTTTCTCCTTTTATGCTCATTAGGGTCACACACCACATGCAAGAAGGGATTAATATGATGATAAACAGAAAGGAATGAAAAGACTTTAACTTGGTTGCATTGCATCCAATCCGTCATTCATAGAGGTGTCAAAGATTATCTGGTAGTTTTTTTCTAGGCACTTTATTCCTGCTGTAGAAACTTTGTGATCTGCTCAAAGTCATCTGGGACATGCCTACTTTGGGTAAATATCTTGAAACTAGTACTTTTAGTGTGAGAATCAGAAATATTATATGTACATCGATGTTACACTGAGTCAAAATAACTGGTCCTATCAAAAGCAGAGGTAATTAGCTCAGGAGTGGTATCACACTGGTATAATGAGAATGCCTTTCAGGCTTAGAGTTTTACCTCTCCTCGCCTCGCCTCGCCTCGCCTCGCCTCGCCTCCCCTCCTCTCCCCTCCCCTCCCCTCCTCTCCCCTCCCCTCCTGTCTAGGCACACCTGCTCAGGCTGGTTATTGTCCTGAACACACCACAATGGACCTGCATGAACGTTGCCCTGAGCAGCACAAGGCTTGCTATAATAGGGCTTCAATTTTATGCCAGTTTGGACAAATACTGTCAAAAAAGACCAGCTGAGTTATGAGAAATATTCACAGGACATGAGACCTGCCACATTCTTAACAACATCTCAAAACACAGAGTTATTTTGGAGACATTGTAAGCATTAATCTTTTCTGTGTTTTGTGTTTTGCCTTTGCTATAGGAAGAAAGTCTTCTAAGCCCTGAACAAAACAGAGTCCTAAGCAACACTTTTCCCCCCACCTTGTTTCTTTTTAACACACTTTATATTTAGGTTTAGCAGTGAGATAAGAAGCGACTGTACTTTTAGAGACTCTTATAGCACAACATTGTGACATACCGTAAAGAAATGGGTGAGGAAGCAAACAAAAAGGGGAAAGCAGAAGGAATTGTGAGGCATTTGCCTGCATCAAAAGCCAAAATGCAGGCAGGCTGGAAGGACAAATGGAAGGGGTGGTTGGCTTTTGGTAAACCTTCCTCTGTGGGCATAGGGGTGCCATATTTCAGCTTTTGTTCACTTATTTCTCAGAAGGACATTACAGGTTTCCAGGAGAACTATGTCTTCTTAAGAGTTTAAATATATGCTCCATTTAAAATGCAACTTATACATTATATTAGCTTGTGTAATGCATTTTTTATTCTCATGCTTCCTTTTCTCATTTTTTTGTTTGTGGATATTTTGGTTTCTTTATTCCAGATATTAGTTATTTTATATGCAGTAAAAGAATTTGTTTGCTGTTTATTTAATTGTTGACACATTATAAAATGTCTGCTCTTTAGAAAAGGGAATGGTAGCAGCACAAGTCTGGGGAGAACATATCCAGTGGCATCAAAACTGAATCTGACCCCTGAATCTGGATAAATGATGGTCCTGGTGATGTACTGCTTTTGAATATGTCATTTTGCTACATTTTTGCTTTATTTTGAATAGTTAGTGCCTCTTGTGGTTTGGCTATCAGGAGTTAATGCAAGAAAGGCTGAAATTAAAAAAGTAATCACTTTTCATCAGAAGCAAGAACAAAGGAAAAATTACACAATTACACAAAATACAAAAAATTACATGTTTTCCAGTACTTAAGAACAATGGAACCTGGATGTTTATCACTATTAGCAAGATCATTAATCAGTGACCCAATTCTCTTCAGTGAGCTATTTTCACCTTTGAAAATCTCTGAAATTTTTTGTCAGCATATCAAATATTGATCACTTTATGCTTGTCCATGTACAAATTTTATAGCTATGTATAAAATTGATATTAGTATGACTCTTGACTTGTTCACTGTGGAATGACTTAACTTGCACTTTTCAGCAGTATTTGCAAATATGAATGTGGTAATTTCAGTTTTAAAATGTTTTCTGTTAGATCATTTGAAGTCAGGATGAGACCCTTATAGATAATTCCTCTGATATTAAGCATGTTTTCTGACCTCATAATTTATGCATGTTTGCCTTTTTACAAACCGGAATGTATTCTAAAATATTTTACAAGCCTAAACAATGTTGTTCCCATTCAATCAAAAATAGAGGAAACTGCCTATTTTGGAATGTGATTCAAGCTGACGCAATCAAGTTGGATTTTATACAGGAATCTCTGGTAAAATACATTTCCTAATGTGTTGCTATACATGTGATTTCATTGTGCACCAGTGCATTCACATTAATGTAATTTAATTTTTTCCCTCAGAACTTGGTAAATGGTACTATGTTTCACAAAAAATTACATTAGACTTATTGCTGTAATCTTAATCAAAATTAAGAACTACTACAGAAGTTAAGTATTTGCTTTTGATCAGTTAAAGCTCATTGGAGAATGCCTTCTTACGTGTTTCTACTAACGCCAGAAAGCTGGGACACAAACCTCTGGTGAATTTCTGGATGCAATAAAATATATTAATAGCATATAGAAATAGCTGAAGCCTTCAATGTGTATAGATTGGATGGGAAATCAGATGACCTGAGCTCCATTATTTACCCCGATTATTATTGTGAACAAATCAGTACTTTATTTCACAGCATCAGAGTAGTAATGCTTATCTAACATAATAAAATATTTTTTGCATTGTGGATGAGAAGTGTTGTATAAATGTTAAGTACAAATAAATATTTACTGTTTGTCTGCAGTGATTCAATTTGTTAATCTCTGAAACACTGTTTCCTATTACGCAGACGAAAGATAAAAATATATTATGGATCAGGCAGACAAATTTTATTAGAGAGGGAAGCATGGGCACTTCTGCTTATTTAAATCATGCTTATGGTGGGTCTTTCTCTTTTCAAACATGCAGTTGCCTCAGCTAATTGCAAATTTAAACCACCTGACACTGCTTTTCTTTCTGCTTGAGTCCTGAAAGCTGCAGAAAGGATGATTTGAACTTTAAATTGTGCCTTGTAGGAGCAGTAACTCTTTCTGCAAGTAACACATTACACTTTGTGATCTCTTTTGTATTTTCTTATGAAGAGCCTTGATATGAAATCTCACATGGTTGAAACCTTAAGTTAACGGCCTATGAAAGAAAAAAAAACAGTACAGGAGGCATCATGGGTTGCATGCTTTCCTTTTCCATAAAATGTTAGGTTCAACAAAATTCTAAGAAAGTTCACTGTAGCCTAGGTCAAGTATATTTTTTTTTCATTGTAGATGTTCAAACTGATGGCTGTTCTTGGATTTCCCTGTGATGGGCAATGACAGCAGTTGTCTTCACCTGTCCATTCTGTACTTAGACCAGAGGTTGCCATCCCCTCACAGAAGCATCACAAATGGCAGTTTGTCCATTCCTTAGCCATCATAAGTGGCAATCTGTCACATTAAATTAAAATGCTGTTGATTTCAGTTTCCATTAACACAGCAGGACATGTTGTGTGGAACCCAGAGTCCCAGGATGATGAAGCTCCTGTAAGTCCAAGCTAGCAGAGATCCTATTTTACACAGCTCAGAACTCAATCCTTAAAATGTTAAATTTGGCCATTTCTACATCAGTTTTATGGAGTAGCTTAATTGGAAAAAGCATGAAATCTCTCTTCCATGGAGCATGCTTTCTTTACATTCATTTAATATTCTCCCCTCTGCACAGAAGTAAACTTATCTGCACTCTGCACCCAGCAGTGTTTATGAACGGCAGAAAGCGAAGGGCTGACATCAGGCACAAGAATTCTATACTGTCAGAAATGCCAGAGTTCATCAAAACTACACTATTTCCCTTCCAGCTCCCTGCAATATTCCTACTTGCTTTCTTATCATCATCTGTCCCCCTCAGATGTTCTCCAATAAGATACTGAGGTGTTTAAACTAACTGCATGCACACAGGATATTTTATAAAGGAATAGGAAATTCTGCTTACAAAGAGGTTCTTGCTTGTGCTGGAGACTTAGAAAAGTCCTTTCCTCCTTCTCTTGTGAATATTCTGCTATTTCAAGTGAAGAAATTGTGTTATTTTCCACTTACTGCCTAGAAAACTGTGTTTTGAAAGCAGCTTGCCTGGATGTACAGCAATGATTTGGTTATATTCCTGAATTTCTGGAATATACAAATACAAAATTCATCAGAAGCATTTAATGAAGCTTTACTTACCTTACCTCTGATTGATGACATGAAAAGCCTGCACTTTAACACGGTGTGTTAAGCTTCAATGCAGAGATACAGGAGAGAGAAGAATGTATTACAAAGTATTTTAGTTTATTATAATATTAGAGATGTAAGGTTTAACCTTCAGATGACCCTAAAGTTGACTCATTATAAAAAATGTATCAGTAAAATGTGAAATGGGCAGCTAAGACTAGGCATCTGAAATTAGGAAAGAACAATGTTCTTTTGAACTCTTCAGCATGACTTTCCTCTGAAATTCAAGCTCACATACTCCTCAGAGTATTTATAAACTCTATCTAGTAATAGGTTAGCTTGCAATTGCAAAAAAAGTATTTATTCATTTAAATAGCATATTCATTTTAGCATATTTATAAGGCTTGCTATAGACCAAAGTGTAATCATAGCTCTATATGCATAATAAACCAATAAAAATATACAGTTTTTCATTCTGCTATGATTACCATTGCTCAAGGATAATATTCATTGGCTATCTTAAACACCTGTCTTGCAGCACATCCATTGTCTGTATATTGGTCCCCTGAAGGTCACTTGATTATAAAACTAAGACCTTGTGCAGTACAGAGGCATTTTACAATGTGTTCAATACAGTACATAATGACAGGAAAATCACATTTTTATTGTGGATGTAGTTTTCATAAAACTTAACCAAGATATTCCCCATGAATAAGAATGAAAAAAAACCCTGACACTTGAGGCAAAAATATTGTCCTAAAGGTCTTCTAAATATTGTTCTAAAGCTCTGAAACCAAATCAAATTTGTTTATTGATTCCCTATTAATCATACCTCTGCCACTAGGGCTGCTAAACTGAGGGGGTTGTATTAGCATTTTTAAACTATGCAACTGAACAGAACTCCTGACAAACTTTCTGCACTTAGAACACAAACATGAGATACTTTTCTGCTGTAGACCACTTAGAAATACAAAATTCATCACTATATGCATTACAGTAGTCAAGAGTAAGATGGTGGCAAATATAAAATATGATTGCAGAATTACAAAATATGGAACCTGCCTACTGTCCACCTTTGGAAAGAGTGATGCTCTGGCCCTCTCTTTTCTCTTCTTATCAAAAGTCATTTTAATAGCTGAAGAAGTAAATGACACTCTCATGTCTCTGGGATCTAGAGCTGCCTCATTTCAAATTCTGCAGCAAAGAAATTCTGAACCATTCTCTTCCAGATGCTTTTATTCTGCTTTGTTATGTTAATGCTCCATGAAAAGATGTCACGGAGGATCAAAGAATTCTGGGCCTACAATTTATACTAAAAATAATTTTGATTTAAACTTGAACATTAAAGTAACTTTCCATTTTCAATAATGTACAAAATTAAGAGTGAGATCAGCTATGTGGCAGCATGTGGCAGTGTGGGTGAATCCAGTAAAGGACAAAACCAAAGAGGACCAGTGAGATGCTTCTGTTTCAAATGTGGCAGAATCTTTCATTTGAAAATAGGCAAATTAATTTATTTTAATATTGGAATCTTTTTCCTTAAACCAGTAAAGGCTCTTTTATAAGAGTATAAATTTACCAGGCCAATGTGGGCAGGGTTTGTAATGCAGTAGGGGCTGTTTATAAAATAAATCTGTTATCCAGGAGCAAAACATGGTTGTAAAAGCTAATAGGATAAATTAAAATGTCTTTTTTTTTTTATTTACTCGTAGAAACCAAAATTTTCCTTTCCATGTTTTAAAACATTTTATGGAAGAATCTAGCCAAACTGAAATAAAGAAATCACTCAAGATTATTTTGATTCTAGATTACTGCCACTGAATATCATGGAGAGCACTTGATAATTGAAAATTGAAGCTCACATGCCATTGTTGCATGGAACATAGTCTCTACACTTTTTTTTTTCTTGAGAACTAGTTGTGAATTCAAACTCTTCCAAACAGAAGAAGAGATGATGAGGAAGGTGATTTGGTGAGATACAATCTCAATCCTAACTGGTCAGAAGTTTTGTCTTCTGAATAAAGGAGGAAGGAGGAAGAAGGAAGATAAAGGAGGTGGACAATGACTGCTAACATATATTGAAATTAATTGTGGTAATAAAATTTCTTATTTGTTGAGCAGTCAGTGGTGAGGGTCAGTTTCAGCATTTCTGCTAAGAGGGAAAGTGCAATGTCCAAGTAGCTATGGCACTTGAATGCTGACAACTTCAGAGCTTCTGTAAAGATTAGATGAGCTTCACAGGAAGCTTGTCAACATTGCCCTAAAACAGCCACATTTCACTGTCTGAAAGCTGTTAAAAGCAGAACTCGGTCATTGTAACAGTAATGTGAAGGCTTGATACTTCCATAAATATCACATTAAACCCTCAATGTTAAGTCATAAGTCAAATTTGATACCACAAAGCAGCAATAAAAAATGCCAGCTCTGAAATCTTGCCCGTGAAAACCGATACTCCATATGGTTTAAGGGGATGGGGTCAATAACAAAATATTAATAAACCTCTGATGGTTACATTATTTTTTCATCATAAGCATAGGATTACCAAAATCGCCTGAAGCCAGGGGACCACCTAGCTTCAGATGTAGAAAGATTTCTGTCATATCACTAATGTTACACTGGGTAAGCTAATAAAAAAAGTAATATATGTACAATTTAATCAGAGTGATACCCTGGGGAATAACGGTCTATTATCTGCATCTCTGTAAATATCAGAAGACTCTAGTTTAAACTAAACTGTAATTCAGATCAGTGATAGACCTTTGTGAGAATAAAATTAATCAAAAAATCATCATACTTTTTTCTTTGAAAGCATCATACATGTCCACATAAACTTCTCCCTTTCCTGATAATATATATGCAAAAATTCCCAGATCTTATCAGGAGTATTAATAAAAAAATTTGGACTACAGTGTTCTTAACAACTACTCCTCACGTATGATTGTGGTATAAAATGAAATGTGGAGCTTTTTCTAATGGTCTTTTCCTAATATTCTAATGTCATAACACATTTATCCAGCCTACAATGTAAAGATTCTAGAAAATTCAGCATTAGATGGGAGGGACTCTACACTTGAAGTGATTATTTAAGATCTTCAATATTTACTAGAGGAAGGAAAGTGTTCATAAAATAAGGATTAGAAAGAATCCATTTTCTCCCAAACTTCATATTCCTATGAAGTTTTATTGTGTCTAAAAATTGGCTGTAAGTGAAAGTGAATATGATTTTTTTGGGATGCATGTGTATATTTAAAGGATCAAGCAAAGTACACACCTTATTTTGTATAGTTTGTGGGGAGGAGTGAAGGGAAAGGAGAAATGAAAATTATTACAGATATAAAGAATTTAGCAAAAATTTAATAAGACTTACTTTTTATTAAGATGGTACCAAACATCTTTTTCTTGTGAGGTGCCCAGTTCAAGTAGATCTAACAGGTTTTGTCTAGCATCTCCAATGTAACAAGATCCCTTGAGATCTAGCAAGTTATGTCTAGCATAGACTTGGCCAAACCAGATCTACAAATCATTTGTGTCCCCCCACCAGCTCTATTCTGATAAATAATCTGTTAAACATGACATTAAATCAACGCTTGATGAGAGCCTGTGACTTGTGAAGATTTTGTAGACATTCAGTTTGATCCAGACACTGACAGAAAAAAAAAAAAGAATAAACTCTATCTGGCATCCATTATTGCAGATTATGAAATTCAAGTATTTTGTGTCTTTTCTATGAACTTAGTTTTTCATACAGCTTAATTACTCTGATTATTCTATTCATTTAAAAATTGTTGCTACAAGATGCTAGATCATCTAGAAAACGATGAATTCGAAATGCATAGGGAATATGATAATAATTACTTTCACAGTTGTGAGTTGAATAAACTAAGGCAGATAGGCTGTTATTTTAACACTAATTTTTACATGTCTTTGTCTTTTTAATCTCTGTCTATATAACTGCTGGCATAAGTTTTGGTTAGTAAATAACTTTTTTTCTTTCCGATCTTTCTACTTGATGTAGAAAAATAATTTAGGGTCTCCATGACTCTTTTAAATAGAAAGAGGACTGATTGCAAATACTTTGGATTTATAGTTTACTTTGTAGCCCAATAGTTGGATTTTAATCCCATTGCAACAGATTGCTATTCAAGCAAGTGTACTTCTTGACATAAAAGTGAGGCCTAGGACATGGTACTCTCACAATATGCTCTGCTGTTCAGCAGCAGTTCAGGAGATTGCAGAAGGTATTAACCTGCCCCACACCTCTCCACAAAGTTGTTACATGGTGGTATCAGCAGAAGGGAATGACATTTGCCCTTCAAGTGGTCATTTCAAATCAATCCACTGGTGACTTTTGATTGCTGACTGAACTGGGGAGGATGGAGAAGACATTTCCTTGTGGTGACTGTAGAGGGAGGAGGGCACAGCAAGATGAGGAGTCAGCCTCTCACAGAAGAACAGAACAAGCAGATGAAAATAGGTACAACCTAAACATTAGTGTAGCTATGATAATGGTACTATATGGTTTTTAATTTTTCTGGAACAGGAATGGAGTGGAAAGCACATGTTGATGAATAAGCCTTTGTGTTTAGAGTTCTATTGTTCATTGCTATGTTGTAGCAAAATATGGAGATAATCTAGTTAGTCTGTTGAACACAAATTTTCAATTCACCCACTTTGAGATAGGAAAATAATTGCAACATGACATCCATAACTTCTAGTTTTTGCTAATAACACTTGCTAACTCATGGGAACTGAACGCAAACAGCAACTGAAACTAAGAAACAAAAATCTATAAATTAGCCAGCACTAAGAAGGGGAGTCAGCTCTTCTGGTGTTGCCTTCATTAAACCAAAGGGACTGATTACACCTGACAGTAGATCATCCTTTAAAGAATTAATTGCCCATATGTTGGGTTGCGCGGAACTAACACAGGTCTCTGCAACAGCACCACCTGCTAATAGAGATTTTATCATTTAAAAACTAAATAAATCAAAAGTTAATCTTCATTTCAGCAACACTGCATACATGTTCATAGTAACCCTCACAATATTGCGTGACACATTTCAAAAAAGAATCAGACATTTATAAATTAGACTGTCATGCACAGTTCCACTGGCTAGGATAACAATTGCAGGGACAAGTAATGCTCATGCTTTGTAGCGTTAGTTGAGCAACAGACAGAATCAAAAAGCAATTTCCTTCCATGGTTAAATTCTGTGTGCATGCCAAGGCCTCATGCTTTCCTCTGAAGCATGCAGCCATTGCCTCAGGCAGGATGCTGGACTGGATGGACCATTGCTTCTGTCCTGTTGTGGCAATTCTATTGTTCTTAGCTGCAGTGCCAACGACATATCAAAACACACCATCTAAATTGCATTTGATATATATACCCTGTCACACTCCAACTCAGTGAAGCAACGCGGACAGCATGATTCATGTGGAGAATGTGCTTGAGTTGCTTTAGACATGAGGAAAACAATATCAGAGCTAGGTCTACAACCTAGTGCACACAGCAGGATCTGGAAATCTGTGATGTGTTTTGGCCATATGGAAGTGAAAAAGTACTCAAGTTCTATCAATAAAAACAACAGAATGTGTCTGTTTCTGAGCAGCACACATCACCAAACTGCACTTCCTGGGAGCAAGTGTAAACACAGAAGATGATACTCCCAGTAGAAAAGACAGTCACAGATGTCTTTGTTACTTTCCACTGATTAAAAAAATGCTCGAGCTTCTCTAGAGCAAAGTTTCCTTGCTATTTCATTAAATGTCTTGTTATCAAGCAGCTTTGTAAAGATGCTGTAGAGAAAAAAAAGCAAAAAAATAATCTTAGGAAATTCTTATTCTTTTTAATAGAAAAACAATAAACAAACAAAAAAATTCTCTCCATTATCTCTGTAAATTGTGAAATATATATTTTTAAAATTTTGGAATATGTAGAGCTTACTAGAACTTTTTACATTAAAAAATTAGAGACTGCAAATGCTTTAAAAGGTGAATTACAGACTAGAATAGGCCTGACTTACAGGTTTGTAACATTGTTTAAAGTGATATAGTATAAAGCATTGATAGAATTACCCTTCAACCTGTGTGTACAGCACTGTAGACGTGGTTGCAACACTGGACCCTTTGAAGCTTATGATTCACTAGTCTAGCTGCCACATGGCATCAAAACTACAGAGAAGGCCATCTCAAATAATAAAGTGTGTTTGCTGATGGTCTTAATGGTTGAAATTAAAGAGGGATGACTACTTTTAGGCCAGAGTTCATTCATGTCACCACCATAATCAACAGCTACATGGCAATTGGTGAGGCACTTCAACAGGTTTCCCAGAGAATTTGTGGATAACCCATCCCTGGAAGCGTTTAAGGCCAGGCTGGATGGGGCTTTCAGTAACTTGGTCTAGTGAAAATGGTAGGAAGTAGATGATCTTTAAAGTCCCTTCCAACCCAAACCATTCTGTGAATCTTGTGACAAACTTGTAGCTGATCAGGGAGAACTTTTAAAAATCTGTTCAGAGAATAAGAGGGGTAAATTTTGTCATAAGAAAGAAATCCATCAAAATTTTCCTGGAGGTGAAATCACTTGAAAGCAGATATCAAGAAAGCCAATTTCTAGTAGAAGATCAAGTTTGTGGGAATAATAATTTTATTTCCATTCAAAATATCATATCTGCTTAAGAGGATATAATTAAACCAGAAATTCACACTATCTCCCTATAAAACTTCAGACAGTAAGTGTTCCTGTTTTGAAAAAACCTAATCTTTTATTTTGAGACCAAAAGTAGCAGATGCCATATCATAGCACATGCTGGTCCTGGCTTAGAAGCCAGCAGTCACCTGTGTTCAGTATCGTGCAGTGCAAAATTACAGATTTTCATGGTGATGAACCATCCACAGAAGGAAAAACACTGCTCTCAGGCAATATGGGAATCACACCTTGACTCAGACGTTTCTAAGTTTTGGGGTTTTTTAAAATATGTAATTATTTAGAGAACTTCTATTCAGTGACTGGTAGATGAATGCTTTTGTTAACCCTTTCTTGCAGTCCAGCTCTTAATTTTCAAGGTTAGCACTGTTCCCTTTTCAAATGTAGTCTCAGCTGCAGGAAAACAACGCTTTTCTATTTAAAGTGATCTATTATTCAATTGAAAGTTCCTGAGATTAGAGGCGGTGCTGTGAACTAGGAAAGATAGAAAATGCTCTGGATTTAAGAAAAGCTGTGTTTATTCTTTTTATGTGCTCTTTAATAGGGTGCCACCTACCACTCCAAAACTGTCCCACATGCAGCCTAAAGCAGTATCTTCACAGCTAGAGCTGTGGAAATAGATTTCTGATGAATCATCTATTTCTATGAAATAAGCCTGAAGTCTAAGAATGTATGATTTCAGATTCACTACAGTGTTTCCTGATTCTTTTCCTTTTGAGTAAAATTTCACTCACCAGTTCCCAGAGTAACAAGATATAATTACTTGCTCTTTCTTTGCTTGTCCCCTGCTCACTTACATAGCAATAGTCACCTGTTAATTTTCTAATAGAATTTGTTATTAAAATTTAATCCTAGTGTTGCCTACAATTAAAAGACAAAAATTTCTAAACAATATTAAGAGTGGTAAGATAAAAAGCAATTCTTTAATGAAAGATTTCAGGTGCACAAATATGTCTATATGTGCACACATGATAAAGGCTTTCTACAATTTTTATAAGGTTAATTCATTAGTTTATCTAGCAGGTACATCCAATAGGAGATCAGTTGTCCTGGTAACCCATCCTTGGGTCCACCCCTTGCAGTTGGTCCAGGGGCTTCCTTGCCCTGTTTTTCGTTATATCTCTTCAGTTCTGGTGGAAAACAAGATGTCCTTGTTAGAAATTCTCTTCTTAAGATTAAGATCAAACAGAATTTCAAGAATGTGTTAGAAAAAGTTATCATGTTATTCTAAATGTGAGGAAAGGCAGGAAAAGTACTAGAAATTGTACAACTGTATATTAAAAATCTACAAAGCTAAAAATATACGAAGAAACTAAAAGTGTTTAGGCATCACTTGGAAAAAAATCTGCTACCTTCTTTGGCTCTGTGTATTCATGCCCCTAAAAAACTGAGCATCAGAATATGCCATCATGAACATCAAAGTCACAAATTTTGTCTGTGAAAAAATGCTACAAAGCAAGAAAAACCTGCTCCCATCTAACAGTCAGGGAAGAGAGGAAAAAATCAAGTACATTTGCCTGCAGATACATTTTCCTGCAGATGCATAGCAGTTGAGTTCTGCAATGAAACCCAGTTTTGCTCTCAACAGCACATTTTCCCTATCTGAATCATCAGAGACAGCTCAGACTTTGAACAATGAGTGAACCTTAATCATGCCTTTCAAGTAGATGCCTTCCTTCTGTTCACTGTAAAGAGGTTTCTATCATGGTTAAAAATTCTCCAAAAGGTAGGATAACCCTAGAATGACATGTTAATTACTGATTTCAATTGAAAATTCAGGATGAGAGTTGTTCACTTGGCATCCCTGAAAGTAAAACATAGGTTACTACAGCACTGGGGATCCTCATCTTCAGGCAAGAGCTACATGGGCTTTTTGCTTGTTCCCATTTTCTAAAGTTCAGTAGAGCAGCTTCAGAGCAAGCAAGGAAATATTCTTGTAAGCAAGAGTCCAAAACAAACAGATATTTCTGAGAAAAATATCATTATAACAGTATCTTCTCTTTAATAATCTAAAAATAAAATTACAACCCTGGCCAAGGAGCAAAATATCTACATCCTTCTCCATTTCATATTGGTGATGGGTGTTTGATGGCTTCAGGCACTGGAGATGGAAAGAAGCTGTGTCAAGGTATCTTATCTTGGGGGGCTATTAGTCTCCAACTTGAGATATTCTGCAAGGAAAAGAAGGAAAAGAAACAGAAGAAAATAGTAAGCACTGACATTGGAACCATTTATCACCTACTGTTATGAGGAATAAAAGGATCCTCTTTGAAGATAGTCCATTATCTATTTCTAGCTGGCTTCCTCCTGTCATATTTTCTTGCAGAAATAATAAATTTAGGAAGATCACATTGTGAGAATAAGTACTGCTATATATCTAAGTATATACGTTGTTCTTTTATTTACATTCACTTTTGCCCATTTTCTAGAAGAAACTAGAGGTTTTACATTTGTTATTTGTAGTTTCCTCACACCCATTATTTTTTTCCTCTCAGGCAGAGAAAGGAGAGGTGGTAGTCAAGGAAGCCTGGAATGACATAAAAGAAAATGCATGCAATATATTATTTTCTTACTAGGCAAACTCCAGCTGAAGCAATATCACTTTCTGTTCTGTAATGGCAGGAAAGGATTTCCATTAGGAAATGTATATTTACATAGAATACGTATTCCCCACATAATGTGTGTGTCTATGTGTATGTGGATATGCATTTATATGCATATATACACATATGTGTGCATATGCATGTACATACACACATATATAGGCATTTGTGCATGTTGCTGGTATAGATCCACCTCCTTTAAAAATATTTCATCAATTTTTTACAAATTTACTTAGATTTCAGTATTAAAATCATAATTGTCAATATTTCAAGATAATTTTATGTCCTAACTACTTACTAACACTGTTAAAAGAATAACTTTGCTGATCCTATGATTCTGACAGAGTAGCAATGACAAAGTTGCCAGTGTGATGAGACCTTTCTGTCCCTGAGTGTTTCTTCATCGGCATTTGTATATCACTCCTCAAAGTTCCACTTTTCAGATGCCATCAACTGCTTGGAAATTTACTAAACAAAAACAAGTTGCAGATTCTTACTTCTAGATAAACAACAACTAATACTGAGATTAATTTACACACACATAATTCATTTTGTTCAGGAAACAAAATGAAGATCAAGTGAGGATTTGCCAAATATAATGTCCTACAGAAGGATTACTTTATCTTTCCTTTAAGTCAGAGTATGAAATCAATGTGTTAATCTATTTGAAAAGGAGGATTTGCTTTATCTAGGCATCTTTTAAGATATGAAATTAAATCAAATCTATATTTGTGTTTATAATTATTATTCCTAAGGGTATCTTGGGCAGGAACCCTTTTTCCTAGGATAAAAAATTTAAAAGAGCAAAGAGTGTACAGGGCATAATTCCCATTGAATTTTCCATCAAAATTTATTGCGCAAATAAATTAAGGGCAAATCTACAGCACTCTTCTGGACTCCTTTTCAAATATTCTCCCATATCTATATTTTTTTTCCAGCTTGTAGGGAATTTTTTCTGTGTTCTTTCAGTTAATGCATGGCAGCACCATGCAGAGACTTCCTGCCTTCTCTCACACACAAACATCCTGCCTGCAACACCACCAGCAAACTCCACCCATAACCCAGAGTACGACTGAACAGTGGCCTTGGCAGTGATTTGTCTTTTATAAGGACTCAGGTGTTATAACCTCTGTGTCAACAAGGTTCTTGGTAAAAGATCTGCCTTCTCTCTAAAACAGACTTTGAAGTAGCTTTTAGAGCTCAGAATGAGGTAGTTCTAGGATATTCAGAATTTCCTTTAGACAGAATAAAAAACTCTGCACTTACAACCTTGCATGGATAGCATCTCATCCTGCCCACCTATGTCCAGATAAAAGCAGCCATCTCCTCACCTCCTGTCTCGACACAATCTTAAAAATGCATGGATGTATTTAAAATTTTAAATTGATTTTTCTAATTTCCATGTGCATCTCAAGATGATGCAAAGAACAGAGTTGTTTAATTGAAAGTAGGCTTCCTAAATTGAATTTCAAAATTTTTGAGTGGCGTTTTAGGAAAACATAACCAAGTAACCAAGTTGCAGTCTAAGTTTGTTGAAGTAGCCTCTGTGGCTGTGCTGAGAGTTCTGTAAACAAACTGGGGAGCAACAGGAAACAAAACATCACAGACCTGAGGAGATGAAGAGGAGGCTGAGGTGTATTTCAGGTGGTTTTTCAGCAGGCATTGCTCCATGGCTGCTCACAGTGATCCCAGGGAGGAGATGGATCCTTATGCCACACTAAGATATCACAGTGATATCTTTCTCAGTTGATTTAAATGTATGGTTTGCTGTTGTCAGTAAAGATCCCTTGTAAATTTATCACTACAGAAATACTAGAATTGTCTTTCTTTTACTAAAAGGCTTTTATTTTCTTTATTTCCTTTATTTCCCTTATTAGGAATAGTATTATATTGTATCACACATTTCCACCCATTAAAAATTCATGGTACTTATAGCACAAAATAATGCTTTTTGAAAGTAGCCATATTTTGCTATCTGATTTTTGTTTTAATCAATAAAACTTACTGATGTAGCATAAACAATTTCCTTGCTCTGGCTGTGTGCCTTTAGGACCAGACATGAAAGTCCAGATTTCCTCATCTTTACTAAACCATGACTGTATTTGTACACTATTCGTTCCTGAGAGTGTGACAAAAATTCAATAAAATTGGAAAAAACTGTCAAGAATTTTCATTTCTGGTATATAGTGTATTCTCAGCCCATCTAAATCAGTAGTAAATGAAGTATAAAGATTTCCCCTGTAAGACTGGAGTTAACTACTGCAAGCTTTACATCCAATGACTATTTGCCATTAAGAAAACAGTGTTTCTGCCCAAACCTGACAATATTTTCTGTCTGAACACCATTTTCTCCATTTTAATGATTAAAACAATGAGTAGGTTGTCTGATATTTTACAGATTACTAGTCTAATCTGCATGTAACATTTAAGATAGACCCTTTATTGTAATATGAAGGCTGCCAAAAGTTTATCTGTTAATGTTATTGTGAAATCATGGCATTTGCTTGGCTTAGAATGTGAAAGCACTTAAATGACACATCTCATTTTTCTTTCTGTCACTACCTCATTTGAAATTAGAATAGTAGATTAATTGCCCCTTTAATGACAAGTGCTTGCCTAGACAAAGCTAGGATGAGGGTTAGCAGTGTGCCAGGCAATTTAGGTAGTCAGCAAACCATGAATTTCACACTGACAGTGCTAGAGGAATTAATCACATATATATTTCCTTTTCTTTCCTGTATTCAAAGTAATGATTATTTGGGTTACTTCAGGACTTTATTTTCCCAAGAATGTGCAGGGTTTTTAGTTTTACCTTCTGTGCTCAAGAACATGTTTGGCTTTGGCTTTCCTTTTTTTTTTGCCCTCAGGGACCATGCCACTTCCTATTTTGCCTTTTTTTTTTTTTTCTCCCATCCCTGTTATTCAATTCAGCATGATGGAGGGATCTGTGTGACTGGATTGCCTTTGGCAGGAAGGTGCTTTAGATATAAGGCCAGGAAATAAAGCCAAGCACCAGTGCTTGAGCTGCTCTGTGACAATACAAGGGGCAGTAACACATGCTACTTGTTTGCTCTTGTATCATTTTACCTTTGCTAGTTCAAAATTATCCTTATTACAGTCAACAGAGCTCAGTATCAGGTGGATAACTCAAGAGACAAAATTGAGAGATATTGGTGCTTTGTTTCAAGGTCAGACGGCTGACTGAGAAATTAATGGGAAATTCTTTTCATGTTCCCAGCAAAGAATTTTCATGGAATTAGGCTATGAAGAAGGCAAGCTTTTATCCTCAGCAAAAACTCTGCAAATACAATATCCTCCCAAAGTCTTTCTCCCTCATTCACTTTGTTCTTCAGCAGCAGCACAGTCTGGCCTGCTGTGCCTGCTTGTGAAAATGACTGTGATGGTGCTCGCTGACTGTCAGTGTGAATGGCAACGTTGCCCTTGTTTTCCTTAGAAGCATGAGGTATTTAATTTAGGTGCCCCTGCTAGCTCCCAAGCACAGAAGCTGCAGTCCACCTCTTATTTTGTTATTCTTGTTTATGTTTGATAGGCAGAACAGGCATCTCTTTCCTGAGGGGCTCTCTTTCCTCTCTCAGAATAAGGGCAGGGAAGAGTCAAGGAGACTAAATCACACCTCAGCTATTAGGAAAGGTGACGTTTGATCTTCCCAGCCAAAATATATGTCATGAGTAAACTTGGAGGCAATTCCACTACATGTGTTCCTTGAGCAGAGCTGCTTAGGGCACAAGATGTGTATCCAGAGCATGCGCAGCTTTGAGAAGCAGTAGTAGTACATTTCATAGAGGGAAAGATGCTCTAAACTGATCAACTGGTTAAATAAAATTCTCTGTCTCTACAGATAAGTATGAGCCCTGACGGAGAACTTCAAATTTTGTTTGAACTGTTTTTCAAAGCCTCTTAAAAGTGGGGTTATTGCATCTGTAGATTGTCTGTATATAAGTAAAAAGCCTGGAGAATGGACTTGGACATGTGCAAACACTTTATCACAGTGTTCATCTTCAGTGCTACCTACCATTCTCTCATCTCTAAAAGGACAACAGTTCTCATATTTGGAAGAAAACTGGTGGCTGGCAACATCCTCTTGGCTTTGCTGTATGCTTTTGCATTTTTATTCTTTTAACAATACCTTTTAATAACACCTTGCCTGTAAAAGAGTGCTTGCAGATCCAATTCTAGGTTTCTTGTATAAGTCTTAAGTGTATCTTCCTAAGAAACAAAGTAAATTATGTTGGGTGTTTGAACATAAGAGTTCTCTTCAAAATTCAGTCCTATTAATTTCTTTCATGACTTTATTGCACCTAGGCATCATTGGCATCAATTTCCATGGAAAGTGGAGGATGCATAAGTAGTTTGTACCTTCTGAATGGCTATAACTTCACAGATGTCTCGAGTTACGAGATTTTACAGTGATTCAAACTTTTAGAGTAAAAATTCAGACAAGAAACATAGAAATTAATAAGCCAGATTCACCACTGGGGTCTCTATTGACTTTGAGGGAAAGATATAAGGGGCAACTTTGGCCCATCTTATTAAAATAGTAGCCCAGGTGTTCCTGGTGAGTAATTCAGGAAGCTTTTTTTAAAGTTCAAAGAACTAATAACTTCAGGATCTTTAATATAAATTCTAATACAATTACTATTTAATCCCTTTTAATGCATTTCAGTTTCATTAATTTGAAAGCCCTGATGCTATCAGGAGCCTACCTACTCTTGGTCCCTGAAGTAGTTTCCTTATCTGAGGATGCAGTGTCACTATCTGATACCTCCTCATTCACCAACTCTATTGTTCTGCTTCAGTTTAAGCTTTCTCACTTAATATCAGCATGATATAATTGTGCCATAGGTGACAAATACATTATTCCTTATTGTTATACTGAACTTCCTGTCTTAATTACCAAACTCATTTTTCCTCCATATCCCACTTGCTCATTACTCATTTTCAATTATGATACAGATTTCCCTTAGACTTTAATTACTTCTTGTGCTTAAAAGGATAAATTAATTTTCTTATTAACCCTTTGACATCTCATTAAGATCACTGAATAGGACAATTCTGTTTTCTCGTGGCAGGCCATCCACATTATGTCAGTTTGCAAATATACTAGGCGGCTTCGAAGGATTTTGCTAAAAACATTAATAGTTCCTCCTGGTGTGGCATCAGCATCTGTGTCATATGAAATTTTTTACTTTCATAGAGCCACCATTTAAACTGGAACTGTGTTTATCCCTGTGTGACACGGAGGAAACATTGGCTTCTAACATTAGTGCTGTTGTGTTTACTTTGCTCTTTGAGTTTAATTTGCACTGAGTTTCAAAAGTATTTATAGGATGAGGGAGAGCACAAAGGATCCCCTTTGAGCTTGGACTGGATTCTGATAGGATGGGTATCAGACCGAATGAGAATTCAAGGTTTCCCTCCCTTCTGCATACAGGAGCTTGTACCACTGCCTGTTTATGGACGATGAAAATAACATCCCTTCAAAGGCTTTAAAAGGACTCCCATGTTCCAATTCCTCCTTATCTTTTGGTACACAAATCTCTACATGTTGTTAGACAATTTTATCACCATAAATTTGATATTACAATTTGTAAACCACTAAATTTTTCTCATTGAAACAGACCAAAATTGCTCAATGTTTTGGCTGAGTTGTGCCTTCTGCAATATTCCCAGCGCTGTTGCCTCCTTGCTCCTTTGGCCCTTTTGGATTCCCCACTGCTTACAGCTTTGTCCACAAGCTGCAAGCTCCCTGTGGGTTATGTGCCCCAGCTTCACTCTTCTGTTTTCTTGCTTTCCTGAGACTTCTAGACCAAGGCAGCTCCTCTTGATCCCTGTTGATTCACCAAATGTGTGAATGTGAGTCACTGACACAGAACTGTCAATGCAGCTGAGAAGATATTAATTCCTGATGCAAAGGAGAATTGTGAAATGAAAACCTTGCAACAATTAAAATGCAGTTACTTTATTAAGACATCATAGAACTAGAAACAGTAAATATTTCATGTATCTAGCTGGTTTCAGTGCCTAGGGCTAGCTGCATGTTTTTCTGCCTATCAGATCTCCACTCACTGGAGACTTTCACATCTGTTTTTTAAGAATGATCTGTCCCACATACAAGTCACATATTGGGTTTGTTGAATGCTATTAAGCATCATACAGATGAGCACTGATTAAAATGAGCAGATTTGGGGCTAGAATGGGATGAAATATGCATGGAAAAATTGTTTTATAGATTAAAAATTTATTTTTAAGTGTCTTACAGAAACATCTGGTCTCAATTGGGAAAAAATATTATTTTGATATTTCTTTGTGGCACAAACAGCTGTCGTCTCAGAAGTTCATTTCCCTTTAACAAATATAGCAATGGAAATCCTAGGCAGGACTTGAAATAATTATGACATTTGATTTAGGCCAATGCAGAAGCATGTCTACAGAGCTCAGCTCTCTGAAAGAAATAATGAGGTGATTTAGTGATATTAAGCTTACAAAAATACTCAGGATATCTGTTATTTGATTTTGGATGGTTGGAACAAAAAGGCTGGTATAAGGGTACTGGAGACACAGTCAATTATTCCCTATCAAACTCAGAAACATATAAAGTGAAAAGTATTTCCAAATAACACAGTATATACATGGATAAAATCTAACTGAAAAACTTTTATTACAAAACACAGGATCCAGTTACTGGTTTTGCCTTTGGAACAAACACTGAGGGAAAGATTGATAGAGACATTCCTCTAGACAAAAAATGGGATAAAATGATGAGACTTTTACCAAAGATAAGTTGTGCCATACTATTCTGTTATCTTAAATACAAAAGCGACTAAATAAAAGTGATCTAAAATAAGAAAAATTAAAAAAAATCAACCCTCCCTCCCAACCAAAAACAAAACCAAAACCTTCCAACAAAACACCAAAACATTTAGTGGATATGTGTCACAGGAAAATTTGTTAGTTAAGCAGTTTTGTTCAGCAGAACACTGTTATCATGAGTAAAATCTGGGGGAGGTGTTGGCAATGGACAGTATTAAATAGTAAAAGTTTCTCTAGGAGGGGAAAGTTTGACCTCCTTTTTTCAGTAATGAACCTGGTAAAAGCAAAAAAAGGATCAAGGGATACCACTGGTCTTTTCAGATGATGTGGGCACTGCCAGAGAAAAAGAGAACCAGAATATTATACAGAAGGAGTTGAGCTGGAGGACTGGAGTCAAAGGAATGAAATTCCCTATGGTAGAACAAAGTGCACTTGAGGACCAATGAAAAAAACAAGATGACTGTGCCAAAATTCCTGCTGCTGGCACATTGCCATCTAGATAACAATATCCATGTTGTTAAAACAATGTCTATGTTCATATCTATTGCTATGTTTTGAATGATATAAAATTGTAAGCTCTTTATTTCCTAGACTACCTTTTCCCTTGCAGGTTTGAGGCTTGAACCCTAGTGTGCAGTTTGTAAAAACTATTCATACTACTTAATCCTTAACAATAATATGATCCTTTTTAGAACAAATGATGAGACTGATTACTGTGGCTTGAATTTTGCATTCGTTTTACAACTGCCTTATGGAACTGGCAAAAAAATGGTTTTAAATCAATGCAATTTGTTTTCCCCCTGGTTCAAAACCATAGTCTAGTCTAGAGGTCCAAAACGATAATCAAGCTTTTATATATTGCAATTATAATTTTATCATAGAGATCTTGAATTTCTCTTTAAAAAAAACCCCACACATTCCTTTGGCATGTTAAATACAGTCTAAAGGTACATATAGTGATATTGCCAAATACAGTTTCCAAAACCACATTTCCCAAACCCTGCATCCCCAGGTTCTTAGAAATGACATTCTGTAATGAACTGTAGGTACTTTTTGATTAGCATAGGGATGAACATTCTTCTGTTTATCGTTTTTCTTGCACCAATGTGACATCTCTGCTGATTACTCATGGTTAATTTGCAACTGATAATCAGTCTAGTTTCTTAATAAACTTCTCATTAAGAGGCTGGAGCTGTCACTTTACCTCCATGTTACTCTTCCAAAGTATAATCTGTGACCATTATGCAAAAGAAAGGACTGCTGGACGTCACACATGTCATTTGCAATCATGTACAAAAGCTTTAAAAGGAGCTTGTTAAGTAAATGCCCTTCATAAATCATTACTGTAAAATGGAAAGGTATAACTAATCACCATATTTCCTCCCTGTTGCTGTATTTGGCTTTTTTGAGGAGGAGGCATGCTCAGCCAGTAGACATTTTAAAAGATCTTTACAAAATGCTTTCCAGGATCTCCCTGAACTTCTCATGCTTTGCTTATACCACAGCAAAACCAGCAATTTAGTAGTAGAGAGGCTCAAGCCGAGTCACCTGGAAGATGCTTTAAGATGCATTCTGAAACTGTTGGCTCCAGGAAAAAGTGATATGATTAAGTTTTGATGCCCAAGAACTTATCTAGCACCAACTGGTCCAAAGTAAATTTTCAAATTAACATCCTGAGCCCAGAGTAAGACAGAAGTAATTCAATGTTGTCTGCAGAGAAATAAATTGCAGCTATTTGTGTTAGTTCATACTACAAAGGAATAAATACATGCTTATGGATAACTGTCACACTTCAGGGGATGTGCAGTTGCAGTAGAAGTTAGGTTGAACTAGTCTGTTAATATTGCTTTCATTGCCAGTGTAAAAAACAGTCTTTGGAATAGAGTTTTCCTGAATAAAATTCTTTAGTTCAGTCTTCTGAGCAACTATGTGACTCTGAAATCACACCCCAGGTTCTACCAGTCATGTGTTTTGACAATCCTTCATGAAGAAGGAAAAATTAAACCATGAGAGTTGCAGTGAGATTTGAAGTTGAGACACAGTACTTTGAAGGATTTCTTTTTGGAGATGGCTTTTTTTTTTTTTTTCCAGCTGAGTGGGTTTCATCTTGACAGGGACAGCATAAGTAATAATAAATACAGAGTAGGGCTTTGAAAGAGAATTAAAGATAAAATCAAGAAGACAAGCCAGCCATAAATAATCAAAAAAAGCCTTCCTCTTCTGCAAGGGATCCCTGCCTCTGTGTTTCCTATGCATACACTCTATACATTCAGAAACCCTCAGTAACAGCACGTCACTATTACTTTCTCCCCGAGAAATATTTGTGACAGAGTTACTTCTAAAACATACATTCATGATGTTTACTCATTGTCTTGCTTCCAATCATGATTTTTAAGCTGGTTAAGGAAAAAAAAAAAAAAAAAGTCCCAGATTCAAGAGGGTTGTTTATTCCACAAGGTCATATGGTGCTGCAGCAGCAAGTTGCAGTGCCTGTATCTGAGCCATGACCAGACAAATGGTATCTTTAAGACCTGCTTATGCTTTGGCTTATGTGAATCTTCCTTTCTTAAATTATCTAGAGAAGCTCATTTCTAGTGTGCTCACATAAATTAAATGCTGCATCTCTTTATCTAACCTAAATTTGTTCTTTTAATGTCTAGCTACTGCTTTCTGAGATAAAGATTATTTGCCTCTGAAAAGTTTCTCCATTTGTTCCTTCTGTATCTTCCCGAAAATGTATGTATGGTAAAAATTACCAAACAAGCAAAGAAAAAGAAAAGAGAAAAAGCACAAGACAATAAAGTATTCAGGATCTGTAGATTGTAGTAAACTAATTCAAAGTTTTCCCTCTTTTGTGTTTATGATGACTTTGGGGAAATTGTCACAACGGATGTCGGCGGGAAATACAGCTTTATGCATTAGGACAATGTGTGAGGTGATGACATTCCATGCTTTTCAGGAACTACAAAACATTCGACACAGAAGTGCATTTCAACATCTCTTATTTTCTCTCAGGGATTTTCAGGTGATAGGACACCAACATTTATTTTTAATAAAGTGTCTTAGGAACAGAAAAGCTTTCTTTTAGAATTGTTCTCAGTAGTTGTTCTTCCTGTTTTACCATTATCCTGCTGTGCACTGGCCTTTCCATGTTTTTTATTTTACATTATTTAATTCCATTTTTATTTACTTTTAGCAAATATCCTTTAGGGTTTTATCAAAACATCCGCTCACAAAATGAAAGCTGATAAAAATGATTGTAAAATACTACAATACGCTATTTCTCTTTACGTTGTAAATTAAAATGTTTAACTTGGGAACAAGATTCTTGTCTAGTTCCATATGTTCTTTGATTGTGGCTATAAAATAAGCTAATTATTTCCAGAAACCAATTGCTTTTCATTAAGAAACAATTGCAAAGATTCAATTGTCTATGAGTGTGTTGCAAAGATATTTTGACTGGATTAAATTTTTAGTTACACACCATCATCAAGTTCCTGTCACATTTCAGTGTTATTGATTTGAAACAGAAGTGGAATTTTGATATCATTTATTCTGCACTGCATGTTGTGTAATTATTCAGATGCTTCATTTTCATTTGTGCTTTCCTACTTGTTTTAAATGTTATTACTTGCTTCAATGCTTTTTCATTTTAGTGAATACACTGATAAATATTTCTATCAATTGCAGATGTGATTTTTGCATAAGTAACTGAAATCCTACTACCACGGTTTAATACAATATTAGACAGCAGAGGAACTTGTAGAAGCAGTTAGAAAGTCTATGCATGTGTTTGTTTATTGAGTTACGTAAAAAATGCTCTAAAGGGATTGTTTGAGCAGAAAAAAGGACATTAAAGTTGTTATTTTCACTGTCAGATTTTTAGACGCCCTCACTGTGGGCAAAGTGCTATCACAGTCACTCCAGTTTGCCTGTAAACCTCAGTTTCCTTTTTATTCTCCCAAGGAAAGGATGAGCATTTCTGTGTGCAGTGGGACTGACACGGCAACTGCCCCAGCTGCAGAGGAAAGGCTGTGCTTCAGGTTACCCTGAAATATAAATCTCCAAACTAGAAACATCTCTTGGATATCTTCATGCATTTTGTGCTTTTTTCCTCATTGAGACTGGGATTTAATATGGGGAATACTGATGCCTTTTCCTGGTCTTAAAATCAAGAGTCATGCACAGTTAGAAGGGGAAAGGGATTTTACCTTGGTATTTATTTTAAGGATCCTTAGGTGCACACATCCAGGTCATATGCATCGAAATGCACCCTGCTAAAATGCCTACCCAAAAGATCTGGTATAGCATTATAGGTTTTACTAATTAGCAGATCTATCAAAGATTCCCCAATGAGAGGCTCGAGTGAGCCCCCCTCCCCAAGGAGCCTTCCCCTGGATGGTTCTATCTTGGTTCTATCTATTCTCCAGAATGTGTTCTGGAGAGGACCTTGGGGTCTGGGGCACACTGATCCCTAACTATGAAGCTTCTAAAATGTTTAGCCTCTCAGCTTGACAAACAAGTCCAAGAATGTAGGCAAAAAGCACTAGGAATACAGAAGTTGTAAAAAGGTATAACAGGGGTATAAAAGAAAAGGCAAATAATCTTCATGGCATCAATACAACATTGCTCCATGAGCAGCCATTTTAAAATCAGTGGGAGTATTTCAATAACAAACTAACAGACTCAAACTTCCAGCTCAGGTCCCACCTTCCTTTCCAAATTCAGTCACAGAGAGGAGTTGTCTGAATAATTGTAAGGTGGACCTTATTATTACTACTGCTTTTTTCCTCTCCATTTTTCAGACCAATAAAACAACACAGTGAAAAATTTAAAATTTCCACTGTATTCCCTACTTCTGCCTCTCTTATGGGGCACTTGCATGGTTGGTAGGAAAAGCAGTGGGGAAAGTATATAACCTTGAAATGGATAAAATAAATATTACTGAAGAATTAATTTGTTTGAATGAAAGTTCATTCTATATACAAAACTGGATAATGTTACAGCGGGGATTACTGTAACATGCCTATATCCAACCAGGAGTCCCATGGAAAAGAAATATATATGGACTGATTCTTGCTAGATGTTTCAGAGACGTTTATTTCTCCAGCCGCATGGCCGGGATCTGCCGAGGAACCCTCACAGTGCGGGACCAAGGATCCCTGCCTGCACAGGGAAACACAAACCAACCCATGGGGAACAAGGCTGACCAGGGGCAGGGAAACCCCGTGCCTGTCCCCTCAGGGCCCCTCTCCCAGGACCACATGGCGGGGGGAGGAGACCCCGACAGGATAACACTTATTTCAATTTTCCATGGTGATATTTACTTAGGAACAGAAAATGCTTTCAAAAAAACTCTGGGTGGAGGTGCTTGTGGAAGTAGCACAAGGGTCACTTTGTGTCCCATCATACACAGGATTTAAATATATTAGAAACCCACCCAGGGGCTGTTGCCATCAGTAGAGAGGCAAGTGCACCTTTTGATGGCCACAAGACAGGAACAGGAAGATCCTTCTCGTTACTCATCTGTCCACAGCTAAATATTGTTCAATGAGGGCTGTGAGATAGACGATGGCCACAGAACTCTGCTGGGAATCACCCAGGTACTGACTGACCCTCAACAATGGCACAGCAGAGTGTTTGTGCCCAAGTTTCGTGTATGTGATCTTCAGAAACACTGCAGGAACAGAAGCCTAATGCACGAGTTTCCCTTGTGGATCTCACCCTTTTGATATCATACTTTAGCATATTATAGACCTCATGTCTATTAAGTATATATTAATTATATAACACATAGTAGTCCAGAAACAAAGAATTACAGGCTCAATACTTATTATTCATGTAGATGATTATTTTTAACTCAGTGGAGGGTATTATAGTATAATCATTAATTTCGTTTGCTTTTCTCTTCCCAAAAGGAAGTCTTCACAGCTAGCAAGGAAGAACTGTTTTCAGAACATCACTTGGTAATACTTTTCATTTCCTTTGCATATTTTAATGCAATCAGCACAGCTTACATCTGTGTAGCAATCAAATTACAAAATCAACATAATCCAATGAAATGCTGAAGAGACAAATAATCAAATTCAGATTAATATTAATTGCTGTAGTTTCTGCACCTGGATTTAAAAAACAAAACCAAGAAAACCACCACATAGAACTTTCTCTATTTAATTGCAATGTTTTAAGTAAAAAAATCCCAAACAACAAAACTAAACCAGAAAAATACCCATGACCCCTCTCCCCACAAGATCCAAACCCAAAACCTCATTTGATCTATTTTTTCCTTCTGTTATGAACAGGTCTTGTCAATATACAGATTTAGATATATATTCCTCGTATCCCAGTGAATCTATTTATAATTTTTCCTTTCCCTTGCAACTTTTATTAACTAATTACCTGTGGTGGCCAATTGACCTGTGGTACAAGAGACAGAGAGAGTTCTTGGTAACAGTCTCTGGTGCCATAGACTTAGCAGTTATGGTGAGGGCAAGAAGCCTCTCTGAGGATGCTGTGCTCAGCTATGGTAATGTACCCCAGTTATGCTTCCCTGGTTGGCTCCTGGTGTTAGCCACAGCCCTGTACTTAAGCCTGAGCTGTCACACGCTTGGGGTCGGTCATTTGCCTCTAGAACCCTTCACAAGTTGTAGCAGTAAACTGCTTTCTGAGGAGATCTAAGTAAGGACCCTTCTCAACTCCTTGCCAACAGCTTAATATTACTGGAGCCATCCCTGCATCTGTGTGCTCATGAATGTGAGCCACAGAGCCAGCAGGGAACCCAGTAATAATTGCACATCTTTAAGATGGAAATATTATCCTTATTTGACACAGCCATGGATTCCTACTGAACATTTGCAGTTCTAGTTATGGAACTAAACTAGGATTAGTATATCCATTACTGAAGCAGGCCCCAATGTCAACAGGGTTCTTATTTTCACTTGTTCACAGCACGAACAGTGAACACAGAAAGCCCAGCAAATAAAAAATAAATTACCATTTCCAGTTGTCCTCCCCAGAGGTGTCTTTACCCTTCCATTAGAAAGCAGCTGCACACAGAATTAATTTAACATTGATCCTTGTGGGTCCCTTCCAACTCTGAATATTCTGTGATTTTGTGAAGTAACTGCAAGGGGTGGGATCTCCAGAGAGAAATGAGCTCTTGAGGATGGGGGCAGAGGCCTAGTGATGCAAATTTAATAGCTACAAATGGAGAAAATCACTACTCTGGTAGCAACTCATGCATTTTAGTTTTCTGCCCTCATTCATACATCCTCTTTGGCTGCATCACATGCCTGATGAGGTGTGTATGCTGTTACACACAGTTTTCCAGTGGGAGTTTCACAGGAAAAAGGTGCAAATGGGAAGCTGGAGAAATGTCACTTTTCTGAAAACAATAGCTAAAAGAAAAAAGTCTTACTGTTTGTTTGGACTGCAGCCATCAGGCTGGTTCTGCAGGTTTTGCAGCCTAAGCACAAGCTGGACTCATTCTCCCATTCTGACTTGCCTCTCCTTCACCCAAAGCACAAAGCCAAGCATCTCATTGTTTTGTACATTCTACCAAAAGTTTACCAGCTAAGGCAAATGGAACTTTAATATTGTGCCAAGATTTAACAGTGGACTACGCTGACAGAGTGTTTTCACTGTTACGTAAGTTCCTTACAGAAGTAGGAGACAGCAACTGTAATTAAAGCATAATTGGATACAAGATGCTTCTTACACAGACAGAATGTGAGATGTAGGAACAGGACTTTGCTTCTTTAACAAGAGCTTCCACTAGTCATTTAGGTCTCCCTTTGAACTAAAGGAATTGGCTGCAGGTATTATTACATCTTCTCTCATTTAATTACCATTGGAATTCAGACAAGATGATAGCAAGTAATTGAGAAGTTATCAATTACTACATTGACACACTTGTGACCACTGAGATCTCCCAGATAACTCTAAATTTGGAGAGTTTAGGTTTCAGCAGTTATTCAGTCATAAAGTAGTATTAAAAATTGCTGAAATACGTACTTCTAGTACCAGTGAGATTCATAATAATAACCCAAAAATGTTAAAGTGCAAAGTTAATTTGGATATTGAATTTCAAAATCAGGCAGAACTGTCAATGGTCAAGTGGTAAAACAGATGTATTTGCTCTCTAGTCATTACAGTTAACCTTCTCAATTACACACAGAGCACACAAAGCAAGAGAACTGCAAATATTGGAGTGGTCCTTTCTTTCAAAAGAATGACTTTAAAAGTGACGAGAAAGCTTCATGATCAAAGCAGAAGGATTTGATGTTGTGTTTTCAATGCTAAGATGCCTCTTGACATTGCCACTTAAGTTTGAATACAAACATATTCAGCATAAGAGAGAAACAAGAGTTTGTGACTGTGAAAACTTGAAACAAACAGAACACAAATGTGCAGGGCAAATTCAAACTTCCTTTCAGTTGGCAGCACTGTGAGTGCAACACTTCCTAGGACACAGGTCCTTCTTCTTTGTGCTTGAGGACCTTCCAAATCACCTCTCTCCTTTCCATGATGGGGCTGCAAGTGAGAAGAGAATACGGGAGTTTCAAAGCTTTCCTGATAAGATTGTTTCAGTTCTATAATAATTTTCATCTGGACAGAACAAGTGTAAGGCATAGGAGTGCCAGGTCCTGACCTATGCAAACAAATTCATAAAGGCATCTTATATGTATTAATAATGTTAAGACAGACTTTATATAATGACAGAAGGTCTTTGAAAATAGCATAAAAAATTAAAAGTTCTTATCATAAGGTCTGTGTCAAATGTCAAATTATTAATGGGCATGCATGAAAAACAACTTAACAGCTGTGCAACCTGAAGGTAGAAACAGCTTCCTTGAAAGGTTGTCAGCTTTGGGATTCAGTCACAGTTCAGTCCAGGTTCTCAACATCATCTCTGTGTATTTAAGCACCAAAGACATCCCTGAGATCTCAGCCTTCTGTAGACCACTGCACTGTAGTTGAGAGACTGTAGAAGTCTCTCAATTTCTGCATTTACAGAACAAGACAGAAGGCCAGTAGCACCATTACTCACCCATGTACTGTAGTGCCTGCTGGACTGCAGACAGCTGTCGGTGAGGCCTTGTGCAAAATTGTATTAACACCATTTTATTAATATTTACTATCATTATTATTGGACATTATTATTATAAAAAATACTGGTTGCCAAAGGAGTGAGGCCCTGGGGGTTTGGTAAAACCAGCCCTAAAAATAATAGCAATTATCCAACCTATGAGAAATGTGTTATACTGTAAATTCAGATGTGACACTGCAGACCACTGACAAAAGCACACAAGACAGAGAGGTTGCCTTGCACTTTACTGATCTGACCCTTGCTTTTCTGACTCAGCCTTCTCCCTTATCACTGTGGGCTAGGTGGTGATCAGCACTGCTCTCTGGGTCTAGTCAGGGCTGTTGGATGGGGTCTGCTCCTCTGGTCTGGGTACTGTGTGAGAGCATCCCTGTTTGGTGAGGGCACTGCTCATCTTCCATCCTGGACCATCCATCCAGCTCATCTTCCTTTCTGGAGCAGTCGAGTTTTGCTGCTCCTTGACACAAAAAAGACATCAAACACCTGCTCTTGCTGCCTGTGGATGTGTAAATCAATTTGTACAAATGTAGTTGTGCCTGCATAAGCAGTTGACACTTTCTCCTGGGTATATGAAACTCAAAGGAACCACATGTAAGAGCAGAATCGTTTGCACTGTGACATCCTCCCTGGTTAGACAGCTGGTCAAATTAATTTTTAAATAATCTTTCTGACTGGCCTGAAGTGTTGAACTAAAAGGACAGCAGCTCCTATCCCTTACATAATGCTTTTCATTTTTCAAGCTATTTAATAAATGTAAAAACTGAAACTACTCCTTCAGGTACCCTTGTAGGAATTAATCCTTTATACTTTTATTGTGTCTGACACCTGATGTTCTCAAAGTATTTTATGTAATTAATGAATAAAGATTCATGCATTTTCTGTGTACAAAGCCTTAGAGGGCCAACTGAGTTTTAGAGCACGCACAACTTTAGAAAAAATCAGCAGGGTCTCCCTTGCATAGCAAAGGGAAATAAGGGTGATCTTCATTGATCTTCATGAACCTTTACTGAGATATCAAACTTTACAACTTTCAGGAGTCAAATCTTGTGCCCTTTTTTTTTTTTTTTTTTGCAAGAGGACAAGTTGAAGCACAGAATGATGAAACAAATAGCTAATATCTGAAAACAGGCTTCCCATTGACCCATATAGCCTTGCCTGTGAGGCACAAATTTGTCCTCTGATGTGGGACAGGGACACTGTTCCTGTCCTCATCAGTGAGGTCTCGAAGGACTGTGAAGAGTCTCTGTGCCACAGGATATTATGAAAAGTCCCCATATTCTCTCCTACCATCATTTTATCACCAACATGATACTGGGAAGTTTCTTTAGCTCCTGCAATTTCCCCCAAAATGATAAATAATGTAATGAATTTAGAGTTCTTGCACATGTTGAAATGCCTTTGATCAATACCAGTTTAAGAAAAGTTTAAATTAAATATGTTATATTGCATACACTTCTAGATACAAAATGGTAAAATATAACTGGTGAAAAAATTGCAAGGAATATGGTTCTACTTGGAAGCACACATAGACCACACAGGTAATCTCTGAAGCTGAAGACATAGAGGGCAGTGTGAAAACTGGAACAGTGACAGAAGTCCACCCTTCTCGTGTAAAACAATAAAACACTTGTCTTGGAGTGGGACATAATAGACCAAGCCCCAAACTACTGACTTTTCTAGGAGATTCTGTGCACCATGGTGATGCAACAGAGCCCCTGCTGATAACGTGGCAAGCCACACAGATTGTTTTGCTTGTGCAACCCAGTTCTAAACCCTAACAACAAAAGAAGCCTATAAAACCCTTTTCCATGCAGTTAAAAGTTTTCAGAGCACTTCCCAGGCTTGATGCATTGCTGAGATGGTACAACATGCCTCATTACACTGTGACACTGTGTCAGCAGCACAGATTGCCATTAGCTTTCTCCCTCACTTCCCAAGTACAGGACTGAAACTCAGTGGCACTGTTTTCTTACAGGAAATTGAAAAAGAACATAAAAGGAAACCAAAATCACTAGGCACACTGGAAGGGATGGTTTGTTTCCCATCTAGGATGCACAGCAGAAAATATTTCATTTTTTAAGCAGATGTCTCCAAGTTGCATGCTCCTCTCAACATCCCTGCTATCAGAAACAAGTGTGTAACACAGCTGCTGGTTCACCCTTCATACAGGTCGCAAAAGTAGGACAGGAGCAGTGTGAGATATTCAGTGCATTGATAGGAGGAGAGGAATCAGGCCTGTACTTCACTTATATCCAGTTACCTTCATCTGCCTAACATCAGACTCTCTCAGGTCTACTATCATTTGCGAGTGAGAAAGGACACAGACAACATTTACACCTCAAACTTTGTCTCATAGCTTTGGGATTTGTGATATTCTTGCATAAGCCTACCTACCTGCTGAGCAGTAATCATTTGACAGGGGCTGGGAAGGAGTTAGAAGTTTATCTCTTACTGCTCCATCTTGTTTTGAGAACAGCCTGGCAGCGGAGGGGGCATCAAGAGTGGCACCAGGAAGACTTGTGAAATGCTGCAAGACTTGTGGCAGCAGGGACCTCCCTCCTGCTTACATCTGAGCACAAGGAGATGTGGCATTTTTGGGAGTACTGATTAAGAAAGGCAGTCATTACAAGCATGTGAATAATCAGTGTAACTGCATTTTAAATAAGGCACAGGAAAAAATGAAATTATAATTACACTAGCTAGAGCCATCAGTTGATAGCACTACCAGGAGCCTATGTTCTTTGAGGACCCAGTTAACAGCGCTTGAGTGAGGGTGAGTTTTAATGATTTTAACTTTCCCATCTTAAATAGTGTCACTGGTCAGACACTTGAAGCTCAGAAGGTACTGAAGCATCCTGCTGAGTAAGGATTTGACTCACCAGTTCCTCTGGTTAACTAACTGGGATGTGATCCAGCCACAGAAATCTGACAACATTTTGATGGCCTAATGTCTGAGAAATTAATTCCTCTGATGTCCAGCCTCACAACTGGCCATGCCTGCTTGCTATGCACAAAAATCCCCCTTCGGTATTGGCAGAGGCCTCCCAGAGTACCTAACAGAGAAGGCAAGCAGTTTGTTGGAGATTCAGTGATCAAAGTCTATTCATGTTAGCAAGAACAGGTATGGATAATACTGGCACACATATATACCAAGAATATTTTCACAGTTCTGAGTGCCCTTTCACCCTAAGTCAGGGCAGTCTCAAGAAATTCAAATGTCTTCTTTGCATTTGGCTGTTTCTAAGTGTTGAATTCCTCTTATGCTACAGTGAAATCATTTTCTCTTCTGGTTTTGCCCTCTGCCAAATATATGTTTCTTTCCATTGCCAAATTTTCCAGTGTTTTTATAAGCCTGAGTGAGCTATTCATTCTTTCTATGTGCCAAGATCAAGCATTAATACCTATGTCTTTTTTCTTCAAAGTTTTTCCTTTTACATAGCCAAATTTAAACATATATTTACTGTTAATATTAGCAAGCCTGATATATCTGAGCATAAAGCTGAAAATATGTGCCTAAAGACTGAGAATTCTCTAGCAATTTTGTTTTTGTGTGATTAGTTGTTGAATAGTATAGATTAATTTATTTTATTCTATGAGATTCCTTGTCATATAAATGAAATGCTCAGTGACATAGGGCAGACTTAGAAATCTGTTCTTAATGATGTTGGAAACATTGCAAATGCATGAATTAAGAAAGAGCTTTATACTTTAAAGAAAGCATTTGATTTTATTAGCCTGGGGCGTTAGAAGACATAAAAGATGTAGTGAAGTTATTCCCCCGCCTCCTTTTTTTGTCATGAGGAACTGAAATGTAACATATATACTTCTAGCATACATTTATCTCTTCTTCCTGACAAGCCTTTAAAGAAATGCTTGACCTAAATGTCAAAAGCTTGGCTATAATTTTTAACTGAAAAACCAAAGAGGCGATATGTTCCTAAGATGGTATATCATAATTTTTCAAGACAGAAAAAGACAAAATCAACATGTATTGAAAGCAGTTGCAAGAAAATTCAGATAAGAAAGTAGAGGTGAGAAAATCTAATTAGATTACATGGGTACAGGTGTACTGCTGCACTGGAGGTCAGTGCCTGAGCAATGCTGAGAGGAGTTTAGAGCATGAACTGGCTGCCTGTTACTAACCAGTGTGTACCACTGAAGATAAATTTTGCATATGTATGTGTATTCATGCTAAATTCTGGATCCAGGGTGCATCTTAACTGAAGACACTCTTGGGATTGGCGAGAGAGTGCAAATTTGTGTTGGGAATAATCTCCAGATGCCCATGCTCATGTCTCCAACAACCCTGACGTGCGCTTCCCGCAGACAGAGTGCCAAAGGCTGGTTGCAGATTTAACAACCCCATTACTACACACCTTGTTGAGCAGGTTTTCCCATAGTGGATACCTACTCACAGTTGTGTTTTCCCATTTTCTCAGCAGACACATTTTGATGGATCTATTTAGCTCATTTCTGTTTTGCAAGCTGAGATGTCTTAGAATTTATTGTCCCACAGCTTTGCTGCTAGAAGTGGAGTTCATCTCTTGACACATCACTTGCACTGAGCTATTTTCAGTTCCTCCTTCCTTCTCCTCTCGATGATATTTGGCTTTTAATACTCTCCAAATATTGCTACATATTTGGAGCTCATTTTTTTAATTTAAGTATATAATGTGTCCATTTTGATTTGGCAATCTCTTATGGCAGCAATAAGTGCATTCAGTTAGATGACTGGCACATTTACAAGTTTTTCATGACTTCAGTATATTCCCTGGGAGTCACAGGAAGTTGTTCCATTCAACCTCTCACACAAAACCAGAAAAAAAGGAAGCTTAGCTAATTATTTTGCCCCAGTAATTTGTGACAGCTAAAAACAGGTAAGGTAAACAGGTCTGATGAGTGAACCATGTTGAAAGTCATAAAAAGCACTTAACCTCAGAACACTATTTCCTTTGGTATGTCTTCTAGCCTTTTTTTTCTTTAAATAACAAAATATAGATGAGTCATCATAAACAACAATTACTTTAAAACATTATTTACTGTCAGTATATACATATACTTGTATACAACACATACTATTATAATTATATATGATTATAATTTTTTTTCATTAATGCATAAAGCATTTTGTATTAACAAATGAAATTAAGTTAAATGTGATGGTCTGCCTATAGATTCAATATTTATCACATTTCTGAAGGGTGTCCTAAACTAAAATACACACAAAGAACATATCATTTTAACTTCTGTGTTTGTCATTGAAAGGATATCTTCTACATGGCCATCGAGCAAATTGCATAGGATTGATCATTAAACCATTCTACAATTTCAAATTCATGTAGTATACATGAACATCTAATTATAAGCTAAACTTTATTACAAAAAAAGGCTTTTTAATCTTAACAACCTAAAATATTTAGGGTTGATTTCACTTTAGATTTGATTGTTTGCTTTGGGCCTTTAAAAATATTTTGTGGTGCTTTGGGGAGGAAGTGGGGATTTGGTGGTTTTTTGGTGGTGGTGATGTTTTCTCCTAGAAAAAGTGACCCAATAAAGTTCAAACTAGTATGTCTAGTAGAACCAATGTGTGGTTCACCAAAATGTGAAGTCTATTACCTGCAGTCAGCTGTGCACCACTAAACTAAACCCTTTTTTCATTTCTTATGCTTTGCCCCAACATGTTTTAGATAAGAGTTATTTACATTTATGACCAAAGACTAAGTCATTGAGCATTTTATACTTTCATGAATTCATTGCACACCAGATTTCAGCTCATATAGCAGGAGGGAGTTCTAATTTTAAAACTGTAGTTTAAAGTCTTAAGAATACTTAAAAGAATTTCAGCAAACTATCAAATACAGAAAAATAATTTCACATTGCCATCTTTATCAATTCAGTACAAATTTAAAAAAACACGATTGATAAGGCCTGTCATGCTGTACAAAAGTAATTCTAATATCTAGAAAGCTTTTTAAGATACTTTCAACTTCGTGGTTTAAAGATAAACATCCTTTGGGAACACATCCATACTCCTCTGTGTTCAGAGTTGGCAAAATGAACCATGTCCTGCAGTTCTGAAGCTCTTTGAGGAAAGGTAATTGAAAGTTTTTGACATTCATTCTAAAAAAATCAGATGAAGACCTATCTATCACTCATTTTGCAATATTATGAGAAAATAAAGTGGAAAAATAGTTGGAAGCATCTTTTTGCACTTTTTAATACAGACTAAATAGTATCTCCTACCTTGGATTTAGCATTTACAAATTATGAGATACTTTTAAAATTCAGAGCAATCTATTTCAAACACTTGTTACTTTTCAAATATTCCTAATGCAATTTCTCTTTCATCTAAAATATTAAAGAAGAAAAAAATAAGTTGTTTCTATTTCAGCAGTGCAGAAAATGACAACTATTTAAATTGTTTATTGCAATATTCAATGAGATGTTGGCAACTGTAGGAAAAGTGCATTTTTTCAGACAAGACTTCAATTTAATTTTAATCAATGGCTAGATTGCTAATTTTTTTCTGAAGAGATTTGACTGGTTCAATCTTTCTTTTACACATGATGGAAATAAGAGAATGTCCCACAGACACTGGACAGAAAACATGCCCACAAAAATAACAAGCCAAGATCCTCTCAATAAAAGACAGGGGATTACCCTTTAAGTTACATGGGATCAGAGAACCTCAGAGAGCTGAAAGAACGTGTCTTCCTGTGATAAATTTAACTGGACAGAAAGTGTCATCTCCTTTTGTACAGAAATGATTGTCCTCAACAGAGATCCAGATAGAGAAAAAAAGATTTTCCATTCCAAGATAATTTAAAATATCTGTATGTCTCCATAATGACTGATGCTATCAAAATTCATTGTTTGCCTCCTTTACTGAAGATCAGCATCCAAACAATATAGATAAAATAGACATACAAACAATATTCTGGGAAATACTTGCAGTAGCTACTCTTTCAGATCAGATTTAAGCATTCCACCTTAATGTGGGGTATCACATATCACAGGTGAACACTTAAGTGGGTGAAAATGGTGGAAATGAGAAGCAAAGAATTAGATTTAAAATAAGCCTATAAGGTCAGATATCTTTTTAGTATATTATTGTTTGGGATATAATACTAGGTCAAAGTATTTCAGTGTTCAATATTTTTATAGTAATAAAAAGTTAGATGAAAGGAAATAGAGAAAAAAGTACATTTTTACAAAAAAAATTTATACCGTCCCAGATATTTTCCAGCTATCATTGCAAAATATCATATCATAGTTAAAAGAAACTAGTCAAGACAAGATTAAGGACAGACATAAGGAGGGGGAGGAGGGAGAGAGATTCTGGTCAGACCAACTTGAAATAGAACATATATATATATATTTATATATTGAAAAAAAAAATCAATTTAAAATTTTTGATTTTAAAATCACAGATAAAAATCTGCACATTAATATGAAAAATACCCCTACACAAACAAAAAGCATTCACACCAAATTTAGTCTCTGCTAGAGTAGAAAGTTTTGGCAAAATTACGTGTTATATTAATTTCCATTTTATCATGCAATTTCAATGACTTCTGTATCCCATATAACACTTTCCTGCCCGTGAGGTCAGGGATCCACCCATTTTGCAATGGTTCTGATGTAAATAATCTCCCTAATCTAATCATTAGTTGAGATTTTGTATGCAAAGAAGATAAATTTTCAGGATTTGGTAATCTATTTTAAGATGAGGTGAATTACACCTGTTTCTTCCCATGGAATAAAAGCAGACTAGATAAATGGGTCAGATGCCAAAAGCTCTACTCCTGCACTCATGTGCATCTCCTATTTGCATGAAAAACCTCAGGTCATTACAGTACTTTTCACTGGTACAAAGCAGGGGAGTGGGTGTGTGTGAAGAGAAGCACTAGAATAATCTGGTCAAAGCAGAGATAATGCAAAATCTAACTTTGACTTTAAGACCACAGAGTAAGGAATAGAAGAGAGTATAAGGAAAGGACAGCAGCACCACTGACAGTACTGACAATGCTGAACTGAGGTGGTTTTGGTTGCTTCAGGTCTGAACGTCATACAGCTGAGCATGTCCGTATCAAAGCACAGCCTGAGTAACACAGGCATAGCACAATGGTAAAAGTCCCATAACATAACTCAGACAAGCCAGACACAAGCAACTGGGAGCTAGGTGGGTTTTCTTTTTAAATCCAAGGAGGTACATAACTCCAGCTGAGGTGGTGAACTGGCAGGCACTGCAGTAGCCGACCCATTAACATAATTTTTCCTTAAGGTTGCTTACTGCTTATTTCAGTACATACACCGTCTGAAATATATGCAAATGCAGCTGAGAGTCACTAGGGACTGTTTTGTTAGAAGTGATAATCAACCTGAGCATTACAAACATGCTGCAGGCTAAACAAGTTGGCCTATAGCACTACAAGAGGCACTTTGCTTTGAAAATCCTCATAATCATTGCCAATACATCTATGTCACAGAAACAAAGCTGAAGAAGGGTATAATCAAGCCAAGCTGAGCATGTAAAGAATCATATGGGAGATGGGAATAGCAACCACTTCTGTATAGTGAACTTCTGTGTTCAAGCCAGATGTTTTACTGACAACACTTTCAGATGTTGCATGAATATTTCAGTGCAAAATGAGCCCAAGCTACAAATTAATGAGTTCTTTTTTCAAAGCCACTTAGATATGCTATTACAGCTAACAACATTCTCCCTTTCAGACACAGCTATTTTATTTGGATGAAATAGAATGCCTTATTCAGCTCAGGAAAAAAATCTCCATTAAAAATGTGTTGGAATGTAAAGAAATTTGTGTAAGCATTTGTAACAAAAGACCCTTAAAAGTATAGATACTCTCAGATGAAAATACCAAAACTCAACAAATACAGGACAAGTTAATGATACCCACAGAGCAGTATGGTCTGAAACTGCAAGCCTTTTCTTGTCTAAGTAGTTTCCTCATACCATATCCATAGTCCACTGAATATCTTTTGTCCCCATAAGAAAACAAACAAAAAAATTGCCTCTGCCTCTTTAATACATGAGGTTGAATGTTTCAGCTGAAGGTCTGGATCTAAAATCTTGAGCTATGATAAGTTTCCCCTCCTAAGGCAGATGTTAAGACAGTAGATTTCTGCTTTTTAGTGTATATTGCCACAGTTGTATGTTTTTCAAGAACAGAAGCAGTAATCTTGGGCCACTGCATACACAGATATTTTTGTCTTAGACATGCCAGATGCAATATTTTACACATGAGATTCAATTTTAACATTGTTATGGTAGAATTCATTTTGAAGAATATCATGTCATATGATTATCTGGTTCAAACAGGTGTGTAAATAAAGGAAATTGGTCCTGATGAAGAAATGCAGTGACCATCTCTCCACCAACCTTTCTGCATTGCTTCCTTAATGCAATTTATTTGTATGATGTATTTGATAAAGCTTTTACATACCTTCAAAATTTGGACTGACTCCCATTTTTATGAACTATACATTCATTAGTGAACTACACTTTGAAGATGTTTTCTATAAATTAAGGAGTTTGTCTATGTATCTTAATGTAACATATCAGCTAAATTAGAAAGTGAAGAAGTCTGTAAGTCCATAATGGGGCTTTTTCTCTACCACTACTTTCATTTATGAAGTCTTTTGAAGGAAACACAAATTTCATTGCCTTGAAAACATGAGATTTTATCAGTGAGCGAAAAGAAATCAAGTTGCTGTGATGTGATCTCCAAGAAACAGGTGAAATAAAAAGATTCTTTTTACACTAAGCCTAAACCATTAGTGCAGATTTATCTCCTTTTCCTCATGTAAAATACCAAAAATGTGATTCAAGAACCTTGTCCCTGCCAGACTCAACAGTAACTGTTGAGGCTTTACCTGTGCAGGTCTGATGGCAAGTTGCTTTCTATTGTTATAATTGGTGGTGTTGTCATTACAGATAAACTTGGGAGAGGTGATTTGGGACAAAATTCTCAATAGAGGCAATCACAAATCCAGAAATATGGATGATTGGAGGTTGTCTAAGTTCTGTCATTTTCTTACAGTATAATTTCACAACTTCTCCCTGTTTAACCTTCCAATTTTGTCTTTGCTTTTCAAATCCTGGCTAATTAGAGGATTTCTCTTCTTTGTGACACCAGACTCTTATGTCACACTTTAATTACAAGGACTATGTAGTGCTCTATTAACTGTATATTTTTGCTTCTTAGATTTGTGTTAATTGGTGATATCAGCATTCAACTTTTTCTTTTTTTTCCAAAAATGTTCTTCATTATAGTAATTAACCACATATCCAGGACAGCCAAAATTAACCATTTATGAACTTATTTCTTCAGCCAACATCTGTGAAGACCTTGTATTTCCATTCCTGCTTATGCTGTGAAAATGAAGAGTAAAAAAAATACATGCCATGAAAATATTTTATCTTTTGAGAGAAAACATCTTCTGAAATACTCATACATCTTTTGCTTTTAAAATACTCAGATCAATTATATGTTTGGTTTTGGTTTGGTTTTAATTATTGCAGTTATTTTACATTTTTAATTATATTTGAACCACATTACTGAGCTTTTCTTTCCAGCTATTACATCTATATATTATAGTCACTATATTTATATTGAGCCACTCATATTCATATAATCTTGAAAACTGATGTCAAAGGTAAAATCAAAAGTTGTCATAAAAGCAAGAATAGACAACACAATACTGAATAAACACATATAAATACATAATTTCTCTTCCTTAGTATTGGTATTATTTTGAATTGGGAAGCTTTTCTTGTAGTCTGAATGGTTTGCAATCCCTGTTGAATGTCTTTTGCTTTCTGCCTGCTACAGACCCTATCTTAGAAATAAGGTAATTTTCCTTAATTGCATCTATCATGCCTGTTTCATGGAAATTTTTTGGGGCAGGATATGCTTTTCCTGTGCTTGTATATGCTTTTCCATAGTGTCTGGTATAATGTAGCCTAGTATAATGCAGTACAATGCCACTCTCTAGGTGGTCTCATCACCTGTAGTGAGCTTGAAATTCACCTTTCACTAACTGCCCCTTCAAGTTTAAGAAGCTGGCCACTTGTGTTAACAATAGAAAACATAGGAAAGGATATAACATGATAGGCAATGTGTGTCTAGATATTTTCTGTGGGACAAATTGGCTCATTCAGAGCAAGATGATTTGGAAAATTGACGTTAGGAACTAGGAAGTCCTTTACAAGGATATTGTTGTTATGGTTTTAAAAGGCACACTTAGTCCTCTGGCTGGAGAGAGCTGAGTTTGTAATTCACCTATGGAAAGGTCAGATGTTGCACACATGACTCAAAACATAACTGCAAGATGCTCAGAAATTACAATAATACACTTGGAATAGAGCAAAGCAGGACTTGGAAAATATATGCTATAGATACTGTCTGCATTTTCAATGGAATCCAATTTCTTGATTTACTTTACTTCAATGGAGAAGAATAAATTTCTTGAGAAGAAACATAACTCCTGGCTAGATTTTTCTTTGTAATATATACCAAAATGTTACATAATCTCAGTAAACACTCAGTGTTCTGTACCTTTCAATGTGACTAATTTATTTATTTGTTTTGTTTTGTTTTGTTTTGTTTTGTTTTGTTTTTAAATCTAACAAGCAGTCTTTCTAATATGCTCATACTGTGAAAAAAATAATTTCCTGGGCACTCAAAATATTCTTACAAGGCTTTCCATGATCACTGCTTTTCTACCAACTCCCACACAACCTTTAACCACAGTGTATTACTCTTGAGTTATTAAGAAGAAATTTTACTCCCAGAAACTGAAGACAATCAACTTTTTAGACCAGAGTTTCTCTCTGGCATACAGAAGTGCAAGTATCTTTGGGCAAGCTATCTATGCTTCTGTTTATCTAAGTGGGAATAGTCAAAGGATCATTACTTGATGATAGTATATTGTATACACAAAATAATTTTAAATTTTGTAATATCAATTTCAAATCCATGGCTCCAATGATACCTGCAAAGAGTGGAGAAATATAAACAGGACAGAGGAAAATAACAAGAGAACTCAGTGCTGCCTGGTAGAAAGGATAAAGGGTGATGGAGATGCAAAGCCCATACACTAAAGGCCATGAAACCAAGAAATATGGCATATTTAATATATTTACTATTCTCCTGGAAAAAGGAAGGCTGTATCTGCTTTTCCACAAGCTGAGCATATGAAGTATCAAACTACATTTTCTTTATATGCTTATTTTACTTTTGCCCTTGAATTGGATATAGTATGGATGTGATTATCATGCACCCAATTCTCTTTCCTTTAATTGAATACAAATTAACATCCTCGACCATGAAAAGATTTTCTTCTCTGGAGTAACAGCAAAGCTAGAAGTAGGTAAAACCCAGCAGTCTGACTAATATATATATATGTGTGTGTGTGTGTACATATATATTCAAATCAGCATTCCAAGGGCAGCCGTTGCTATTAAGGACATTTCACTTACAAGCACAATATTAAATTAGATTAGCTTACAGAACCCATAAACATGTTATGTTGGTGTGTTATAACAAAGATAATAGAAGCAATAACAAATAGAATTTAGAATCACATTTTAATTAGTCATATGAACAGCTTAACACAGAAATACTGACAAAGCAGAACTAACAGCGTAATGAAGCTGCTTAAAGGTGTAGATAGGAGCCATCCTTGCAATATAAATGCAGTATTTAATAAGAATTTTTACTTAAAATAATGATTTCACTAAATCACTGTAACTAAAAAAAAGCCAAATGAGAAGTATGCCCTGTTTGACTTTACCTAGGGGAACAAAGACATTTTTTCCTCACTATGAGACTTCTTATTTAAAAAAAAAATGCAATTCATGCATAAACTTGCTCATGTATTTGTTAGAATATCTGATTTGTAGTTCAAATGAAGAGAAGTAGTTGAGAGGTTTTATGTTTGTCTCCTCTGGATAATTTCTTTATTTTTGAATTTGAACGGTATTAATGATTAGTCTGTGTAACCATTTCAATGCTTTTAGAAGTGGTCATCTGTTAACCATATTTTTATGTCAAAATTGTTATTATATAGTCAATGTCCAGACAAAATTCAGCAAATAATTCATTGACACATTCTGTTCTTATCACTAAACAAAGTAACAAAAGGGAAGGATTCCGAATTTTGTAAAACTGTAATTGTGAAGCACCCACATATTTACTGTCCAAATGATCCAATTAGATTAAATGTAAATTAATTTATTGATATTCTAAATGTTTCACAAAACAGTGATAATTCTGCACCACACCGGATGATGTGGTACAAAGCCATAAATGTATGAAACACAAGGAAACGAATACATAAATGAAATAATGGAACACAAGGAAGCTTATCATTAATTAATGTAGCTGAGTTTCATGTAATCACAATTAAAATATGTCTAAATCCAAAATCTTCACTAAGGGAATCATATTAAAAAAACCCACTGTAAATAAAAAAGTGAGGATTAAAATTGGAAAGGAAAAAGGAATCTAAGTAAAGCAATAACTTATAAAAAGTAGAGGCACTATCTTTTTAATACACCAAGAGAGAACCCCAGCTACCACACTGGGTATTGCCAAATGCATTTTAGGATAGAAAATGTTACTATTCCCTTTGTACAGATGTGTCACTGGGGCAAAACTCCTCAATGATTTGCTCAGGATTATATAGACAGAATTTGCACAGCAAGGAAACACTGACGAAGCTAATACTTAAACCTCTAAACCTGCTTTTCCTTTAACAACCTCTAATAAAAAATGAATTTTTCAAAAAGGAGGAAATGCATATCTAAATGGACAGCACTCAAGAGGTTAGATGAACATGACTTTCAAAGAAGTGGGTGTTTCTTTTTAAGCAAATTCTGCAGTAAAAAAATGGCAGGTGAAATGGACTTTGAAAACATAGGCTAAGAGGGATTTTAAATAGTCAAGGGCTCAATAATATGTTATTAGAACCCATTGTCACAATACAGCATTCAGACCAAGAGCTTAGCAGGAATTAAAAAAGGATTAAACCTTTATAAGGATAATGAGAAGATCCATAGTTACTTTAGATAGGATATAAAATAATATTTGTAGAAAAAGAAATACAGGCATTCCTTGAGGCATAAGTGAACCATCAGCTTAGGAAGGTAGGTAAAAAACATCACCAATGACAAAACTATTGTGTAGATTGCAACCTCCTTTGAAGAATTTTTGAAGAGGATTCCATTAGATATGCAAAAAACATTGCAGAAGACCCATTTGTAATTCATAGGCATTTTAATTTCCTATGTGATCAAATAAGAAGAAAGAAGTAAAACCTTCCAAATCACCCATGTTACATCCATACTGCAAAATTCATCCATCTCAGCTTGGACAGAATAGCTTGTACTCCCTCTTCATGCATACACACTCGCTTTCCTTAGGTAGGTAGGCTACACCACATAATATTTGGCTCTGGGTGTCATTTAGGCCCCATATATTGTCTCTGCAATCCTAAGGAATAATTAATTTGTGTGTTTATGGGTGTTTGTTTTTTTTCACTTTTAAACACCTGAAAGAGTAAGCACACATATTTTGGGATAGCGTTGGGCTACACTGGAGAAGGATGAATACAGTCAAATGAGATAGAGTCATCCATACTACCTCATATGAGCAGTTTCTGTAGTAAACTATATCCAAACTAACAGGTTCTTCCCCAGGAAAGAGGCTGAGAATCAAATAACATTTTGTGCTCAGTGCACACAGTAGGGAACTAGACCTCACAATGAGCTGAAGAGCCATTATTTACAAATGCAGTTGTACCCACAAAGAATATTTCCTTTCTCTTTCCCATTCACAAGAAAACCACAGAGCCTTCTGACATTCCAAGTTATTCAGAGACTCAGAATGAAAATAACCTACTCAGCAAACTCTGAGCTATAAATGTCCTGCCATTCCCCCCGCAAGTAAGGTTTTGTGCTCTAAATGATGGCAAAACACACAAGAGAACACCAGTCTGATTCATGGTGTCTTCTCTGTATTCAAAGAAATCAGTGTTGTGACCAGAACTGAAAATTTTTTGACAGGAAAATTGGTTCCTGGGGTGGTGAGGAGTTTTGAGTTTTGTTTTCAGGAAAAGTGCATTGACTTAACACTGGAAATGACCCTTTAGCTGGAAGACAGGATCTCCTTCAATTCTATTTCTTCAGGAACCACTATATGCTTCATGGCAAATTGCCAGTCTCCAAATATGGGTTCTTTGGGTTTTTTACCATTAATCATGGCAAATAAAGGTGTGATTTGTATCTTGCTGTTATGACCTTTGTAATGGTAGCACACCTGAACAACCACTCTGTGTACCTGGAAAAATGGTAGAGTTAAAAGCACTTTTCTTCTGCATACTACAGTTCACCAAATATTTGAAATGTCTAATATTTTTCAGAACATTTTTACACATTAGAAATTACAGGGAAATATAATTTAAAACACTGTATAAAAAATTATCCTTTAGATATGTGCCTACAATTTTTTGAAGTTAGTTCTAAGTATTTAGACAAGACATGAATATATATGAGCTAGCCAGCAGATGAAAAGGCTAAGATTTTGATCTTTCTTCTTTAAGTGAAATTAAATTTAATTTTCATCTGCTCTGAACATGCACTTCTTTTTACTCCGATTTGTTTTTGGGAAATTCTGTGAAATCTTGATTATACCAGTAGAAAAGAGCTGAACGTATATGCCAATGTCCAAATTTCTACAGGAAAAGGTACTTAACATACATAGTTTGAGAATATAGTTTGTAAAAATGGATTTGATCAATGAGACACTTTGGATGCAACATCAGGTTGCCAGAGAGTAGGAGGTAAGCAGCTGTTACCCCTTTTTCATATTTTTTCCCAGTGTGTCCTGTACCTACCCCTACAGTAAATAAGTTGGATCACACACTCTACAGCAGTTCTTGCACGCTTATAAAGACTGCAACAAATCATACTATGAAGTTGTCATAATAAACCAATCAGTTCTCCTTTTTTTTTTCTGTAACACCTAGTATTCCAGGCACAAATGATTTTATTGAAGTTATTTACATTTAGACTAGCATGCAGTTCTTCGCAAGAGGAAACTATTTCACTGACTCATAAATCAAGTGAAAAATTTAAGAATCTACATTGTGTAATGATGTTTGTAATAATAAGATTTTGACTAGTCAAATTTGTTGTTTTTAACATCAGAAGCTGTTGATGCAGGTTTTTTTTGTTGTTTTGTTTTGGGTTTTTTTTAATGGCAACTATTATTTTGGTTTAGATTTGCTAGCTTAAAAATCACAAATCCATTTTCACAGCTCATATAAAGCTCACTGTACAATTTCTAGCACAGCAAGAAGAAACTCAGAAGATAAGTAGAGAAAATGATTTTGAAACTAAGTCAGCATTTTTAAGGAATTTGATTTATAAAATGCAATTTTTTGCCTTCAGCAAATCCTTGAAAGTCATTACAGCTTTTTTTTTTTCTAGTTAACTTTCTCCAGCATGTTTGGTGATGGAAATATCTATTTACAATATTTAAAGTAGTTTTACACATGCTATATGAAAACCATAGTTACCTTTATTTCACTGGTACTATTTTCATTAACATTTTGGGACACAAAAAATGTATTTTCACAAAAGCAAAACAGGATTATAGGAGCTCAGTCCAATCAAATTAAAATCAGAAACATAAATATGAATGAAACAAGAGCTCTGTTATGGCTATACTCCAGTGTAACTACCATTTTATCTTAGAGAAAGCTGGAATAAAATTTCTACAGGTTGCTGTGGTCTAGAGAAGTTTAAAAAAAGAGTGTAATGTAATTTGATGTTCTTTTCCATCCTAATTTTGGGGTCACAGTTTCTGAACATATCCTAGAGCTGCTCTGAATGACATAAGCCATGTTCAGGAGATGCTAAGCCTGCCTGGATGTGCCTGCAGGGTGGTGACATCCTCACAGCAGTCCACACCAGCAGTATTGCCTCCAGAACACATAAATTGAAAAAAAGAGTTAGTACAAGAAATTTCTGATGTGATTTTTCTGGTAAATTCAAGCTTAGCATCCTCTCATGTAACAAACTATGGCTGGATATGGGGTTTATTAGGTCTTTGCTCTATGAAGGTCTCTATGACTGGATGCATACATCCTCCTGATGGCTTGAGGGACTATGGTTTTCCCTGAATAGTGGAAAACCAGAGCACAAAGCCAGAGAGGACTAGTGATGTTAGCACTGTGGGAGATGAATAGGTTGCATGTACTATTGTTGCTGCTGCTTTTACTAATTTATTTAGCATTCAGACTAGAATGTAGTGAAGAGTCTTTTGTCACATCATTTTTTAGAGCCACACACCAGAGAGATGGAAGTTAAACAAATTAAAAACCTGTTCATTGCCCCAGGCGAGTTTTACTTTGTCATTTGGTTCAGTTCATTTCAGCATTACACTTTTAATGGCTCACTTAGTTAAACTTGAACTTATGATTACTGTTACTACTTCTAATAAAGGCCTGTTTTGTGAGGGCTTCATTGTTGTTGCCTCAGGATAACAGCTGCTAATTTGTTTTATTACTGTAATATATTTTATTTAGATTTTTCTCTTAAAAACTGCTGGCTGTGCTGCTTGGAGTCATTGTTTTCTACTCTAACAGCCAGTTTGCAGAGCTGGCATAGCCTACAGGACACTGTGTATGGCAGGACTGTGGAATGATGAGTCAGATCTACAAACATGTGCAATTTATACCACAGGCTAGTTTCTTGACTTTGAAAAAAACCCAATTTTTTCCCTTCTGTAAAACACAGACAGCAATATCTGTATTCCTTGTTAGGGATAGAGATGCCTGCTGGTGAACACTGCCAGGTAAGAGCAGCATATTTTCTAGCAGGGATTATACACTGGTTTTTATACCAATTGTACACTTGAGCCAACTCAGTGTCCTCAGTGCAGTTATTAAGGATTTTCTTTGGTGAACCCTAGTGTTAGAAGTTTATGGGGAAAATTCAGTTCTTATTTGGATTGGTGTAATTATTAAAAAGTATTGCACTGTTACCATGCAGCAGTTAGTTGGGTTATCTCGGAAATGTGTAATTGATAGATGAACTGAAATTTATAACCCAAGTGCTGAAGGCAGCCTGGGTTCTAAACTAGGTATTTTGGCACTTGTGATTTTCTCTCATGTGCCTTATAAACATGTTATTATTCCTTGTTAGACTTGTGAAGCTTGGCTGCTCTGGCTTTGCTTAGCAAGCATAAAAGACTTACATTGCCCAAAAGGGTCCTGAGGCAGAGTAACAGAACAGAAAGTGGCCCCACCACAATCCCTCCCAGAACAGCTGTGTACTTCTCTGCATGGAGCTGGGCCTCCAGCCCACTGTCATTTCTCAAGGTTGCAAGGAAAAATGGACTTGCATTTTCTGATCCTTTGCTCAGAGGAAAGAGATGATATCGACTGTGTTTCCCATACTTATGTCCTTCTGTGCTTTATCTTAGGATCGGGATATAAACTGCAGTTCTAATTAATTTTTTGGATGTATTATGGAGGTAGTTGCCTATTTTATCTAAAGCTGTCCACTGAAGACTTCACAGTAATTGAGAATGAAAATGTGATTCAACGAGCCAAGAGCAGAGGAGGAAGACTTTGTAACATTCAACTTTGAACTTGTACTTTAGGCTAGAAGGGCTTGGGCTTCCTAAAATCACTTTCTATTGATTGGACATCTGTCCAATCTTTAAGAATAGAAACAAAACACCTGGATTAAACACCTGACAACTATTCTGCCCAGCACTCATGTCCTTTTGCAGAAAGAAATGATCCAGTGGACATTATTCCCCAGCACACCATCAGGAACAAAACTAAATCTAATCTATGCAAAAGCCAAGCTTGCATTCACAGAGAAGAAATGGAATATAAAAACCTCATAATACAAATTAAAGCTCCACACAGTAGAATCTTGCAGATTTATAAACACGGAGAAAGTGAATAGTAAGTATCTTGTCCAGTAGAGTCTGGAAAGTTGGGTACATGCCTTAGGAACAAAACATGCAAGAAATTTCCACTCTTTATTGGTAACTAAACCCTCCCAAATCTTTTTATTAAAGAGGACTGATTGTATCAGTAAACCTGGTGTGATGAATTTGTGGCTATTCATCTCTGACAACTCAAAGACAAGTGATTATGAGCCTTCGGCCACCTGGTTTAGATAACCAGTTTTGAGAAGCTTGGTCTCAATGCACTTTTGGGACAACTAAAATCTTAGTAAACTGCACCACTGACCTCTGCTGAAGATAATCAGAACTGCTCACTGTTTTAAATGGTTCTCCTTATCAGTAAGAGCTACAAGGGATTCTCCCGTCTGGTTAAACTGGAATGGCTGGAGGTTGAAGCTAAGACGGTTTGGCCTTTCAATCAAGGAAGAACATAGATGGGAGAGAACTACCTGAGCAAAGGGAAAACATTGGCATAAACCCACTAAAGAACACATTTGTCATGGAAACATTTATGCTTCAAGTGGAAAGCAATATCCCTCCGTGCAGCCAAAAATGTCATACTGGATAGTGCTGGAGCTTGTGAAAAGAACTGTATTTCATATAGATGTGAAGGAGGCATAGCTTGAAGCTTTGGTAAATCCTTTCCAGTCTTAAGTTCTTGTCACGGTTTCCAGTGAGTATCACAGTGCTCCCTTTGAGTTTAGCTGCAATGCTAAGGCACTGAACACCTCTCATTCTGTTCTAAAGTGACTTGTACTCACCAAACATCACTGACACAAATCAAACTTCTTTGTTCACAGGTGGCTATGAAAGGAATTATATTTCCCACGGTGCCTACTTTGCGTACAATTAAAAACTTCATTTTCTGATCTGTCAATACAAACTCAAGTTTTTCTTTCAGATAGCAGCCAGCATTTAACAAACCAAGGCAACCATATTTTGCAGTGTCACTGCATAGATTATTCCAAAGCTGGAACTCCATTATGATTAAGGAAAATTTAAACTTGGATGTTCCTACAGCAAAAAAAAAGGAAGGGAAAACATAATATAATACCATGATCATCTAGCAGGTTGCACATGTTGTCTTGATTAAATCCAGGACACAGAGAGCCAAAAGCATTCAGGAAGCAAACAAATATAAATGAAAGACTGGGATAATATTTTAAACAGTTTTTAGAACAGGCAGAATGAAGAAAGTGGCATACACTATGAAGGGAGAAATGGGTGGTTAAGGAGGAGGAGCTGTAGTTTCCTCCTGAGGGTTCATCCTCTCACTGCATGTTTCCATCTCTTTCTTTTCAACTTCTTTCCTAACCCATTTCCTTAAAAAAAATAACAGTGAAACAATGCATCAGCAATATCTACACCATGCAGCCATTTGTTACAGCATTTTTTTCTTCATTTTATGCCCCTGACATTTCTCAAAGAAGTCTGCGTAAGACTCAGTGTTGAATCTACAATAAACAATTTTCATTATGGAAAACAACATTGAAATAAGACTGTCACAGTATCTGCATTTTGGTCGGTGTGTAAATTTTTGGAAAAGCAGTAGTAATATTCATGTTTTAGTGAAAGAGAATGAAACAACTCTCTTCCTTATTCCTCCAGGGAGCTAAAAGAATTTGTCACTGATAAGGAAGTCATTTAGAAGGCATTTCTAGGATATCAGTTAGGCTTATAAGCAGCACAGCAAGAACCATGTCAAGGAGACCAAAGCAATTAGCAAGAAAAAGTCAATTCCCTGGTGAGACTGAGAGATGTCTGAATTCTACTACCAGCCGGTCTAATCTGAAGTTTTGACTCAGTCTTGCCTGAGTTTATTCCTGATTAGAAAGGCCATCAAATGTTGTCCTTTGGAAAGTGGTAGAAATACAAAACATATTTGACAGTCAAAGGCAATATATTTTAAATAATTAAGCAGTCCAGCTCTGCCAACCCCTCAAGGAATTTAGGACCTGTATTTTGGAGAGTTTAGAAGTCTCCAAAACCTATTAATTCAATAGCTGAATCGACTATAATGTTCTGAATAATCCTTAATAGCCTACATCTCCAGGAAATAATAATAGGCATATGGGGTCCTAAATAAGTTTGGGTCTTCTTCATCCTAATATAATTCTCTGCAAAATCTTCATTCAAAATCCACTTCCCCAATCAGTGCAGAATTTTTTACAAGTAAGTCAGCAGCTTCTCCTAAAGTATGTCATTTTACTGCCAAATATTTCCTAATATTACTGTTTATTACCAACACCTAAAATATTTGTCATATTGTTGCGGATGTTCCTGTACTTGGGATAAATTTTCATTTACAGCAGTTGCTGAAATGAAAACAATTTTTGAGCAATCAAAGGATTCATTACCACATGCAGTCAAAGAAATTTTGTAATTTAATTACAGGGAGCTTGGGCTGCTCAAAACTTTATGTGTAGACCTGAGCAGAATCCTAGCTCATCTTCCTAATTAGAGATAATATATCTTCTCCATATCTTCCCTTTTCTGCATAGGTCATTCTGGATCTGGACAGAGATGGAGGGGAAATGTTGGACAGTAGTTATAGTATAAAACAAACAAAAAGGTGAGAGAAAAGGCAGAAGGAGAGGAGATTTACGAAAGAGGGAAAGACAAAACCACATTTTGCATGTGCTAGGTTTCCTTACTGCTTTGGTCATAATACTAAGAAATTTCCATCTGTACAATTATTTGCTCAGATCTCCTCAACAAGCCTCACCAGTGAAGCTGAGAGTCCTGAAATGGAATAAACCATTGTGAGGTCTTTACAAACACGCTACAGAAAAAATCTGCAAGAGAGTCACAATTTAGCTTGTCTGGTCATTATTTATTCTAAATTATCTAATCTATAACATATACCTCTTTGTTATTTTGACTCCCAGATTTATGTTCACTCTAGTTTATCATTTATAATCTTGGCATAGCTCTGGCACTATATTATTGAATATTTTTTCATGGATTGCAGACTGGTTTGAGTTTGGAAAGAAATACCAAAAAGGTTTGACTGGTCCTTAAAAATCACCTTGTTTCAATCCCTCTCCCTGCTGATCGTGTTTCTTTTAATGCTGCCCAGGTCACCAGGCTTTCTGGTCTGTGAGTGCACTTTGCCAGGTCAAGCTGAGCTCCTTGACAACAAACACCCCAAATTCTTCTGCTCAGGGCTGCTCTTAATCCATTCTCTGTCCAGCCTGTGTTTGTGTTTTGGATTGCCCTGACCCAGGTTAAGGACCTTGCAGTTGGCCTTCTTGAGCTTCAGGAGGTTCTCATGGTCCCACCTCTCCAGCCTCACACAGTTCCTCTGGATGGCATCCCTGCCCTCCAAGGTGTCTATACCACACAGCTTGGTGTTGTCAGCAAATTGCTGAAAGCGTGCTGGATCCCACTGTCCAGGTCACTGAGAAAATGTTAAACAGTGCCCATCCAAAAATTGATACCTGAGGGATTGAGATTTTTAATTTTGAACTATTTCAATCTTTAAGAACTATTTTTCTAATTCTTTTTTTTTAAGGTTCCTGTCTTGATTTAGTTTACTAAGCATTGCAACCACTAACATCTGAGATACTCTCAGGTCTCCTGTCTGATTTTCTGCTGCTGGATTACTCACAAATCCAGTGACATAATGCCGTCCTGAAAAGGATTCCTTGAACAGCACTAGACACCAGCATTTAGGTGACTGAATTATATTCATATTCAGTTTCCACAGACAATGAATATTTCCACAGGCATTTTGACAAGATTATTTGTTCAACCTACCTTAAATGCCGTATTTTGGTCTCTCAGGTACCACTCTTACCTAGGTTGCACTTCCTGGGCTGCCTAACTGTCTCCATTAAGCATAGAGTAATTTAGCCTAAATATTTAATTTTTGGAGAGTTTAAATCAGTTTAAGTGAAATTTATCCCGTTTGTCTGTCTGTCATACTGGTTTTATTGACATTCATTGTTTTAGGTTACAAGTTAGGGTGAACTTGCAATCCCTTCTCAGGTTTGAGCTGAAAATTAATGTAGCTTTCCTTTGGTAATCCTTCTACGTAACATTACACCCAAAATACAGTGGTTGAGGCCTTGTAATTGTATTCAGGGCAAATCAAACTATAGATTAACTCTCTGTTCCAGGTGTTGCTCAAACTGTCATGGAATACACATGACAGTGTAAAATTATGGCATAAATTATGTCCAAAACTTTCAGAGAGTCTGTTACTAGACTGTTAAAGCATAGGAAATGCTACGGATGTCCTCCTCTGCTTCATATTAAATAATTAACAAAAAAGTCAAATAGTATTTTTACCTTATGGAGATAAATTTGTTCTACAATGGATATGGTAATCCATAAATTTGTAATGTCATTTAACTGTTCTATATGTCAGTCTTAGGATATGAGAATGTCAAACAAAAATATGAGATTTTTTTAATCAACTACTTGAAATGGAGGGGGGAAAAAAAAAAAAAAGCAAGCAGCAATTCTTGGAAGAATTTCCTTTCCTGAGTTGTATCTATACTGTAGTAGTTTCAGTTCAGTGCAGGGATGACCTACTTAGCTTCATGGGAGAAGGCTAAATGGTAATCTAGCACACTGAAAAATGTGGTATACACCCTATATCTTGACAAGAAACAAAGTAAATTAGCCTTATTCCTAGCTTGATGTTGCACAGAAAGACAATTTCTGGTATCCAAGCTAGTTTGCTTACCACAAATGCGAGAATCTTTCCACAATAATCACTCAGGTCTATTGTTTTAGTACTACCTGTAAGAGTTATTTCCCCAATGATTCCTGATATTTTTTTCTAACTAAACAAGACACTTATGATGTCTGCCTAAATCAATCTATCTGTATGTATTGGTTAGTATCTGACATTTGCAGGCAGTAGAAATAGAGGCTTTTAAACCAGAGATGAAAAGATTACAGCTACCCCAGCAGAGCTGTTCTATCTGGCATCACCTGAATTGCCACAGGCTACATAAGAAGTGCCTTGATGCATTTATTAGATGTTTGTGTTTAGAATATATCTCTTGATACTGGATGTAAAAGGTTATTCTGCATCATGTTAATGTGCAAATCTAAAATAATTTGTAAATACCTCAGTCAGGCTGACAAATAGAGTTGTTGACAGTGCTGCTGCTGGGGAAAGAAAAACACTGGGTTGTATGGGAGAAATTCCTCACACAGAAAACAATATGGCACCAAAAAACTTGAATCACCTGACTGACATGGAAATACCTCCAAAATATACTGCCTAGTTCTGAATTGTGTGAAATTATGTCAGTAGATCTCTGAAGAAATGCTGCATAGTGACTGGTTTAAAATCAACACCACAGACATGTCGTGGGCTTTTTTCATCATTACCTCACAACATACCTCAGTTTTGAAATGAAATGTGTTTTCAGATATACACCTGAGAATGTCTAACATGGATAAATAAAGGCAAAGAAGAGAATATGTCACTGACACAAAAAGGGTAATGCAGAGTTTAAAATGAAGTTGCTTACACATAATTTACCAGTAACACAGTTCAGTTGCATTATGTTCATAAAGAGCCCAGGGCAAAATTTCCCTTGTAGGTACAAGTTCTGCTCAGCATGTAGCCAGTAGGATCAGCTACAGGGACACCTTGACTTGGTAATTTCTGTAATCCAAAAGAAAACAAATGCACAGACTTAAAAAAAAACCTATATACATTTCTTCACTGGTGAAAATTCTTTATAGTCTGATTCCAAACAGAAAGTATAATTGGACAATTAGACACAATATTAAAAATATTTATGGATATCAATGTAGAATTAATATACTGCATATAACTATATATCTTATTGTGTTAATATGTAATCAATATGTCGTTATGACTATTAGCAGTATTACCAAACTAATTTTCTCTTCCCAGGTATTTTGTTTGCATTAATTCACTGACACAAGGTAATGACATGTCATGCAATACAATTATTCAAATCAATAACCTTCCACTTAATAAAGACAAAGTATAACATTATCATGGGATACTAGATCCTAGTTCCTCCTGCTCTTTAACTGTCTGTGAAACGGCAAAATGTTCAGATTCTGCTATGGAATAAATTGCAAATACTGTAAAAGCTATTTACACCAATATAGGGTTTCTATTCTCCGTTGATGATTCTGTCCTTCACATATCCATTGTTGGGGTCTCTCCCGTCCCCGCCACGTGGTCCTGAGAGAGGGGCCCTGGGGGGGAGGCACGGGGTTTCCCTAGTCCCTGGTCAGCCTCGTTCCCCATTGGTTGTTTTGTGTTCCCCTGCGCAGGCAAGGACCCTCGGGTCCCATGATTGCAGTTCCTTGGCATCCTCAGCCATGCAGCTGGGAAAATAAACATCTCTGAAACATCTATCAAGAATCGGTCTATATATATTTCTTTTCCACAGGCCTCGTTGTCTGATACGCGTGTTGCAGTATCCCCACTGTAACAAATGGTAGAGAAATGCTGGCAAGACACCGATCCCTAAGGACAGAAAATTAGTGAGTAAAAACCACTCTAGATCTCTCTCTTCTTGCCTTGGTTTGGATATTCTCCCTGGACTATGGAAGAATCGTGGGAAATGTGGCTCTCTGAGCCACAGAAAGAAATGTATCTAGAAGTTAAAGGAATCCTTGAACAACAGAACAGGAAAGTATTTGTTCCAGGAGATCTAGAACATTTTTTTAACTGGCTTTTCAAAAATTTTTTATATTTCTTGAGACTTTTTGCTATTGATCCTCCTGGAACTAGTCATGGGTGGTTTTGGTCTGAGATCTTGTGTGAGATAAAGGCTCAAACAGAACATGCACTAGTGATAGAACCTCTCCGTGCATTCCTTGTAACCAGTGAAGCTCTTCAGGAGCATTTGTATAGTCCCATTACCTCTAGAGCAGAGGATGGCCGTAATCCTGTGGCCGAGAACGCACGGCAGCCGTGCCAGGAGCGCGTGACTGCAGCCATGCCGGCGGAGGTGCCTGTGCTGGATGTGCCCGGCCCCCTCAGGAGCCCGCGCCTTATCGCGGACCCCATCCCTGCTCGGGGTCCATGGCCACGCGACCGTGGATGAGGGAGCGACGCCGCAGGCGGCGCGGGTGCCGTGGGCCACGAGCAGCAGAGAGGCGGCCCCCATGAGCAGCCAGGAACCGGGGGTAGGCGTGGAAGCCCGCTCTGAGCACACGGCTCGGAGAGCTTTGTAGAACGGGAAGCGGCGGTTTCCGCAGTGACACGAGAAGCCGCGCAGCGCAGCACCGAGCCGAAACAGGGCCGCTCTCAAAGCAGCGTGGAGTTTGCAGAGCGGAACTGCTTGCAGGGCACGGGGCCGGCGGCGATGGCAGCGTGGGGCCGTGCAGAGCCCAGACACGCGCCGGAGCAGCGAGACTCAGCGCGGAGCAGCCGCAACGCGGGGGCCCGGCCGAGACATTGGAGTCGGCGAGGCAGCAGCCACACGGGACAAGCAGCCACAACAAACATGCAAGCACGTGATAGGAGAAGTTGTAGCAACGAAAATCACAGGAACTGTGAAATGATACAGTGTAAAAAACATGATTTATAACATGAGATGATACAGGGGAAGATTTATTCGTCCATAGAAATGGATGCCATTAAAAGGAATAACCCTAAAAATTACCTGCAAAGCGTAGGAGATGGGGAAGTTGTACAATTTGATATAGTGCAAGGAAAGAAGGGTTTACAAGCAGCAAATGCTACTGGACCTGGGGGTATTCCAGTCAAAGGCAGCCGTTATGCACAAAATTATAAACAATATCCATCCCAGCAGCTTCCCTACCCACAGCCTACTTTCCCCTTTCTCCCTATACCCAATATGAACCCTTTCCTAAGTTTATCCCATCCCCAATTTATCCCTAATCCATTTTTCACCCCATGGCTTCCCTATACAATTCCCTTTCCCTACAACTCCTCTCTGATGCCGAGGGGGGGATGAAGAGGGGGAAGGAAGAAATTAACTATTTTTGTTTAGAGTTCCAACAGGTACAAATGGAAGAAACCCTCTCCTGCCTCAGTTTCCCCACAAAGCTTGCTCCGAGAGTCCTGTTTCCCTTCTGTCAGCCTTTAGATGTTCCAGAGAACCTGTTTGGACATTTAAAGGCTCAGGAGGGTGGCTTGTTTTGTTTTGAAACTGTTCTTGTTATGTTTATCCAGTTGTTTTCAATGTTAAGTCTTAAATCTCTTTTTGTTAAAAATAAATGGGTGAAATGTTGGGGTCCCTCTCCCTGCCATGGGGTCCTGGGAGAGGGGCCCTGGGGGGGAGGCACGGGGTTTCCCTGCCCCTGCCCAGCCTCATTCTCCATTGGTTGGTTTGTGTTCCCCTGCGCGGGCAAAGGACCCTCGGGTCCCGTGATTGCAGCAGTTCCTCGGCATCTTCAGCCATGCAGCTGGGAAAATAAACATCTCTGAAACATCTATCAAGAATCCGTCCGTATATATTTCTTTTCCACAGGCCTCGTTGTCTGATACGCGTGTTGCAGTATCTCCACTGTAACAATCCATGGCCTAGATCCAGAAGGGACACAAGTATGATGGTTCTGGATACCATCACCAGAGTGAAGTATGCAGTTCTCAGTCAGATTTCTGTTTTTATGAAGGAGGGAAAAAATGATGCATCACTTTAGGCAGTTAATCCAATAGATCAGAGCATATGTCAACTAATTACACTCTGTGATGTACTCACTTCATATGCCTAAAGGTAGAAACCGAGTGCTATCTAGGATGTCCCAAGGTAATATTGTCCAGCATTCAGATCCAGAGAGACACAGATCTCCTTTGTGGTGTTTTTTTGAAATGTCCCATAGCGTCCCAAATGGCAATCCTAGTACATCACTTTTCCACATTTCACAAAAGATTGCCCTTAAAAAAGTGGCACTAAAAAAGAGATGTTTAGGTTCTGTGCATCAAAGAAAAGCACAGAACAGTCTTCTATTTATTATCTGCAGCCATAAGCTTTAAAAGGTGTATCGTCTTCCTTTAAAATGAAGATGAAAGTTGCGAGAGTTGCATTATCTTGTGAATCTGAAAGTATATCCTTAAGAAGTAATCAAAATAACTGCAAGGCAAGCAGTAAAGAAGTGACATTAGCAGAAGGGAGTCTTCTTAATCATTTATACTGTAAAGCTTCTGAGATATCTGTCATAGAATCAAAACAGCTAAAATTCTGTGTGAATGAATGTCTTCATCCATCCATCCATCCATCCATCCATCCATCCATCCATCCATCCATCCATCCATCCATCCATTCATCCATTACCTGAAGCTCTTTCCAAAATTCAAAGTACTTTTGGCTTTTTCTTCCCCCCACCCCACCTTTCTGGCCCACAGACTAATTATTGTAAGAAAACATAGAAACATAATTATGATAATATCATTTCTATTGACTCCTGAGTTAAAAAACTTCCTAATCCATATATCCTTAGCTAGAAACCTCCCTTAAAAAACCATTAATCCCTTTGTAGGAAAAAGATTTCGTTGGACAGATCTTTCCTATTTGATCCCATGAGTTCATCTTTTCAGTCTTAAATTATTCTGAACAGAGGCATCACACCCAAATACCTGGAATGACTTGTGCCAGGTAATTTAGGTCACTGGCCTAATTGTGTTTTGCATATGTTCAATTTCTTTCAGGCATTTTGGACTTGCTACAAAAGATCAACCTGTCTGACAACTGTTATACTGGTATTACCATGCACATGTAAAACATTCTATGTTTTTCAAAACTACATCTGTTGTTCATAATCACTTACTTGCACAGGACTGCAATGAGCATCACAGAAACAATCGTCAAGCAAAAAGTAAAAAGAAAGTCCAAAGATTGCTTTGATAAAAGCCAATATTAAGACTTCAAATTCCTGAAAGGTTTTTCAGTCAGGTATTCAGAATTAAAAAAAACCACAAATTAATTTTCTGCTTACTAAGAAAAAAATAAAGGAAAATAAAGAGAAAGAAAAAGTTGTTCTTTTCCCCAGATCTCTAAATGCTGTATATTATTGGAAATAAGTGTAATTTGAAGTGTAATTTGTGGAAGAAAATAAAGCAGCCAAAAAGGATGCACAGTGGTTCACTAAATTATTCATTCAAGCATTATTGATCTCAGATGAATTAGCAAATGGCATGCTCTAGCTGAGCATGAAGTTATTAATCTTTGATTTTAATCTTAGAGAAAGCTGAGCTACATTGTATTAATGAAAGCCACAAAAAACCACAATAGGCAATTTCCTCACAAAATGTTTAACAACAGAAATTAAGAAACTGGTAATGCTCATATAGTTCAATAGCAAAAATCAGAATTGTGACATCTGTGCTCCAATCTAATAAAAAAGATTTAGGAAACATACAAGGTGGTAAAAGTAGTTTAAAGAGAAGGTGCAGCCTTGTGATTGTAACTTTACCAGGAGTCTTGAGGGTTCAGTTACTATTCTAGATTAGCCATAGAACCCAGACTTTCAGAGTTTTGCCTAAAAGGAGATAATAGAATTTCACTTCCAGCACAGTTTTTTTTACCTGCTTCTGCCACCTGTATTTTCTCAAATATCTTCTCAGTCAAACACTCAGAGGCACTCCAAATGTAAATCTAAGACAAAGTTTTGATAATGCAATTTTTACCTGTGATTCAGGTATCATTGGACAAAAGAAAAACACAAAAAACCCCACAAACCTGAAAACCCCAAACAAGCCATAACAAACAAACAGATAAGAAAACTTGTTGGATATTAGGTGTATCAACAAATTCAGTCCAAGAGCAAGGCAGAGCCATGTCTGTGGGTCATGTAGGTTTATGCCTCGGTAGGTGTGCACAGAATGTGTATAAGATGAAGCACTTTGCAACAGTCCCTGTGGAGGAAGGGAGAGATGAACATTTTTATTTTAAAAGTATTTGGCCCACAGATAAGATAGGATTCAATTGCCTAAAATTATTGTGTAGCACAGTGTCATGCCTGACCTCCAGCTGCTAATCCAGTGAGTTACATGTCTCCAGTACAGACTGTGTGATATTAATTCATCTTTTCAGAGGGTCTTCAGGTACCCTGAAGTACCACAAAAAAAACTAACTTTGTGGATAGAAAATTAAAACCCACTCTTCAGGTTCATTTGCTCTTAAACTTGAGAAATTCAAAATACAAACAGCCACTTGCCCAAAATACCCTGGTCACTTGGCTACAGTCAAGAACATACTTCACCCCATCTTTGAAAGCTGCCCTGTTCTTCAGCACAAGATTTATATATTTATGGAAACAAAAAGAGAACAGGACTTCTGGCTTCTGAAGGCTTTTTTGTGTGGTGTATTGGTAACTAAGCTAATATAGAGAAATCTTTGCATGTGTTCTTTAGAGGAAGACAGTTCTGATTTCTACATTAAATAATCTTAAACCATATGACAAGAATAATGTTTCAAAAGTAATTTATCTTAGATGAATCCCCCAATTCCTATGCCACAAAATCTGTATCACTCTTTCACTAGACAAAAAATGGAATTTGTCCTTCCTTTTCCACATTGTGGTAAAGATACAAGTAGCAAAAAGCAACCCTCTTTTTACATCATACCTGCTGTTTCCCCCCTAGATTAGGCCTTAATTGTCTTCTAACTCACCTAGATCTACTAGGTTGGTGCTATACACTTCTAGTCATTGTATAAAAGGTATAAAACTCTTTAGACTCTTTTATGAAACCAGGTGTTCATAGTGGACTCCCAAGGGTCATTAAAATGAGACATCTGGTGGTCTCAGTGATAATGTCCATTCTGAAAACTGCACCAGAATGGGTAGCTGCAGAGATGACACTGACCCAGTCCACCCTGAAGGAAAACCAGGCTGAGGAGAGCTGTTGTGCATTGTGTGTGTCAGCAGTCTGCTGGCCAGTGGCAGGGAAGAAGAAGCCAGGGAAGCCAGACTAAAGGGACACCGTGCCCCTCGCTGCTGTTTCCTGGGGAGAACATCATGGCAAACAAGGAGGGCTCCCTGGATTAACACTGGAAAGAAAACCAATTTTCAGTATGATACTCGAAGCTTTTTCAGTTAATCCTGTAGACAGAATACCATTGTGTCAATAATTTTTGTTTTTAATATGTGAAACACAGATACAGTTTGAGTATATGAAGTCAGATTTAGACCCATGTGCTCAAGGATGTTCAAATGTGAAAATTTTCATAGAAAGACAAGCACAAAACCCATATGAGTAATCCAACATTCACAATTGTAGTACAGCTGTGCAGGAAAAGCAGTTAAGAGTTCTCATTTCACATACAAAGAAACTGCCAAAGGCTCATTAAAAGAGATCTCCGAGGATATTAGAGAAACCGTGCCCCCTTGGCTGTTCTGTCAGCTCATCTACTGCATCTGCTGAAGGAGTGTCTGTAGTCTGTTTTGTCAAAGGGTGTACTGTGAGTGTCTATTTACAGGACCTATAAACATTTGACTAAGAAAAAGCTTATAACTCAGAAATTTAACCCAAATCCGGTTGCACACACACTTCATAGGAAGGACAACAGAAATTTACCTGAAAAACTAGAGTGGAGGCAGAGTAGTCATGGGATGCCTTCTGCTCTTCTGTTACAGGACCTGGATGGACTTTGTCCTCAGATGTGACATATGACATTCAGTTGATATATTAAAGCAGTGAAAATCTATACCTTGCCTCACAAATACATTTTTATTTCAGAATAATTCATTTTTAATCCATAAATCACAGGAATTTTGGTTCAAGTAAGCCATTAAGAATTTTTCAAGTGAAAGGTATTTTCTAGACATTTGCTATATTTGCCAGAAATAAAATTAAATTGTCCTTTAATTTATTAGTTTATTGAACCTTGACATCAAGACACCAAAGTGTGTAAAACTTTAGCCCAAATTGTAGATAATTTGCCTCACTTACTATGTAAGTTTTACATATGCTAGAGTGGGTAGAATAGTACTACATGGATGTCTGGTTTTTGCCTTTTTTCATAACACAGAGCTGATACAGGAGATGGTATAAGGTTTGCTGTAGATTTACATCCAATAATTAGAACCTAGCACAGAAAATAGAAGAAAAAATGGATGAAAATTTTGAGAAAGTGCTCTAACACAAATTCAATATCACAACTCTTGCTCTAAGACTTGAGACATGCAGTGAAAGTAAAAAATCAATAAGGAAGGCACTAGGAAACTGCAACAAGTTTCTGTTTAATAAGACTTTCACAGCTTCTTTGCATGTGAAATCAAAATTCTTGTTACTTCAGTGGCAGTAATATATTGTGATTGTATTATATTAGGTTATATATACTACAGAATGTATTTTGTGTAGCTCAAGTTTTTGTGCAGAGCTTCATACTGTTGGGACATCTTATTGCATATTTGTAATTTGTTTGTAAATTGATGTGCAGAATTAATTCAGAACAGTTACAGAAAAATACTAGCTGGAGGAATCAGTTGCCTACTGCTGGTAGTGGCTGTTGGATTAACAGAAGAAAATTACTCAGTGGGAAAACCAACTGACAATTTGAAGGAATTTAAATCAAAATTATTTATTTTTTATTAGTGGGTTGGTATTTCGTCACATAGCAGATACACACTTATTCCAGTACTAAGTGAAATTTAATGCAGTAATAATGTTTGTTCTCTTCAGTGATGCACTGTTAGGCCAGAGCATCAGTGACTTGAACCATTTGCTGGCCTTTCCTGCAGTTCACTGGGATGGTTAGATTGACTGGTCTGTGTGCCCTAACAAAACTCTCCCCCCTGAATGGGAAACCTTCAAATAGTTATGAAGCATGGCTAGAAAATAAATGTGAACAAAACTCAGTCTTATCGCCTGATAAGAAGGATGCTGGAGAAGTCCACAAGAATAAATTCAATTTGAAAAATTACTGCACTGTAAATGCATAATATTATTTTCATGACTCAATATAAATGTCAGAGGTGACTCAGTCACTCCATATCTCCCTATCTCTGCTGCTGCAGCTACATGGTTTGAGAGAGGCTGTATACTGAAATGTCAGGGGGAATATCAGGTAAGAAATGTGTGCCCTCTCTTTTTTTCAGCAGTTATCCTGACTTTTTATTTCAAAGTTTCTAGTAAAGCACATTCAGTTAGGATTAATGGACTTTTAAGTACTAATATATGGAATCCAAGATAAGCTGCATAAGGCCAGAGAAAGGTCTTTACCTCTAAAACTCAAAGATCTGTTGAATACTGACTGGTCCCTTTGCTGCTGATTAGAGGAGAATGAAATTTGCCTTAAATGGGAAAAGCCTTTTTTTACTTCTGTATCAGCCTGTGCCTGTGGTAAGAGTTAGGGTGAGCTGACACTACTGTGACCAGAAATGTAGCAGCTATTTTGTCACCTGTCAAGGACACTAAAAGACACTGATGTCTGGGCAACTGCTCCTGAAGTGGTGCTCTAATAATCTGCATGAGTGAATGATCCATCCCCTGGAAGGGCCATGTTCTGTTCACTCACAACTGTTCCCACATATTGGCACATAAATAGTGCTCTGAGATTTTCATCTTGGTTCAGTGTTTCTCTTCCCAACAGCTAATTATTGATTAACATTGAAAGATATACAAATGCATTACTTTAAGAAACTTCATAAGAATAGTTCATTACTGGTGTTAACATTCTTTTCTGGAAAAAATTCTAAGCTCTTTTTCCAACTTTGGTAAAATCAGATGTTTTTCATAGCATGCATCAAATAGTATCAAAGGCAATGTTGAAAAATATTTCTCTGATAATACTTCACAGTCCCATTGTTAGTTCACTGACAATGTTCAATACATTGTAGAATAACTTTCTGAGAGGAAAAGTGGTTTTGACTAAAAGTAGTTGTCACATGAAGGTGAAATTTTTCTGTGTTGCAGGATATTGTCCTTCTGCTGGACCTTATAACAAGAATTGAAAACAGAATAAAAAGAAATAAAGCAGTAAGTTAAGATAATGAAATCCTACAGAGTTTGTTTCCAAGAACATCAGCAGTTCCCATTAATTTTAGTAGGCATCAATACCTCTCAGATCTTCAGTCTTTTTGAGAGGGCAGATTTCCCAAGTGATATGAGTTGGATTTTTCCCAGCAAAATCAATGAATGGATTCTATCCACATTGGTCAGTATAAAATATTTCAGATATGCGTTAATTTAACTTTTAGAAGAGATACATTTCATGCTTTGACTTTGAGATTAAATTTAAATCAACCTTAAACCAATTATATTGTCTATACAACCACGTATTGCTACATACTAGTTTTGACTTCTTACAAAGGCTATACACGTGCAAGAATAGCTTAACAACTTTGATTTTTAGGCAATCCATACCCATGCCTATATTGAGTCTCCAACCCACAGTCCCGAAGAACTGCAGAATGATCCTCTGCATGATAGCGTTTTACCTTTGAGCATTTAGCTTCCCCCACTCCCATCATATAAACAAGAACTAGAGGTTGTACAGGCTGTTGCCACCATAAACTAAACTGAAAACCAACCTAAACAAGATGATGGGAAACAAATGTCCCAACAGAGAAAGCTCCTGGCTACACCAAAGTCAAGCCAAAATATGTATTTAACAATGTTCATAACAAGGAGATCAGATGCAGCAGCCATAAGCGTGGCATTTGTTAGTTATAACAGAAGGACTTTCCTGCACAGTGTAGGCACAGAACTCCAAAGCAGAGTGATGAGTGGAACTAAATTCCACTGAGCTTTATGCACAAAAAGTGGTCTGAGACTATAAACATCATATGTGTGCCTGTATTCTCTGCTATGTGTGCCTACATTCATCTGCTCCTGGGAATTCCCTCGAGGAATACCGTGGCTACATCCAGGTAGGTAAAATGGGTATAAACATTATGTCAGTCGAATTTGGCACAGAAGATTTCTCTCTGCCCTGTGGAATATTTTGACAGTGTTTCATGCAAGGAGATCAGAAGAAAGGGGTCAGAAGCAAAAAATAAACTCGGCCAGTTTAGAAATGGGGTCCAAAATCAAGACAATTATCAGAGAAAATACAAGAAGTTTTTCACTAAGAAGGAGAAAGAAAACATACAATCACAAAAGAGAAAAGATGATAAAACAGAGAAAAGAAAGGATCTGGGCCTTAAAGCAGATAGGTAGCAAAATAACAGTTAATCTTAGAATGCTATTGCCAAAAAGGAAAAGCCTCATTCTAGGTGAATAAAAATCTGATAATGGGGTAGATTGTGAAAAGATATCAATTCTTTAGAAACAGATTAGACAACTGTTATAATAAGTGTCTAATTCTAGAAACTTAAAAAGTATGTAAATTAATGACACAGAGTAAACAAATACATAAATGTTATGGAAAATATTTATTTGTAGAAAAATATAAAGATTTAAAAAGGAAAAGCAGAGAAAAAGTTGAAAGAAGGGATAGCAACCTAGTGTGTAAAAATCAGGTGTCAGTCATTCTTTAAAGATTCTAGGGAAGAAATTGGTCTAAGTTCAATAAGGGTTAGATCTAAGTTCAATAAAGATTCAATCTAAGAATGAGGAAAAGCTTTTGATTAGGTTTCTAAGACTCTGGATCAAGCTAGCTGGAGTTATTTTCCTTGGACCATTTAAATACCAGTATTTGTCCTGGAAACAAATATGCATTCTTAGAAACATATATACATTCTTAGGAGGTTGGTATCAGGTTAATTTCTCATATGCATAGCAACCTAATTTATCAGGTGTTTCTTAGCTATTTTTTAGCCATACAAGACAAATGAATTAATGTGTACATTTTTATAGAGTCTAAAGCCAAATTGTTAATTTAAAGTACATGCACTTCTTTACTAAAAGAAAGAGAAAAAACACACCAGGAGTGTAAAACTGGAATAGCAGTCAACCATGAGTGAATTAACCCTCCTTTGCCTCTTGTGGACCGCATCAGGCATAAATCCATTGTAGTTTAGAGGCTTTAGATCCAAATGAATGACTGGCAATATTTAAAACTTCATTGAAGAGGATTTGGTAACAAGAAAACAGTTAGGTCAAAACACAGGAGGAGTTTAACCTGACTTCCTTTCTATAGTTGTTTCCTTATTTCTAGTTCTGAGTGCCTATTATGGGATGTGCATGTACAACAACAGCATGTTGGGATGAGAGATAAAATGACACCAGCAACAAAGGGATTGCAAAATAATTAAAATTCTACTGCTGTGAAGTGTCTGAATTGTATGATCCAAAATCAGAACCATTATCAGATGCGAATAGGAGGCATAATTTCAGTCAATAAGGCAGTGAAATAATGTCTTTGAGATGACTGAACATTGCAATTATGGAAGACAAACAGAGGGCAGAATTCTCAGAGGATAAGCTAAAGAGAGCAGCAGAGCTGTTCAAAAGGTGATAGCTTTGAATCTCAAGATCTGATCCTTTTTTGTATAGCATTTTGATTTTGGGGTAGTTTAACCTGGCAAACTTCAAGTAAAAAATGTAGCCAGACAACCTCAAAAAAACCCAAACCAAACCCAAAACCAAAAAATCCAAGACAGAACCCAAACCACCCCACAAAAACAAGAATATGAAACTGAAACTGTTCCTGTTGCTTATACTTGATCTCTGTTCCACACCAATGGAATCCACTGGTTTGGGGTTTTTTTCTGCAGCTGAATGCAAGTAAACTTGAAAAAGTATCACTAACCAAAATAATGACAACATATGTATTAATCTGTGCCAATGTCAAAACTAGATGTAACACTACTTCAGACTCTTCAAAATTTTATTATGAATCCAGTTTACATTCCTCAGCACGATGGGCTTTCACTCCTGCTCTCTCCACTGAATTCAGAGCATTACTGACATGAACAAAGGTGAACTTTGCTGGGCCCCTTTATCGCCCATCAAGACTGAAAATACTTTTCGTATGATTGAAAGGCTTGTTGATCCTGCAGAGTTCTTTATGTTGAACCCTTGTTATGGGTGAGATGAACTGAATTAAATGCTGTATGGATTTGAATACTGGGATTTACCTAAAACCTTTCAAGCTTATAGCTTTTACCCTTTTTGATTATTTCACACACTCACAGACTTTCCAAAGCCACATTCACTCCAGTCTTCACTTTCCATTGCTGGGAAAGCTGGGCAGAGTCATGTCAGCTGTGTGCCACGAAGCTGCCCATGGCTATGGGTCTCAGGCACATAGTGTTTGGGTGCATTACTGGGCTCTTCAGCTCTTCTGGAATCTTCTCCCCATTTTACTTGTTTTTCTCCATCTGAACACTCTGTTTGCAGATGCACAACATATTCAAACTAGTGGTTCTGCCTCATGTCCTGTATTAACCACATTAACCACAGACTTCTTTTAGTTCCAGGTTTTGTCAAAATTCACAACCAGTCAGTACCTGTTGCAGGTAGCAGGCAGTAGGATTATGCTTGGGAGTTCAAATGTTCAGTTTCAGTCATTCACACATACACACAATTATCTGCCACCAGTCAGCATTCATAATCTAAAGTATTTCTCACTGACTCCAACCTCCTGAATCCCTTCTCCTTTTGAGTGTTTGGGACTTTTCAACATCTTGAGCTGTGTTTAATTCTCAAGGAAATCCGGGAGTGGAGTGGGTGCCTGGTCTCATTCCAGAACAGAGGCTGGGGGAAGTCACCACATCCCTTAATACAGGCACATTGCTTGTTCCTAATAACTGTCCAGAAGAGTTTTCTTTCCCATGGACTATGTAGGGTGACTGGGGAAATGAGCTTTTCTAGGCTGAACTTAGCTTTTGTGAATACTCTTTCCTATGTCACTTACACTAAAGACCTCAGTGGAATGGACCTGACAAAAATTCATTTATGATCCTTTAGGCATCTATGCATTTTTTTCCTAAATTTGAGATTAAGTCTGTTTCCAAACCAAGAGTCCTGTACTGCCTAAGCACTTTTGAAAATGTTGCAAGTCGAAAAAATTTGTAAAGAACTGCACAGAAACAGGCCCAGTTAAATATGTCCAGGCAAATTAAGGCTTACAAAATCCAAATATTAAACACTTGCAAAAATAGCTTTAACTATTGCATGGTCCTACTTCTTCCCTTCTAAGTGGTATTTCATTTTCTACTTGTATATTCTACCCCCAAGCAGAAATACTAAGAAATTCTTGGTGTGTACTTCCAGGCTATCTTATCTTATATGATTTACTATTCATCCCTGAAATATATATATTTTTACTCTACAAACTTACAGGCAGGTGTGCATGAAGTTGAATTTATGCAAGAACATTTGCCTGAAGAGGACATTAGAGGTAAATTCTGGGTGTGATCTGTCTGGGATTTTCTCATGTTTTAATGTGCCTTGACCTGCTCATCTCTTTTAATGTCTGCAGGCACCCCTGGGAAACTGCAAAGAGCTCTGATGGGCTGCTCTTCTCTGATAAAAGACAGCAAGAGAACATTCAATTTCAAAGGTTTGTTTCTAAAGGACAGTGCTTGTTGCAAGGTGGCTACAATAAAAAATAAAACTATTTTTGCTGGACCAGATTTTGCTGTCAGTTTAGAGTCCTGCAATTTCAGGAACAGCTGAGATTTGCATCTCTGCAACTGATAGGAAACCAGCTTTTTATGTATTAAGGAAGAAGAAGCTATTTCCATTACAGATTTTTTCCTCTGTACTTTTTTCCCTTTTCAAACTCTTTTCCTTTGGTTTCTTGGAAGAACTTGAAGCTGTTACTTTTCAAGCTGAAAATTCCACACTTCAGAGACCTAGATGCCCAATATTGTGCCTCTTGAGCCTGCATTATCTCTGTGTATCAGAGTGCATCAAGTGTTTATCTCTGCTGTTCTGGTTTGAGAAGATTGATACTTCCCTGTTCCTTCATAAATTGTTTCTCAAGTATGAGAAAAAGTGAGAGTCTCTCCAAAGTGGATTTCAAGGAATTACTTTATTTTTGTAGAAAGCTAAGAAAAATATTTGGGAGCTACTGCAACATTTCTATTAAATAAAATTTTAGACAACATTTTAAGCCCTTTAACCATTCAGCAGCTACTGAAGCCCACTACACCATATGTTGCTTTTACAAGTATCAAACAGCTCAAAAGCCATAGAAATCACTGATATGAAATTTATGCTTCTTAAAATAATGTCTGTGTTGCTGGTGTGCTGTCGCTGCACCTGATGGCACAGGGCAGTCAACACAGTATCCAGAGCTGTTCCTCTCTGATTCTTGTATTCACATGTCCTCTTTTGTCTTGGACCTCTTTGGGGAGCAATTTCTTAATAGATGCAATCTTAGCATGCCAACTGGAGCATAAGTGCTTAACTTGTAACCCTCAGACATTGCTACAAGTGCAGAGAATTGAGATCCTAAAATAGCAATAGTAGTAAGGTATTCCTATATATGATCTTGCTATGAGATTGAAATCCCAGGGCAGTAATGTCCACCGTACTGACACTGAGGTCCTGTGGGTTATGTGTGTTTGTCAGAAAAGTTTCCCTGCACTTTGAATGTACTCTATAGGTAGCTAATTGCCTTCTTCCTGAATTGCACCTAGATGCTATCTGGAAAGAAACTACACTGGACCTGTAGTATTTCACATCACTAAATCCCCAATCTGAGCATAGGTCTTCTAAGTGCTTTTAAATGAATGAAGTGCAATACTCTGAGTTTATTTTTAGAGCAGCTATGAAGTGTAATGAGATTGGAATAGCTCCAGGCATATGCAGTCTAGGGCAATTTGAATGTGTTCAGAGGAGGTCCCCATATCCAGAGGGACACAATTACAGACTCAGCCAGGTATAGGTGTTGCTTTTAGCACATTTTACTATTAAACCATGAATTCTCTCATTGAGCCTTGCTGTCACTAAGGGGAAGTGCTTTCTATAAAGTTCTATAAATACAAACGATTTTTGTGCTTGCTAAGGTCATAAATGGAAGCACAGTTTTCTTTAAGTACACTAATGTGCATAAAGTTTCTTCCAGCTCCTGTATTATTTTCATATTCATATTTGCAATTTTAGACTATACTGCTGAAAGGTTTTTAGGATGCCAGTCAAGACCTTTAGAAAACAGCTGACTACAGAACATAATAGGAATTCAAAAGGCATTGTACTGTTTAGAGTGCCTTGATTTTCCTGTATTTATGATTCTTATATTATTTTGGCATCATTTTTCTGTTATTAGCCTGAAACAAATCACTATTTGTTTTCCAGCTATTAGTAAAATGTCAGGTGTTTTTGTTAATAAAATAAAAGCTATATTAATTAAGAACTTTCAATGTAAAATTTAGCCTTAGTAAGCATATAAAAACTATAATAAAAGCATTGAAACACTTTTCTGATTTATAACAGTGAAATGTCTAAACTTGATTGATAAAACCAGAAGCTTCTCTGAAAATTTGCACGTCTGTAATGAATTTTTCAGAAATATCTAAGCCACTCCTCAAAAAGGAAAAAGATTTTCCTCTCTGGATGTGATCCTGTGTACTGCAAGGTCATTTAGGCTGGCTCAGATCTTACCATAAATGTGTCGAGAACCACATACAACAAGTAATAATCATAATAAGGCCACTTGACAAAAGTGATTGCCTGTGTGTTGCAAATTAAAGTCTTTCCTGGGAGCTATACAAAATATATAGTGACAGCAAATAGATGTAATTCTTCAGTTCCTTGCTTGGAACCAGCCAGTGCTTATGTTCACACAGAGAGAAAAAAATACCCATAGCAGCTATTCAGTGTTGAAGATTATAAAGTGGACTGTCACTTTCACAGGTGCACAGGGATATTAGTGAGGCTCTGCTCCTCCCAGGGGCTCCAGAAGCAATTGGACATTTTCTCCTTTCTGTGTCCAGCAACATAGAAGTAACTAGATCTGTGCCTGAAAGAGGAAGGATTTTTGCAGGGATGACCCTGAGCAGAGTGGAGGAGAGCTGAGAAGACACTGCACTGACATTCTGGATCCTCACGGGTGTTCTGAGCACTTCCTCTCCTGCTATCCCAGGCAGGCAGACTGATACCAGCAAAGGCAGCATCTTCTTCTCTGCAACCATGAATGTTCTTATGGGCGCAGTCTACTTTCTAACTTTATGCTTAAAACCACTGTAATACCTGCTTCAGTTGACAGTCTAAAAATTTGGGCCATATCTGACAGTTCTTATCTGCCCTGCACCTACCTTCTCCAAACACCTTTTGTTTGGGAGAAAATTGTTTTCTGAGACGGTGAGGTTCTTCACCTTGATTTTGATGTGAGACTTCACACATCAAATTACCACTATTCATCATCCATGGCATTTTTAGCCCACACCTCTCTTCCTACAGTGTCCTAGGGCTATATTCTGAAAAGGAGTAGTCACACCTCTGGGTATGACCCAAATCACCCAAGTCTTTGTGTCAGTGCTGGGGTACATATCTCTGCTATAAGCTAAGCAGTGGAGAGGTCTCTGTGTCCTTGGTACATATACTGGCAAGAAAATAATCCTTTGGCTTTGTGACAATGGTCAGGATTGTTGGGGCATAGAACTTCTGGAGATGCTTCACTGATGCCTATCTTCTAATATTAGACTTCTAATATGAATATCTAAGAGTATCTGAGCACTGGCACAGGCTGGGGGGTGACCTGCTGGAAATCAGATCAGCGAAGGACCTGGGGGTCCTGATGGACAACAAGCTGCCATGAGCCAGCAGTGCTCTTGTGGCCAAGAAGGGCAGAGGTATCCTGGGGTACATTAGGGAGAGCACTGCCAGCAGGTTGATGGAGGTGATCCTACTCCTCTACTCAGTCCTGGTGAGGCCACTGTGGAGTGCTGTGTCCAGTTATGGGCTCCTCTGTTCAAGAGAGGTAGGGAGCTCCTGGAGCGGGTCCAAAGATGATTTAAGGAAGAGGAACGGCCGAGGGAGCTGGGCCTGTTCAGCATCGAGAACAACTGAGAGGGGACCTCATCAATGTGCATAATTGTCTAAAGGTGGGATAACCAGATGGATCCAGGCTCTTCTCAGTGATGACAAGCGGTAGGACACAAGGCAATGGGCAGAAAGTGATGCACAGGAAGTTCCACCTGAACATGAGGAAGAACTTCTTTACAGTGCAGGTGACCGTGCACTGGAACAGATTTTCCAGAGAGGGTGTGAAGTCTCCCTCACTGAAAATATTCCAGAACCCTCTGGATGCAATCCTGTGCCATGTGCTCTGGGATGACCCTGCTTGAGCAGGGAGGCCGGGCCAGGTGATCCACTGTGGACCCTTCCAACCTGACCCATTCTGTGATTCTGTGATTCTGAGTACCAAAGAATAACTACATACAAATGAACTGTGTGATCCTTTTCAGCATTTTCTGCATATTTCCACAGACAGCCTTCACACGGGCATCTGGAATCCTGGTTTTAATCTTGGAAAACTTCTCCAGCTCAGGACTTCCACAGAAGCTGGAGATTGCAGAATTTAAAGGTTTTGCTATTTTTGTGTCTGTTTGTTTACTGAGTACCAAGTTTTTCAGTCAAGTTGTGGATTTGGAAGGACATGTTCATTCCTTTAGCATGGATGTTGAAGTAGATGATGCCCAGATGTGCCTTCTGACGCCAAATGTTCTGTGATCAAACCTGGTATTTATTGAGGAGAATTTGTGCAATTCAAGTAATATATTTTTGTTAATCCTTTTACATTTTTTTCACAAATAAGTTCTTCATTCTAGGTTACTACTATTTTAATCAATATCTATGATTTCAGTTCTCAAAAAAACCAGTATGAAAAAGTAAATTTCATGACTGTGCTTTGATGGTGGCTAAGGGGCAAGATTAACTGCATTCCTACATGCACATCAGAGAAGGAAGGTGATGTAGCTAGTTTAATGAGTTATTTATGGTTTTGAAGTGTCCTCTCAAATATTGAAAGTAATGTGACTTTAATGAGCCATGTGCAATCGGTAGCTTTTGCTTTGTTGAATATTTTCCTCAGGGTAAGCTGTGTCATTAATAATAATTAGGAATTGAGTAGCCAGTTACAGGGTTGAGTAGGAAGTGAGGTAAAAACCATGCTGTTTGGAAGCAAGATATCTGTACATACACAGAAAGGGAGTTTGAGGTCATTAAAAGCTGTGGCTGGGATTAGTGGGCTCCATCATGTGCATTATTAATGACTCTACCTAGCTCCCGCAATTGAAATTTCTGATTAATCATAAATGAAGTATCTGTAAATAGAATAATTCAGCATGAGGTAAACAACCGGATTTTAATTTCCAGTGGATGGAAATTGTAGCAGTAGATGGTAGATGGATTTAAATTTAGATTATATACATAATTAGATAAGGATAAATATAAATCAATAGGAAGACTGATTGCATTTCCTTTTTTTTAAATCTGCCTCACACTTGCTTCATTCACTGAGAAGTTCTTCTTTAAGGGAATGCCTTCATGTACTTCCTTTTCAAGGGTTTTCTACTTTTACTATGAAATTTCCCTATGAAAACTGAATATCTGTGCACTCTCTCTCTTCCTTGGCTTGGGCAACAACACCTCACTAGACCAGGTTACTCAAAGCCCCATCCAGCCTGGCCTTGAACACTTCCAGGGATGGGGCACCCACAATTTCTCTGGGCAAACTGTTCCACCACCCTCACAGTAAAGAATTGCTTCCCAAGATCTAACTTAAATCTACTCTCTTTCAGTTTGAAGCTATTCCTCTTTGTCTTACCACTACAGTTCCTGACCAAGAGTTCCTCTCTGACTTTCTTGCAGGTTCCTTCAGATACTGGAAGGCTGATATGAGGTCTGCATGCAAACTTCTCCAGGTTGAACAACTTTCTCAGTTTGACTTCATAGGGGAGGTGCTTCTGTCCCCTTGTCAACTTGGTGGCACCCTCTGGACTTGCTCCAACAGTTCCATGTCCTCATTGTTTTGGTGGCAGCAGAGCTGGATGCAGTACTCCAGGCAGGGTCTCACAAGAACAGAGTAGAGGGACAGAATTCCCTCCCTTGACCTTCTGACTGGACTCCTTTTGATGCAGCCCAGGATTCCATTGTCTTGCTGTGCTGTGAGCACACATTGCCCTCTCATGTCGAGTTTTTCATCACCCTCAGGTCCTTTTCCACAGGCTGCTCTCAATCACTTCTCCACCCAAGCTGTAGGTGTGTCTTGAAGTGTCCCAAGCCAGGTGCAGGGTCACGTAAAATTGAAAGCAACATAGCACACTTTTCCAGAGAATTCTTCTTCTCAAGACCATCTTTAAGCAGGCAGGGGATTAAACACCTGACTGTATTGTGCCAAACCCTATGTCTGTAAAGCATACAGGTACTCCTTTGGAGAGTGGCTTAGACCATGAGACAATTAGTTATTCTGCCTTTAAAGCAGATTTAATTTTCCTATAGTAAATAAAGTCTGGGGCCACACAGGGAAAGAAAAAATTTGAGTAGCTGCTCATTAAGTAATCATCATCCATTCCATCCACTAAATGATATGAGAGTGTGAGGGAAAATTGTTCACATTCATAGGATTTCATATAATACGTATAACATATCCACCAGAGGGCAAATTATAGTAACATTTGAATTATTCTGTTCAGCAATTTTATACTTCTCTTGCTGTTTCTTAAAACCTTATATCTGATAGCTATTAATGTGCAGTGTTTCCTTCAGGAGTTTTGCTGATGTTTATTTATAAGTCACCATATTCTATCTGATTGCTCCATTTATTAGCTTGCATTTCATATATTTGTGTACTAGTGCTTAGACAGCTTGGGGCCAAGGAGATGGTTAAGGCCCAAATCCAATCTGTTTCATTGCTTAACTGCTGCATTCTCATAGAACATAGCATCTGGACATTGAAGCTGGGCTGTGTTAAACCCATGCCACCATAGCATGAGACAAGAAGATGTCAGCCTCTGAGGTCCAGTGCAGGGAAATAACTCAAGCTGACTAGGGAGATCAACAGGTAAATTAACATACCTTTTATAGTGTCTGCAGTAATTCACTGGCTTTGAAAAATTCCTGCAGCAACAGGATTAATTAGGGATCCTCCTTGCCTCTGCATAACCTTTCTTCATCTGCTAGACAACCACTGGAGTTCAAATGCCTTGATGTACCAACTGCTCTGAGACAGATGAAAACCACTGTACCTCATCTCTAATTGCCTGATTTTTCTGTTTTACCAGTAAATACCTAGTAATCTCTCTAGTGAGTTCTTAATGGTGGCTTAGATGACAAGACTGATATTTCTAGTGGCAAGAAGTCAAGTATACCTCATTTAAACTGGCTTTTTCCAAATGAAAAGCCAAAGAAGAATGTGATTTGCCAAACATAAATAGAACAATTTTAGCAATGGTAGTTGATTGCTACTACATAGCAGCTTTCAGCAAAGGATCTCCAAGGAAATTACAAATATTAATTTATAAATTTAAACTAAACCAAGTTGTACCAGGCAGAAGACACTCAACCTTTTTATCACTTTCATTCAAATTATACCACGTTCAAGGCACCTAAAATATAAGGTTTCTTTCTAATTTGAAGCTGCAGTGTAAACTGTCTCAGAGGAATGAAATCTGCATTATCTATTTGTCCAATTTTAGGATTTTGACGTAAACATACTCCTCATAAAGTTTTATAAGACTTTTGAAAATTTTAAAACAGGATATTGCTTCACATGCCATCTGAAAAAGAGCTGATCCAGCACAAAATAACAATGGTTTACTTTTTCATTTATGTGACAATCTAGTCTTAAGTTTGTGTTATCAGAAAGAACAAGCATAAAACTAATTCAGTGATACAACTTTTAGGTAGATCTAGAATTGATGCTTGATAACTTTTTTAATTGCATGCATTTTATTGGGGTGCCAAAACTGGCAGTTCTTATTCTCAGAGATCAGAGATTTTTTCATGTAGGTCTTGTAGAGAACAGCTGCTACCATAAAATCTATGTTTACTTTGGAAACTCATCATGGCCTCAGTTCTAGGCACTGGGTTTTGCATCAGCTCCATTCCTAATTCCAACTTCAGTTTTACAAGACAGAAAAGATGTATAAAAATAACTAATATAATTGAATGCTTCTTTTATTTTTTCAAGATGAGACAATACACTCTCTGTCAGACCTCTAAGAGCCCTGGTGGAGAGGAGAGCCTGAGAAGGCTCTCTGGTTTCTTCACAGTGTGCTTGTCAGCACCAGGCACCAGCCTTGCCAGCCTGGCAGCAAAACAGCAGGAGGAAACCACAGCGACCTTCCCACTGCCGTGTGCAATCCTCTACCTCTAGGAAAACCAGCAGGAGGCAATGAACAAAGAAAGTTCCAGGCAGGCAACCACAGCATGATATCAGTTTTATAGCTCAAATCAGCAATGAACACATCTTGGTGAGATCTCCTTTTCAGAAGCAAGCCTATCACTTTTTCCTAGTTTTATATTCTCTGTACAGATATTTTCTGAAAGGTAAAATTTTTACATGGAGTAAAAAAAAAGTAGCAGCCATGAAAATGAAAAATAAGATATCAAGCATCTTGTTAAAATAGTTGAGGCCTCATTTAATGAATCATCTATTGTCCAAATTAACATGTATTAGGAATAGTCTCATATTAAAGTAGCTGCTTAAAAACTGGCATTTTCTTTTCCCTGAATTGAGATCTTATTTAATAAATCTAGCAGAGAACTCTGCTCTCTGTGTCTGTTTAAATTGCTATATAGATACATGGCTATAATCGAAAAGAGGCTTTCCTCTGGGGAATAAAGGTAAACTTTCCCTGGCATCACATTGTTTTTAATATAACAATAAGCAACACCACTATTCTAAAACATAATTAAATAGGTAACATTTAAATCAATCAACAAAAGATAGAAAATTAAATCATCTAAATTTTAAAAAGGTTTGCTTATAAAATGTTTCTAGTTGAAACTTATTACCCTATCTTAGCAAATTCTTCACTACCTATATAAAACAAAAAAGCTCCTTCTAAAGTGTTATGCTGCAAAGCATTTTCTTTCACAATGGCATTAATGGACTGATATTTGTAAGTGTCCTGATGTGACTTCTAATTAATTGACTTCAGTCAGAGCTAAGCCTCTTTTCTAACAGCTATTGTGAATTCATGAACAACTGTTCTTTCTGTCCTTGACTTATTAGAAACCTGAAGTATATAAAGAAAAATGTAGTATTCAATAGTTATAATTTAGACTTTTTAGAGTTCATTATAGTGTACCCTAGTGCTTCATTAAAAAGCTCTAAATTTTTGTTGATGCCTTTGCTGATGCCCTTTGTGACAGGCTGCTCAGACAACATTTGAGAAATACTACTGAAAAGTGCATGGAGAAAGAGGTTATGTTTAGAATGATAACTTGTGGATACAGTAAATATAAAGGAAAACATCTTTCATTCACTTTAGATGTGTATTAGTATAAAGTAAGTATTCACATAGTGCCACAAGTTACAGGCTGCTAATAAAGAAAGCTAACAAAAATACATAAAAAATAAAAGGAACAGTAGTTGCAAAAGATTTCTCTGACCACTGGAAGACTACAGTGCTAACTACTAAACATCACAAATGCAAGTAAACAATAGAATTTAGATTACTTCCAGGAAGTAGAAGACAGTTTTCAAAAACATTACAGTCACTGCAAACTCAAAAGCAACAGGTAATTAGGGAAAAGAGCTGAAAGGTCCCTGCTTTAAAATCATGCTTTTAACTTCAAAGCATCACAGATTCAGCTTCTACAAACAGAGACAGAACTCTTTGCAATGTTAGCTTAGGGAGCTATATTGTAAATAGTTTTCTTGGAAAATGCACTTTTAAGTGTTTTGAGTTTGAGTAACTTATACCTTTTTGTATAGTTTACAATTCCTGCAAAATGTGCTCTGCAAGGATGCAAATACATGAAAACATGTTTCCCCTTACATAAAAAAGGAAGTAAAGCATTTAGTGAATCACAAAATCACAGAATGGAAAAAATAAATGATTTAAAAGTATAATTTTCCATTTTTTAATTTGTGCCCATACCTGCCTGGACTGTTACTAGGCACCAATAGGAGACTGGCTGTGCCATCTTTCTTCCCTTGCTCCAAACAGGTATTTACACGGGTTGATAAGATCCACCAAACCCCCTGAGCCCTTTCTTTTTGAGCTGCGAAAGCACAGTTCCCTCAGCATCTCTTCATATCTCAAAATCTCTGAATCCCCTAATCACTTTCATGGCCCTTCACTGAACTCACTCTAAAGTATCTGTGCCTCTTGACCCCTGGGAGTCACGACTGATGATTCATCTTTACTTGGTCTTTGAGCCACTGATCACAACATTGACTACATTCTTCTATAATACAGTGTAGAATTCACACATTAGCTTATAAACGTCTGTACCAATTACTAATTCTTGTTTTCAATTTAAAATGGCCTCATTCTATACTGCAACACAGTTAGCCCCCTTCACTCTAAATTATGTGTTTCATATATGAACAAATGAAAACATAAATCTCATTTTTAATTTCCCTTGGACACTTTTCCAAACATATTTTTCTCTTACTTAATAAAAAATGGCACTTCAGAATTTTCTTTCCTAGGGTGTTTGTCCATGAATGTTTGTTTCAGACAAAGCATGAACTTTTCAGCAGAATTTCTAATTCTCCTCACATCTGTTCACATCACAGAATGATCTGAGTGCACAACATGGATTTTTCATGCATGAAGCAGGACTGGAAGATGTTGTCCAATGGCACATCAAATGTGCTTCAGTTGCTAAAGGCATTGAGTTAAAGACATTAGATCACATGCAGTCTTAAATAAAACACCATAAAACACATTGGGTCCATGTTATGTTGATATTAAATATCATCAAAGTGAATAAGGGCTAATCAAGAACAATGCTTGATGCTCCCTGAAAAAAAATAGTTGAAATACACTTCAGAGAAATTGCTGGTACAGATGATGTGGGAGGATGGCATTCTGTAGTTCCCAGTTTAAATCTAAAATTAACACAAAAATGCTGGAAATTTTTATTAACTCAAAATGGAGAAATTCTAGTAACTAGCAATTAAATCTATTCATTATCAAAATTAAGACAAATAATGTGATAACTTATCAGTTATATTTAGGAAAAAAATCAGATTAGGAAATACACTTGAAAATTAATTTTAAAAATGAGAAAATATTCTGAACAATTTTTAAGGCATAATATTTTGTTAAAGTCCTCCAAAACCCTTTGTTGCAGCTTTGGGATCTCTGAGGTTTAGCACTACAATTTAGAAAATTTTAGGCAATGTGAATCCTTTCTGAACAGGCATTAAGGCAGTTACTTTGAACTAACTTGGTACATTTTGGAAATGGAATTAAACTGGTCTCTGTGTATCTGCAGATCCCAAGAAAGAGGTGGATGAACTGCACACACCCTGTGTCTTACAGCACAACTCTTACACTGCTTGTGTGGCATGGGGTTCTCAAAGGTACTTAAAGTAATGAAGTTCCTTTGAAGCTCACTGGGATATGGTCATTACACTTGCAAAATCCTTTTAAACTCCTTTAGCCTCAAGTCCCTCTTTCACTTGTTTCATATTCATTCATCATAGAAATGATTACCTGAAGTGATCTTCAGGCCAAATGATACCATTCACATTTTGAGTGAGGAGTCCTGTACTCTTTCACTTGATACACTCACTTCAAATGAACTGCTTGAGATGTAAGGTACTAGAGGAAGCTTGACAAAACCTGATTGAAGTATGAATTTTTTGATTGTCTTCAGTAGGTATTAGATGAAGCTGACTGAAAGTAGGTATCAAGATGAAGTTCTGTGAAACTGTTTTGATTACGTGCTTGGAAAACAGGGTATAGTTTTGAGCATGAGTCAAGAGCCAGACCACGTCTTTCATAGATGTGCCAAAGTCCATCTTAGAATGGTTGAGATTGTGACACCATGACTCTACTTGAAAAGTATCAAACCTTACTGTTAAATATCTTTTTTCTATTGCATAAGTAAACAGTTCTGGAAAGCACTTCAGCAACATCAGTGTCCCAAGGGAAAATATATTTTTCTCACTCTTAAAACATATTTGTTTAAAATATTATTAAAATCTTACCATGTTGGAGACTTTAAAAATGTTCTATTTCAGTACTCATACGACATTTTTCTTAATTCTTAACCTCAACCTCAGTCTTCTCTACATTAAGTAAAATGTTTTTCCATCTCTGTACAAATGAAGAAATTTTATCCTCTTTCTTTGTATTTTATATGTATATTTTATATATTCTCACCTATTTTCTTTATCTTATTTTCTTTAGCCTAAATAACCCTAGTTTTCTCAAATTTTCCTTGTAGCATTCCATTTCTTTTAGAAAACCTGAGCATCGTTATTACTTTCATCTCATCTATACATCTGATCATGTAATTTGTAAAATACAGTGATCAAAACTAAGAATAGTATTTTGTCTTAGGATCTTCAATCCCTGAGTACACCATAACATTATTTATTTTCTTTTACTTCAGGTGTTCTGCTCAAACATGCCAATGTGGTGTTTGAATGTTTGCAACAGTCAGACACAATTGTCGTAAGTTCAGTTTCTGGTCACAATATAAGCCACAAATGCTTTTGGTGGTTTTGTAAGCTGTTTATTCATTCTCAATCCCATATATATGAACATGATTTTCTTGCCTATGGAGACAATTTCACATTTCCATATTAAATGGTCTAGTGAAAGGTATCCCTGTTCACAGCAGGGGACTTGAAACTAGGTGATCTCTAAGGCCTCTTCCAACCCCAGTCATTCTATGACTCTATGATTAAATTACAACATATTTCAGAGCATTTAAATTTTTCTAGATAATTTTAATGTGACATATGAAACAACCAGTTATGTTACCTGAGCAATTAAACTCCTCTAACTTACGTCAACTGACTTGTAGATGAACATTTGTGATACAATCAACATGCCAAAGCATTTATTTGTACACAGCCTCTAAGAATAGCTTTACAGTATGGTTTTGCACCCATCAGATAAGTTTCATCTGAACTTTGTGATCTTAACAAAGTTTGAAATCTTGCTGGCATCACATGTATGTTTATGACTTCTCTACTTACCTGTTCTTTATGCTAATTTTAGAAGAAAATCAAATTGGCTTTCTGTGACTTTTTCCTGACAAATACATGTTGGCAGTTAATCATCTCCTGTTATGATCTCGATTAAGGTTCATTCTTACCTTGGGGGTAATGGTGTCCATCCCCACCACAGCTGTAAAACTCTTGGTAAAAACTTTCTGAGCCTTACTTCTCTCTTGTGCTTAGTGTAGAAGGTGTACTTGGAAGCTAGCTCCTCTCCACACAGGCTGTACTCATGCTGTAGCTCTACTGGGAATTTCCCAGGCTAGCTCCGAGGTGCCCCTCTGGAATAGGATGGAACACCTAAACTGATGGACACTCTGGTGTACTGTGATTTTTTTTAGGAGGGTGCTGAGCTGGATGCTCCTGGTTACAGGGAGATTAAACAAGGCAGATTACCTGAGCTGACAAGACCAACAAATGCTCTGTGGCATTCTTTGCTGCCTTGCTCTTGCACAGTGACCCTCCCTGGACATTTTGCTGGCTTTCTCCCAGACTCAACAGAGAGGGATGTATGGCAACCTGAGAAGTTAATGAAGACTGTGCATTGACAAGGTCCTTTAAAAGATAGTGAATTTTTTTAAAAGTATAATAAATTAGCAGTGTTGCCTTGGGGATGTTATCTAGACAGAAAGCTGCACTGTCTTGTTTCCTTTGCTACTGTCCTGTTAGAGCTTTTCTGCCTTACACGCACACACACAGCACACACAATCATGCAAACATGCACATCTACCACAAAATTTTCTGTTGGATTCCCTACCAGCTACAAATATTAGATCTGCCAGTGGTCTAGGTGATATTAACAGCTTGCAATTTTCTGTAAAACTTCCTATTTCCAGGAGCTGAAAGTAAGCCAGCCAAATCCATGGCCTTGGTTTTCCAAGTCCCCTTTCCCACTACCACCCCTACTTTTAAATACAATCAGATTGGTGGGATTTGGAAGCTTATCTAAGTTCTCAGAGAAAATTTTCAAATTTAAGTAGCCCTGGTAAATTTTATCAAATCTGGGCATTTGAAAAATAACCAAATATTCTGATGATGTTCCATCTGTATTTCAGACAGGAGCTGTATGTTTTTGTCAATGATGATAAGCGTGTTAGCCAGCTGATTGTAACTGCCCTTTTCAATGGACAACATAAGGCACTAAAGTATTTAAAAAAACAAACAAAACCAAAGATCTCAGAACGACAATTTCACAGATTTTTCTTTCTACAGCAAAGTTACTCTTTTCTTTGTTTAACATTTTTACAGTAATGCAAGGCTTTCCTCTTCTATTTTATGTCCCATGCTAAGTATCCGCATTTTTGAGCTCTGATTCCCTGAATGTTCTTACATTTTTAGTCTAAATGTATACACAACCATGATTCTACATATTCTTTTGCTTGAAGATCTTCCTCCCTAAAGCTTAAACCCCTCTCTGGAAGGTTTTATAGACAGCAATATTATCCTCTCTCAGCCTTTGTTTCACTAGACTAAATAGGTCACACGCTACTAGTTCACACTTTGATGACAGATATTGCATTCCCTCATTCATTTAAATACCTTGTCTCAGCATCTGTTCCACTCAGAGCTTGCCTTTCTTTTCTGTCCCTTGAAAACTTGGTCTCCAGACCCACTGCTCTAGCTCAGACAGAAGCCCTCTTGACTTTCTTCTAAGAGAGTTGATTATCTTTTGCATTTGCTTTTAGGCATGAATTATATCCATGCTCTTTGAATGTAATCCTTTTCATTTTTTCCAGTGAGGTTATTTTAATGAGGAGGATGAGGAATATATCCACTTAGCAATCAGGATTAAATAAGATAACATTACAAATTGATACAGTACAGATATTTTTCCGACTGTTATTTTTCCCACAGAGGTGTTTTGACCTTGTTTCATTTAATTTTCCTACATAAATCAGTTTGAGATGGCTGCCTACAGCCAGTTCACATTCAGATGACTGTCTGTATCTTGGAAAGGAAACAGAATATCAGAAAATATCAGATTTTTTTAAAAGCACAGTCTCATGAAGTTTTCAAATTTTCAGGCCAAACTTGATCAGACTGCTCCAAAGAAAACCATACTCTCTCTGATCTTGATTTTTCCAGCTGAATAGTGATGAATCTTATTTAGTTTTTAGTCACGTCTTCAGTGTCATTTCATGTTTAAGTAATAACTTCACATTTAGACGCATTGTAATTTACATCCTTATGTCACAATATTTTAATGGGTTTACTTCTAAGAGTAATGGTTGACCTTTAAATAAACAAGTATGATGTGATTGCAAGAATCAAAGTTCAATTTTATTGTTATGTTATGTATGGATAAATTACACAAGATTATGATATGGTAAGCAACATTGGAAAAGGGCTGTATTTCATTTTGTTTCTTCAAAAGTTTAGATTCAGGTCCTGGCTGATATAATGGAAAAATGTATCATTTTTAGTTACATCTATATATATTTAAAGTGCACATTTCATTTATCTTCAGGAAAGTTTATATATTGCATATAATAAATAGGTTATAAAAATATACTTATTAATAAGGATGAAAAATTAATTGCATCATCTAGTTTAATCATTTCCCACAGTAGAATTTTTTTTTTTAACAGATGCATTTACTGTATATTTAGAAGGGTAATTCCAGAGTTTTGAGCTGCTCATAAGTTCATTTTGATTTCCACTAAAAAGAATTTTGGAATTTGAGATAGTGAGGGCTTTTGAGCTTGAAATCTGTTATATTATTTACCAATTAAATTTTCATTTTGTTTTTTTTTTTTTTCTTTTTGTTTGTTTTCTTTTCTTTTGTCTTAGTGGACTGAAAATATTAATAGAATTCTTAATATAATGAGTAATAAAATAAATCTATTATTCTATATTAGCCTCTACACTCCTCAGCTATTGACTCAGATTGCATTGGATTTCTTTTTTGAACAAAACCATTCTCATAAATTCACAGTGCATAAAAAAAAATCCCTTCTCAATTTCACTTTCTCTCCTTGGAACCTGTGAGATTCCTGTGCTGAGGATGTGCATAGATGCAGGGTCAGCTGTTCATGCTTAAACTTGTGATGCACTGAACCAAAGGGATATGAGCTGCTCAGCAAGCCCCTGGTATCACATGTAACCCATCAGGATGTGCTCCTTAAAAATATAATGAACATTAAAAAAGGAAATAATTTGTATTTGAAAACATCCTTTAATTTTGAAACATCTCTTAGTATTTTATCTCAAGGAAGTTGGGCAGCAGTACCACTCATTTAGAGATACAGCAAATCATTACATCCTTGCCATGACTCCCATGCTTGGAGCCTTCCACTCCTGACTGAGCTTTGGTGCTCACGTTCCATTGTACAGGAGCCATGGTGGAGTTTCATTAGTTAGAAGTGACCAACATGTGCTCAATACACATAGGGAGTAAATCTGTCAGCTAAAGTATGCACAGGAATAAGCATCTTATCTCTGATAAAAACCTGACTTCTGGCTGTAACAGCCCTTGAAATGGCTCACAAAGCATTAAACGACACTTTAAAAAAAAAAAAAAAGACAAAAACTTTGTTCCACTCTCCCTTTCACACAGAAAATTTCTTGAAATCAAGCTGAAAAACTGGAATCTAGGAAAAAAAATCTCTAAGTATATAAAGAAAGCTTTGGTGAAGTGTCAGATCCTATAATTCATCTAAGCTTTCAGAATGGAACTGTGATGATACTCTCTGTCAAGTTCACATGAAGGTCTCTTACCCAAAGAGAGAAACTGTCTCCGCTTTCATTTGAAAAGGCCTGTCATGATTTGATGAATCAAGAGAATTCGGATGGACTGTCTTTTAGGAATCTTACAACTCCTCCAGCTGATCAATCAGTTAATGAGAAAACGAAAACATAAGCACTTTTCACTCTCATTTGTCTTTCAAGAGGTTAGTGGTGATACAATGTGACCATTGGTTTATACCAGCCCATCACTAAATAAGCAAAAACATCCAGTTTATATGATGCTTCTGGTGGCTAACAGCAATCAAAATGTCACTGACCCCACCAGTTTGTCTGTCACTGTGAGAAGACATGACAATCCAGATAAATTATAACTATTAGAGTAGCAGAATGAGCTCTGTGCTGAATGCAAAAGAGATTAAAAATAAGAATTCAAGGAAATCCACATCAGTGATAACGAAATTTAAATAATAACAACATTGATGTTGACAGAGGAAAGTATTTCACACAAAAGTATCTGCTCTCAGAAAACAATTCCTCATAATGATTGTGAAAATCTAATAGTCTAAATATGTCAGATAGACCTTAGTTATTTTAAATTAGTGCATTGGATTTAAAGTTTATTATATTGTAAATTCCCGAGTAAATAAAGAATTAAATATTGGTGCACAGTCAATATACGAATTTCTAAAAAATCAAGTTCAGTGGTTTAAAACATGCTTAAGGTAACTGAAAATAAAGACTTCTTAAAGCTGGGTCCATGTTTATATCACAGTTCATTATACAAATGCTTTTCAATTGGCACTGTTAGAGAAAATCATAGATTTTTGGATTCTGCATCTAGCATTCTTCTGCTAGTATTTTTGTGCTATTCTGGGTATTTTTAACATTAAAGATAAATTCATGCTTTTTGGTTTCCTTGCAGCATCTGTTTTATGGAAGCAACACACAGTGTGTACTACATGTACTATAGCCAAGGTACATATGCTGTGAATAAACAAGAAATGTATGAATTTGTATTTAACACTAGGAAAATAGAAGTTCTCCCAATAGAGATAATCTGCTAGAAATAAAAGTGCTGCATGTTTCCTGCAGAAATTATATGGGCAATATTAAGAGTAGGACAATATATTCCTATCTTTTCAAGGTTAGCCTTCAAAAATCCCTGCTTAACAGTATGTTGCCAAGCTTTATTGCTGAAACCAAGAACTAGGATTTTTTCCCCCGGCACTTTGGCTGATGCATAATGTCTAGTAAAGTGGATAGTGTACATGTACAAAGTCTTTGGTCTCTAGTGTGATGATTTCTATCAAGATCAAGACAGCTGTGATTTGTGATTAAAAATTCTCATCTTTCCTGCCCTCATCTGCCCAGACCAGAGGCTGTCCATAGAGCCAGCCAGAAGTGCAGCTGTGGGGTGTGGCTGTGGTTTGCTTTGCCATACTAGACCATCCCATAAGATGGTCTATACACTTGGGATAAGAGAAGAAATTGATTGCACAAATGACCCCATTTCCTTCCTTCTACTGTGCAAAGGGCTGTGTGCCTTCACCTTCAGCCCCAAACAACCCAAAGAGCAGACATTTAAGGAGGAAGGTCTGTTACTCCAAGTGAAGTGAGGGGCACACCAAAGGAAGATAAACTATTCTTTTTATAAATAGATCAACTCTGCTCATACCATGAAATTAGAGACAGCACCCAATTGCAGCTTTTCACCTCAAGCAACCTCATGGGCATGACGTAGAGAAGAGACTGGATTTCTCCCTAGGAAGTTGTTCATCTGCCTGTGATGAAAGTCTTTCATATGTGAGATTGAGATGGAATGATTCCCAACCTAATAGGCAGCATGTGAAATTGTATTTGAGAACAGGTTCATTTGGATTTGGGAACAGGAAACGTAAGTTTTTTTTGCTTTTAATGTTGAAAACAATAAAATTATTAAGATTTGCACATTACTGAACCTTGTAAATTCTTAAATATCAGTCTACGACCAAGACTCAGCATTACAGATTTTTCTTTATTTTTATTCTGGTTTTTTTTGTACTTGATCTCCTATACCTTTTCCCTGTAAGTATAAACAGTCCCAGAAAGGCACAGAGTTAATTTATAAACTGATTCCTAGAAAGATTCCACGTTTCAAACAAAGAAACATATTACACACAACTACACCATAGCTGTGACTTGTAATGTAGGCAGGGAAAGGGATTTGTGTCATTTGAGGTTTGAGGGTAGAATGAATCTTGATTTGAAAGAATGTGCCTACAACGCTAAACATACCATTATGTATTTTTAATATCCAGCATATTCATCTGAAAGCAAAATAACGTCATACATTACAGACATGGACCATCAGACAGGTCAGTTTTTCAGCTCACCTGTGTGTGTCTAACATGCAACTTCCACATTTTACCAATATTTAGCCAAAAAGCTCAGTGATCTATATAAGTCAATAGTTAATCATAGTCTACAATTGCTATTTTCATAGCCCAGGAACAAGTTAGATTCACATCTGTGTCTCTACCTGGCTTAATGCTTTTTCCCATGTGGTTTGACTCCTAACTACATTTTATATGGAGATTCAACAATGAATTTAATTATAGTAAGCTCATTAGGAATTGAGCCATTGCTTATCTTAAGTTCTGTAACATAGTGTATATTTACAGCACTGTATAAGCAGTACTTAATAATTAATTCTCTGTACTCTGTTATATTAATGTGAAAACATAAAAGGATTTTCAAAGGTAGGGAGGGCTTTATACTTCTGTGAAGAATACAGAGATGAGTCTCTTTGTAAATGGGAATGGAAAATTAAAGCCTGATGAAATGTGACCTTTTATTGTTTCTTTCCAACAGCTTAGAGCTGGATATTTTATTATAAGACTAGTTTTTTAAACCTATATCAAGTTTACTTTCTCTCAGAATAGTGGCTGATGATGGTGGAAGAATAAGCGAATAGTTCCAGAAATATTTATTAAAAGATTGAGTATCTCTAATATTTTATTACTCTACGCTTGACCAAACATGTCAATGGCCAAAAACAAGATACAAACAGGAATAACTTGAATGATTATATAGACTGAGGAGAAAAAAATATTGCAAAAGTAGAAAATTGTTAATGTACCTTGTGAAGAGCACAGAAAACAGACCTTCCTTCCTTCTTCCTTCTTCCTTCCTCCCTCCCTCCGATTTTTTTATTGTCTTCTCTATCAAAATTTATTCAATGGCAAACAATACCACCAAAAATATAAAACCTCTAAAGCTTTCAGAACTTTGTATGAGAGGGCAGTGTTAAATTTACACTATAATCAGTGATGTACCTAGAAGAGGATTTTTTTGTTTGTTTGTTTGGAAATTGGTTAAAAAGCAAAGAAAGATAGGCACAAATGACATTTTCATGAGTATGTTGATGCAATGTGTTCAGGTCATAAGAAATGTGTATCACTGTACATTTCCAGCATGACATTTCTGTCATGCTGCAAAGAAATTTAAAGTGACATTCTTTTATTTTCCACAGAGACAGCTGCTATAGTTCCCAGCTGAAAATTGGCTTCAGCTGGCATGTAATAAATGGGAAAACATGTAGATAATAGTCATGAACTAGTGAGCACTGCTGGCTGACCAGTTATCAAATTGCTGATAAGCCGTAGTTTCAGCTGTACCTCAAGATGACACACATACTCTTTTCCCTTTTTGTCTCTAATAATTTATATTTGCAATAAAATTATGATTTAGTGCATATTAAGACCTAGCTGCCCACCATTACACCTTTGGTGTAACAAGGCAGATGAATATTCTACAAAAGAAAAAATAACATTCTTGAAGATTATTTTTTTCTAGTAAATATCGGGAAATTGTCAAAATGTGGGTTTCCTTACAAAAACCAGCAGCAAACACAGATATCTGCTCTTATCGAGCTCAGTCCTGTGAACAAAACCTGTCAGGAATTTTGCAGTGTACTTCTATGTGGAGAATGATGCTTTGTCAAAACTGAAGTATTGCATGGAAATAGATTGATTTTGATGGAAATAAAATTATTTTGATGCACTTTCACCAGAGCAGAGTTTGGCTGGGAGTTCAGATTTCAAGGAAACATAGTTTCAGGCCACTTCTGCCCTGTAGATCAGGATGTGGCAAACCCTCCCTGCCTGCAGCTGAGCCCCATCATTCACCCGTAACTCCAGGGGATGCTGCTCATGTGTGGCAGGGAATTGCTCCAGGGAGCAGCAAGATGTTGAATTTCATTTCCATGCAACCAAGATGAAATTTTTTTTCTGAATTATTTTTTTCAATTTTCTTTACATGGAAAGTGTGGAAAGGAAAGAAAGTGTTTTCTTTCTGAAGACAAGGAAACATGCTAAGTTTTCCTACTGTAGAAAACTGTATACAGTTATTAGTCCTAATTCCGAAACCAAGAAGTAGGTGATGGTTGAAGGGATAAAGCAGAAATTATTCAGCAGCAAATATTGATTTCAGTGACAGACATACAAGAATCTCTGCTTTCATAAATTATTTAAGTGGTGATGAAGTGGGTATACCATCTGTGATATTTCTGCTGAAGTAATTCAGATAATACTGAGGACATAATTGGACTTTAGGGTGACAATGTCTTTCTTGGGCTGACTCTGTGTTTTGCCATGCTGGGTTTGAACTTCTCTCCTTCACAGCCTTCTGCAGCTCTGCCTCATTGTGCTTGTCTCCCTCTTGACTCCACACAATTTCTCCTGCTCCTTCCTCCCATTCTTATACTCATACTGTGCCACATCTCACAGTAATATCTCAGCATTTTCTCTGATCCTGACTTTTGCTGGAACTCTGTCAGGTGTGATCATTCTTTTTCTGCACCTTTATTCAGGACTTCATTTGGTTTTCCTATCTATAGGCAACCACAACTAAAAAACAGCATACAAAAATTGGAAAATTAACCAATGGGTATATGTGTATATATATATTTGTGTGTGTATGCATGCACATAATTTTAATTAAAAAAGTGGATTAAAAATATTATCTTTATTTGACAGTAAATTCCTTCTTCCACCCCTCAGCCATTCTTGTCTGTTAGTGTAGATGACTGGAAGAAAGGTTACCATGAAGCATCCAGCACTTCTGTTCACATGCCTAAATTCCACTTGAGTCTACTGTTTTATATCAACATATTGCCTTCAGAAGTCTTGGCCAAGGCAGTAGAAAACACTATGCAAAAGTGGTATTTTTTTACTTTTTCATATGGCCACAAGGAAAAACAACAGCTTAGCTACCTATAGAAATTTATATAAAGACAGGATTCGTGCAAATCAAATCTCTAAAGCAGGTATTCATATCGTGTCTAAATAATGAGAGAACGAAGACAGAATTTAGGTGTGAATTTAGCTTTTATAAATTGATCATATGAGTTTTATGGCATTTTGCAACTAAATGAAAAAAGAGACAGATAAGGAAATAAATAATATTTAGCAGAAAAACAAAGGAATGATGAACTTAAAGGAATCAGTTTTATTATTGTAAAATATTAGTCTCTTAAAACCAGGAGACTTATTGTGACTCTTCTTGTTCACTGAAGATGCTCAAGGATACTTTACCAAACTAGAAATAAAACCATCATCATTTTTATGCAATGTGCATTTTCAATGTGAAATTCTCTGATCCATTCCTATTATCTCAGGAAAGTCTCTAAAGTTGGTTGGAGATTTTTTTCTCTTTTTTTTCTCTTTTTTTCTCTCTCTTTCCCTCTTTTTTCTTATTTCTCTTTCTCTTCTTTTTTTTTTTTTTTTTCTTCTCATCAAACCCTACATGGAATACCCACAAGGATGGCAGCTGGAATTGATTGGTTCAGGTAAGGATTATTTTTTCTCTGCAGAGTAACCCTGCTGTGGAACGGCAGCGCAGATCAGCAGAGCGCTGCAACCCAATGGTCACATCAGAGATGGAAGAAACAGGTGGAGACCATACTCCCAGTGGTGGTTACAGGAAGGCTTCAGCTGGAGATTGAAGGTCCAAAGAGCTGAGTGCTGCAAGGGACAAACTCGATTTTGAGCCTGTTGGCAGGTTTGAAATCAATGTTTCCCATGCATTTCAGAGGGATATGGCAGAGTATAATGCAAACATCGAATGATGTCTATTTCCAGCTCTCAGATACATAAAATATTGGTAAAACCACTTCAGTGCACCCCAATATATGTAGTGGTATTATATTCACCCCAGGCTTTTACTGAAAAGTTTACCTATATTATTGAGAAATATATAATTTGTGAGTTTAAAGGGAAAAGGATGGCTTAGATTAGATGAATACGAACATGATTTTGCCAAGAGTAAATGTTTTTGATTGTAGAGAGGTCAAACTTCAAATTTAGGAAGGCTCCACAGAGAGAAAAACATCTATCCTTAAATACTGTTTCTGAGATTTTTTGTTGCAATAAAAGTAACACATGGTAGAAACTGCACATTCGTTTTCTGGGGAATTCATGGTGTGATAAAGAAAATGAGAGCCTCTGAGGGAATAATTGCTTCACCATGGGAAACTCATGCAACTTAACTTGAACTTTAAATCGATCTGCTTTCATATTTGTTACTGCTGGCACACAGCATTATGAGGAGGAAATTGTGCAGCCATAAAATGGATGTTTTTTATATTATGCAGCATGATAATGCTGTGACTATTTCTATAAATGTGTGTTTGTTGGGTGGGAGTTTTTTGCCATTTCAGTTCTAAACAAATTTACATAAAAAACCAAAAATATAGAGCTAGGTGCCTTTAATTATGAATAGCAACAATTGTTCTGAGCTCATGGAAAAGACTTGAATAGTGAATCTCTCCCTATTTTTAAAATTTTTTCATTATTTTCATTTGTTTCCTGGTCTGCAGAACTGTGATCATTACCATATTTTGATAGGTGCCCCTGTGTGCTCATGCTACGACTGGGCAGAGGGCTTACAGGATTACATGCTTGATTTCCCCTGAAAGCCTCTCTTTCCAGTAAATATTGTGGCAATTTGAAGGGATTACTTTCTTATGTCCCTTTCAATTTTTCCAGCCATTTTTGATTTGATAGCAGCAGCTGGTAGTCACTTAAGGGTGACAACAGCACTCTCATCATCTCCTTGTAAGGTGGACACACACTGTGCTCCCCACATCACAGTCAGGGTTCTCAGGGAGCTAAGGGACAGAGCAGATATGGGAGGAAAGTGATTTAAGTTCTGTCTCAGAGACTGTAAGCCTATTCTCTTTCTTTAAGAAAATGCTATCTACTGTATGCCATAATTTCCAACTCTTAATTAAGATTTCTAGGTATCAGCAATATATTCAAAAAGCCCAGTTAATTCAGCTAGGAAGAAAGTTTTCATATTTAAGCCATTTTATTGCTTATTCAGGGGGGATGGAAGATTTGCTGTCTTTTGATGTGTGTTTTCATCTAATTGTGCTGCCTTCATCTTTTTTTGGCAGAAGCCTTCATAATTTATTCCCCATCCTTAAAAACTAAAATGCACACTTTCTCCTAGCCCTATAGAACAAGACTGAAAAGAAGAGTGAACCATGTGAAGCAAAGGGAGTAAAGCTACTGAAATATTGCCCCAAACAATTTTATTCTATGTATAGAGCTGATATTTAGTCCTGTTGATTCCTCTACAGCTGTGCTTCATCAGGACTGAGTTAAATATTTGAGACTTAAATATATACATTTGACTTAGCTGTAAGATTGGGGAATTGGTCCTTATTCCAAACTTTGTTCAAAGGATTTATTTTTTGGATGATGAAAATGCAAAGAATTGGATTCTCTATTGTAGATTAAGAAGAGAGGTGAAGTAACTTGTCCAATGTCACATTATAAATCTATGAAGGAGTTTGGAATTTGACAATTTTTTTATTAATCTCAGTACTGGAAATTAATCACATAAACCCCTCCTTGCACCTACATCACTGAGTGTGAATGTAAAATGATTGCTCAGGCATTGTTAATGCTCTTTAAGAGGAGATCCTACACATAATTTTCATCCTTAAAAAGCAACTTCTTACTGTGAATAATTCCCTATTTGGGGAATATTTATATGTAAAATACACATAGCCAAAATAGCACACTAATACACACTATTGTTTTGATTCATCAGCAAGGCAGTTTTTGTCAAAAAATGCTTGGGCATCTCACCTATATATTAATGAACTTTTCTCCACTACACCTTGGAACAAATTTGGTACCCTTTTTTTATAAATGGGAAGCCCATAAATACTGTTGTAGTTGCAACCATCAAATGGCTTTTGTTATAATTTGCTGGATTTACAGAATCATTGAGTAGTTCCATGAAATGCACAAATGAAAGATCTTAGATGCCGAGTGATCCTTTGAAAAGGCATTATTTACTGAACAGATATAGAAAGCAAATACCTAAACACAAATATCTAGGATAAAGTAAAGGCAAGTCTGAGTTTAGGCCCAGCAAAACTGTAGGTCTAAGAACATCCAAGTACAAATATCAATGGTGCTGTTTAAATATGTCCCAGTACACCGTAGAAAATACAAAAACTAAATCAGTGTTAAAAAAATGTGTTTTCTTCTGGCAGGTCTTTTCCTTTATTGGGAGCTCAGTGTTCAGAGGCAATCCCAGACTTCAGTAGAACTGGAAACAAAAAATGTGTTACTTACATGTTTGCATTTGTTGGGTTTTTATCATTTTCAAACATAATGTGAACAGTGAAAATACTTAGATTTTCCCACTTTAACCAGTGGTGTGACTCACAGGTCACCCACAAATCTCTTGCTAAGAGATTTTATCTCTACACAGAGAAGGAAGAAAATGAAGAAAATTCATCCACTGTTGACTTCGGAAGTAATTTCAGAATCTTAAATAAAAGGGAATAAATATTGGCAGAACAGATTTTTGTCTCTGTCAGGCTGGATAGACCCTACACAGCTTACACAGCAGGAACAATGAAATATGCTTATTACTTTTTTATGCCTTTTCTGATTCTTGTGTTCTAGTGAGAAGTAGAAACAGAATTATAAGAACACAGTGAGAAAAATCTGCTTGTATCAGCCAGAAAGACTGTAATATTAGATTTGGTTTTAGTGTTCTATTATTCTTCTTACTATTAACTTATACCACATATTGTCAATGTAATATTTTTTGTAGTTTCAGGTAAAAACCAAATCAAATCTACACATATTTTAAAATGAGTTGGAATTTGGAATTTATCTTAGTGTTTACTTGTTCCGATTACCATTTTCACATGTGACCTGTGATGTGGCACTTTTTTGTCAAGCCAGTTTGGGTCTGCCATCATATCAGGTGTAGAAGCACAGGACAGAACGAGATGTCTGCATTTCACACCATAGACTGTTTACATTTTCAAATTCTTACAGTGTAAGTAAATAATGTTAAAATGCCACAGGGATAGTAGTCACTGTGTACTTTGTGAGTTGAAATGCCCTTCAGATGTGTGAATAAAGTTAGCAAACTTCAACTCAAGTTATTACAAAATAATATTTTGTCTTGAAACACAGATTTAGAAGAAACATAAAGATTTTAGTTATAGGCTAGCTGTATTGAAATTAGTTAGAGTAGAAAGGAATTTGGGCCCAGCTAGAGTTAATTAAAATAGTTAAGAGAGCTGGACCTGAAATGGGTTTTAAGATGTTAGTAACTGATTACCAAATAACTGATGATCTGTCATTTGTATGTTTGCTTACCTGTGCTTAGAACGAGGAACAGAAACATTGATAAGTTGGTGTAGGGAACAAGGACAATTACCAATTTCCTCCCTTGGTGGGAACCCATCCAAAAGTCATGCAAGAAGAAACTTAGGGGTCATTAAAGTAATTAGGATTGTTAAAGTTCAGAAAGGCAAAAAGGTCAAAATGAGGAAGATGAGTTACTTCATCATTTTTGGGACCACTGACCCAATTCAAGACCACTGAATCCATTCAGGACACACACTACACAGGCTTAATGACATTGAAGCTCATTTCCATATGAAGCGGACAATGGGAGGTGTTAAGGTTATGAATATGCACTTGTATTTTGGATATTCATAATATTTGGAAATAAAAGGTGTCGTGTTTGCTTGTATTGGGGCCCTGCATCTTAGGGAGCCATCCCACGCAGTGCCTGGTGCCAAATAAAACACACACTTTCTAACTCTGAACTGTGAGAGAGTTTTTGTCTGTCTCAGTTGGATATAGATATTAGATCGATATTCATATTTTGGTAAATCAGTCTTTATACTATATTAGAAGTCCTTTTCAGTCTTGGTAATATTTAATTACTTCAGTGCAAAGTAAGGCAGGAGATAATCATAACTGGGTTTTGCACAGGGATTCTCACGTTCTTCCCTTCTGCAATCAGTCATTATCAAGGAAACCCATGTGGTTAGTGAGCAAATCACAAGTAACACTCACCTTTAACAGTAAGGGACCATTACCTTCCCTGATAATTGGTAAAACCTGCTGAAGTGGATGAATGATTTAAAATAATTTAAATGAATCATTAATTGATTCATTTTAAATCCTAATCCTAAATCTTTCAATGCAAAAGAAATCCCCCTAGGGATACATTCTGAAGAACTTAAGTATTTTCAAAAGTCACTTTGGCCACACTCCTGGTTTCTCTGCCTTAGATGTGCAAAGCTGGCAGCTGTGTGGCTTTTGCTGGGAAAAGGCTGGCTTTGCTGTGGTGGGGCAGCCGGGAAGTGAGAATTCCAGAGAGAGCAGGTGAAAAGCATACAGAAGTTGGAAAGAAGAGCAGAGTTTTAGATCTGCTGACTCAGAGAGACCCCAACAGCCCTGTCAATAAGCCTGAACATAATGCCCCAAGTCTCTTCTCACAGACCTCATTTTCTCTTGTTCCTTTTACATCCAGGCTCCGTGACGCTCTTATCCTGAAACCCCTTTGTCCTTCCAACCCTACGTCCCAGCTCTTTTTGGTGTCCTAAAACCACTGTGTCCCCAAGAAGCTCTGCTACCCTCTCCTTTACAGCAATAAACTCTGCTACTACCAAAGCACTTAACACACAGGTCAGAATCTTTGAGGCAGCTAAAGGTTCCTCAAAATAACTTCAAGATTGAGACAACAGCAGAAAAATAATTTTCTCAGAATGTAAGTGGAATGAAAAAAAAAGTAACATTTTCCCACATTCATATGACATTCCACATAATTTTATTTGACCTGACATTTGCTTAATAATCTCTTTTCCCCTGAAACATCTGTTAAAATAGATTTTGTTTTATAGCAGACTACGATTAGAAAGGTTTCAGTCTTTGTTATGAAGAGATTAAAAAAATCTTTTATCTGACAGATTTTCATTTTAATCTCAAATGAGAGGAAAAAGTAGTTAAGTTGTAGCTGTCAGTCCATTGCACTTTTTCTGTTCTTTAGAAAGGAGTTTTCTAATGTGACTTAAAAGATCAAATATTTATACCATTCATCAAACAATTTGTTTCCAAAACCACTTTTCCTTTATATGTTCATTTTACCTCTAAATCGTATTCTCCCATTGTAATTGAAAATTTTTCCCCTTCTGTCATCCAAGCTGGCAACAATTATTTGTAAATTCTAGCTCTGTTTTTCACATCCAGTAATTGCTGGATCCATACGTTTTTAAAAGACTATCTTTCCTGCTCACCCAGCATTCCAGCTCTCTCGTACCAACTATGAAACAGGGATTTGTCACCTCTCCAAATACTTTATCTCATAATTCTAGCATTTTTTTATCTTACAGTGATTTTCTCCAACTTTCCATTAGTCACAGCTATACAATAAGCTTTAAAAACCCCATTTATTTGCTTTTCTTCAACAAAGTTCTAAAAATATAAAGGCAATATTTTTATCCAAGAACATTTAAAATAATATTTACAATGCACCTCCTTAAACATATTTCTGAAATTTCTTACTTATAATAAAGGTACCCTTTTATACACATTGTTCATATCATTCCTGATTTCTCAGATTTCATGTGTTCTGTGCTTGTAAAACCTCTTCTGTCTTGACTCATACTTCTTATTCCTATACTGATATATTCTCCAAGAGTAAATGGCATCTGACCTAAACCAGCATAAATAACAGCAAAAAAAAAATCAACTCCATATGTCTTTATATATAATGAGGTTGGTTTCTCTTTCTGTAAAGTTTATAATCTATAAAACCCATATTCAGTAGCCCTATTAAAAATTCTCATGTGTAAATTAACTTAAACTAGTTACTTTGACCATTCCCTCACCTTGTCCATAAGATTTATCATCAGAAGTTAAAAAACTCGTGTGAAAATGTAGTTCACCTTGTAAAGTTGACTGTGTAAAATATTTAAAGGATGTAGTCATTGAGCATAGTGATAAATTCTTGGGAAAGATGCAGAATAAAGACAGGTCAAAATGGCTACATGCCATGTAAATCTAACTACCTAAAATACATCGAGTGTTTTTCTCCAAAGATGAACCAGTTGAGGTCATCCTAATATCCCATTAGCATGTAGGAGAGCTGTTTATTTACTGGGCTTTTTCGGATACCAGCTTGAGTGGTTTATGGATTTTTTTATGTGATATGTGGTTACTGCCCTATATGCAATTGGTGGCAGAAAGATCTCACCTCTCCAGATGAATCTCACATTATCTTTAGTTTTTGACAAAGCTGAAGGCCACTGAGAGGAGACATACCAAGCGGAAGAGAAAGTTTTCATCCCCTGCTTTCAAACCTTCCATAGTAATGGTTTTGACACTTAGGAAATTACATGAAGAGGGTTTTTTATCCAGATATCCCCCAGATCTCTTGAGGAGTCCAATTATATCTAAAATAGAGTTACTAATTACATATGCAAAATACTTAAGAAAGCACATTTCAGAGACCAGCAAGATGTTGCTTATGGGATCTAGCAGAGGCCATTTGACATGGTACTGCACACTTTTTGCCATGTCCTGTTGATATGGCTGCAGTGATAATGGACAGCAAACACCACACTGAGCTTTGCAGGCATCTTTGCAAAAGATGACACAGAGGTGTGCTGAAGACATCTGCTCCATTATCCAGAGTAGGTCTGTCGTCAGTGAATTAAGATGCATTCTTCCATTAAATTTTCATCTGTACTTGTAAAATAAAGACTTTCTTTTTGATATTTAACTCTATTTTACTGTCAAAGTTTCAATAGAAAACACTATAATTAGGTCTTCATTTTATGACATGTGATTTCACAGACTGACGTAGATCAGCAGAAATTTTGACGTTTGATTTTACCTTTTGTGGGAGACAGAGGAGTAGAAACTCCTGCAATTAAAGAAGGCTTTGATTTACAGCCCTGGAAGAGACTAGGTCTGGCTTAATTGACAGAGATTTTTTGGACTTTAAGCAAAAGGATTACAAACTTGTGTTCCTATCATTATAAGTAAAATTGTACACTGGGTGTTTTGGTGAAGGGTTTTAAAATATAATAGTGTGATTTTATATATTTTAAGTTAAGAATGTAGATGGTATAAGAGAGACATCTGTGTGTACGTGACATGAGAAGTTATTGGTCAAGACATAGCTCCATTGCAGTGAGAAGTGCCACAGGTGATAGGTCATTAATCTAAAACAAAGTGTCGTTTTAAGTATCTATTGGATTAGAAAGTTATAAATTACGATGTAACCCTAAATCTTGTGACTCCTCGCCATTACTCGGAGGTGTTGTAAAATCTCACGCCTGGACTGATGCGTTTGTTATTTTAAACAATAAATTCGTGTAGTTGCATAGTCCCATCCCTTAAAGTTATTTTCCTCCGACACGTGAAAGTGCGGAAAGTGACAACCTTTGAAGAAAGCAGGATCTGAAAAGCTGTTTGTGGTACCTTGTGTTCTACAGGCTTCTGTCTGCAGAAATTAGCAGTAACCTCTCCAGCAGTCTAGAACTATCATTATTTTCACTTGTCCACTTGAATGTGTTTTGCTTACGTTTACTTTCATACCTGTATTGATTTTTATCAATAAAACATTCCTTTCTTTTGCTTAATCCACATAATGCATTTGAAACAGAAAATGAAAATACTTTGTTGAGTTTCCATTTCTATTTGCCATGATGTTTACTGTTACTGCCCCTGCCCGCTCCATGGGGTCCCGCGTGCACCCACAGACGCACGGGTGGGTTCAGTGTTACAGTCGGTGCAAAGAGTCGAGAAGGGCATTTGAGTGTGTTCTGGCAGGAGCATTTATTGCTTCTACACTGTTGAAGGTTGCAGAAGCAAATACCAACGTGATCCCAAAACTCACAGTTTTATCTGGGAGTGGGGAAAAGGCAGGACTGGGGAACGGGGACCAATGAGGAACTCTGGGGGAGTGACGAGGGGTAGAGACCAACAGCCAACCAGGGAATCCAAACTGGGATAGATTAACATAACAGAACAATACATCCTGGGAGAAGCCTTTCTGGTCACCCTAACATAAAGTGGTTCTTGTGGTACTAGGGACTTGTCTGACTGAAAACTCTCTGTCCATTGTAATGTATGTTCACCGGCCACCACAGTTTATCTCTTTTGCCTAGATGGTAAGAAAGAAAAAACAGGCCTTTGACCACATTAAAATAATGATTTTTCTCTTTCTTCAAGCACTTTAATTGTTCTAACAGATAATTTTTTCCATGATTTCCATTTTTATCAAGCATAATTGATTTTTAAATAGTCTGTAATATTTTTTAGTGTTTTTTGTTTGTTTGTTTGCTTGTTCTTAACAATATCAGTTTTATTCCAGCAGTTTCTCACTTGTTATTTATGTGGGAGCTTAAAGAACATACAGTACTTTCTTACTGCATTATAAATTATTACCTACTTTCTCATCAGAAAACAGCAGGAATTGCCCAGAGATCTTGAGCAAAGCAGTCTCTTCACAGAGCTCTGTTCAGCAGTTACTGCACCCCAAAGGCTGTATCAATTCCCATCTTCCTCCTTTGGTGAAAACTGCTGATACTTTCTTTAGCTCATGACTTTGAGGCTGGCTGTTCTCGCTGGCCCTGCCTGTAGAAGAAAGGCTGCACTTTGTGCAGCCTGTCATGGGGAGAGAGGAAGATCATTTGTAGAATTCCTGAGCAAGGGCACAAGGAAATGCAAAAAGGGGAAGCCTTAGCTGGGATGTCCCAGTGGTATTTCTAACAGTGTGTGTGCTTTTCCTTTATTTAATAATTCAAGGGAACAAAGCTAAAAATCAGAAAACTTAATTCCGGTGCTGAAATATCAAAAGAAGAAAGAACTGTCTAGTATAATTCTTGCACAAGAACAGGCAAGCAAGCAAGCTGCTTTCCCCAAGAACAGGTTTGCCCTGCACACACAGGGTTGCCAAGTCCCATCTCCTTCACAAATGCTGAGAAAAGCTGCTGCAGTGCCAGAACAAGCTTAGGGGTTAGACAGTGGTGTTGGAAAATGGGTCTCTACAAGACATCAGGGAGACCAGAGAGGATGGGTTATGGTCTTAAGCCTCATTCAGAAGATGCCATCCTCTACTGCAGAACAATAGGTTATTTATCCTGGCTTTAAAACATAATTAATCTTCTCTGTTCTTTAGCATCATTTTCACTGTACCCTAGCCAGTTCTATCAGCCTGATAGGGAAACTCACTGACTTGTATTTTTCCTACCAGATAAGAAATAAGCACTGAGGAAGCAGGAAAAAGATGTACAGGTATGTGGAAGCGAGTGTACAAAAATAGTAGAAAATGAATCTTATACTAAGAACTTCAGCACTTCTTCAGTGCTGAGCTAATAACTTAGCTACAGAATAGCAGGTTATTCTGTAAATCTGAATGTATAGACAGCAGGAGATACCCTGAGGATATCTCTAACTGAGCTACTTGCAGTTTGCAAACTTATTAGACATGACTCATATTTCCACCAAAAGCTACTAGCTCATGTTTAGAAATGTGTAAGGGCTTGATCTGTGCTTGTCTGTAGATATAAGAAGCAAATACTTCATACTGGGAATATATACTGGAATCCTCTTATTGAAGATGAGTAGAAAGTCAGAATAGAACAAAGAGTTTAAACAGTGCAGGTTTCATCTCTGTAAGGCTTTTTGAGGAGTTTTGTGCTGACAGTTTTTCTAAAGCAGAGATTGATGCAGGCATATATGTCTTAAATGCCCTTTCACAGTTGTACATTATCAAAATTCATCCTGCTCTGCCATATACACATAAACTGTAGAGGCTTTCCCATGGACATCACTGGTGCAGACCTTGTTCAATAATTTTTATCTTGGGTGGACTGGATTTTTCTTCCTCCACCATCACTTAAAACAGCCAGGCTACAAACCTCTGAATCATTTTATAACAGAAATGCTGACAGTCTTTACTCTGGAAGCGTGCATGGCATAGTGCGAACATCAAAGTTGATGACAGACGTCATTAGTTTAATTGACCACGGTTTTCTATTGTCATATTTAAGTGAGGTTACTTAATGGAGTTAAATCTACTTTTCTTAATGGCTAGAATTAAGAAACTATGTCACATCTACATTAAGCTTATTACCTATAATTTGTACAAAGAAACCTCTAACATGAATAATTACTCCTACTTAATATACCATTAACCAAAAATTGATTGAGACTTAGTAGAGTCTATTTGTGATTTCCAGATTTGTTTAGCATCCCTGTTTGGCCCCTCACATGTGACTTCATTAGTGTTTTATATTTAATTTGGCTGAAATGATCTGCATTGAGGAGTTATTTCATTGGTGTACTGTGATGATAAAGCAACTTTGTAAATGGATAGCATATGTAATATGCTTAAATTCTTGCATGTTGTTTTTCTTCAAGTGTTCTATTATTTTAGTGATTTGAGTCTGAGTTCAACAAAATTATTGGTAAGACAGTAGTCAGCTTCTATGAGGGCTAGATCTCTTATCTATGCCCACTGACTGCTTCTCCAACTTTCCTTCTGCTCCTTTTAGTCCTCGTCCAAGTACAGTAATAGCTTGAAAACATTTTCTTTGAAAGAAATAAAATAGTTCTATCAAGTTATTTTTCTTTTATAATCGCCTATTTCTGCATTTTATTTTCCATTTTAAGTGGAACGAATAATATTATGCAAAAAATAGAGAAAGACAATGTACAAGGTAAGAATAAATTTAAAACTGACAAGGAGCATTATGGAAAACATAACCCATTCCTAGGCAGACAAAAACCTACTCACTTTAGGCTAATGACAGAGTGCTTTCTCTCTCTAACATTTACTTCAATAGTATGTGAAGAAAAAATTAGTCTCAATATATAAACCTCAGCCATTCCTCTGTCTCTGAGTTCAGCTATATCTAAAGTTAAACTTTTCTACTTTCATTTCCTCCTTAAATCCAAGATGAAAAATAAAGGAGGTGCATCTGTTATTTGCATGGATTGAAAGACTTTGATCAGAGTTATAGCTGATAAGAAGGAAGGTCACCAGGGTTGCTCTCTGTCCTGCTGCAGGCTCATGCAGGCTCACTGAGGTGCCATAGGCCGGCTGAAACACTGTGTGAATAACGTTGTCACCAAATTTTGTCTACAGAATAAAATTAGCTCTTGCAATATACATTCATTTACTTAAAAGGATTTTTTCCTCTCATCCTTGTACTGTTCCTTCCCCTCCCATAGCTCACTGAAGCTGAAGATATCCTTCCCATGTCCTTCCTCTTCCTTTTCTCCTCTAACTAGAAAATCACTTTCTTTTAAAGTCTTGGCTCTGCACTGAATTGTCTACCAGGGAAAGAAAGACTATGTTCTGACCACATCATATTTGTTTTACTATATATTTTCCTTAAATCCTGTCTCCTCAGTATTTTACCATATTCTGAAATTTCTGTAGTCGAAGTGTATCAAGAACACAATATAAAAACAAAAATAGAGACCGCAAAATATCATAAAACATAAATTTTGAAAACAAAATTAATAAAATGTTTTCTGTTATTTATTTGTATTACTAAAATTTTTGTCCTGTATCCTGTGCAACACAATTCACTGTGGTTACTCAAGGTAAAAAACCAAAACAGACTGGTAATAGAAAAAAAGCAGGAATGTGTAGCTGACTCCTTAACATATCTAAACTACAGGAGAAAAAAAAAGGTGGAAAAGAATTTATTATTTCACAAAAAAAACCCCCAAACTAACAACCCCCCAAAAAACCCCAACCAAAAAACCAAACCAACAAAAACCAAACAAATAAACCTCAAAGAACCCCCATGAAAAAAAAAACCAAAACAAAAAACCCCAAACAAATGTTTTTAAGTCAGTCTCTGAGGATTTTTCTAATGGTGATTTTCAATAGATTTCATTGCATAAGCTGATAAGCAGATAGAGAGGCAAGTCAAGTTTCTGTTTGCTATTTGTTAGGGTGCTTTCTTCACCAATTTGTTCTCCTTATTGCTAAAGGATTTGACAAAAATGTAGACAATCAAATAAATGATGCTTCTCTTAACGTTGAAAAAAATTATCTCTACACCGTATTTTAAACATATTCCTTAAACGGAAGGTTAAAATTTAATATGGATAAATATTCTATATTAAACTTCTTACTGTGTTGAATAGGACAAGATTGTCCCTGAGTCTAAGACCAAACTAAAGGGTTTATTCACCCTGCCATTTCCACATATTTTAATGGGCAGTTTGTCTGAATCAGGATTAGGGCACCAGGTATCTTACTAAATTATCCCTTTATGTAGCACTATTAATGTGGGCTGATTCTTTCATCCATGAACTGAGAAATTAAAAATATATTAATAACAAAGCCCCCATAATAACTGCATTGATGGACAACACATAGTTTATATTTAATCACCTCTTATTCATAACATGTCATAATCATCCATCATGGCAGCAAGAAAATTGTCCAGCCTAACTCCTACACTGAACGTAGTAATGAAAATATAATAGGGGAAAAAAGTTCAAGGGGAAACCTCATTGCATAATTCATGTCATGGACTGGTGATCTTACCAAAGATGATGTCTGTATTCTGCACTAAGGTATTTTATTCAAGCACAGATACATGTGTGAAGATGTATAGAAATTACACCTCTCATGCTAATTACACCTCTCTGACATCTCATGCTAAGTTTCTCATATAAAAAAATTATGGATTAACTCTCATGAAGCATTCAATTTTGTTGAATAACAAAACCCATCATCTATTTGATATTTTTATTTTTCTCTTGACTTCTTCCAGTTTCTATGTTTTTAAATTCTCAAGAGAAAAGAAGTTCTACTTCCTTTTTCTCCCTTAGTATTTTATTTAATGTAATGGTCAAAGTAGATCTCATAAACAGCCCTGCTTTGCTTTAGAGCTGTCCTAACCAGCACTCCTAAAGTGTATTCTGTAACTATAACTTATTTTGCATATTTCTGAGGGTTTTGCAGGAGTAGATGACAATGATCGTAGTTTATTAAGTTCTTGAGTGCATTACCTTTTGTTCTCTTCTCCCTGGCAGTGGGTTTACTGTCTCATATTCATCCTCTGACATCTAGCAGTGTTTTAACTTTCCTAGTTAGGGCCCTGTTTGCAGCTTTTCCTAGGAAAAGGAGAGTGCATTTCATTGCACTTAATATCAAGCTGATAGAGTTAGCCTTGTATTTTTTGTTGTCACAGACTCATCCTTTGCTGTAGTTATTTCATTCTCATCAGTACCCACTCTATCAACACCATCTTGTGCTGATAACATCTCTCTACTTCAACACAGAAGCTTCAAAGATCTCAGTGAATGATGGTATGAGTCATGGAGGCTGCAAATATTGCATTAGCAGCACAATAAAATCTGTCATATAGTCATTGGTTTACTAAATTTATGTGCAGGAACTTCCACGAGCTTCAGTGGGTACATCCACACTTGTGAAGCTGTCTATATTCTTCTATCAGAGATTTGGGAAGGAAACTATGACAGTTACACTGTTACAATTTTCACAGTTTCTAAATTAAAACAAAACAAAACAAAACAAAACAAAACAAACAAAAAAACCAGAGATCTTAATGATCTCAGCAAGGACAGGTACAAAATAGATTAAAAAATTCAAACTTCTCAACCTGTTAATATGCTACTTATCATCTTAAGAATTTGTACCCAAAAGGTGCATTCTTGCACTAAGAATAATTTGCACTGCAAATTATTTCCTTTATTTTCTTCCTTTTTTGTAAAGTATATGGCTAATCCAGCCTGTGAAAACTTCCATTTAGTTTAGAAATCATGGCCCTTTATGACTAATTTCCTGTACCAAACTATAATTACTTTAATTCTACATTGCTGGAGAGAATTTGAAAACAGGATTTCTTTAGAACAAAATTAACTTATATAATGAGTGAAAAGATAAATCATATTAGCCTAATTACAGTATATTAACATTTTTGTTGCGTATGAATAAAAAATCAGACACTATGAAAGCAGGTTTCTCATAAAAAGAAAATTTATGGAGATTTATGAAATTTTAGGAACTTGCAAAATTCCATTACTTAGTATCTCCATTAAGATCTTTACAAACATAGATAATGAAAGACCTAATAAATTATTTAATAAATGGACTTCTGTTTGAAGTCACTTTGATTCAATGAGCAAAGGATTTGAAGTTAATTTAGAAGAAAGTGATAATCAGTAGTTAAAATAAAGATAGTTAGCATTTTTTCAGGATTGTTAAACAAACATAGAACAAGCAAACACTGCCTTAAAATGCTTTTAAAATCACTCCAGCACTGATATTTTAAGTATTTATTTTACTTGAAGTTTCAATGTCTGACCATGGATTACCTGAAAATCTGCTTCGACAACAAATTCTTATTTAATAGAAATTTTAATTTATAACTGGACCCATTGGAGAGGTTACCCATCAATAAGGATGATTTGCCTGTCAGGACTATTCAGGCTAATGCATATTATCTCAGGGGTTCCCTGTTGTCTTCCAGTAATTTTCTTTCTCACTGAATAATGCCTTGCCTAAAAAATTAAAAACCTAATGAGCTATTTTTTAAATTTTGTCTTTATGAAATATCCTGCAAAATGAAGTCATGGTCCATGGCAGGATATATTAGTTCTCCTGTCACACATAAAGGTAATATCAGTGTTGTATTACTACTTTTATGAACAAATCTTTTTCTGATGTTTCAGCTAATTTTTGCTACCCAGTTAACTCAAAATTCTCCTGATGCATGTGGAAAATTAGCTGGTGGTGTAGGTGAATGTATGAATAGCATAAATATTCCATTTTGTCAACTTTTTTGTCCAGTGAAGTACCTCTAGTCCACAAACTCTTTTTGTCATGATGCTCTAGAGCAGCGGAATCTGCAGTTGCTGTCCCTTTTGCTAAGACATGTAAGATGCTGGAGGATGAGTTGACAGTTTGGTTCTGTCAGAACTTCAGAATATTTGTAAGAATCTTATTGTCTGGATGAAGTTGTCTTCTAGAGTTTTAATGATATGGTGTTATTTCTAGCAAAAAATTATATTGCTTATGTGCACACAATCTCTTCCTCTGATCACTTGATTGATATCATCCAATGTGATTAATCTAGTTACTTAATTTAAGAGAACTGGACAATTTTTCTACATGTCTCCAGAGACTCTTCAGTGTCTTCAAAATACATATATGGCAATATAACACAAGAGATTTCTTCAGGGAGATGGTCTCAGCTCCTTCTCCCTACCTGTTCCCCAGCCCTGAGCAGGTCTCTGGCTGCAGCACCCAATTTAGGAACTGTGTATGTTGGCCATAAAAATTTGAAATAAGAATGACATTGATTAAACAAGATATTTAGTGATGGTAAGCTTCACTTCCTTTCATTTCATGTTCAAAGGGAATATAATGTCACTTTTACTTTCAGGTTTGCAACTATTCAAATATAATGTCAAAATGCATTTGACGAAAGCTATCAATCAGAATAGACCTTGAAACAGACAAACTCTCTTATCTTAGCAGATCCTAAAATATTTGCAAATTATTCAGTTTTGAGGTTGCTGAGACTATCTTTCTGGCATAAAGACTTCATGGAAAAAAGCTGTAATTAAACAGGTTTGCATAATTCAGACAGGTTTTTTTATCATTGTGTTGAGATACCCTGAATCTTACTTTGCTGTTAAAAGAGCATCCTTTGTCTGGCGTTGTCAGTGCCATACAGACAATGGACATGCACAGAAAAAAGGACATAATCCTCTTTACACAGGGTAAGTAAACTGTAGCATAAAGAATGTAAAAATATGTAGCAAAGGACCCTGTCTGGAAAGCCATCAGATCTAGATCTAAGATCTAAAAGCAGTTACAGAAGGAAGAACAGACTGCAGGATGGAGAGAACAGAAACCTCTTTTATTGCCATTTCACTGTTTAAAGGGCTGAAATTTCCTTCTGCCTTCAGGCAGCTGCTTCAGCTGGCCAAGGGCGTTTGTCTCCATAGAGTCTAGAGAAAGCACTCATGGAGAAACCTGAAACATCTGTTGTTTGTCAGAGAAACACAAAATGGTTGGAGTCAGAAAGGACCTCTGGAGATCATCTAGTCAAACTCCTCTGCTAAAGCAGTTCATTTAGAGCAGGTTGCACAGGTCCATGTCCAGGTGGGTTTTCAATATCTTGAGAAGGAGACTCCACATCCTCTCTGGGCAGCCTGCTCCAGTGCTCTGCTGAAGTAGTTTTTCCTTGTATTCAGCTAGAACTTCCTGCCTTTCTGTTTGTGCCCATTGTCCCTTATTCTGTCATTGGCCCCCACTGCAAGGGCTGGCCCCATCTTCCAGTCCTTTTACATTCTATTATTTAGAACTACACCTTTAACTAATGTGTAAATATGTGGAAAAATCATAATCTCAAGGACTAAGCCCAAGGAACTCAGCAGCAGTAGTGATGGCAATAATGTTACGGTGCTCTAAGCTAGCATACGAACAAAATAGATAAAAGCAAAAATTTCTAGGTATGAAGTACCAGTATCAGTTCATGAGCTAACTATATCTCACTACTGGTGTTGCTCTTATCTCCTGTTATGTGCTCTTTAGACTGAGGTGTCTAAAACAAATATTTGATCTCTTTCATTCCCAAGGAATGAAATTCTTTCTCTGAAGGGCAGGAGGAGACAATTAATTACCTTTCTGTAGCCCTTCCTATCCATTCTGGAGCTATGAGCCTCTTCCTTGCTCTTATGAGCCTTAAATGGTTGAGGTGGTGTTTGAAAATTCTCCCAGAGATTCACAGTCCTCTTCATGTACCTGAGGGCTTCAGGAAAAACACTGCTATTACCGTTGTTGTTAGACAAAAAGAAAAAACTTAAATTAAACAAAAATTACATCAGCCTGGTAGCACTAAATGTCTGTTGGTTGTCATGATGTGAACGGTGATTTAGAAATTTTTTAATACAATCCTCCTGAAAAAAGGAAGGAAAAGGGTATATATAAAGCATGTCATGCAATATATTTCAATGCATATTCAAAGCCGTAAAGCTGAAAAAAAATCTATTAAGTAAGTTAGAAACTATATATTTGAATAATTTATTTCACAAAATCCTGAGATGGTTATCTTTAAAACAGAAGTAAATGTCCATTTCCAGGATTTCTATGTACTAGAAAACCATTTCTTAAGTGTGCTGCAATGCACAAAATTTATAAAATTTGATAATGCTTTTAAGTGCATAAGAACAGTAATGTTTTTGGGTTTTTTTCAGTGTTAGGTATCTCCTCCATAAAAAATCTGAATTTGTAGTTTTATATCCCCCATATTTATGACTTAGAAAAAACTATTAGCAAGGCTTTCTGAGATAAGAGATGATGTTGACTGTGGTAACACTACAGTAATAGATGACTAATCTCATGCTAAAAAAAGTAGTATTTGTTTTATATTTAGTTTCACAAAAAAAAAAAAAAAAAAAGAAGAAAATGACAATATGAAAATGTTCACTTTGACAAAGATTTATCAAATACATTTCCTGAAAAAACTTTTACAACAGGATTGGTAGCCACATTTTCTTAATTATTAGCAAATTTTCAAACATTTTGTATTTTGACATGAACTATGGAGCTTTTTTGAGCATTTTGAAAGGCAGTTGAAAATTATAAGAAAAAGAGAAAAAAGAAAGGAGTAAAACCCCCTTGTCCTAGGTTTTCTTAACCTTACTTAAAAGTGTTAGGTGGGGACAAGGTCTCTGCCAGATTGGAGTGGCTCAGGGGATTGGTAATGGGCTATGGAGTTATATACCTCTAGGTCATCATTTCAAATCTGGAGTGTTACTAATTAAAGACATAGCACACTCTGTTATTTGTATTTTTAAGGTCTATAAACTTCTTTGGGCTTCTTGGTTAATGGCTTGAATTAAATTGATTGTGAAAAGGAACGTCTGTCCTTGAATGACTTTACTGAAGCCTGAGGTAAGAGGTTATTTCTCAGTAGAATAGTAACAATTCTGTTGTTGGATCTCAACAATAAATATTTCAGCTCCTAATACCTTAATTGAACTGATGAGGGGGTGATTTGTTCAGAAGCAGGGGCAACGAGGAATGCCCTGGAATATTTATAGGCATCTAATGTTACCTGTCCAGTTACCACCTGCTTTCTTCCTATAACATTAATTATTCATTTGCACAAAACTCATATTCTTGTAACATAATGCTGAATATGGAAGCAGAATCCAATCAAAAGGGAGATAGAAGAGACTGGAAGAAAATGGCAAGCAGGAAAATACCTTCCTGTAAACAGACAGAAAAAGGGATACTGAGAGAATATGAAAATTCCTGTTCTCAGTCTAAACTTATTTTAGGCTACTGCTATATCTTAAGAAGTATTGGGAGTTTGATGTAAAAACAAAAGCAGTTTTTCTCAGACAGGAAAGTTGATGGAGGGGAAAACTGTATAATTTTAATTGCCTTAGATCTCAGAGTAATTAGGAACCCAGCCTTGCACACAATTACAAAGTTGTCTCTGGTCACACAGAAGACTGAATTCACAAGTCATTTCAAAAGGGTTTTGATTCACACAAATGCCAAACTGAGAAACTTCTTAGATAAATGATTATAACAACACTCCTTTGCCTGTCTTTCATGCCACTAACTACATCTTTTATGACAAAAGAAATATTTCATCTCTCTGTTGGAACATCTGCTTTTGTAAAGAAATTTCAGGATTTGACAGAAGACCATCATGAGTCCTCTTTGATCCCCTGGGAATATGAGGTATCTCATCTTTCAGAAGCTTATTGAAATTACATGTTTAATTTAAAAGGGCCAAAATTAATATAAATTCTCAAGTAATGAATAACATAAGACCTGAATAACATGATAGAACTTATTGCATTTCCATTTTCTAGAGGGTAGAATAGAGCCTTAGTGACAAAATCAGGAAATTCAACCCCTTAAAGATTTCAAATTCATCTTTTGTATGTGGAGGATGGGGAAGTAAAGGAGAGGAGGGGAACTTGGGACTCTACGTTTTCCATACTTTCCCCAAACATATTCTCTTCCTTATTCTGCAAATGTTTACTAGAAATGTTCACTTCTAGCAGCTTAATCAAATGCAGAACAATTTCACTGAAATTTAAATACTGCTCTAAATAACAAGAAACACCATCCAAAATTTCCTGTGTCAGTTTCCTCAAAATTCTGTGTCATTCTTGAATATAGGTCTACTAAATTACTCAAAACTATGCTCAAAAATGTCCTTTCTCTTAACTTGAACTCTTTCATCATCTTGCCCTGAAATTTTCAGTTACAACCTGCTCTACAGCAGGTATCAGTTCTGTTCCTGGTATTCTTTAGCACTGATTTTCATTCACAGATGCTAAGATAAAAAGGCTATTGCAACCTTGTCCACCATGCTTTTGGAAGCATGAACATCTTTGAATAATGTTGATAGTTCTTGATGGTTTGCTTCTGGGAACAGATTTTGGCCCCTTCTGAAGATGGCAAAAAAACCCCCAACCATTCTTGCTCTGTTTGGCCTTGCCTGTGTAGAATGAAAAGACAGGAGTAACTACCATATGTCCCGTCAACTTAAATTTTCTCTGTCAAAAGTGGAAAAATAAACCTATTTGCTTTCAGACATTTCTTGTTCCCTTTCATGGGATTCAGGCAGAATCTGCCACAGTGAGGAATGAAGACAACATGTTCCCCTCTCCCCATGTCCAGCTGGAACCAGCCTCTGGACTCTTCTTTTTGTCAGGTCATATCTTCCCATCACGAGTCCAGATGGTACAATTTTTTCCCTCTTACATTTTTTCCTCAACTCTGAAAAAAGAGGAGCCCAAAGCAATGTTCTATTATTTTAGTGTGAGAGCTCTCTCTAGTGGCAAGGATGTTATTTGCCTTTATGTGTGTTTCAGCTACAAAATATTCCAAAGGGCTCTCTGACTTTTGTCCACACTGGAAGCATTGGTACTGCATTAACACTGCCAAGTATTTTAAAATATTCTCCTAAATTTTTATACCACATTTTTGTTTTTGCAGTAACATGGCTACAAGCTACTTTATAATAAAATGTATGTCTGTTGAAGCCTCAGGCACTAGAACTTTAATTATTTTCAGTTTATAATCTAAAACACTTTGTTGTGGAGAATGAGAGGACACTGAAAACACAGAGCATCCTTTGTGGCTTCATGGGAAAGTACAGAGTAGGTTTGAGAACAGCCCTCCTATTACAAACAGGAAGGTTTGTTAAGATTCTTCAGTACAGGTAGAATTAAGATCAGGAGAAAGATTTCAGATAGAGAAAAGTGGACGTTTTTTAACCATTGTTGTTGATAGCCAGGACAGAATTTCTCCAAGAACATTAGGAATCTAGTAAAATCCTATCATAGAAATATGTTCACCATGTGTAATAAGGGAGAATACCAAAATGGGAGAGTGTTGCAAAGAAACAATGAAAAAGTTAGATACAGCTTTTATAAACAGGCAGAATATTTATGCCTTAAATTAGACTCTGGTCTTTTAATTTGGGGGCAAATCAAATTTAGAAAGTATTTTTCTTGAAAAAAGAATAAAAACTTTGAGAAAAAATGCTAATGTTCTATTTTATTCTCTTAACACTTGAATTTTCTGTTTTAAAATTGAGAAAAATGAAACTAAACCCAAATAAAATGTTTAAAATGTAAAAACATTTACATTTACAAAACAGTTATTCTGAAATAACCTTTTTCACAAAATTTTGGTTGAGGACCAGATCAAAATGCAATCATGTGAATAGCTCTATGTAAAATATAATTTTAAATAACTTCTGCATTAAACCTACATACTGCTGTATCTAATTTAAACTTTGGACTTCATTAAAATTAGTGTTGTCTCGTTCAAATAATCCTCTACAGTAGCACTTGACTGGAAAATTACCTGAATGTCAAACTGAAATTTAGCTTCTTGACTTCACACACAAACTAAAATCCCCCCCAACCCCTCAGCAACAATGCTAAGGAATGCTAAAGTGTATTGCTAAAGATAAGTACATTTGGATTGTATTTCACAAATCATTTTCTTATTTCAAGAATTCTCTTTGTCCTGTATTTAGCATACATTTGTTGATGCTCTTTAAACATGGAAGCATATTCTCATATATATATTCTCTACCAATTTTGGATCCAGTGACCAGTTACCAGGTCTGGGTTCAGGCTTGCCAGGAGGAGGCTGGTTTGTGGGGAGTGAACGTCTGGGCTTTGCTCACTGGGGAGCTCATGCTTCCCACTGCTGCATTTCATTCCCCAGAGCTGTTACCCCTGCTTCTGTCCCCTTTTGCAGCTCTGCCCAACTCCAGTGTGGTGGGTATGGATATCCCTGGAGGTTTCATTCAGAAGCCCCCAAAGCCTGAATTAGCTTATTCAAAAAACGCTCGGACTAGTGAGTGTGTCTGAATGACATATTCTCCCTGACAATAGTAAATTAGCACATTTTTATCTCTAAATCATCTCAGATATTTCAATGATGAGCAAGTACTTGCAGTTTCATTTCTGCTTATCCTTGCTGACTCTCAAATTATTCTGAAGCCACCAGCATTTCTAAAAGCAAGACACACTGATTTCCTCATTATATTAGGAAACGGCAAGTTAAGCAAATTTCAGAAGTCTTTTCAAACTCCAGAGTCTGTTCAGAAGTGATAAGACAAGACATCATATTCAGCTCTGTAAGCTTTTGTGTGGAGATAGTTCTCAGCAAAAGTATTTTTGTCCTAAGGAAAGAAAAAAGAAAAGAGAAAAAATGAAAAAAGAAAAAAACTATTTCCCTCTTCCAGCTGGAAAAGGAAGGGGAAGATGGAATCTTCAAATTTTAAATCATGTACTACAACTGCTTTACTTGCTTTTTTTTATGCAAGGGAAACAGGGAATTTGGTATGCTAAAATTTACTTTTACACTGGACTCCACCATGCAAAATTGTCCTAACCTCAACTGTGCTTATCAAAGACATATAGGCAAAATAAATTAAAAAAAAAAATTAGTATCACTATGGCAAATTAATTCTGTTCAGAAAAGAAAAAGGCAATGATTTTTCACCAGTAAAAAATTCTAGTAGTGTACGTGTGAAAATCGTTCCAATAGATGAAATCTTTCTGTATTTGTCCAACAAATGGCTTACAGCATGTTCATTTATTTTATATAAATTCTCCAGTGAACTCAAACAATTACCAGTTGTATCACATAGCAATGACTGGCTATGTTCAGACACTATATTACAAATACAAAACAAATCCTTGCTACCATTTACTGCACTCAACCAGGTTGTAGGACCCAGGCAGTATGTTGTACTTCAGGAACTGGTATATGGTGAGCATAAAGTATGGAGATTACTGTGGAAATCATAACAATTCTTACTGAAACTACACAATCTCTTAAAATGGAATTATTTTTACAAGGAAATATGAGGGAGAAAGATAACTACCAAAAAGACAGCCTCAATTTCTATTTTTATTTCAGTTTATTCTACCTATTATGTTCCAAATGAACCTCATAGTCATGGGTATAAGCAGAGACAATACCATCCCCTCATCTGTTTTTTGGAGCTGGATTTTGGGTTATTTGTGTGTGTGTGTGTGTGTGTGTGTGTGTGTGTGATTTGTGTAGGTTTAGAAAAAATATTTCTTTTAAGTTTACTTGTAAAATATCAAGTGGTGTCAGGTTTGCTAGAGAGCCATTTGCCTTGCTGTGGGTTTTCTGTGACCTCTGTGTGGAGAAGGACATGCTATCTGCAGCATTTATGGGGTCACTTTAAAACCTCACACTGCAAAATATTTTGAATAACATCCTATGGAGAATAATTCTGTTTAACAATACAATGTGTACGAACAAAATAAGAGCAGAGTATATGCAAAACAATGTCTGAGAATGAGCAAATTGTTCCAAAGGGAATAATATAGCTGTTTAAGCATCGTTCCTCCAACAGTTTGACTTGTAAAACAGATGTTTGAAACCTGGTTAAAGCAAACTGACCTTCTTTTGGAGTAAATACATTCAAAACCACGTATTTATCTTGATCTTTGGATGAGTACTCACTCCTTGAAATAACGGTACTCATTCATTTGTTCGTGCAGTTGGGTAATTCCAGTCCAATTTTAATAGACAAAGACATCCACCCCATCAGTTTACATTGATTTGCTGGAAAAAAAATGGTGTGCTGCCCTGAAGCGGCAAACATCAACAGAATACAAGGTTGTATAGAGGTAAAGCAATCTTCCCGTGTATTTGAAAAGACACAGTGTAACTTAGGTAAAACATTCAGCTACACAGATTCCAGGTACACTGACCTCTGCTCCTGGAGGCGCTGGCATGTGCTGTGTACAACAGCAGAATGTCTCCCACTATATCAGCTGTGGAGAGACAGTGCTGAGCTGACAACGAGGTCAGTCAGATCCCAGAGCCAGAAATCTTAACAGGAGAGGTAACCAAGAAACAACAGCAGCTGAGCTGGAAGAAGCTTCACCGACACATGTCTGTGCAGCCACTGAATCTTAATTTTTAAAGGATGAAAATGACAGCCCCTGAGAAAACATAACAGTAACTTAACTATAAATTACAAGAAGGCTGTGAGAGATCTGAAAGGTCAAAAGAATAAAAAATTGATGTCTTTGGTGAGCCATATGTTTCTGAACTGTGGGAGAAATTCTGCACCTTAAATAAAAAAAGGGCAAATTTGACATTAGTATAGTTTTCTTTGACAAATTGGTCTTTCATTTTTGACTAGTGAAGAACTTAGTGCATTCACCTCTTGATTTTTGTGTCTCTCAATGTTGCTTCAAAAATGAAAATTTCATTACCACCTATGTTCTTTCTTTGTAGAGCAGAATATACACAAAGACCAGAGATTTAATAGGATTTAGTTTACTTATAACTATAAGTTTAAGAACTTGATATACTAACAGTGCAAAAAGAACAAAAATAAACTCCAATTACAAAATGCTAAAAAAGCCATAACAAAACCAGTAGTGAAGTTCATTTTTCTCCATATCATGTCTTAAAATGTCCATTCTTCTGAAGGGTTGCTTTTTAAGAGTTTTCTTACAGTAATGCAGATCTCAAAAGTAGTTTTAGCAAATCACTTGATTTGTACTAAATTATTCATCTTTGTTTTCTGTTTTAATCCAAATCTACAACACATATTTCAAGCACGTGTCTGTCTTTAATCAGATTTATGCATCTTCAGTCAAATGACTAATTTTCTATTACAAAATAAAATTACTTTCTGGGCAGGTTCTTCACTCCTAATGAAGGAAAAAGCATCAGGTGCCGGTTTTTATACCATTAGGTGGTCCACCTATTAATGTAATTTTTATTACATTATATTATAGTTTTGCATGCAAATTTCCAGAGTTTATGATTGTTTGGATTATGTGTTCTATCATTGCTATCATTGCTTGATCATTGCTATCTGTTTTTCTCATTTAGATGCTACTTCACCTTTTTAAATGACAGCTTCCTTCCCTCATCTCATTCTCAGGTCTTTCCCAACAGCTGTTTTGTACAGCCACAATGAGTATGGAATCATCAGTAACATTAAAAACTAAACATAGGGCCGAAATTATCTTAGCTATCTTTTAGTCTTCTGCATTTCCACATCATTCCTCTTAGTGAAGCTTAACTTACCTGAGGTTATTTCTTTTGCTTCTGGAGGGATATTTAATATGAACCAATTGTGCTGGCATTTCTGGGGTGGTCCTTTGCCCATGTGGTTTTAATTCCCTATAACAGCAGGAAAGTGCTTTTATTTTTTTTTTAAGCAGATTGGTGTTAAATCTTTAGAATCATAGAATCAGAATATCCTGGCTTTGAGCCAAGTCCTGCAGATTGCGCTGAATCAAGTCCAAGGCTGTGGTGCTCTTCTGGGCCTGTTATCTGGACACTCTGTGACAAAAATTTAATCTCCGATTCATATTCCAGTGTGACATTTGACCAGCTGCATGGGGGTAATTGCAGTACAGTTGTTTTTTCTGCCCTTGGTATCTCTGATTTCTCTTGGAATATCACAGTAAATGAACCCATCTCAGTCAGACAGAACAGACTCTGCTTTATTTGTTCTTTTGAGGCTTGAGATTTCAATTCACACAGATTCTGTGCTAGTTACTGAGGTAGTTTAGCTGTTTCTTTCCATTGCTTTGATCTCAAGGCGTTTTAACACACAACAAAATTCTGCTGACAGCAAAATTACATGTCTTTCCTGTGTGTTTGGTATCATGATATTACAGTGTTCTCCTTGCTCTCTTCACACAGCTTTCTGACAGGTCTTGTATATTGACATCTTCATTCAAGGCTAAAGAGTCAAATTCCTCTTTCTCCACTTACATTTATAGCACTTGTAGAAAACCACAATCAAGCTGGGGATGATTACTGATTTTGATTTGAAATGGCAATATGGATTGTGCTGGATACATTATGCTCCTAATTTGACTAGTTGTTCTAGCAGCAGAGAGTGAGCTGCTTAAAACTGATACAGAGAGCCAGAAGTGAATTCTCTTTTTGAATCAATAATAAAAGGTGCAACAACCATTTCCTGAAAGCAACTCAACTGTACTTCCTGGTGTCCTCTGCTCCAACAATCTCATATTATATACTAATATCAACAGAACCTACCAATCTATTAAGCATCCAAAACTGTAAAAAAAAAAAAAAAATTCTGGGCATGGTAAGTAAAGCAAAGACAAAAAATACTGTATCCAATAGGACATATTATTATTTTTATTATTTTTTTAATTTTTATTTTTATTTTTATTGTTATTGTTATTATCATCTCATCTAGGCTACTTCTAACAGGTAGTTAAAATCCAAAACATGATATGCCAGTGCTCATAATTATTCTGCATGTCTTTCAGATGTCTGCTTTATCAGCTTATTATTGGTCTGTACAGAAATGGAGATAAGAATAGAATTATCTTCAGACCTGAAGTAGGACACGGCTGTGAAGGAAAAAAAAAACCAACCAAAAAAACAAAGAAAGAAACTTACAAAAAAATTAAGAAAAGAAATACTGGCATAGATTTGGGGAGGGAATTTCATCCTTTTATTTCATCCTCTAAATACTCAGGAAGCTTTCCTATTTTAAGAAAATCCAGCATTTTTTGTAGGTTTTTTTATATTTTATTAGGAAGTTGAAAAAATTATAAAAGCCTAAGATAGATCGATAGATAGATACACACACACACACACATAAATATAGATAAATATAGGTAACTATTGAAAAAGAAAGGAAAGGGCTTCTGAAATGTAGCATAGAATCCTTCAGAAGGTGACCAATTTGAAACAGGAACCCCCTTTCCAGGGGGGACTCCATGCATCCCAAACACAAACCCAGGCCTGCAGCACAGGCTCTGCAATCAGCAGCATCTGCATGCTGCTACTGAGGCATAAAACCCCTTGCTTTGTTCTCCACATAGCACCTTAAGACTAGCTGACAAATGGGGTGTTAAAGTCCATTTCCCATACACCATTCCTGTGCTTACAACATATTTGGTTAGGGGTTATGGGTGCAGGGGGTGCTGGGGTGCACAGGGGCTCTGCTGCCCCTACCAATGCCCAGGTGGCTGAGTCCCGATCCCTGCATCTCCTTAAAGGACATGTCGATGTGGCATTTAGGGATATGGTGGTGGTGGATTTGGTAGGGATAGTGCTAGGTTTATGATTGAACAAATGATCCTAGGGGTCTTTTCCAACCTAAATGGTTCTGATTCTATATTTCTCTCTGAGCACACCAGCATGCCCTGAACCCATCTGCTCTAACATACAGAAATGACAAAACTATTCCCATATCTCTAACCCTGGAAATTTATTTCACACTTTCCTATGTTTTTATGCCTCAATGTTTGTTGTTTTATTTGTTTTAATTTTGCAAGGGACATCTCCCTGAACCATCCATCTACTGATGCCAGTTACTCACAAATTTTCTTAGGCCATACTGGTCCTTCATTCCTTTCAAGCTGCATTACCATGGTTTCCAGAGATGGCTCTGTTTGTAATAAAGATATACTCAAGTATGGAAAATAGGCATGGCCCCCTCAAAAGATTGTGTGAATGTTTATTTTACAGTCAGATGCTAAAGAGTATGGAGGGAACAACCAAGAGAAAATGCAAGAGAGCAGAAACTTTGAACATGGAACTATGAACTAAAGTCTGGCTGATGGCAGATCTTCCTTTTGCAGGGCTTAATCTGGTTTAGGTGCAGAGTTTAATTAAATCAAAAATCAAATAAATCTAATTGCTCATTCCAAATTGACAAGTTACTTTTTGGAAAGGCTTAAAATATTTTCTTTAGAATATATCTTGCAGGAGCTGAAAGAGTTCTGCATTTGGACAGGAGTCTCAGCTGTTTTATACCCAACCTGAACAGTTCTTCAGAATTCCCTTGCTGTAGCTGGATCTAAAATTCACCTCTGATGTGTTTCTAGGCAACAGAATTACTTATGAAGTTTCTGAGAATCTGAAATATAGACTATCCCAAATTACTTAAGAAGCAAAGGTAATAAATGAAGAACTGCATGAAACTGTTGGGGTCTTTTTGTTAAACAGATTTGCTTTTGTGGACAACTCTTCAGACTCACAGAATAAGAACACCTGAAGTTGGAAGTGACCCATAGGGATCATCGAGTCCAAGTCTCTGCTCCTCGCAGGACCACCCAACACTAAGCAGGAGCACCAAGAGTATTCCCTAGATTCTCATTGGGTGCTGACAGGTTTGGTGCTGCAGCCACTGCTTTTGGGAGCCTGTGACCAAGCACCTTCTGGGCAAAGGATCTTCTCCTAATGTCCAGTCTGAGCATCCCCTGATGTAGCTTCATTCCATTTCCATGTGTCCTCTTGCTGATCACCAGAAAGAGAAGATCAGCACCCCTCTCCTGGCCCCCTGCCATGAGGAAGCTGTGACTGCAATGGGGAACCACTCAGCCTTTAGTTCTGTTTTTACTGTGTGCCACTGTAGTAGCATGGCAGTCTCAAAGCAAGACTTCACTGTAGTCTTGTACTGGCATTTCAAATTTCACTGCTGCCTGTCATGTTGTTTCAAATTCCATGTACTGCACATCAGTGGTAGTTTTTTTGCATTTGTTGTTGAGTAGATGAAAAAGAATGCAAGGTAGTTGAGGGTGGGATTATGGCCTTTGTAAGACTTGCTGTATAGTCAGAGCCTACTCTTGCCTTATGTACAGTTGCTGAGTCTTGTAATTTCCATCGTGCCCTTGAAATGATCTCTAATGAAATGCAGCAGAATCTTATTCCCATAGGAGATTGATTATTGTGTGGTTTCACACTCATTTAGCTCTTCCTTTTCTGTTGGAAGGGTATGAGCTGATTATTTGCACCACTGTCCACGACCTTCTGCTTTCTCCATTAGGGAGCTTCTACAGCTTCTTCAAATTTCTTCATGAAAACAACTTCTTATTTTCTGAGATCATTATATAACCATTGAGGGGGAAAAAAAGTTGTTTCTCCCCTATAAATAAAGATATGAAATTAGTTGAAATAAAATATCTAATATACCTTAAGTGAAAAAACAGTTGGCATATAACAGGCAAGAAAGGCAGAGGAAAACAGTGATGAACGACAGTGTGGGAAAGGGAATAGAAAAAAAAATAAGGAAAAGGGAGAAGGGGGAATGGAAAGGAAAAGGAACCTTAATCTTACAATGAAATTAAAATCAAATTGCTGTTAACACCACTTCTTTGTATTCTGCCTCTTGTCACTGAAATTTTAATATGACTTTGACTTGATAAGGAAAGCTGGAGAAAGAACATTCACAGCAAACGAAATAGTGAAGGCATTTCTGCAACACAGGAAAACATATCTCTTTAAAGGGAAAGGAGGCAGGAGACATTAGGGGGAAAAGAGAATTTAAGGATTTTGGGCCCCAGTTGTGAAATCATTTGTAGAAAAAGACTGAATTCTTGATAAAACTGTTCCTAAATTACCTACACTCTTGATTATGCAACATATGCAACCCAGGATATGCATCCTGAAGCACATCAACTCTGTTTAAATCTTCATATCCTTATAATCTGCAATTTAATCATTTAGGCAGTTCCACAAAAATTTACTGTGCATTATGAACAGGAAAATTTACTTGTGCCTTCTCCATGGAGACTGAACCATGTCATCTTGACAATTCAAGTAGATATTATGTTTATATAATTAGATTATGTAAAACACTATTTGATATACAATTTATAACTGTTTATTGGCTAGCTTGACAGTAGGTATGTATGGATATCATTCTATATAGAGGGTATTTCACTCCTACTCAAGACTGGAATCTCCCTCTGTGTTCTGTATAATTCCAGAAGTCTTATTTCAAAGCAAGTATTGATGTATTCCAGTCTCATTAGGGCCCTGCCATCTACTGTCTTGATGACTTTGCAAGGAAGGCTGAGTGATTTAGGATACTTCTTGGCAGTATCAAAGATTTTCTTTTAACTTCCTTGTTCTGTGCTCTGCTCTATTGATGAATCCCTCTTGCTTTGCCTCATCAGTTGTATCTCCCAATCAAAGTCCCCACATGCCACTCATTCATTTTCACTCTATGATATTTCCTTGATTTCAGCACTTGTCTCTCATTCACAATGCCTGATCCCTCATACATTATCCATGCTTATTCTACGTACCTTATTTTTGATCCTGGCATATGACAGCCTGTTTTCAGAATCATGTTTCTTTAATCTTTTCAGCATTGATGTTACTTGTTCCCTTTCTGATATCTCAGATCATTTATAGATGACTGCCCAATAGTTATAACATATTCACACAAACATTTTCTGACTAGTTTTTATTGAAGTTCATAATTTGTGCAGATGTGATATTGAAGTTGTAATTTCAGCAACCTACAAAACAACTGTACAACCACAGATGTAACAACCAGTTTCACCTTAGAGTAAAATGGAATAATCCTATGGATTAATAGCATATAAAGGCAAGTGCTGTTTCATATATAAGCGAGTCCACTTCCTGGGTTTGTTGGTTTGTTTGTTTACTTGTTTTTTTGTTTGCTTTAAGTGGGAGATGGATGAAGGCTAGGGGGAAACACAAAATGACAATAGAGCCATTTCTTTAAATCACAGATGAGTTCTCATTGTTTTTTATAAATTTGTATTTCAATCATACGTGTGTTTGAACATAGTTAGCTATTATTTATACTATTTCTATTGTACACCTAAATATTCTAACATATACTTTTCTCTAAGGGAGGAAAAAGAGGGGAAAAAAAATCTACGTGAAGTCTTCAATTAAAAGACCCATATAGCTTTATATATTACCTAAAACTTTAAATGCAATTTAAAATGAAATATTTGAGACATTATACTATCTTAAGACTTTTACCCTCCCTTTTCCTGATACAGTAAATGATGAAAACTATTAGAAAACAATGCATAAGAGAAAAAAACAATGATCAAAGAACTAGAAAACATTTTTTCTGAAAGCTAGTAAGAACTAGGTTTCTGTTATTTGACAACTGGACACACAGGAGAAATATGACAAGTCTTCAGAAGTGTGGAAACTTCCAGTGGGTACAAATGGGAATAAAGTTTTATCTTTGTTCTTTTTAGACAAAAGCAAGAGGTAAGGATTTTAAATCACTTCAAAGAAGATCTACATTGGAAATTACAAAAAAAAAACATCTTAGAACCATTCAACATCACAGACAAGATCTTGGAAGGGCCCAGAATCTGTATTACATAAATGTTTACATAAGACAAATATCTGTCAGGAAAGGTAAGGATTCTGTGATAATCTTCCTTGTGGGGCCAAGAAAGAAAAAAAAGGCCATGGCAATATTTGATTCTTTAAATACAGTATGAGTAATTGACATCTCAATCTTCTGCTAAAACAACTGAATGTAATTAACAAAACAACAAATAGATTCAGATTCAATTAAAAGCAAGCAAAACAAATGTGCTTAAGCAGAAAAGGTAACATGCCTGTCTTACCTGCTGTGCTGCTGTATATAACCTTGAAATTCTGGAAATGAAAATTGCTTCCACAGAGCTAGGAGCAGATAACTGCAAGGATCAAGAGATTTGTGGCAGGATTATCCATAATACGAAATGTGTAGGTAGTAATATGGTTCTTAGCTCTGGTACCAAAAGTGATCAAAGGAAGCTATCAGAAAAAGTAACTTCAGTGAAATATGAAACAGTCAATCCAGGAATGACAAATAATGAAGACCTCAAAATCCCATAAAAATGGTAAGGAAAGACATACTCAAAGGGGTTCCAAAGGGATCTGTGGTATAAATTGTTATGTAACCAGCCTCAGTATACTTGTTCTTGCACCATGTTAGAAAGTGTTTGAAATTAATCAGAATTTTGAAATAGATTTGATTTATCAAGCTAATGAAATGGAAACCTAAAATGTCATTTGATTTTGTAATTGAAAACCATATTTACTAAAATGTCAGCATGTGCAAATAGCTATTAGTTTTGCTGTTTCTGAATATTTTTCTGAATTTTTTCCCTCTACTCAGCTAAAAGGTAAATATTTGCCTTACATACTGCTATATGGATACTATTTTTTTCTTTATAACTGTGCTGAGAAAGAGTTGTCCTGTATAAGGCAAGTGTCCACTTAGTCAAGTATCTTGCATTTTGTGCTTACTAGGATTGGATGCTTGAGATTAACATATAAAACCTAGTCAAATACAGAGAAATGCTTTCCTTCCAGTATTCCTTCCCCAGTTTTCAGAAAAGTTCTGTCTGAAAGAATTCTGAATGTCTGAAATGTCTGAAACATTTTTGTTTACAAGACTTTCATGCATTTTTCTTTCATGAATTTGCATAATTACTTTCTGAAACTAAGCTATGGTATCAAGAATATACTGTGACAAATGTTGCACAGTGTAATTGAGTGACGCTGACATTTCTTTTAATGGCTACCTGACAATTTTATACAAATCATCTCCATCCCCTTCATCTCTGTTGGTAAAACAGTGACTAAATGATTTCCTAAATAGACTCTTCATGGCTCTAATTTCTTTCCTCTAGTCATGTCATATTTCTAGTCATATCTTCCCAGACTAAGAGTTTCCAGACTCAGTTTAATATTCTCTGCTGTAAAAATACAGGATTCCCTGTCTTTTATCATCCTCTTCACTTTATTATTTTCAATCTACTGTTTTATTTTTTGAGATGTGAGAATTGCAGGTATTCCTGGGATCACCAAAGAATTGCACATTCTCTTTAAAATAACTGCAGACTTCTAGTAGGAAAGCAGCTCTGTGCCAGTGTAGAGAGGTTGTTCAAGAACACATTATTAGCTCTTGCTATGAAGACACTGTTAAAGAATAAATCTAAATTTAAAGTATTTAGACCTGTAATATCAGTTACCCATAAATTTTTACAAAAGCCATCAGAATGTGAAAACCGATTGCATTTCTTGAGGTACCAATGCTAAATTCAAATCACACACAAAATATAAATTATTGATTTTCTCTCCTACTACTCCCCATTATGTCTCCATCCTTCCAAAATGAGTGAGCATCTACTTCCAGCTATTATCTATATACTACTGTAAATACCAACAGCTTTTCTTGACCTTCTTGCTCAGGAAATCTACTTGGAAATATATTAAACAGAAGCAATGGTATGTGTGTCTGGGAAAAGAGTAAAGAGAGAAAAAACAACCCTTCTCTGGCTTTTTAGGCTTTGGAAAAAGTTGCTTGAGTTTTAGCTGAAAGTATCTCTTGTTATCAGTTTGTCCAGACTTATTTCTCAAACCTAAGTTTTAGTTTCTGGTTTTCTTTATATTAAATTGTACCAACTTTTTGCTTAGAAGACTGTCTCTCTTCTCCTGAGTTTGCATGGCTGCTGTCTTCTGCTAAAAGATTCTCTAGAAGCAGCCCTGTTTATCTGAAATAGCTCTGTATATACCCTCTCTCTTGCCAATTTTGTATGTTCATTTTTCTCTTAATGTTTTGTTCTCTGCTTCTGGTAATCTTCACTCCTCATATTTTTAGAAAATTCAGCTATGTCACTGTGAAGTCTCCTCTTCTTAAATAACGAAAAAAAGCTGAACTTCTTTAATCTTGCTTCATAACTAGTATTAATTGATCTTATTTCACTTGCATTCCTCTAAAGCAATTATAGCCACTCTTTTTCTTAAGTGCAGATGCAAATTAGGATAACGGCAGTAGGGATTTTTCCTGCCCGCTTTTTATTCCCAGCAATTTGTATTAACTCTATATCCCTACTTTTCTCTTTCTGTGACTCAGAATGAAACATATACTGTATCTTAAATTAGAAAATTGTAATCTCTAACAACCTAAGTACAGTACTTAAAAGTCCTTAATCCCTGCTTTTACATTCCCTATAGCAGTTGTTCCCTTAACAGAGTTTCATCTGACAACTTGGATACCTGGCTGTTAAACATCCTTTCCAAAAACACTTATGCTTTTATAGTCAAACATTTACCCAAAGTTTCCAGTGATAATATGCACAGCATTCAGATTTTATTTACATGATGGTCATTTCTTCCCTGCTTTCTTACTTTTCTTGCTTAGTTTTTCACTTGTATCAAAACTAACGTGTCTTATAAACTTATTCACCATTAGCACTGTATCAAGCAGGCATGCACAATAAATGTCTGTAAAATACTGTTTGAGACCACCCCATGTTCAGACAGGGAAAATTTAGTTGCATTCATTTGTTAAAGAAAAAGTTTCAAATTAATATTTTTTTCACTAAAAAAAAGAAGCTGGGGAAATTTTTGAATTACTTTTCTGGCAATTTGAAGTAATTTCTTTCATCAGAGCATTTAGATATGCTTTTAAAAAATAGTTGGTTTTATTTGGTTAATAGCTTAGCATTCACCCATTGTTACTTCTTTACACCACAAATTTTGAATTTAAGAATCCCTGACAAGAAAATCAGAGAAATGCTGACCTGTTTTCCCTCTGGAAATATTTATTAAAGCAAATGGGATTTGCTTGTCTCAAAGGAGTAATTTTGATCTTTCCCTCATTTTAAAATATTTAAATATTTAAAATATTAAAACATAAGCTCAAAGTTCTAAATAACAGCTTTTTCCTGTGAAGGCAGCTTGAATTTTATTTTTTTTATAAACTTACACTAAGTCATAATTAAAAAAGCTCTTTAAACTACATGACCAAGGCATTTGATATGCATTTAATTAAATGTTATTAGCTTATGGAAAATGATGAGATTTTAACTACTTCCCTGGTTTGGAAAGAAAGTACTTTTTATTACCTCCCTCCCCCAGACATAAATAGGCCGGGGTGTATAAGCCTAGGGTGTTTTAACTATCTATATTCAGGAAAGGTTTTGACAAGAAAACAATTTTAAAGTTAGCCTTCCTAATTAAGGCTGAATCAGGGAAGAACAGCCCCTTGAGTCTTGTGCTATTATTAAACTATTGGATATCAGCATTATGTCCCTTCCAGACATCACAGACCAGGTGTTTTTCCTCCTCTTTGTACTCTCTGCTCCCTCTTGTCCCTTGAAGAGTTGTTTATCATGTTCATCCTTTTGTGATCTGGGTCAGCTCAGCAGCTATTCACAGAGCTAAGTGTGCAATTCACAGCAATCATTTCATTAACATACGTTAGTCTTACTATTATTGTCCTACTTTGGTTTTGCTGAGAAATATCTCCTACAGAAAGAGCAGGCAAATATGATATAAAATAACTTGCAAACTTTTTTGTTTTCAACTGCACATACTTTTTAAAATGTTTAAATCTTCACATGGTAGTTGCTAGAAAAGGTTTTTTAAAATTTGCAATAAATAGACAGGCCTACACTCCCATTTCATTTTTTTAAACTCAAATAGAAATATTTGAAAATTAAAAATTAAAAAATCTGAAATTTTACCCTGAAACACGTTGCCCAGAGAGAGGATACTTTCAGTAAAGTTCCTATATAGCTTAGCAGAAACAGATTGCAAAAACCTTGCATGCCAAGCCTATACATTATTTCACTTATTTTTCAATTAAAGTAGTTCTATTTTTGCACAAGTCAGCATGTAATGCACGAAGTCCTAGACAAACTGAATAAATATACAACTTTCCCTATAAAACTTGTGATGGTACAAAGTGTTGGGGAGTCCTTTTGAGATGTAGACATGAACTCACAGTTGCCTCATCCCACAACTTTATCTACATCAAACATATCTCATTAGATATGCTTTTAATTCAGTGCATACCTTCCACACTCATAGAAATTCTCATTCTGATTAGATCACCTACACTAGACAAAGCCAGAAATCCAATTCATCCTTTCTGTTGTTTATTACTGCAGTCTTATTGGCAAGTCAAGAGAAGCTGTCAGCTTTTGTAGCAGCAAATATTCATTTAATTTGGGAAAACTGCCAAAAAATAATAGAAATTGTAATACTAATGGAAATGATAATTATGGGCAACATTATTCAAAGTGCCATAAAAATAATGTTACAAAAGGCCTACTTCATAAGAATGGAAAAAGAATTTTAGAACTTCTACCAAAAATCCCAGCATCAACAAAGCAGTCTTTAAGTGACATGAAGCTTCTGCTTCATGTGGATCCCTCCATCCATTACACAAGCCCAAGTCACCGACACCAGTGGTAGAATAGTCTTGTTTTAAGCTGATGCACTGGAAGAGAGAATCAAGCCTTTGCCCCAGTCCTCACTGACTTGCCATTAGTAATATTATTCCCAGAATGCCTGATATCATTTCCTTGGCTGAGTAATTATTTTCTGCTTCTTCTTAGCAAGATACTATTAGATATTTTGCTTTTGATAAAGGCCATCTGAGAATGGGGCCCTCAGCAAACTGATCTAGTGGGTGGCATGTCTTCCCATGACATGTGGATTGGAACTAGATGGATTTTGGAGGTCTCTTCCAACCCAAATCATTCCATGATCCTATGATGATCCTGAGCCTTTTAACATCAACAGCCAAAGTCTGTTGGCTCTGACTGCACTGAGTCAAAGCCAGTGCTAAAGGGTTTGGGTTGCTTTCTCTGTAATGGTTTTCCAGCAATTTATAAAGCTAGTAAGTGCAGTAAATTTACACCACCAAATAAGCTCATGCTAATTCCCAACCCATTTGCAACCTGACAAATATCACAGATCACCTCAAGCCTATTTTCTTTCCAGCTCTGTCATTCCCCTCCCAAGCAGGACTGATGGTGTTGCATAGCCCTGTCGTGACACGTGGCCAAAGAGCATCTCAATCTGCAGCATATATGGGACACAAGCACCCTGAACCTTGGGCTGAAACTCTCCATGGGAACTATATTCCAAAAGAGACAGTTTTTGAAATGAAACAAACTTTTTTTTTTGTATTCACTGATTTGAAGTGTGCAGTATTTCACATTGTAATTCTCTCAACTAATACACAGTTCAGCAGCAAGTTTAAACAGTATTGTGATAAAGATAATTTCAGGGGTCCTAGTTCTATTTCTGGTGTCTAATTGAGTATATTTTTAACTTTCAATTTAGCTTAATAGGAACTAATTAGTGAAATCTAATTAGATGCCTACTAACAATTTCTGATTCACTGTTTCTTCCTGAAGTCTTATTTTGTGTCACTAGAATCTTAGTGGGAAAGCAAGTGACCTTGAAATAGATGGGACTATTTGAGTTTCCAGGTACTACTCTGTATCAGTAAGGCCTTAAATAAACTATTATGATCACAGGCACATAAAAAAACTTATTTAAAGTTCTGGCCTGAGAAAAATGTGTCTCAAAAAATATGGCTGCTAATGTTTTCTTCTATTTCACTATGGTTCTGACCAAAGATGTACATATTGTTTGAGTTACCTCTCTCTCTTTTTTTCATAAAACCCTGACTCTAAGTTACTGCTGCAGAAAAGGCCACTTTCTTCTGTTTTATTACAAGTGCCATATCCTCAATAGAGTATCATTTCAAAAGGCTTCAGAGAGTCAATATATTCTCCATATAGTTTGTTGGGTTTTTTCACAGACTGTTTTTGGAGTGACAATAATAATAATGAATTAGTTCTAGGTGAGAAAAAACCCCAAACTTCTGATCTTCTTTATTATCAGCATCTAACAACTACTTTTAACTTAATATTTTTTCTGTTGGTGTGGGTTTTCCTTGGTTTTTTTTCCTTCATGGTGTTTTTCATTTCTTCTAATCTGTATATGAATACAGCTAATGTGCAGCTGTCTTTCACCAGCTTCTGCTTCTTCCTCTTGAGGTGCTCAGATGATGCTGCAGCTCACTGCTTCGTGGTTAATGGGCATCTGCTCAGGTGTCTGTAACTGTGTGCTCTGCTCTGCTGGGAGCTGATGGTCACTCTTTGTAAGTCAGCAGTGAGGGAACTTAAAACAACAAAAATTCAGGAAAATCATAGATTAGAGGCATTATTTTGTTTTTCATGTTGCTCCCTCAGCAGTGCAATACCAAGAATCTATCCAATTTTTTATTTCTAATATTGTAGTTACTAAAAATTCATTACCTCTAAGGACAATAAAATTATTAAATAATATTATATTCTGTATGTGCTGTTTGGAAAAAATAATCTTTCACTCAGGTTATCACTAATAGACATTCTGCACTGGGAAACAGGTTTACTTTAAGGTTGTCTGATGTATTCTAGGAAAAACCCACTAACATTAATTCCAGTACCCAGATTCTCAGGAACATTGCTGCATTTCTAGGTACATGACTAGACTTGCAATCCAAGCTGTTAGCCTGTGTTGTAACTGAATTTCCCTTTTTAAGTGATTCAATCTGACTCAGACTGGTGTCCAGCAGCTTGGAAAGGCTGTTAATGTGATGTGACAAACTTGATATTAGCTGCCTTGGTTAAGGCCAAGAAACAAATCACATACAGCTTAACAGATCAGAGACAGCACCTTGAATTTTACATAGAAATGAACTGAAAAAAGTGGAGATTCTGGCTAAATGAAACTGATGCTTCTTGGATGGGTAAATTTATTATGAAGAGTTTTGTTGTTCTTACAGTGTCTGCAGTAAATTGAGCACCTTGCAGTCATGCAGTACAGCACTCTCAGTGACTTGGAGACATCCTTTGAAGGCTAAATTTGACAGAAAAGATGATAAATGCCAGGATAAATGGAGATTTAATGAAGCCTTTGGGCACTAATGACAATGGATTTCTGGAAGAGGTTTAATTCCATTTGGCATGTCCAAATTTACTGTATGTCCTTCCCTTTACTCTATGCAAAATTTTATTTAGCTACACTCTGCTGACCAGAGGTTTTAAGCCCCATCATGGCTTGGTAGGTGAGGCCCACAGCTGAGATCCAAGAAGGATGCAGACATGGGCATTTGGCATAATGCAATTCGGCAGCCTGCCTCCAGCCATCAGTCAGCAGTCACTGAGTGAAAAACTGAAGGGAAAACATGTTCTGGTGAATAACACGTGAGAGATGATCACAGGCCATGAATTGCACAGGACACTCCACTCACCCCAAGATCTTCCCAAGGAGGGGAAGGGAGAACCACTCCACCAGGCTTCAAACCTCCCTGCCTGTCCCTTGCCACAGACTGACTCAGCCAGGCAGGCTCAGGGCACGCGCTGCTTGCTCCAGCCCCATGGGTTAAATGTGAAAACAAAGATAAGTGACATCATGACATCCTTACTTTTTTTTTTTTTTTTAATTTTTAAAACAGGACAAGAAGAAGAATATTTAGATGGTTAAAAACTGAAAGTCTTTTCATTTTGTCCTGACGTGATATATTGTAGGGATGCACTTAGGTCATAAAAACTGTGAGATCTAGAAAGAATGGATCTGGGTGGCAAACTAGAAAGCTAGAAAATGTTCTGGTATTTCTAACTGTTCTTTATTCTTACTCTGGTAGACAATAACAATGACAGGATGCCTCAACCTGCTGGTCATTTCTATGCCACTATTCTAGTAGAGGTGAAACAGACTGGACTGTAGTACTGTGGCTTGTCTCTTTTTTGTTTCAATGTCTAGATGCCCAAATAAGCATAGATGATAATCTCAGCAGAGGTGTAAAAGATAGAAGACTTGTGAAAAGGTATATTTTATAATTAAATTTTTGTTTATCTCATGGAATTCTGAATGTTTCTTTCTATTTCTTGAGGCTGGTATTGTCTGCAACAGTAAGATCTAAGCAAAGGAAACTGGAGGCCTTGAGTTCTACAGACTGGGGCTGGGGGCAAACGTGTAGGTGTCCATAAATCATCACGTGACATAAAGACTAAGGCATGGATTCAGAGCAGCAGGGAATCTGTGACGTTTATTCAAAGAAATGAGCTGGTTTTATACACTTCTTCAAGACACAGTATTTCCTTATAGAGTATTTTTCACTAAGACACCTATCACACATTGCCACATCAGCAGTACTCTTTCTCCATGTCCCTATAGGGGGTAATCCCGTGCTGCCCACCCCTCTGGCAGCTCCTCCCAAGGTCAGACAGAGACAAGATTCCTTGTGCTGCCTTGGCATTCTGCAGACACATCCCACAGCCCACAGCTCTATTCCATCCTATCTCTCTCCACAATCACGTAACTTCTGAGGGGTTACTGGTGCTGGTTGAAAACGAGCAAGTCCAAAGCAGTGTGTGGCTTTGGATGTATGAGTCTCATCTGCCATGACACCATTTCAAAGGGAACAGAGGAACAACTGCTGCTGTGGTCTGAACATGCATTGCTGAGTTGACAGATGTGCACTTGCCAAATGCCCAGGGTGCACTTGCCACAATCCTCAGGGATTTGTAAAGGCTAAATAAGAAAACCTCTGGAAGACGAATCAAACATACTGGGAGTGTGATTCCTCACAAAGCATTTGGCCACAAACGCTGTTTGCAGTGTAATGACTTCATTTGACCATGAACAACTGCAGTCTGATTGTTTTGTCATATGTAAAGGTTTGCTGACTTCACTGCTAACAGCAGAAGTGACACAAGAGCTGGATCTCTCCCTTTCACTGTCTCATCAGCTACAGGCCTTTGTAACAGCAACATCCTTCAAAACTAGGAAGTCCTGTTTTGGCAAAAGCAATTAGGAATTTTATAAGCTATCACACGAGGATTCAGCATTGACCTCTAGGTCCCACCATCTTAAGAATGAAATATTGAAAACAACAGTGAACATGACAGCATGGCTTTTCCTTGGCATAAGAAATAGCACTCCTGTATCACATGCAGATGTTGAGATTGTTGTTTAATTTATAACTTAAAATCATACAGCTACTTTAAGACCCGGGCAAGGCTACTTCATTCATGCTAAATAAAGTGATCCTTCTTTATAAAATCTATATTGACTCTGGTTATTGAAAAACACGTGTATGTGAAAAATGCTTATACAAGAAAATATAATAGGACAAACTGAAGCAATAGATTCATCTATCTGTTCCCAAGTCAAGGTATAAACAGGAAAGGAAAAATTATATATTTCTTTAATTTTAATTGAATATATCATTGAAGTGTTCACAACATAAATCTACTATTAATGTTAACAACACCTGCTTTTTTATTATATTCACATATATTTATAACAATGGAACATTAACTGTATATGCAATGTGTTGAATTTAACTCCTTAAGGAGAAAAACTTTTCCTTGAAAAGTTCTTTCATTAATGAAGAGAATAGCAGGGAGAGAAAAGAGGATATGTTGGGTGATAAGAGTTCAAAAGGTAGAGCTGATAATCTTGCTTATTATACCAGTAGGAAAGGAACTCCTTTAAAGGCTATAATCAACACTGATGCATCTCACGAGATTTATGAAAGTACAAATCAGGTTTAAAAAAAAGCCAAAAAACCCCCAACAAAATAAAATCCTAACAGTGAACTGATCTAGAAAAAAAAAACCCTCTGAGATTTTGAAAAATCTCAGTTTTGCAACTTGTTTTTTGTCCTGTGCAGAAATAAATTCCAAAAATAGTTTCCTTCAAACTGGCTGTTATTGTAACTGATTTAATGGACTTCACAAGAAATCTTTTGGAGGGTTCTTTAGTAAAAACTATGACTTGTCAAAGGGATTAAATAAAGAATTACAATAAATGCCACTCCATGTACCTGCTAATAAAGACTGCCAATGTTACGTTCATACTGTGTCAGAAGTTCACAAATTCAAAGATCTAGCTCAATGCTAATTTTGACATAAAGCTCCAGAAGATGTTTTACTGTATGGTGTTCTGTTATTTACAGTAATTAGCTATTTCCTCCATCTAAACTATATAGGGGTGAGTTTTAGAAAGTATTATAGGTATTAAGGATTGTAAGACAATTTCAAGTATTTGGAAATATTTATTTCCAGCAAGAGTAAATATTGCTTACTTATATGTACCATATATTGTATGTTGGAACCAGTGGTAAGAAAACTAATAAGGAAATGGGTCACTTCTTCCACCTGACTAAGTCAGAAGGATGTTGAAGAGCTATTGCAAGCCAGCAGCCTGAGTTACTCTGAATTTGTGTTTTGGAAATTATTGGAAAAAGAATATGAAAAAGCCTATAGGTAAGTCCTTAAGGTTTCTTTTTGTTTGTTTGGTTATGGATTTATTTCCTAAATAGTGATTCTGCATGAATTCATTTAAACAGTCCACAAGAACCTGCTATTCTCTAAATATTCATTTCACACAACAATTACATCTTTCTGTGTATATATATTTATGCTGATGCTCCTGTCACTGAATTGCTCTAAACTGGTAAAAAGTTACTGGCACCCTCTTTCCAAACTGTGGAACCAGGTCCCTCTGACCTTGTGATGGAATCAAGTCTACACATGCAGTAGCTCTCACCAAAAGGTGCAAAGATCTCCAGCTCATGTAAGACATTTTTCATAAGTTGTAGGCCAAAACTGCACCAGTGGGTGCCAACAGGTATGTGGAATTTTGTTCCAGTATTCAAATCTATGACCATTCTAATCTTCTGTCCTAAAGTAGCCTTCTAAAGCAAATACATTAATTAAGGGTCCACAAAGAGGACAGAAAATTCTACTTAATTTCTTCTTCCCATGACCACAGTGGAAGCCAGCACAGCCTGTGATGATTGTTTTGCAAGAAATGCTCAGGAGATACAGCCCTGTGCACACAGTTCTCTACTATTTCATTTTTTCAAGTGCAAGTGAGGAGGTTCTTCATTTTTATAGGCTTTTTTCACAGGAAATACAGCCAACTCTATGAAATTTCCCATGACTACTCCCAGGGACTTGACCCAGAGGGTATCCTTCAGAGAAGCACAGTGACCTCCAGTTCCTCTGGTCCCACGTGATGTGAAAACTCGCAGTCATGGCTTGGCACAGCATGCTTTGTTCAATATGGGACAAGGAAGCCTTGCTGACAGCCTTAGGGTAAACTCCTTGCCAGCTTAGAGAGCTATAGAACAGTGTCATTTTGCTCCTCTCACACTGCTCTATTTTCTTTCTCAAATGTCCACCTGGGCTGCCTTGCTAACATGTGTTAGACAGACTGTTTTTCCTTTCTTAACAAAAGGTGGCATTTGGCAAGATGTCCAGTAGTTTTTGCAGACATCCTGGAATGAAAGCTTACTTTTTGTCTGTACATGACATATGCCATGGAGACAACTCCTCTTCTTGCTGCATCTCTTTGCTTCTGTGGTATTTTCACTTAGATAATCATACAATAAAAGGGACACTGCTGCATTGTTTTAGAAAGCTGGTTATGAAAATTGACTGCATATTCTCAGTGCAGCTAAAAATTATTTTGTGAGTTCTCTACATGTACTTGATGATATGTAAGATTAATGCTGCTACAAAAATAGGACACACTGAGATGAAAAAACAAAAAGCCTGAAAGCATTTTTTTTAATGTTTTATATGACTGTTCTAACCCTTACACTTTTCTTTCTTTCCCATTTGAAATTTTCCCTGTTGTCTCCAGAATAGATGGAATGGAAATAAGCATGGAGGAGAATTGTGGAGAACACTTAATTTTTTCATTACTATTTTTAGGACAAATCGTTCTTAAAAAAGAAAGTATACTTAATTCCACATACTTACAAGAAAGTGACACAATATTTTCAGAGAACAGCATTACTAAGAGTAAATTATATGCACAAATTTTATTACCAAAGCAGCCTTTCATACTTTACTTCTCATATATATTCATATACATGGGTATAACATGGGTAAATTATAACAGAGTAAAAAACATATATATATTCTATTGAATATATCTCTGTGGATCTTCAAATTGCTACAAAATCATATCCATGGTCTTTTAGGGGCTTTAAAATGGTCTGTTTTGCCACAAAAATCATCAATAACATTTCAAACACAGAGAAGTTACTGAATTTTAAATAAATTTGAAAGAGACTCAATTGAGTCACAGCATGTGGTCTCATACTGAAAACATGTTCTCAGGCTTTGGCCTCTTACAGGACTGTTTGGAAAAGTCCTGTGCAAGAAAGATGTAAGATACTTAAAGATCACCGCCTCCACTTTCAATAGTAGTCCATGCTAACAAATACAAAATTAGGCAAAAATGCCAAAAAGCCCTTGCAAATGAACAGAGCTCGTAACCAAACTCAGACACAAGACAAAGCTATACAAAGGGAGGAAGCAAGGATAGGGGATATGGAAGAAATACAAACATTACCTGAGCATGCAGGGATGATGTTAGAAAAATTAAAGCGCAAGGGAAATTACATATGGCCAGGGATTTCAGTGTCAAAAAGGAGACCTTCTACCTGTACATAGGTGAAAAAAGGGAGACTGAGGAAAATGCGGGCCCACTGTCTAACAAGATGGAGTAACTTGCTACACAGAATACAGAAAGGGCTGAGTTACCTTAAAAGTCAAATCATCTCCCAGGGATCTCAGGTGCCAGAGACTATGGCAAAGGATGTAGCAATGAAAATTTATCTTTAGTAAATGAGGATGAGATCAGGGAATGCTTAAACGAACTGGACATGCACAAGTGCATGGGCCCGGATGGGGTGCACTTACCTGTGTGGATGGAGCTCACACAGACCAATGCAAGGCCACCATTGATAATCTTTGCTCAATTATGCTTATCATTTAACTCAACATGCAATGTGAAACTAAGGTGCAAAATAGGACAGTGTCACACAGGCCAGCACAGCTCGTGCTGAGGCCTGCACTGAGGATGGGAGTTGGTGGCCCTCATGCTGAACGAAATCTTCTGTTCCAAAGAGTGTGGCCTGAGCCACTTGTGATGAGTTCTCCCAGTGCTCAGTGTAACCTACTGCCCAGCAGGACTCACATACAGCCCTTACTGCATCTCAGGATTAAATGTACATTTGCTACCAAGTTTCTTTTGCTGTTTTTTTAATCAGGAGAGTCTAAAACCAGAGTACTACCTTAAAATGAGCAAAGCTATAGAAACCATAAAAAGGCTTCAAAAACAAAAGGAATTATTTTTTTAAGATTGCAGGAAGGTTTATAAGAACTGCATAGAGCTTCTCTTAGTAAATGTTGTAATAAAGGTCCATTGATTAAAAGAAATTGGTTCTATTGCTCATAATAGCATCTCATTGATTGAAAAGCATTGCCTGGAATGGTTTCCTCCAAAGCAGCATCTGTTATGTATTAACCTCTCAGCCTTCGGAATCATGGGATATGAATTTCTTGCTCAAACTACTGGTCAGATGACCCATCCATGACATTTAATAAATTGCAACTCTGCACATAGATTCAGGATTTCATAAAAACAGGGAAAAACACATTGTAAAGAAGGCACAGTTTTCATGATGCATGGTACAACTGCGTTCTTTATGTTAAAAACCAAAATTGTCTAAACTCAGAGTGTAAATTCTATTTTATTAAATGAATTAAATTTTAAGATAGTCATCCAGCCTCTAATGGTAAACAGCAATGTAATGATTGAACATTGAATGAAAGAAAATCTGTCATGTCTATTTTGTTAGCAAAAATGATACAAGGACAAGGCAGCTTTGATTTTCACCTTTAGTTTAAATGAATGTAGTTACCTATCACACATTAGCCATAGCATGTGTACATGGTTATAGGAATATATTCACAATTTTCTCTACTTTCTTTTGCTATTATTTAAAAAAATCTTTTAGAAGCGCTGCAGTTTATTATTATTATTAGATTTCATGAGAGAAAACTTACCTCATGAAACCACAATAATTAAAGACATTTGATTGTTCTCAGTTAATATCTAAAATATGTTTTATACATTTATTTTTCATTCTGCATAGGAGCTAATTGCATATCTTAGATTGGGATCCAAACTATCTGTACTGGAAATGAAATACTGTGTGAAGAACAAGATTTTATTATTAAAAGACTATTTATTTTCTTATCTAATGAGACATAGTTAAAAGCAGTTCACTGACTGTCCTGCTGTACAGTTGTGGCATAAACAGTAATTTAACTCTTAAAGATATTTGTATTTGTCACTTTACAGTATACAATATCTGACACAAAACTATGTATGAGACTATTTGATAAAATAGTTTATTAAAAATTAAGTCATAAGAGGTGTTCCAGTTCTTCCAGTTCAGGAGTTAAATGTAGTCTTACTTTAATAGTGGTAAACAGTATACAGACAGATAGGTTTTAAGCAGTTCACAGATCAGTAGTGTCTGAGTCACACAAGAAGGAAAACCAACACCGTGCTGTAATGTGCTTTGGTGCCAATTTCATGGCTAATACTACCAGTGTGGACTATAAGTAAAACCAGCAAAAACTAAGAAGAAGAAAAAAAAGGATATCTAACCCAATAGTACATAGCAAATTTGAGAATATGAGAAATTAAAAGGATGCTGAATAACGAAGTGGGAGGCACAAAAATATTGAAGGACTAATATATCCTCAAGGAGGGTCAGTCAGTGCAACTTCTGGTCAAGGAGATTATCTGTGTGCAGCATAGCACAGAAACAGATAATACCCAGCAGCGTATCCAAGGCTCTAAATGGGAGCACTAGGGTGCTGAGCTCTTATAAAATCCTAAAGTATAAGGTCCAGATAGGCAGTAGTATTTATATTCTTAAAGTGAGATGTAGGCTGCTAAATCTAATCATATGAGCCTGACCCCAGTGCTCAAATATAAGTTAATGATAGCCATCCAAACTCATCAGTGCCCACTTTACATATGAAAATTTTATAAGTGCTCAGGATTGTTTTCTGTACCTAAAATTGTCTCTTGAAAACTCTAAAAAATGTGATCACTGCATTGGGTTAGTAAGCACACAGAAATTACAGATTTCTCTTACAAAGTCCTCTACGGATTCTCTCCCAGAATTGAGCTCAGAGACACCTATCACAAATCTGAAGATTTGAGTTCCTCAACAAAAGCAATTGCAGCGTCTATATCTTTTATTAGACAGTGAAGAAGGAACAGACTTGGAGAAAATGCTGTTGCTTTCCATATTTTATAACTGTGCAGCGAGGAGCAACTGATTCTATATTGCCCTCTTCTTTTTGAGGTTCAGGTCAATATACCTCAGCTGTGAGAAGAACATAACTAAAGCTCCCAGCCTGTTGCATAGTCTGGATATAGGTCTGGCATGCATATGTCTGTTTTTCCTGTCACACTGTTACAGTGGGGTCTCCTGCAACATGCATTAGACAGCAAGGCCCATGGAAAGAAATAGGGACTGATTCTTGATAGAAGTTTCAGAGATCTTTATTTTCCAGCCACGTGGCCGGGGGACTGCTGAAGAACTGAGCAATCACGGGACAACCAGGGTCCTCCCCTGGCAGGGGAACACAAAACAACCAAGGGGGAACAGGATTAGGGTACCTGTGACCAGGGAGCAGGGAGACCCTGTGTCTAGGCCATGCCTCTACCCCAGGGTCCCCTCTCCCAGGACCCCATGGCAGGGGGGAGGAACCCCAACATCAGACTTTGTTCCACTATGCAGGATACATTTTAAGATATCTTAGGCCATAAGAGCACCCAGAGGTCTTTGCTTCTCTGTATGCTGCTTCTTCATGGGTAGTTAGTTTGCCCCAAGAATAGTCATATCTCACAATGATAGTTTCACTTAAAATGAGGAGACAATTTTCAGAAGATATATTTGAAGCTTCCTCCTTTCTATTATAACCTGTTGAGTACAGGTTATAAGAGATGTATTTTCACAGTTGTTTTCACTGATACTTTGCCTTGGAAGTAGTCAGTATGTGAGGATGGCAAGTAAAACAGGGAGGGAGAAGCAATTTGTTCTGGCTAAGAAAATGACTTAAATTCTTTGATTCACACTGACAAGAGCAGTTACTAAAAGTCTGAAAGAAATAATCTAGTCCACCCAATTTTCATGGTTTTAGTCACTATGTGGGAAAATCACATGCTTCCACTAAGTAGTAGGTGCCACTTCCCTTACCACTACTGCGTTCTTTTCGAATTAAAAATTGTTTATGTGCCAGAATATGGAATCTAGAAAAGCATTTATGTTATTTCTAGTACCATAGCCACATATACAAACCAGAGTTTTTGCATATTCTATTACATATGAATAGATATATTTATGGATATAAACTATAGTTACAATCCTGCCTGTCCAGTTACTCCCTTTCAAGACAAGACATGACAGGCACATTCATCATGGGCTAGTGGTGGATATTTTTTCACGTACAAGAAAGAAAGATTCAATTTCTCACAGAAGGAACAGAGGTCCCACTTCTTGAGTGAATGTTATAAATCCTGTATTATAAGGCAAAAGTTCAGTATTGTCTTTGATGAAGTGATGTAACGCTTGGACTTTCCAGAGGCATACTCACACAATTTAAAATGGAGGTTCATAGAATCAGAGAAATCTGATGAAGATTTAACCTAAAATGGATGAAAAGGGTCTCTGAGTTCATCCAGTCACCTACTCCTGCCTTGTGTCCAAGAAGATCTATTGACAGCACGGGTCAATAGACTGGTGACTGACTTAATCAAATCTCGAAAATCTTGATGGATAGGGATTTTGCTACACCCTTGGATAAACTGCTGTAGTATGGAACCACCTTCCCAGGGAGATCAAGAACCTCCCAACCACCAGCATGTGATCACTGCCACATGTTTGGCCACTGTCACCACTGACAAGAGATGAGAACTATCACCTTTCTAATTTCACTTCAAGTTCCTGTAGGGTGTGATTACACACCTCCTTCCACAATTTCTACTAGGAGACCTTCGTCACCCAGCCACTCCTCACAGGTTGCGTGCCCTATGCCCTGGTCTTACTGAATTCATGAGTGTTTACAGTGAATCACAGACTATGCTGAGGCAGCAGGGACCCACAAGCATCACTGAGTCCAACTCCTGGCCCTGCCCAGGACCATCCCCAAGAGTCACACCATGTGCCCAAGAGTATTGTCCAAAGACTTCTTGAGCTCTGTCAGGCTGGAGCTGTGACCACTTCCCTGGGGAGCCTGTTCCAGTGCCCAAACACCCCTTGGGGGAAGAACCTTTTTCTAATATCCAAAGCTCCCCTGACACAACTTCAGGCCATTCTCTTGGGTCCTGTCACAGGTCACAGAGAAGAAATCAGTGTCTGCCCCTCCTCTTCCCCTCATGAGGAAGTTGTAGACAACAATGAGGTCCCCCCTCAGTCTCCTCCAGGCTGAACAGATCAAGTGCCCTCAGCTGCTCCTCATACAGCTTCCCCTCAAGGCCTTTCACCATCTTAGTGGTCCTCCTTTGGACTCTCTCTCATAGTTTAATGTCTTTCTTACACTGAGGTGCCCAAAACTGCACACAATATTCAAGATGAGACTTCACATAATAAACTCAGGATTGGGGAACACCTGGTATTACAATCACTTTGTACCTCTTAAGACAAATCTGTAGCAAAACTTAAGAAGTTTTGGGGAATCAGTTTGTACTAAATTTGCTATAAATAAAATATCCAAGCCTGAGATGATCACTTCTGGTTATAGAGCACTGCCAAAGAAGACTCCTCCAATTTCTGAACAGCAAGCACAGAGAAGCGAAGAAGAAATTAAATAATTCCAGGACAGTGGGCAGCCGTGGAGAAAACCAGTCCTGGACTTGGGTACGTTTGCATCATGTGTGTCATAAACTTCAGGAAATCAATGAAGGCACAGAGATTCCCATGGGGACGTAAAAGGAATTATGCCAAATTTGATGGTTGCTTTGGGAAGGGATGTCTGTGCACTGTGGTTTGTTACCAGAAATAAAATCCCTAGACTCCAAGTTAGGAAAAAATATTTAGACAGCAAAATTTCCTTGGTTAGGGTAAGCTCCAGATTTTGAATCACCAGTGTCTTACAGTGAAATGAGAGAATTATGTGAAAAAATCAGGTTGTTCATTAAACACATTTACTACATTGTGTTGGGTAGGAAAATAGAGAATGAAAATGTATTTTCTCCCTTTCAGTGAAAAAAAAATCACTTGCTGAATATAAAACTTGAGCTTTCCCTTAACTGCAGGTCATCATTAAAAAGAAAAGAAGTCAAAAATGTAAAATTCAACATTTGGATTATATACAACATCCCAAAGGAAGTTTTTCACATATTTAAATTATTTCTTTGTTATGTGTTTTCACTTTGTTTCCAGACTGAATGTGTCATATAACAGCTTTCAACTTCTGGATCCTTTAGTACTCTCTTTTCTGCTAGATTAAAAATTAATCTACTATCTAAAGTACTTTTCCTGTAGAATAGGATCAAGACAGCTCTTAATCTCTTAGATAAATTAAACAGATGCAGAGTTTCTGTATTTTATAGCAGACTTTCCAGACCTTGAGCATTCTTGTAGGTCATTTCCTTGCTGCATTCCAATTTGTTAACATAATCTTTGAAGTGTGGATCCCAGAACAGAGAACTGTATGACACTGACAACTTCCTGACTGCACCATAATAGGCTATCGAGAGACATTCAGGTAATATCATTATGGGTATGAGATACATATTTAAAAAAAAAAGTAGAAGAATGGTGAAATTCATGCCAAGAACTAGATCAAAGGCTAAATTGTGTCTAGATTGCAATAGTTTGGGGGTGTAATAAAGAACTGGGTTTGCTGCTGTTGCTTTACAATTTAAACAATAAATAACACCTAGATAAAAAAATCCCCAACCCTTAGAATCATTATCAACTGGCACATTTAAGTGACTTTTAATGTACTGACAGAGTTTACCAAAGAAAGAAAACTTTCAACAGAGGGTTGTAAATAGTCTGTACTTGTTTCTCAGTATAAGGTGATAATAAATGATAGAAGCAGACTTTCTGAAGGAACTCATATCTGGGAGGAAATGTAACCAGAAATATTTTTGTTTGCCTATCTGTATATGGCACTGGCAAAATGAGTCTGTTACAGAACATATATTTGTATACCAAAAGAAAACATTATTCTTTCTTTTTGTTACTTTTAATAAAAGCAGATATTTTTATCTCACATGAACTAATAAAGCCATTAATCTGACTGAATACTCCTAAATATATAATTGCTGTTGTTGTTGTTTTGTTTTTGGTTTTGTGATTTTTTTTTTCCCCATCTGTAGGTGGTATTTTTAACATACATGGATTTTCTTAAATTCATAACTACTTTTATACTACTTGCAAGTTTCATCTATGGATTCAGGCAGTTAAGCTTCTACTCATTCTCCATCATACTTATTTAATGTTTTTATTAAAGATTTGCAGTTTAGGGTGAAAAAAGTTTGTATAAAATAGAGAATGAGATACAGTGGGCATAATTTCACATATCTCTGACAATGTCTGGGACACAGCTGGTACAGATAATTATTTATGCAATTTTTGTATTAAATATTTTATATTAAATATTAATATTGTATTAAATATACTTTTTTAAATTAAATAACACTGACTAAACAAACTCAAAAACTGAAAAGTTTATTTTGTACTCTTTGGAGTGCTAAAACTTAAGTGTGTCCTACCAGCTTATAAGGGGGCTTTACTATTCTATCTCATAACTATTGACATTACATTAATCATTAATGCAGAAAGCAGACTTCAGAAATATGAAGAAAATAAAACTTTTGATTGTCATGGTAAAATAATCTAGTTGTATTAAGCCAGTGTGCCCTCTTCTCTTTAAATGTATGTAGGGAGTGGGGAGTGGCAAAAGGTACTACTGGCACATTTTGTGTCTTCTTCTCTGACAGGAACACAATTATTTTCTCTGAATAACTTAACCTTATCTAAAAGATAATATTTTAAATTCTTTGGAATCATAAACTTATTTTACTTCTCTATAAGTAATTGCATCCTGACATCTGGAACATGAGTGGAACTGGCCTTCCTGGTAGTCTTATTTTTAAAGTTACACCAGGTATCTAGATATAATGGTCTAGAAATAAGACATTAATTTACCAAAACAATAACACATTATATAGAGAATATCAAGTTGAAACTATGTTACGTGTTCCTTCACCCTTATTACATTTCCTCTTTAGAACATGCACAGCTGCTTCCATGGAAGTCTGTGAGAACACGTTAAATGAATGAATGTATGAGGGAATGAATAAATGAATGAATAAATTTCAACTGTAAAATACCAAATTCTAGGTTTGATTCTACTGTTGTTTTTAATATTCTCATTAAGTTCAAAATTTCTCTCACCTTGTTGTACAGAGATATGTTAAGCTGGTCCTAGATTTTATAGAATGCATATGATACAAAAATATGATAATAACCTATTAGAAATGACATTATGAATTACTTAACTTTGGTTCATATTTCCCTGTGTTCTGACAGTATATATTAATTTGAACAGGCTGAGATAAGTTGAATTAAGATGACAAGCAGAAGAGGACTTTGGGACCTCCAGAACTGTCAAATAGGAAAAAATTGCTTTCCTGTGATTTCATTGTAAGGAACTAACATTATTATTTGGCCCTGAAGTATTGTGGCCATAAACTGATAAAATTATCCAGAAATGCCTCAGAGACATCTGAATATTCCCAATATGAACAGCAATATGCTGAGGAATAAATTTACATTTTTAGTAGCTTAGTTCTACTTTATATATCCCCTAAAGGGCAATGTTGTTCAATATACTTTGTTGAAGCAAAATATGGCTGTTTAGTGTGTTTATTTAACTAACTAATGTTCGTTTGCTTATCTGACACTTAAAGACACTAATGCTGCATTGAGCCTTGTGTCACTTGTATATTATTACCTACAGGGAAAGGAGAGAAATTCTACAGCTTGTTTGAAATCCTCTGGTAGAACAGTAAAATATCTGACCTTGTGCTGAGACTGGGGCCTCTTCATGTCTATGTTGCAGCAAGTGCTTTCACCTGCCATCGAAGTGTCCTTCACATGCAGTGGCACAGCATTTGCCTGGCACAGTGTTCATGGAGCAATCACAAAGACTAGTCACAGAGTAATCATATAAAACATGCACAGTGAATCCCAATGTGCAGCACATGGATGAGTATCTTGGGGTGTTATTCTTTCCCAAACAGGCAGCCTGAGTCAGCACAGCCAGCCTGGCCAATCTCTGCAGAATGGCACTGGTTATGTTCATATTAATTCCCAGCTCCTCTTCCTTCTGCAGATGAACAGTAGCCAAAATGGATGGTAAAAACAAACTTTTCTAGGAAACTAATGTTAATATTGATAAGTGGTGTCCCAAGGACTCAAGGAAGACTGGTCTATGCTCACACTTTAAAAGCAAGCAAGCAAGCAAGCAGAAGAATCCCTATCCAAAAGAATGCCTAATCACATCATAAATATATGCAACATGTGAGCAAAGAAACAGCAGTTAGCTCTGGACCAACGCCATTGATGACTGTCTTAGTAAAATGAGAACATTTTTTGGGGTAGAATAGCCCTAGTTCTGGCTACAATTTACCTTTGCAGTTAATGCCCTACAGAAACCTCCATACCCACAGGAAAAAATAATTTCTTTAAGTTTATAAAATCTTTACTATGTTATAATATAATATTTCTATTTATAGAGTTTTATGGAGACTTGTTCATGTTTACCAGGAGAATGAATATACTAGAAAATTCATCTACAGGGGTCTTTAATTTACAGTGAAAGCATGTAGTTTGTTTTAATATGCTTTTTGCTATATGTGGCATGCTTTTAAATTCATATTCTTAGTGTCTTCCACCACAATGAAAAATCTAGGCTTAAGCAGGAGAGAAAGTACTGTCTTTAGTTTTCAGCATTTCATACTTACTGTATGCAAACGTGCTGAAGTCCTACAAAATACTAAGAATGGCGGCTATCAGTACAGTCATGTCTGAAACATTCCCAAAATATTTGATTACATGGAAAGGAAGCATATTTCTCATAGACATCTGTGCTGGTTTTGACTGGGATGGAGTTAATTTTCTTCACAGTGAATGGTGTGGTGCTGTGTTTTGGATTTGGGCTGATGATATAGAGATGTTTTTGTTATTGCTGAGCAGGGCTCACCCGGAGCCGAGGCCTTTTCTGCCTCTGACCCCACCCCCCAGCGAGGAGGATGGGGGTGCACAAGAGTCTGGGAGGTGACACAGCTGGGACAGCTGACCCCACCTGGCCAGCGATGGATGTCCCACACCACACAGTGTCATGGTCTGTGTATAAAGTTGGGGTAGAAGAAGGAAATGAGGGTCATTGGGAGTGATGCACCTGTCTTCCCACGTCACAACTGGATGTGATGGGGCCCTGCTCTCCTGGAGATGGCTGAACACCTGCCTGCCCATGGAAAGTGGTGAATGAATTCCTTATTTTGTTTCGCTTGTGTGCAGCTTTTGCCTTCCCTACTAAACTGCCTTTAATCTCAACCTGTGAGTTCTCTCAATTTTATTCTTCCAGTCATCTCCCCCATCCTTTGGGGGAGCAGGATGAGTGAGTGAGGGGCTCTTAGGGCTTAGCTGCCAGCTGGGGTTAAATCACAACAGCATCTGTGAATACTTAAAAAGTTATCCTCACATAGATAGCCTACTCTCAAATTTTATCTTTTTTACTGGTTTTGTGTAGAAAGAACACTTCCCATAATTTGTATTCCTTCAGAATACTCATTTTGGCACACAGAAAGACAAGCCATCAAGAACTGTTACCAGGAAGTACCTGTTCCTCTCACTTAACATTTTCTTAGTTGCAACCTATTTGTTACCCAGACCTTCTCTCCCCTGGAACTTCCAGAGAAACACAATGCACTTCACTGCAGTGATCATGTAGGAGATTCTGAAGTGCATTTTTCTAGACAGCTCTAATCTTCCAAGTCCATCATGTCCACTTAGCAGACATATCCTCCAGGATTCCTCTTTATGTTTCACAGATGCTGGGTGAAATGAAGCAGATGATATCTGGAGCACATAATGATGTGTCTTGACATATGGAAGCGCCACTTCCACATCCTAACACCACTTCCACCTTCCAAAGTACATATCACTGACACTTTAAAGTCCTTAGGGTGAAGTTAAATGTCTCCTTTCTCTTGGCCATCAGCCCAGTGAAAGCCTCCAAAATGCATGGAAGCAGGGAGCAAACTGGACCTTCAGAAATGATTGATGGTCTCACAACACTACTTGTGCCTTTGTCTGCAAGGCAAAAGTATTTCCTTTTTGATTCCAGAAAGGAGACAGAATGGTAACAGTAATCTGATCCTATATAGCTATTTGGAATGTAAAGATCAGTATTTGAACTGACTTCCCTAGAACTCTTCCATAATTGATGATCATCCATATGATGACCTGTGTCATGGTTAATGTCCAGGGCATGGGAAGAGGATCAGACTGGCAGAGTACCTGTTTCTTTATGTGTGAGGGTATGTGCTCAATATACTTGCTGTGGCATTAGAACACTTCATGCAGGGTGCAATCTTCTTTATATTTTGAGTATTCTATATGGTATATACTATGCTGCCAAGCTAATGGATACTTGGAAAGGACTACTGTAGTTTGTGATTTTTTTAATGTCAGTTGAAGCCTTGCTAGTCTGACAGTTGATTGTTTGTGGTAAGCTGTACATGATATATTACAAGAAAGGATTTAGTGATAGCTGAATTTGAAAAAAACAACCCGAGGCATGTGGATGTACCAATTTCAAAGGAATCCACCTAAGACTGCATTACAATGGTAGTAAGAGCTTTCTGTTCAATAACATTAAATCAATGCAATTAGAGAGAACAAACTGGATCAATGTGACATCTTGGGGAAGACATGGCCTTATTGTTCATTGCTGGAAAAAAATCCTTTTAAAAGAACTATTCATTTAAACTATTCAGAAAAGGAGGAATATATAATTGGACAAAAAATTCATGCCTTTTGTTCTTTACCTAAAAGATTATTAATAATTGGTGTGGCAATTGTGTAAACACTCTCAGAGCTTGCCATATGTTAGTGCCAGCAATGCTACTTTTATTCAGACTGAATTGGCATCAGAATAAATACAGGAGAAAATATACGATATTTTTGCAACAAATAACTGTGCATAGTTTCATCACACTCCCCTCCTCCTCCTTCCTATAAAACCGTTTTAAAACATCTCCTTTCAAATGCAGATTCTGACTACTTCTCACTACTATATGCAGTTTTTTCATGAATCGTTTGCAAATTATAACGTCCAAGTTTTTTTGTGCTTGGAATGACATATTTTAAAATAACTCCAGTAGTTGTTGCAAAAATGGTATTGCCCAGGCAGTTTTAACCTCTGAAGACTTCACTTAGCAACTGGTTGTTCTTGCCTGCACAACATGAAATTTCTGCCCAAAGGAATCATTATCTTTGTAAATAAGCCTGGGTACAGATTTCTTAGCTTCAGACACTTAAGTGTAGGTAAAAAGCATCTATTTTCCAACAGGATCTTGTGCAGAGACAAACTGTTAGAGAAAATACATCTCCTGAGCAATGTGTAGGCATGTGTTCACATTCTGCATTTCTGCAGACAGCTTAGTTGGATTTGCACCTATGCTTTTCATAAACATAATAGAGTGTCTCCTGAACACCTTTTTTTTTCATAAGAAACCTGGAAAGGCCAAACTTCGCCTTTTTAATCACTTTTTGACTGAGCTTAGGCTAAAAGCAATTCCAAGTTTAATTTGATCAATAACTAGTTTCCTGAGTCCATTCTGAGACATCCAGGATGTAGCCAGGCTAAACCTGTCATTCCTGTTTTACAGATGGCCTGAACTCTTCAAGTGTACAAAACCTATTTTCACTGAAGTGACTAAAAAAAGTGCTGTCTCATAAGATATGGTGTGCTAATATGATCATTACATACCATCAGGACAGAAGGAGGAGATAAAAGCAGCTAGATTCACACTGTATATTCCCCTGCCTGCACAGAGAAAGGGCTTTTACTCAGGCCTTCCCTGAGCATGCATTTGTGCCTATGTAATACATAGAGAGAAACCACAGATAAACTTTTAGTAGAGAAGAGCAATGTAAAGAAATTAATTGCTGTTTTTTGTTCCCAGCAAGTTGACTGTAGAGATGGAGCCTGTATTTTTGGGCAAAAGAGGACAAAGGGAGCAAAAAGAAGAGAGATAATGAACAAAAATTTCAGCAAGAGAAATCCCAATAAGATATAATAAAAAAGTCACATAATGCAGATGGTGAAACACTGAAATAGGTTGATCTCTTCAACCTAGAAGATTCATAACTCTGTTGGACACATCCCTGAGCCATTTAATCTTGCCTGAACCTAGTCCTGCTTTGGCCTGGGGACTCCAGAGTTTCTGTTCAACCTATTCAGTGAAGTCATAGACACTTATCCACCCCTGAAAGATGGCACAGATATAGTTTACTTATAGGAGAAGACTGCAGCATCTACAACAGCAGCTGTAGCACTCTGCTTCCCACTGCTTCTAAACACTGTGACATACAGAACACACCACAGGCCAGTTTGCCACAGGATTCAAGGGCTTATGATCCTTTATTATCACTGTTTGATATATCTGGCATCCCTTTTAACAGGAGAGAAAAAAGTCCGTGCATTGTGCATCCTTTCTATCAAAATTTTTGTGCATTCAGACTTTTGTACATCTTTTAGAGAGAAGGAATTGTAAAAATGCAATTCAGCATTTCTCTAGATTTAAATTGTAAGGTGCCATAACACTGTTGTTTTGGCGTGTTAAGTTCTTGAATGAGTTTGCAGCACATTTGAGCATGATTAGAAAGGTAGTTTATGACATTCAGCACAGAATAAAACAGATTATGAATTCTGTCCAGAAACAGTTGCTACACTGGCTTTCACCCAATACTATTTAAAACCCATCATTTAGCTGTTGGCTCCAACTTCTGTGTTTTGTTTTTTGGTGAGGTTTTTTTTCTAGCACTCTTTTGAGAATAATTTAAAAGAACTTCTGCTGCAGCGGCTGGTAGCTGTTTTAGAAATGCTTCATAAAGACCTCTGCATCTGCTGATGAAAGTGTGGCTGTGTGGTGATACCATGCAGTACTGTTGAGGGGGATATACTGAGAGCAGAAAGATGAAGTCTTCTGAATTTTTGTTATTAAAATAAAATTATGATTTTTCTGTAAGGAAGGCAATATCCTTCCTGTGAAATTCCCAGGAATCTTAAAGCTGTGGTTTTGTTTGTAACTGCATAAAGTTTCAATGAAATATGCAATTCCTACTAATCTAATAAAAGCTGTTAAATTCTAGTCAGATGAAATCATCTGGTTATACTTTAAAAGTCATGCAACATAAATAAGTATGGCCTGAAGTAATATAATGACTATAGTAGACTAGTTATATAGCCCTGATTTATAGTAGTAGATATTCTGGGAATCTCCTTATGCTCCTCTCCCTTTTATTTTGTTGACCCCTTAAGATACACTTGTAAAAATAAAAGCATACTGCATGTTCTTTGTTTAATCTCACATAAGAGTAAGAATTCCTAACTGACCAGAGCAAAACCTGTGTAGGTGTAAATCTTTGATCTTCACTTACCCTTTGGCTAGGGCCCATGAAATTAACAAGTGTTTTTCAACCTAGTGGATTTCACAACACTATTTGTTTGATCAAATTAACTTAAATGGAAGGACCAATACCTATAACCAATAAAATCTGAGACGCAATTTCAAAATTAAATAAATGGATGTTTATTTAAATCTTATGCTGAAGATATGGACATAATGTGCAAATACATGACATTTAGTAAAGCTGGAAGAGTTTAATGACATCTGTTTTGGGAAACATATAGGTCTAGAGGCGTACATCAGCGTATAACAGTTGACAGGTGCTAGATATGTTTAAGAGTACCATGATGATTTACCAGAGTTAAATGTCTGACTATTGTTTATCTTACTCTATATTTTCAACTTAAGTTCCACTATTCTTTAAAAAAATAAATACACATCCACCCAAATGCAAGCTTAAAAACTGCACTTTAACACCCCAAATTAACAGCTTCCCTTAAATATGACATAATGATTTACCCCAGGTACATGACAAAATAATGTAATCCTACAAAAACACCGAAGTTAAAAGCATGGCTGCAAAGTCTGGTTAAAAGAATTCAAGTTTTTTTAAGCATTCCTCCTTATTCCAGAATTTGAGTTAAATCTTAAAAAATTTTGCCTGTTTTCCAGTGTAAAAATTCAGTTACAGAGTTTGAAAGCAGAAACAGTTCTGTGTCTATTAATACATTGACTAAAACGAAATATCACTTGAAATTCATTCGAGCTGTACATCAATCAGGACAGTCTGTACATGAACTAGCACAGTGTACTTGAGGATGAATGTGAATATTTTTTCAGACTTCATTGTTCATCCCTCTGGCCAGGGTTGACCTGATAAAAGAGGTCTCAAGTATTTTACAAACTATCCTCATAGCTATCATTTTGTACCTATAAAAATAGGTTGCTTGGCTGGACAAGAGGACCAGTTTCCTGTGCTCCCTTGATAATGAGTGACTTGGGGAAGCTGACAGGACTGAAGTATTTTATTTTAACTACCCTTCTACTCTTCATTTTAACCTTCTTCTCCCCACCTTTGGACATGAACTAAATTCCCTTGCAGAAAATTGTACATGTAGGCATGTAAAGACATAGAAACAACAAGCAGGGTTGTTTAAAGCAATAAATATATTTGGCAAGGATACACCATGGAGCACTACAGTCTTGATTTTGCAAGGAATGTGAAGTCTGGATGCTTTCTTTCATTCTTGTTGCCAGCTCCTGCCACACAATGTCCATGCTGCACACATGGGTATCAATGAGCTCCACCCTTCCAATCAACTACATTCCCACCTTCAAAACATGAGAAAACAATAATGTAAGCCTGGAAGGAAAATGATCAAAATATCATATTCTTGTATATTTAACTGGCTGTACAAAATTCTTCACATTTCATGATAGAGAACAAACAAAAACATAGATATTTCACGTTGTCAAGGTCTTGTTGTTTGTTTAAAAGTCATTAATTCTTAAATGTTCAGTGCAGTGGCTGTTGCATAAAATACTCTCCAACTAAGGTTTAAATAAATGTATATAATATTCCAATAAGAAAAGGCTAATATTTACCTATCTGGAGTAAAATATTTTCTTTTACAGCCTATTCAGGCCTAACATACAGCAGGCAGTCTGTAACCATAGCAATCAGCTGTATTGATGAAGAATCCAGCTAGGCTAAGCAAAAAAAGGAATTGCAGAGCAAAGAAAGATCTGATTAGTGCAGTTGTTCATGCTATGGACAACATGAGGATATTGGCTCCTGTTGAGTGGAGCTGCTCAAACAGTGAAAGATATTTCAGCAAATGTTAGCTAAAAAATTAGAAATTGCTTGACTTCAAATCTGTTCACTTCCGCTGCAGAGCTTTGGGATTCACTTTAATTTCTTGAAACATTTACTTGCTTATCAACCTACATAATAAGACTGAGTATTATAAGCATTTGTACAGAAAATAATATAGGCCAGATGGTGAGTTAATCTACAGATATACTATGGAAAAAGGATCTCAAAATTATTTTAGGAGCTAAACCTACCAAAGATAACCAAGCACATCTTCAGCAACTGGCTCAGGTATGACCTGGCAGTAACTTGAAATTGTATCCCCCTCTGAGGCTATGAAACATTTAAGTACAACTGAACAAGGACATAAAACACTGCATGTTGCTATAATTTTGATCAGTTATAATTAAGACTGGGAAAAAAAGAATCCAACTAGCAGACTCATAAAAGGATAATTATAACAGTTTAGGGTATCAGCAGTACAGTGACATTACCAATTTCTTTCATTATGGTCATTCTTGCTGTCTCAGTATTAAAAATTAGAAACTGCTGTGTTGCTTTCTGAGCAGAAAATTCCCCAGTTAAAGTGAGATCTTCTGGCAACTACATCTTCCAGGCTGGAGGTTCATTTGTGTTGTTCTAGTACAGAAAAGACCAAGTCCATCTACAATTGCCCTGTTGACAATTTATGACAAGAACAAACTCTATCAAGGAGCATCCATCTTTCATCCCAACATGGGGAAAAACCTAATCCATATTTACTTTACATTGTAAAGGCCAGTGACACAAGGCTACCAGGAATCACCATCACAGACAGTGATTACAGTACATCTGGCTATTACCAGTAGCAATGGCCTAATGCGAAGGACTGGGTGACAGAAGGTGTAAGACTCAACCGCACCTGGAAATTGAACAGGACCTACCGGAAACTTCTCCTTCTTCCTTCAAGATATTTTAAATACTTCTCATTAGTGACAGATTAAAACATGACTGTTGGCTTTCAGCATGGAAAATTTCCTCAGGGGCCCTTAAATGAGCCTGGCAGAGTGGGAAGAAGCATGGAGAAACAAGACCCACCTCAACACCAAGCCTGCAACAGGTCTGACATTAGAGACTCTAGACCATACCACATTCTCACAAATATTAATAGACAGTGCATCTACCACGCCACATGTATGGCAGAGCAGAGCCCAAATGCCAAATTACCTGCATCTTACTGTGTGTTTGTGTGCATAAACACACACAGGTGTGTGCACCTGCAAGCACGCACACAGTCACGCACACATTAGGTGCTCATTCTTTTAATAAGTTTAGAAAGCACAATTTCTATATTGAAAGTTTATATGATCGCATTAACATCTTAGTATGAATAAGATGGGAAACCGATGACTGAGAATTCAAAAGTCACACGTCCACATCTTAGTGAAATTTAATTTAAAAATGAACTTGCGAATGTATGATATTCTGCTGAGTGTGGTGCCCATGAGCCTATGGAACAAGGGACAAAAAAAGTCCGCTGGTAAGACAGTCCCTAGTATCAGAGATCCTCCCCAGGCTAGGGTGACAAAAGAGGCTTCTCCCAGGGTGCTTTGCCCTGCTATGTTAATATGCCCCAGTTCTGCTTCCCTGGTTGGCTCGTTGGCCTCCCCGCCTCTTGTTACCTTATATGTTCCTACCCTAGAAGGTTCTCCACTCCAGGTTCTCCCATTGGCCCTTGCCCCTTGCCACTCCCCCAGAGTTTCCCTATTGGCTTCCATTCCCTAATCCTGCCTTTGTACTGCCCCTGTGCCCTCAGAGCATTGGTCTCTGATGCTCACCCTGGTCCTGTACTTAAACCTGAACCCTCTTTTGTGCTCTGTCTTCGTCCCAGGAGCTCTTCATGGTGTGGCTGTGATAAACCTCATCTGTGAAACCCCATATGAGGACCCTTCCAGGTTCTTTGTCGTTGGCCCATTTTAAGGAGCTATCTGTGCATGTGTGTGTGCATGCTGTGTGTGTGTGGTGGTCCTGCCGAGCAGCTTTCCTAAGGAGACGCTTTTAGGAAGGTCACAGCAACCTTGCGCTCTGGCACCGCCAAGCCACAGTGGACCGCTTGCAACACCTGAGTTGCACAAAGATAAATTTTAAAAAAAGACAAATACAAAGAAAAGGCACAGCATTTTCTAATTACATATTACTTAAGCAGGAAGTCATGAGGATATGTTCTTTGGGAAATGAAGATAGAAGAGTTACAGGATTTATTTCTACATATTTCATTGTCAGCTGCAATTTTGCTAAAGGCACGTGCTGTTGCATTATACTTTGGTAAAAATACTGATAACAGTGTTAGGAACTGGACTTGTTAGGAACAAGTTAGGAACTGGACATGGCTAACAATGTGAGGCATTACAGCTTGAAGGGGCTCCCTAGATTAATTCATTGTTGTCAAATGGTTCCTGAATAGAAAAGATCATTTTCCAACAAACTTCAAAAATTATTTTGCTAGTTCACCAAAGGTTTGAACACAACTGATCAGTAATTCATTCTTGATGAGATTGGTTTGCAGGGTGTTTCTATTCTGTTACTTCTGAAAGATGTTAATTTTAGTACCTGTGACTTCTGTGAGCTTGCACTTTAAAATATCATCTAATAAAAAAGCTCTGCTGGTCTATTTCATTATCTGTTTGCTCTATAGTAGGAAAGCCACCCTTGGTTCAAATTCATCCACTTATGTTTTATTTCTTTTATCTGTAGTCCATCTATTGGGAACATCTATGTACAAATTTTTGAATCCCGAGTCTATGAAATCCACAATATAGAAAAATTAACACAGATAATCTAGAATTAAAATCTTGACTCTCTAAAAGCAATCACAAAACAAGCATGGTGCTATATAATATACAGTGATAGATTAAAAATCTGATAGAGACCACATTGATTCCAGTTTGAAATTTTGCATGTCAGGTCACGCATTTTCCCAAAATACTTCCCGCTCAAGTAAAGTACACACGTGAGAAAAATACCCTGTTTCTATTGCTGCTGTCATGGAGCTAACCAAAATTCTCCCCAGGTTTTCTGTGTGGGTAACTATGTTCACTAAAAACTGTATTAACATTCTTGTGTTCATTTGCCAGACTTCGTTTTGGGTCTCATTTTGTCTGTGTACAGTAGATTGAAAATCTCTCTATTATCAATTTTCTTCTCCTGTATAGGAAACATGCCCTTTGACCTTCTCTTTGGTAAGATAAACAGCCAGAGATCCTTCCTTGTTTTAGAATAGAAGCACAGTATACAGTCCTTTAGTCACAGATTTTCTCTGAGCCTTCTTCAGTTCATTAACACCCTTCTTGAATGATGAATAGAGCTGCGGGAAAAGGATCTTTTTGTTCTCTGAAATTCCTCACACCTCTATTTTTCTGCCTAGACTATTGGCTGGCTGGAGTTGGATTTAAAAATGCTTCCATTGCCCTCTTCCCTTGCATTGGGCAAATTTCCCATATATCACAATTATTTTGATTGTTAAACCTAAGAAATGTGCAAAGCTGCACAGGACATTGAACACAAAACTCACGTTTTACTTATACTCTCGTTTATGTGCACTTAAGCCCATTTGATGCTGAGGTTTCTTGTTGAGTACAGGGTTGTTTTGCCTTCCAGAGCTGTTCCTCCTAAGGAGATAAAATTTTGAGCTCTGCTTCACAACCTCTCACTTAGAAAGGAGAAAGATTTCTTCAGCCTTAGATATGGACCCACTTACCTGTCAAGCAACATGACTTACCAGGAGTGAAAGTGCATGGAATGTGTGATCTGAGTTTGCACACACATGCAGATACATGCGTTTAAGCATACAGGTTCATAATGGCATTATCCATATTGTGCCAATTTAATGTAGAGGAAAAAAAAATCAGACTTCAGCCAGAGAAGTCAATTTTCACATGGAATAATTAAATATATGCTAAAAAGGAGATTCAGTATTGCTTGACTGTCAATGAAAATCATAGCTTTAGTCATGGGCTTATAAAATTCCTTGTTGTTTAGTCGTTCAAATATTTTCTGCCCCAAAGAATCACGGCATTTACAAATACATCTACTTCATAATTATGTAATAGAGTTTTTATCAATATAGTGAATATAATTCTGATTTCCAGATACAAAGGCTAGATTACAGAATATTTTATCAAAAATTAATTCATTATTTCATTTTTCCAGGATAGAAAATGAGAAAAAGAAACTGGGAATTTACCTTGGGGGAAAAGAGGTATTTTTCAATTGCTTGCCTGTCCTTCATCAAAATGTTTTCTGCTACGTTCAGCTTTTCAACTTTATTGAAGCAGACCTTCAGGTATGTTTCTCTTTGATGCATATTTTCTGGCTTTGATGAATCCCTGTCTAATACGTGTTTATCTATTCAATGTACCAGAACATTGGAAACTTTCTTTATCCTACTCAAGGAGTTGAGCTGCTACATCAGAAATGCTGCAGTACTTAGCATTGCAATGACTATGCTACTTTTCTGAATATCTGCTTGTATAGAGCCAGTGTATCACAGGTGACTGTCGGGAAAGACAATAAAAGCAAAGACAATCCTGTGCTCATGAAATTAAAAGTAATAAATAGCGAGTCTGTCAAACATAGCATACACAGCCCTTGTGTAGCCTCCAGGGTTTCCTTTGTCTCAGGCATTGCCAACAGCTACAGGTTTTAAGGTCTACTTGTCATCTAATCTACAAACATAGCCTGCACTGTTTAACACCCCTAATCTTTGTCTTCCACATGACAGCACCTGATTACATTTGAATCCTTGCACACAGTGTATTCCTCCTCATGAAATGTATTTTTTAAATGGCTTTAGCTAATGGAGCTGTTTAATTTGCCTCATGGGTTCCCACCCACTCATGCAAATATCCTGTCTCAATCATGCATTTCTTCAGCTAATCACCCAGATGTATACCTATGGTAAAGCTGTAAGAGCCTGGAAAAGTCTTCATATTGAGTAACTTGTCATTAAGAAGGAAATAGGTACAAACCCCAATTAAATCCCATGTGTAACTCAAAAGCAGGAAACAAATGAGGACAGCCAGGAATGAATTATTTAACAATCTTCAGTAAAGTCAAAAGGTGTCCAAAGCTACCAGATTTCATGCTTCTCATCATTAATATGATTGTTCGAATGCATCAGGGTTAGGGAAGGTTTTGTGACAGTTGTAATGAGACAATTTGGAAGAAGTAGACTTTGCCCACCTTAAAATACTCAAAGAACATAATTTTAGATGTATAATGGACTTTTTATTGGACATTTGATATTACTGTCAGGACTTGAAAATGTATCAAATCATTCCCATAAACAATATGAATATAAGACAGGAGAAAAATAGTTATAGAAATGCTTTGACCTGTCTGGTGTGAATGGATTTCATAATTATAAAATGCCCAAGACACCTACTCAATACAAAAGATATCTCTTTTATATCTCTTTTCACATGCACAGGCACATATATATTCATTTTCTCTTAACTTAGTTAAAGAAGGAAATTTATAAGCTATACTGCGTTAAAAGTTAGAACCAGAGTGTTAGAATGCCCCATCAAATATTTGCTTTTCTTTGTTCATGTACATAAAGTGTAAGATCCCTGTGCTGATGTAATCCCAAACACGTTAATCAGTACATTGCCCTTTAAGCTCATGTCCTAATATTTCAACCAACAGCTTTTTTATACCTGATTTCTCCTCTACCCTTCTCTACTTCTTTTAAATAAGCTTTTCTGCACCATCTATGCCATAAGCTGGTCAGAAAGACTTTTATGAAGAAATGTTGGTAAAAATGTGGATTCTGTATTTTGTATGGGGGCTGTTATGTTGCTGCTTGGTCCACTCAGTAACAGCTGGAGGTTTCAAAGAATGCAACAATGTAAAGGGAGGAAGCCATAAGACTACAGCAAAGGCTGCTTTGTACATAATCTTCCATAATTTCTAACCTCTTCTATTTTATTTCCAGTGTTCAGTATTTATTCCAGAAAATGCTGAACTTAATACTAATATCTTCCAGAGATTTCATTACTCATTGTTTACTTTTAAAGTTTAGAAAAATGTCATCTTGGGTAACAATGTTAGACTTCTTCATACATTTTTGTTTCTTGTCTGCACTGCTAGTTACCACCTACTTACCACTCTTTCAGGTAGTCCATTAAACATTCTGTTGGATGCCTTGTAATAAATAGCAATGGAATCTATTAGTCTGCTTTATAAAGAAATTTATGATAAAGAAATAGCTACTAGTTTCTTTATTTGTGGTTCTTTTCTTCTTTATTTACTCTGCATAACAAATTTCCTAATTATTTTACCATGATTAGTATAGTAAAATAGTAAACACATGCCAAAGGCATGATGTCTCATTTTATTAGTATTATAAAATATCAACTAACAGCAGTGAGTGATAAAGCAGTGTTCAAAAACTTGACAGAGTTTAGTGGTCAATTTGTTTACAAAAAATGTTAATACTACTGACCTGTAGTTTAAGAAAAAAAATCTGTAAATGCCTTTAAGAAAAATGCAATATTAAATACTGCAATTTCCTTTTGCAAGTGCACATTTTTCTGCTGTTGTTTTGTGAACTTTGTCCTTCCAACTGTATGTTTTATATAGCTTTTGCCTTGGAACTCCCTTGTTTCAATCCCCTAAAACTGTCAAGTGTGACTCCACCTGCTTTATTGTTCCCATAAATTCATATGAAACTAGTAGCTAAATCCAATTTGTGTCATTCTGTCTCTCTTTGTAGCCTATTCTAAATCTCCCAGCATGTTTCACAAAAGTAGAATCCTATTAACGCCAAATAACCACCACTGTATTTTATTCCATAGTTATTACAGTCCTGCTACTGTCACAGCTCTTAAAGACTCTTGTCTCTCCATGAATCTATGATGGCCAAAACCTGAAAATCTCATTACTACTTTTCTGTTCTGTTATTTTCCATGTGATATCCCTTTCTCCTATATTATTTTTACCTTAGGTGTTACACGTTTAAGCTCAATACTTTGTCAAATTGGCCAACCTGTAAAGTGCTACTAGTTAACATGAAAAAACTGTAAAATTCAGATAAGCTTGGCCCATAAAGCTGATGTTCCTGTCTTTAGTTTTACTGAAGCTCTTTGCTTTCAGAGTGGTTTAATTTAAGAATTAAAAACAGTAATTTATTTTTCTTTATAAATTGAAAAAGTAAAAATTGGAAAGGATTGGGAATTTCAATGCAAGTCCTAATATCTGGATTAAAATCCATTAAGAGCTGTTTTAAACAGGGTAATATCCATGAAGTATTGAAATATCATCAGTTGTATATAATTAAATGAATGCAAGTCATTGCTTAAAATTTTTTGAGAAAAGAAAAAAGAAGACAACATTTTAAAACACTTCTGTTTAAGTTTTAAATGTAAAATTGAACCTTTCATGATGCAAATGTCTGGGAAACTCATCTCCACGTGGTATCCTTGATGACTTCTGTGAGATATGTAGATAGATAGATAGATAGATAGATAGATAGATAGATAGAGAGATAGATGGATGGATGCACATACAGACAGCAAGAGATATGGAGTGGAATGTGCTCATTGAAACTGCACTCTAGAAGCCCCAAAACAGAAACAATTGTTGATTAGTTTTTTGTTTGGTTTTTTTTTAATTAATTTTTAAAGGAGTGCCTTAATCTGCAATCATAGTGTGCAAATACCTTGGCATGTCTTGGGTTCCTGCTTATTTCACCCTCTGCACTCATGTCTCATGAGTAAGTTCTCTTTGCTGCAATATATATAATTAGATTCCAATCCTGCAATCCTAAAAGTGTAAAAAAGCACATTTGAAGTACATGATAATTTTTCCAGGAACTAAGAACACAAAAAGGATGTCTTAGGCTCAGGAATGTTTGAGAGAAGAACTTAGGAGTAATCGGAAATAATCTCCTTTAAAAAGTCGCAAGGAATCTTGTGCCTAAAGGGTGTGTCTGTTCCCGTTGAGGAAGATCTCCTTCCACACACATTCCAAAGACAGTGTTGTGATTTATGAAGTTTAGTTCTGTGCCAAATACTAGCGTGTGGTTTCTGGAAAGCTGGGAATAACAAAATGAGTTTATATCTACTGGAAATGCTGCGCCCTAACAAGACTAAGCTGATTCTCTAATATCTGAAAGGAGAAAATCAATTAGGAGCATTAGGAACTTGCCGGTTTTAGGCAGTTTGGTTAAATTCTATGAGACAATTGTGCTCTGACTATTTTTTATAAATTAAGATAAAGCAATATAATTTTTAAAAAATCTAAGAACTGCAAAACAACCTTCATAAAAAGTGAAAGGAAGTTCATTATGCTTCAGATAATGAAGTGAACATTTACAGTAAATTTGATTATTATGTAACCTCATGCAACAAGTGAAGAAAAATGGCAACATCTTGCCAACCAGATGATGCAGTCATATTGCTCACAGGATTTAAAAGAAGTTTAATTTAGGCTGAATGATACTTTGTGTCTATTATGTTCTGAATGTAATATGTTTAAGTCTGAACAAAAGTGGCTTACTTCAGTTTTGAGTAGTGAAGATGGACTACGATACACAGAGTACCTTTTGAACTTGTGACAAGATCAAATCTACATTTTCTGTGAAGCTCGTAGGCAGTGATATTTGGACAAAGAATTGCTATTAAGATATTCAAATAGTATTCAAGTTAAAATTTTAAAAACCTTTAAAAATCATGTAAAAAAAACTGTTAGGATTTTTTAACACCAGAAAGTTTCTTTTTATTCCTTCCTTGCCCTGGAAATGTTAATTTACTCTGTCTGAAAAAGGTATCATGCTGACACAGAGTTTCAAGACTGGAAGGTTCTATTATACAGATGGTCTTTGAAAAATAATTGACCAATCATCTTAATTTTAAGACTTTAAGGAGAGCAAATTTTAGTTTAGTTTTCTTTAGGAATAACTACCTTCCACACTGCCATATGAATTTTCACAGTGGTTAATTATTTTGCCTTTTGCAACATGCTTAGGAAGCCACTAAACTATGATTATTTCATAGAAAGAAAGAAAAAGAAAGAGAGAGAGAGAGAGGGAGAGAGAGAAAGAAAGAAAGAAAGAAAGAAAGAAAGAAAGAAAGAAAGAAAGAAAGAAAGAAAGAAAGAAAGAAAGAAAGAAAGAAAGAAAGAAAGAAAGAAAGAAAGAAAGAGAAAGAAAAGAAAGCAAGAAAGCTAAACTCATAGGTCCATTGTAAATATATTTCCAGAAGACATCTTCTGTAGGAGATAGGAAACAAGATTCAGCCTGAGGATTTTCTGTTTTTCTCTGGGAATGGTGATTCATGAGGCCATTTTTAGATCTCAGACAAGACCACAGACAGATGAAGTAAAAAACAACAGAATAACGACTCTTATTCTTCTGAAATTTCTGGCAAAGCAGACACACCTCACAGCACATCCCACAGTTAATTTCATAACCACTGCAGGATCAGAAGAATACAGCTGTCCCAAAAGCTATTCAAGGATTATCTAGAAATTTTGTACCCTGACATAAAGTATATTTCCCACATGTACTATTGCAAAAGTCTGCATTTACCTTTTATAATTACATACATACATTAGTGTCCATGTGTAGGTATAAAATTTTGCGTTGGCTAGAAATACAATTTAAATCCAAATAAACCAAATATTTTTTAAAAATTGCAGTTCTGAACCATCTTTTACTCATTTTGCAACAATGTGTCTTCCTGCTTCATACTTATATTTTTTGTTATTGCGTTTTTATTTGTATTACTTTCATGAGCTTTAATCACCAGCGAAGAGAAAACCAGAAGCTCCAATTCTTCTCAGATGTATTACAGTCTGCAGCTCTGGGCTGTCTCTTTATGTTATAATCCTTCACAGCTATATCCTTAGATAGACTATACTCCAGTTTTATTCTATTCTTTGTTGTTATCCTCTCTTGAAATTTCTTACATTTCAGTGTGCTGAGGAGAAGGCCTTTTCTTTTCAGACTAAGATAATGTGATTTCAGAAATCTGTTTCATTTCTTCACATCAAAGGAATCTCTATTTCATTCAGCATGATTTGTACTAAACAATTCCTGCTTTCTCTTGTTGGTATTATATCTGCTTGATTTGTTAAAAGGGATATTTAATTATACATTAAATGGATCTTCATTCCTTCCTGTAACCTGACTTTTCATAACTAATTTGCTGGCCAATGAAAATAGTAACTCCCTCACCATTCCTTTTTACTCCCTCCCCATCTTCCATTGTCACGAGATTTATTCTAAACCAATAGCTTTACAAAAATGTTACTTTGTAAATAGCTTAAACTGTATTGACACCAATGTTTTAAAAACTGTTTATAATCATGGGGGACTGTAAAGATTATCTTTTATACTCAGATTTTTGTCCCCCATTTCTACTGGTCTTTTGCATGTATTAAGACTATGCCAAAGCCAGTAGTTTTGGGAACTTACTGCACTATGCAGAATTAAAGGATAATGATTATGATTAGGAGTATTTGATGCAGTAAGTATTTTCACTGGTAATGAAATTATAATGCTGGGTAAAATCTTAGACCTTTAATAAAATCCACATGTGCTTCTTTTCAGACAAAACTATTCTTTGATTCCATGATCCTTTGCATGAACTTTTGCCATGAATGTTTGAAATATCTTAGTAAGTTTATACAGAGTCCACGGGGGAAGATGTGTACTGTAACAACACAGCAATGAAGCACTTTCTGCAATCACTACAACTAGTCAACTTTTCAGATGTTTTCTACAGTAAAACTGAATGGCAATTGACACAGTGGTATGCTGGTCCGTGGTTCTTGTAGGAACAATGGCAATACACTCAATAATAGTGTCAAAAATATTGAGTAACGAAACACACTGTGTCACTTAATGCCTCAATCTTAGTTTTCACAGACAGTTTCTGCTTTTTTCCTGCTCTCTATTGTATGTTAGTAATAGGCAATCCACAGAAGCCTGCCATTTCAGTTTTGAATTGGAAACATTTATTGACATATTGATGGAAGACAATTTAATATTGAAATATTCATTTTTGCTGTTCTCCATTTAAAGTCCACCTTCCAGCCATCTATCGATCTTACTGTCCTGACTTAGTTTGAGCTTTCATTTCTTGAAACATGTATTAACCAATATTTGTTTTCCTGTTTCAGCACATAAAATGCCAATCTTGTTTTCTTTAGCAGTACTCCTTCAGAATATATAGGATGAGATTTCCTGGAGTACTTGGTCTGCCCTGGGGCAGCTGGCCTACACTAAAGAATTAGAGATGTAGGACTATTAATTTTCTCCGAGAATCATGAGCTTCTCATGATTCATGACAAGTCATCACCAGTCTTGGTCAGACTGGCCTAAAATTTTCTGTGCTCTCACTTTGAGGAACAGTAAAATGGTTGGACACACATACTCACTGTACTGAGAAACAAAAAAATAGTTATTTCTAGGGCAAGAGAAGGAACATATGTATTGGTGTGCATATTTAAAGCATTTAACAATTTCCATTAACAATTGAAACCAGAATTTGATAAGTTCATTGAGAATGAAGTTTTATTTTCTATTCTGTTAAACACAAAATCCATCAAGGAATTCAAATGAGGCAAAAATTAAATATGTCATTCAAAAAAGTTTGTTAAGCATGAAAAATAAGAACAAAGAAAAAAGAATTTTCTGATTACTTACTGGCCCGTTCTTCTTCCTTATCTGCATGTGTTAGCACCACACTACATGAACAACTGTTGTCTTCTTTTGAAGTACTTGTACGATCAATTCTTGGCATCCAGGTAAGGGCTGATGACAAAGATTCAGTAAGACTCTCACTAAGATTTACTCCAGGAAAAGAGGCCTGAGGGATCACACCTTAAATTAAGAGAACCTGGATATTCTATTTAAATTCTTACTTCTACACCATCTAGCTGGTCTCCAAGGAGTTTTACAGCACAGGCCTTGGCCATGCTTAAGACTATGTTAGTGACAGTTAATTGTACCCTGGCACTGTCACCTGCAGATTCATGGGAGACTGTCAAGAGTTTAGGTTGACCTTCAGCCTTGTCGTTTCTCCAAAGCAATGGCACTGGCTTCCTCCTGTTAGAGATGTCTTTTCTTTCCTCTCTTCTTTTTCACGATATTGAAGACCTTTTCCTGCAGGTAGGAAGAGTTCTTTCAATTTTAAAACATTATTTCATTGCTATAAGCTCTTCCATTTCAGGAAAACCTGTTCTGCTTCAATCAGGGTATTCTTACGAATAATTCCTTTGCCTCACTGTTTTCATTGTGTCTGTGATGTTTAGTCACTGAGATGTAATTGTACACATCCCTGAGTGCTCTGAGACAAGGATCATAACTTTCTAAGTGACATTGCTGTTAAATTAGTGTTCAGAACACTGTGTGGACAGAGTACTATTACAAGCACAAACACGTACGTATAAAAGGCAAGGGTACAAGTCAAGCTACATTAATGGAGAGATTTTCAGTTTATTAAACTGAATTGTTAAAAAAACCTTTGCTGTTAATGCACCAGTTAGACAGAGACAAAGCAAAGCTTTCCTTCTTTTGTTTTAGTTGATTAATTAATCAATGTGTGTGCGGCAGCACAAGCATAAGCTGATATGTAAGTGCTAAATGGCATTGTTCATACTGTGTTAAGCAGACAGTTTAAAAATATGTTTTATTGATCAGATTCCTTCCTGGAGGCAGAACTGATGATAAACATTACTGGCAGGGTTATGACTGTAGGGAGATGGGCCGATGTTTGCCCCAGCTGCTTCATGTTTATGAAGCCAAAGATAAGGTGCCTATGAAGAGCCATTCCCATGCTGTATTTGTGCTCCTTTGTACCTCTTAAGTTGAATTCGTCTGTGAAACTGACTATTAATATTAATATTCTCTGTGAAGTATCTTTTCTGCAAGGTGTCTTCTTACCAAGGGAAGTCAATTTCTCCTGTTGTTGTGCTTGACACTGTGTATTAGGGGATTCATCCAATGGCTGTCAAAGCAAATCATAGAAACCACCCTTTCAGCAACAGGGGGAGAAGGCTGGTGAGATTGACCAGGTACTGGTAGCTAAGTTCCTACTTGAGACGTGAGGAGCATTTCCATATAATCTAAGCAGGAGACATAACAATAATATTTTATTTATTTTATATATATATGTATATGTGTATATGTATACACATTCTAAATTTAATATTTATCAAATAGGTCATATTTAATGAACATATGAAGTGCTTCTCTATTTTTTCACCTTTTCTTATGAAGTCAGTGTAGGATGTGGCATTAAGTAAATGTGAAGTATGATATCATAGCTCATTCATGGAGGTGGTGATCTCAACCCTATTAGCATTTCAAAACTTGCCACACTCAGTATTTTACCTCTGTATTACATATGTATAAAGATTTATGGTATAAAATTATCAATTTATATTCAAAGTTTATTTACATGGAGTGCCATGGAGTGAAAATACTCTGTTGCACAATGGCATAGGATTTAGCCATGTCTGTTCTAGCAGTGTTTTGATATATGGGATTAGATGCATAGTAATTCAGATGGTTAATTTTGCCTCAGTTTTGTCAAAAGGCTTGGAGTACTGAAACTCCTGTGTTTCTGCAGTGATATTTATAAGAAAATTTATTTCAGTAGATATATACCGCACAGTATAGTTCCCTGAACATTTATTTACCTATTAAATCATTACTTTTTAAGAAATAGATATAACGTATTTCCTTCTAATATTGTTTTTAGGAGAACAGTGAAAAAAAAGTGTGCAGGAAGTTGAGCCATAAAGGGTTCATGAGTCCAGGGAGCCCAGGTGTTGGGCTATGAAGGTGGCAAACCTTGAGGTGAGAAAAAGCCTCTTCACTAGTTCCTCCAGCAGAAATTTTCTTGAAAAGATATTTTTCAGTAATTTTTAATTCTGAAACATCAAAATTTTAATTTTAAGACATTCTTTTAAAAAATTTAAATTTAAAACAAGCTTTAAAAGAATGTAATTTTCTTTGAGGTAACAAGTCACAACTGCTCTGTATCCTAGCAGAAGGACCCCATGGTGTGTAAAAGTAATATTTCTCTCAGCTCAAGACCACAGGCCACTCCAGAGCACATCATATTAATTTGGGAGGACACAAGACATGTTAGAGGATATTTTTGGGCAGCTCCAAAGAAACAGCTTGGTGCTTGCCTTCAGTCAGGTGTCCTGTGCTTTCCAGTCCATGTTTGACTTTTCCAGAGAACTCACTCTTGATAAGTCTGGATGGAAATTAATGTGCACTGTACATGGACAGGGAACTAAGGCCACAAAGAGAAATAAAGGGGTAACTATCCTGACAGTAGAAATACATGCATGAACATAAAAAAAATCACTCCTACAATGGTTATTTAAAGAGAGAGAGAGCTGTGGAAATGTAAGATAAGGATTTTATCACACTTTCCATATGCAAGTTTTATGAATGACAAATAGCTGAAAGAGTTAAATTTCTTGCAATCAGACAATTTTATGTGTTATAATCTTGTTTCTTTAAGGATAAAAGAAAAACAAACAAACAAAAAAAAAAAAAGCCCCAAACCCCACAAACAAACAAACAAACAAACCCATAATCAAACCTCTGCATTATATGTTCATCCTACCAAACCAGCCTTTTGTTTTAATGCTATGAGACTCAAAATATCTTTATGTGCCCAAGTTCATCTTTTGTACTCATTTGTAAGAGTGTCTTGGCCTCATGGTTCTGCCTGCAAGGAAAGAGAATTGTCCACCTTAGTGAAATGCATGTGTCAGATGAAGACAAAAACTGATTTTTTTAGACTTGTCTTTTTAATGATTCAAAGACATCAGGGCAACATGTATGTCAGCAGAGTGAGCCCCATGCAGACAGGGAGATAATAACAATGCATGAGAATATGTTTGACTCCCTGCGTCCCTGTTTTCACTCCTAGCTTTGACACCCTCCGGCCTACAAGTACACATACACATAATTCACCCTTACAGGAGGTTCAGAGATTTATTTCTAGGACTGTAAGCAAGCACTTTGTCTCCTCCAGCTGCTTTGACAAAATGGCTGAACACAAAAGCAACAGCAACAAAAAAGGCTCAATATCTGATGGAAATAGGATTACAACAATAAAGTTTAGAGGGAGAGGGAAAAGGAAAACCATTTCTTTCCTTTCTTAGGAGTTTGGGATGATATGAACTGCACATCAAGAGTGTGATAAAGTACTGAATGACATTCAAACCTTCCCTTCCTGCTAATTTTACATGTAGGGGTGCATATTTTTCCCTGTTTTTTCAGTTTCCTCTTTCTTATACTAGAAAATCATATCCAAAAATGGTCTATATCCCACAGAACAAAGCAGAGTATTTCTGCCTAGGAATACTTTCAGTAAAAACACTAAATGTTTCAATGGCAAAAGGATCTGAAACAAATATACTTTATTTGATCCTGTGTACTGAGTAGATGATTTACCTCTGTGGCTGGCTGCTACACAGGTTAATGTCGTACTTTGTTAATTTTCCCGTTTTCCATTTTTACTTTTTTGAGTGTATTTTTCATACGTCATGTAATTTCTTATTTCAGTCCATTGTGTTTCACTCAAATGAAAGAGTAATAAGCTGACTACAAAACAGCAGAAAACTGTCTGCGAGAAGTTGTGACCCAAAATATTTCTTTTAAACAGCACTGCTGTTTTTCATATCTTTGTTAGCTTTGCTTCATGTTCAGATCCTGCATTTTCCACAGTGGGTCTGAAGGACTGGTTTCAATCTTGTGTTAGAGAGCACTGCCAAAAACCAGGGAAGCAACTGCTTTGTGACTGCATGAGAACATCCACTTAACATATTCAGTAGGGTTTAACCTTCTTGTGGTCAAACGTTCTGGATTACAGTTCAAATTCCTTTGTTATATTTAGACTACTCTTCCACAAAATCAACAGGCATATATGATATAGTTGTGTATCAGTTGTCTTAACTATCAGGTAAAGTGAAAAATAAATAAGTAGACTATACAGTCAAAATTCTCCCATTGCAAACATTTAAACCTCAGAAAAATACATTAAAATGTGATATGACTGATAACACTAAATATTCTTTTAATATCCTACTTCCACATGTATTACTTCTCTTGAAACTGTCATTGAAATTCTCTAGACATTCAGGGAAATTAGGTTCTATGGCTGGACTTAATGTGCTACTATGATAAATTTTTCACTTTCAGTGTGAATAGAAGTAAGGTTGAACATTTAATTGCTAAATTCTCAGTGACCTCTAGGATATTATTTTTAACTGTAAGGATTAGAATCACAAGCTAGATAAAGTATTATCAAAGTGGTCTCAAAAATACTAATGGGAATAGTCATAATTTTCCTTTAAAAATAAATACACCCACTTGGGTACTTTCAGTTTATATATTAAGGATGCTTGTTTTATTTAGCTACCCATACCAGAGGTACCCCAGCTATTTTAAGTGATGAATTGCACATGTCCATACACATGTTTATTGTAGCTTTTGATGCAGTAGCCATAAGATTTTTGGGAAGGCTCCTACTTCACTGTACTTGACTTTGAATCAGCATGATTGATGATAGTTGCTGTTTTTCATCAGCAGGGCCAGTTTTGAAAGCCTGGAGGACCTGTAGCTGTAGGCTGCTTGGGAAAAGAGAAAGACAAGAAGTGATGGTTAGATGTTTTTGCAGTCCCACTCTGAACTGCAATTTGTCCAAGTCAGTCTTTGCATGTCCTTATTTCATCCTTGATATCTCCCACCCTCCAGTATTTCCTTTACTTCCTTCTCTTTCACCTAAAAGTTCTTGCCCAGGCCTGTTTTGTGGTATACGGTGTCTTCAGATGTACCCGTGACCTGTAGAGAACTGGTTTATGAAGACATACACAAAATTATTTTAACATCTCGCCTCTTTTACTTGGCAAAAGATGCATGAATCCTTTAAGAAAAGGTGAATTTCAGATACAGATTTTTAGTTTCAACTTAGAAGTAAGAAATACAGAGAGATGGAAATGTATATATAAAGATAAACTGAAACTCGAAATTACTGTAGGACAGGGAGAAGCTAGGATCCCATTCTTATTCCATCTTAAGCTGTTTGCTTGACTATAAAGAGGAATGCACAGAGCTGAATGCAAAGATTTTCTGCTAAGGACAGCGATGAATGTTAAAGGAAAAATATGATATTGAAGCAATAAATCAAGGAGAGACCCCCAGCATTTATTCTGCCGCCATCATCACTGTCAGAAGACATCAGAATCCTGATGGTGAAAGGAAGTCATCACTGGATGGAATATTTTGAACAAATGAAGCCTGGTGCCAAGGGAAATTACAGACTTTTCCAGGAATGTCACCCTCACAGTCATGGAGCTTTAGACCTTCAGAAAGAATGAAACTGAAGTTCAAGTAATATATATACTAAAAGTACTTTAACACAAGTGTATCAGATTTTCAGCACTGTGATCACTAGCCTACACCCCAAAAGAGACTTTTGTATATATATAAGTAACTTTGTTTACACAATCACATGGAATAAATACTATTAAAAAACCAAAACGAAACAAACAAACAAAAAAACAACCCAGCTCATAAGATTTAATTAATGCTAAAATACTTAGTAAAGACAGGTACAGTGAGGAAGGATCATTATTCAAGTATATCCACATTCAAATACACCTTCTGAGGTCCCCAAGTTCAAATCAAAATTAAAAAGGAAGGACCAGTCAGTGAAAATGTATCTATCAAGAGAACTGTTGGGTAAGGTAAGGAAAGATAGATGAATTAGTGTTGTTTGGAAAGATTTTCTTTTTTTCTTTTTTAATTGGAAGATAGCACTGAAAAGAGCATTTGAAAGCTATGATACAAGATGGTTTTAAGTGTATTTTTTAAACAAATACATGTATGTACTAAGTTTTAAAGATGACCCTCATAAACTTTATTACTGGGAGGACACTCATTTTAAATTAAAAATGCTTATTTTTATTTATAAATTTAATTTTCTATTATTATTATTATCAGCTAATTTGACCTACACTTTTTAAAGGAGTTTTTCTATTTTACCAAAAATACTGGGAAATTACCTAATTTTGAGGAAGGTTTGGGATGCAGACATTTTCCCCTTCCAAATTTCAGTTTTTCCTAAGTGTGAGAAAAACTTGATATACAAGGAAGGTCCAACTGCTGAAATTTTACCTATCAAGGATAAAGACAGTGTGGGGGTCATCCCCTGGCAGTGTGGAAACTTGTGCAGTATTTTGGAAACCTCAGTGTACCGAGTCAAGCATTTTCAGTATTTGCACACATGTACTATTTAGCTTGGCCCTCCTGAAACATTTAGATTTATTTAGACATGTCAAAGACACTACATAACCTACATAACCCTTTTCAAACAATGCTGTGTCCTAAGGAATGATTGTACATGAGAAAAACAAATTGTTTTAGGAGTCAACAGAATGAACTGTAAGAGTAGTGGCTGATATGAGGTGAATAAAGTTCTGGCTGGTCAGACATGGCAGACGTTTTTTCCACAGACAATTTTTTTTAAAATTTTGAATAGTAACCTCATCCAAATGTTTAAATGAATTATCTTTTTATTACAATTGGCAGAAGGAAATAAGAGAAAGCTGAAATAAGAGAAATAAACCTCTTGTCATCTTGGAATTCAAACCTATGCATGCTAAATAAATTAGGTTTCAATTAACTTGGTGTTGTACTATGACATGTCATAATGCAAACTATAGAAAAACAAAATCCCAATAATCTACCACACTGAATAGAATTATAAAATACTTGGGCTGCAAATTCTTAATTAAACTTTAGATTATTCTGTAGAAAAATATTTGCTTGAAGGAAAAAAATTAGGAATAGCGTAATCATATTTTCCCAGATCTGCTTGCAAAGCTCAGCTGAAAAGTTTTGTGGGAAGAAGGTGAGAACCTCTAAAATCCTGCATCTGTTCTTTCTGCTCAATGTATAACTTCCACCTGTCTAGACATGTATTTGTTCATCCTTGCAATAAATTTAACATCACCTTATGGCATCAGCTATTTTTACCATCTATTATTTTTGCCACCTGCTTATAGCACTAATCCTAACAAAACACCACCCTACCTGTATCAGTACATTATTTATGCTTCTATGAAAGGAAGAAATGTAGCAAGCAGAAGAATTTCCTAATGTTTGCAAAGGTAAAGGCAGAAGAAAAGGCAAGCATTTATCCCTCTGCAAGTCTGCATAAACCACAGGGACTACAGCGTTCATGAGCCACAAAGTGAGCCAGGTCACACTACTGACAATTAATAACGAGCCTGAATAATTTTATCTGAGCTGGTTTGTGTTTCTTCTGCTGTTTCCTGCAATGTGACAGCCTGCAGGAACTCTCAGTACAAGGAGAACGATTGCTAAATGTTGGATCAGTATCACAAAATGTACTTTTTTGCAAGGTTAAATGAAAACAGAATTAGACTATTTTTCCAGCCCTTGGGACTGAGAATTTATGCAGTGACAGCCTTGAAACCCAATTTGGATTAACAGCAATAACAATTGTAGTTGGTGAAGAATTTTGTCCTCAGTGAATGATCAAGAGTTTGTCAGTGACTAAAATCTTTTAAATACTAACAATTAAAGATATGTTTTTTGGATTTTGCATCAAATCCCTGCTGAAGTGGGAAGGTATCTGAACTTGGTGACTGAATTTTAGTTCACCTTTTGTATTACCTGCCTGATCCTTTGTGTTGTGATTTTATCTTGGTGATGAATTTTCTTTTTATAACACTTAGAGGATGTGGTGGAAAATTAGTGTCAGCTTACCATTTAACCTCTTCCTGTCATTCACTCCTATTGCCATTTCTGTACAGATTGCTATTTATCACTGTGGTATTTCATTTTGAATTCTAAATTACACGTGTAATCAAAAATTAAATGTTATAATCTTTAAATAAAGGAGCTCCCTACATAACCTCTGTGGCAGGCTGTAAATATGTGTCTCTCTTCCTGAGCTCTACTTTGTAGTTGAAGATTTTCAGGAATTCTTTTATGAAGTTTGTGGGGGTGGGTTTCTACAGAAATGTCAATTTGCTGAAATTTAAACTTCCCACTGATTGAGTTTCATTGCAAACATAATCAAGAGGAGTTTCTCAACTAAAGATGGAAGTTTCTAACTGCAATCAGAAAAATAATTGGACAGCTAATATAATTGACAGCAGCTAAGGCACACTGCAGAACCATGGGAGGGAAGCCAAGGTTCATCAGTGAATATTCAATTCTGTAAATATAAGTGGATCTATTTCAAAAAGAGAGCTCAAAATGCATATGAGGTGTGAGAAACCAGACTGAAATCCACACTTCATTTTGAATATGACTCTCAAATTCCTGAACCTACTCTACTACAAAGCAGTCCTGCCAAAAACTCTGCAACTTTCTCACTTGTACACCTCCAGATCACACAATATGCAAGAGTATGTCACCACTTAGACAAGAAGACATCCAGATTGTAATATATTTTACTCACAATTACCAGATATTTCACAGCACTCAAATGGCTGTACAAAGTGATAGCACAAACCAAGTTCTTTAAATTTATAGCTCTCCCATATGGGTACACAAACAGGTCCAGAGTTAAGAGTTTGGATTTTTAGTACATTAAGCTACTCCATGGAAAGTCTTTGTTCACACTTCATGATTCATGCTGTGAGATACTTTACATCTTCTGCAGACTAAGAAACCACACAGTTTTTCTGCAGTCCACAGTCTGATTTGTTTCATGGTGTTTGTGTGTATTTGTATATACATATGCACACACACACATGTTCACCTATGTGTGTACCTATGAATATATATATGTATGTATACATGCACGTGAGTTTGCACAAGTATACCAAAAGATGACAGCAAACATTCTGGGCTTTATGGTCTGTTTAGATGGGTTTCACCATCTCTCTCCCATTATCCACAGAGGTACAGGGGCTACGGCTGGCATAAGGAGTAGTGAGTGTTCCCTCTGACAATATGCAGAACCTCAAGGCAGATGTAGAGAAGAGAACACAGCAGTCTCAGGGGATGCTGAATGAATTTTTTCTTCTTATAAAAACAGCTATGCCATTTCACCTTGAACAGCTAACAAACTTTTCACAGAGATCTTTAGCCTGACATCTGTTTATAACTTCTTTCTGTCTTCTTTGCTGGAACTGCCTCATAACAGGTAGTGGCTCAAAACTGAAATTTTCTAGAAGGTATCAATGAGTACAGTGAACTCTGGAAAGGCTTCTGTCTAGGTAAGGAAGGAATGTGATGTTCAATTATCAAGAAGTTGCAGTACCATGGAGGATGAAGACGACAGATACTTCTTCCTGCCATTCATTATGCTTGATATTCCTCACTTTATATCAAGCTTGGTATAAATTCTTAAAGCCACGAAAGTTTCCCAAGTAAACTATACCAGGTCTGTCAATATTTATTGCCCCTGTGGGCTCTTCTTCTATGTACTGGATTCTTGCTTTATCTGGTGCTCATTCAAAGAAAATTCTGTGGAAAACAGTGCAACAAATCATGCTGTCAAAAAATGAGAATGGAACTAGAGCTCTCTTTTCCAATAAGCAGGTTAATGATTTTTAAGTTCATTGAAATTCCCCATAACTGCAGAAAAAAATCTTTATCTTCCTATTGCTACAAGTAGTGTGTGCTTATTTTTACCTAGGTATATATTTGGTCAAAGCTCCCAGCTGTAAATAGATTCAGTTCCCTTCTGTCCTTGGTTTCTTGTTTTATTACATGTATATTTTTTCCATTTAAAATGGTGAAATGATTAAGAAATGTGTGAACAGTATAGAATAAAAAAGAAAAAAGTTCTGAACTTCACTCCTTTCTGCATGAATTTGTACCATTGTAGTGCTGTTTAAAGAATCTCTCAATCTATGCAATAGTTTGAGATTAGGATATAAGTTTATGTGAGGATTAATGAAAAAATATAGTTTGCTGTCCATCATGCTTGTTTTTTATCACTCACCATCTTGCAACAGAAACCCAACAAAAATGTTCAAAGTGAGGGGTTATAAGAGTGCAAAAATTGCCTGGGGCCTACAGAATGACCAGGTTGTAATCATTTCTCAAGATCTGTAGATTTGTTCCAAGAAAAGGAATTTTTTTTCCCCCCAAAGCCTGGTTTTATTAGTCATTCCATCAGGAGGACCTGCTATCCAACAGATCAAGGCAAGCCTGGGTAAAAATGCAGTACCATCCAGATGAAATTTTTCATAAGATATTTGAATATCTGATGAACAGAAAGATGCTAATAAAGTAAAAAAGATAAATAATAAAAATGTTAGTGTGTTTGTCTCCTAGAATTTCTGGTATGTGTTTTTTCTCTTCCAGTGCATTGTGGTGCAAAGTGTGATGGCAGAATACACGTGGTTCTGCTTAGTGCAGGGGATGAGACTAGGAAAGAGGCAACAGAAAATACAAGGTTCTCAAGACCAATAACCATAAGTAAGAGACAGATTTGCTGTTTCACTCTTGCTTAGTTTAATCTAAACTAAGACTTAATCTTGACTGAGTTTGGTACATAATCTAATGCAATCATGTATTATTTTTGAATCCAAGACACTCTGTAGTAAATATGAAAATGAAACATTTCTACTGGTACTTATTACCCTGAAGGACTAAGAGCTTTGGCTAATCTAAAAGTGGTTCATGTCAAAATATTCTGGATTAGCAATCTGATCTGAGAGTCAATATTACCTCATGTCTGTGTGCCTTTAGTACCACACCAATTTTCTCATAATTCTACTGAAAATTTCCCTTTCCCTTTTAAAGTACCACCTCCTTAGAGTGAATTTTAACATGTTTATAGGTCATACTACAGCCATACATATATTTTACAGGTCTGTATTTTTATGGGGTTGTCTCTGTAACTACTTGTCACAAAGTCATAAAGGAATATTTAAAATTTTACCATGACATAGGAATACTATTCTGTATGCCTGAACCAGCATTGCTAGAAAGCACAGTTATAGTCCAGGGATAATCTAAATAGATCATTTTGTTACTGCAGAAAGCAAAAGCCATAATGATTGTGCTGCATTTTTGATAACTTGCATAATTTCTGCCTTCTTGCACGCAAAGTCCAGTCACTGCTGATATGCCAACAATGTCCTGCGTGGACACAAAATGGATCAGCTGGTAAGAAAACTGACAATTTTTTTCACAACACAGCTACAATGTGATTTGAAATTCAGGATATCTATTTGTTATTTAATGCTTTGAGGTCATCTAGTACTTATATTGCCTCAAAATTGTACTGTCTGTCACTACTGCTCTGGTCCTTTGAAATGCTGGAAACATTAATCAAAATTCAATTGTTTGTTTTAATCAGATTTCATGGATAAAGTACACTGTAGGTGGAATGGTTGTGAAATACCTTGCAAAACGGAAATGTAAGGTGTAATTTGATCACACTATAAATGAGAAAACAGTAATAGTGAACAAACCTTTACCATGGAAATCAAAAATTAATTGAAAGGTCAGTACAATGACTATTGTAACTGAAGCATGTAAATAATGATCTAATACTCCTTTATTTCAAATTAAAAATACAGTTGATAACTGATATAGAGGTGATAAAAAACTGCTTTTACTCCTGAAATTAATGGAAAAGCATCTACTGATTTTAATAGAAACAAAAAATTCATTTATGAATTGGTCATATTTACAAGGCTATTTGGAAAATCACAAATTCACTCAAACATGAGACGTAAAGCTTAGACTTACTTCTAAATAAAACCTACAATAAACGGTTTACTGTGTTGATACGTAAAGATCTGAAATTCATAATTAAATTATTTTGTTAGTCACACTAGGGCAGAATCTCTGAACAAATATATAAAATGTAGAAACTGCCCAAAAATAGTTTTGAATTTCATTTAGGGCTCAGTCTTACTCTGGGTAAAACTTTTAAGTAGTTCTTGAAATTTGAAAATTCTCACATCATGTACTGAATTGTTGCCACAGCTGCTGTCTGTCCTCGCTCCCGAGACGTTTTGCTGTTATCCTTTCTTTTCTAAAGTAAGACAACTGCTGCCTGTGGAGAAGGGGTGGAAAGATGCATTTATAAGCACGACAGAATTTTGCAGCTCACATTGTAGCTGGCTGGTACCACAGCTGTGAGAAGGAGTAAAATGGGAGTAGTGCCTGTTAATACAGCAAATGGGAAGCAAGTGCAGATGGGGTACACTAACTCCGGCAGTGTTGTATCACAAATCACACTGCAGCTACTCCACTGGGTTGTATTTTCACATGAGAAGTAAAAGACACTTTCCTGTTCACTTCCTCCATCATCACTTAGCCTCATCTGGAATTGCTATAAATTTTAGCACACAAAAAAGGAATTATTTCTATTTAATTTCATCAAAAAGTGGTTCCGGATAGGATTTTGAGATTTTTTTCCCACAACTTGCAACGTAAAAAAAAAAAAAAAAAAAATTAAATTCCTTTTATTTAAGAAGATATGATAATATTAAAAAAATATTTTTTGGTTTTGAAAGCTTATTCAAGGCTTTGGTCTTAGAAGAGACTGATTAAAAGCCTACTGTAAAAATGACTTCAGAAGTTTTTAGTAATAATTTTGGGAATTCTTCATCAACCCCAGTTACAGCAGAGTTGGAGGAAGAATAACAGGCTGGGTTTAAGCATAGTTGTCTGTGGACAAAGATATTGAATATAGGTGAAAATTAAAGTAATAATTTGACTAAGTACTTGAATTGTCATGGCCTATTTAGAATCAGCAAGAATCCAAATATTTTGAGAGAATTTGAAAAGATCCATCTCCAGTCCTTTTAACACTTTTTTTCAGAGACAGTACTTACTATTTCTGATTGCTCTACTTGAATAGAGAAACTGGAAATACAGTGTAGAAGCTGAAAATACAAACTGTAGCTAATTGTGAAAACCACGGAAATGAAAATTATTTCTCCTTCTGCATCCACTTCTAAGGAACATTCTTGTAAATTAGTTATTGAAAAATGATTGTTCTTTAAGTGGATGTAAAAAAATCTTACTTTTAACCCTTTTGAGTTGTTCTTGAATAACCTGTTCTAAAACAAGCTTGCCAGTTAATGAAAAAAAAAGATACAGTTTTATTTGTAGTAGGTTGAGGAGCAAAGGACATGGGATGATAGGCTCACTCTGTAGAAGCTGGTGACTTTTCTGTGACATTTCTTGTTAGCCTATGCTGCTTCCAGAATGAAATTTCAATTAATTCAGCACAGTTCAAGAATGAAATGAACACCTCACATCACATGCATAGGTACAGATGTAGATACTGGTTTAGATACAGATAGTGATTTCCTGGTGTTCTATTTTTCATTTTCAAGCAAAAGAAGAAAGCATACAATAATAAATAAAGGAGACCTACCCACAAAAGCAGACAGACACCATCTTTAATTTCCATCTCTGCTCTTGAATATTTCCCTCTCAAACCAGTCCACCATCACTTTTTTTTTTACTTTAAGGCAGTATGTTTTAGGTACCAATACAAAAAATTCAAAATGCAACATATCTATTTTAGTAAAACAAATATTTAGATCAACATCAAAGAAGCCAGGACAATTGTGGAATGAGGCAGCATGAAAATCAGAGAATTTTCTTCCTAAATATATATATATATATTTTTTTTTTATCTGTACAGTGATTTCTGTTTAATTTCTCATTAACTGGGGTTTGCACAGCTCAGAAACAAGTAGTTTCACTAATAGCAGCAACTGAAGGTAAGACTCTCTTTTCAAAGTTTTCTCTAAGATCTGCGTGAAATGTAGCGTGTAATGAAATGAAATGTTGCATTTGTTCCATCTGCAAACTTTTATGTAAAAAGGATATTGATTGCTGATTATTTTACCTCTTTTTTTTCCCCCCTTCACCAATTAGTAACATTTTCAGCTCCCCACCTAATCTGTAAAATCCATGTCAACAAATTCAGTTCATACATCAGTAACAAATCTGATAAAAAATTCAGAGGTAAGTAAAACTGAAATGGAATATGTGAATAAACAGCATAGAACTGGTTATCCAGAAGTAAAGCAGAAAGAAGAACATATTTGAAAACAAAATCACAGAATTTGGGTAATTATGATTCAAAGCCTGGTTTCCCATTCTTCAGATTGAAGTATGGCATTTGAGGAAATATGGGTTAGCCCTGAATGCTTCAAGAAATTTAGCATAGCTGATTACTTATTTTGCAACATCTTCGTAGAGAGTTGCCTTATGCTTTTGTTTTCTGGTTAAAAACCATTCCAGTCTTCCAATAAGAAGAAGCATAGGTGATTTGACAACTCACCCAACCTAAAATACATAAAACCCATCAAAACATGTCCTCCTGCAATCATAATGTAACATTTTTCATACTTTTTATTGTTTGTATGTCACTTTTTGCAAAGCATATGTTCATGCCCACGTACACTCCTACTAAGGTTATGAGAAACCAGAAAGAAAGGTCAGAACTGAGTGTTTTAAAAAATGTCACACCACTGGATTTGTCCTTATAAGAATGCAAATAAATGATTAGCTCTTCATTTTAGACATATTTAGACAAACAAGATGTGGAACTCCTACCTCTTGCAACAGAATGGGGTTAAGAAAATGGTACATTCAAGTATTTCCCATGGCCAGAAGGAGGCTCAAGCTGGATTCCCTTCTCTGTACCCACCCCACAAAAACTTGTGGGATGAAGTGAGTGTGTTGGACATATTTCTAGCCCTGATAGTAAAGATTACTCTCCTTTTTAGTCTAAAACCAAACAAGTTGTTCAGCTCACTAATGAAGTGATAATCATAAACATGTTTTCCAGCCACCTCACAGTAAACAGTCGCTACTTAAGAGACAGCTTTTACATTAATCAGGTTGTGCTCTTAGTACAGGACCTCATTTGGCCTGAAAGGCACCAAATTTTACATCTTAAAACAAATAGTCTTTCCCTAACACATGTTTAGACTGGAAACTTAGTGAATATGAAAATGCAATTTCTCAGTTTTATGGTCAAGAAACAATTATTTATGTGAGGAAATAAATCTATTTCTCTATTATCCTAAGGTAACAAAATGCTTTTGCAGAGGAGAGTCTTTGCCCAAAACCAAGATTATGCTCAAAGTAGATACAACCCTATGTACTTTAATTCATTAGTTACATGCCCACAGCAGCAAATTAAGCATGTAATACCTCTCTAAGTTCCTTTGCTTCTTAGACACTAATCTATTATTGGAAACATTGCAAGGTGGAAATACCCTTAGAGATTCTACCAGCTTACCTCTGATAATGCAGACTTGTTTTTACTGTTCTCTTAAAATATTTAAATCCTTGTAAGACCTATTATAAACATTTCCAAAATGTTAAGTGCCACAAAACAACTTTTATTAGTATATATGGTAGTCATTGCACTATTCAGTTATTAAAGGAAAATAAAAAAGGAACAGGAGGAGACATAGAAAAGAAAATGTATTCTCTGTGTTTAGTTTAAGACATTGACTACACCACATGTCTGCATTCTAGCAAGTTTAATATGTTGTGAAGGTCACATTGGTATTTTCCATTGCTTTGCATTAAATGAGTGCTGTACCTTAAAGATCAGCTTTAAAAGTAATGGACTTTCAGTAATCCTATAAATCTGTTTTAGCACTATGTAAAAATACTGATGAAGAATATTACGTTTCTACAAACATTGTTTCTTCAGACCTTATTTAAGTTCAAGATTTTGTGTGGTTACAAAAGTGATCTCTAAATCCTGAAAAACCCTCCAGCTTTTCTCCTGCTGATGGTTTTGATCTCCTACTTTGTGTAGTGTGATGTCTGGAGTCCAGTCCACTGCAGGCAGAGGAGAGGCCTCCAAGCAGAGAAGTTTGTCAATCAGCTTTGGTGCACAGTACACTTAGGACAAAGCAGTGTTTGAGTTTACAAAGCTGCCTGCTTGGCTTGCATCTCATCAATCAAGGGGATGAGTCTCCCTGGAAATATACCAACAAATAAATTTCACTCCTTTCAGCATTATTTTCTACAGCTTGAGATGTGCCAAAGCCTCTCTATTAGAAAATACCTAATTTTGAGGAAGGAATAGTGAAACTTTTTCATCTCTTTTCCACTTCTACTTTCAAATTCTTTTCAATGTTCTGTTGATTTTGTTTGAGTAGAGTGCCAGAAGTATAAACACAAGAAAAAAGAGTTAAACAAAGACACAACCTGCAGCTCAGGGAATCGATCTGCTCTGATTCCTTATGCCATTCTCATGTGCCTCCAAGGTAACAAGCAGGGAAAATGTGTTTCTAGGAAGAGAGACCTAAGAGATGATTAGAAAATATCAATAAGAGAGTAAAGGAATTCTTCCATGTATACAAAAGTCCTTTAAAGTTCTTGCCTGCAGGTTACACAGCAGGAAATGTAAAATCAAGCAAATTAATAGAGACTGATAGCATCACAATGGCATTGCATCTTGTCTTTCAAGTACTGTGGTGAGCCATAGCCTGCTCTGTGATTTACATGCAGAGCATGTTTTCCTGCTTGCCTTGTTCTGCTTGCTTTGTTACCCATTGTTTGGACCTCTTTTGTGATGTATTACAGAGATCCTGGCAGTGTCACTGGAAGACCCCCTGGTTTGTCTGAGTGTCACCAAGCATGTTCTGAGAGACATGTTGTCAGTGGGACACATTCTAAAGACCTTTTGAAAGCATGGGCATATATATTTGGACTTCTAATAAAATCATAAGAAAAAGTTAAAATGGAAAATGAAGTTTAAAAATTGCAGAAAGGTTTGGCATGGTCTAAAAAATGGTGTGTTTTATCACTTGCACACTTCTTCAATTTAATGAGAATAGTGTGGTCTAAATTATAATAAATGGAAATACAATAGTATTGTGAACAAAACCAAAGTGAAAAAAAAAATTAAAGAAAAACCAAAATGGATAGTAAGCAAACATTTTTATTGTTAGGGTAGGAATTTGGGGGATTAAAAAGCTATGGCCCAGGTGAGGTGACTGGCTAAGTGACTTTCAGCAGTCAAGAATGCACTCTGCTTTCCCACTTCAGTCAATGTGAATTATACACGCACACAAAGAGAATAAGAGTTAGGATTTGAACCAAGCTTGCTTAAAGTGGTGCTATCTTTGTCATTTGTATAGGAAATCTATATTATTGTCCAGACAATGTCAAACATTAAAGAATGATTATTGTTCTATTGTTCTTTTGTTCTATTTTTACAAAGCCTTAACCAGTCATTTTAATATCACATAAAGAAGAATTATTTTTCTGTGTTCTGTATTTACCTAAGATGGTTAACATATACTAAAGGAAATATTTTTTTCATTGTCATCTATATTTTTTTGCTGCTGAGAAACACCAAGTGAATAATTAATTGTCACATTATTTTTCTTCCTCATAAATCCTTACTAATTCCAGAATATGTTGGTGCCTCATACAGGAAATAATATGCACTTAAAAATGGTCATGAACCAGGACTAATCTAGAAAGATAGCTGTACCAAGCAAGGTCTCTGCCTCCAGAAGGGGGTAACACATATGCATGAATTTGAATTGAATCTGTAGATTCAATTCTTTGGTCAACCATACAACTTCATTAAAAAAATACTAGAAAATTATTTCTCTGGTGGGGATTTTTTGCCTTTCTAACATTATATGCAAAATTGTGCAAACATGCATTCAGCAACTTCTCACACAGGTCATCTTGTGAGGCATCAATTTGGGATCTGAACATTAAGCACTCAGCAAAAGCACTGCTTGACTTAAGGGATTAATATCGCTCATTGCCAGAATTCCTTGTCTTTTCCTCTGTGAATAAGAAATTGATAATGGGAGAAAAAGGGGCCTGATCATCTCTTTTAAGATAGGTTACATGTGCACAGATAGACCCCTGTCTATTATGTCATTGGAGTGCTTCCTCTACACCCAACAAAAGATTTAGGGGACTTGACTGCCAGCAATAAGCACTAAATACACAAGTAATTAATCAGTTAAAACTTCTGAATCCTTTTAGGAATAAAGACTTTCCAATACATAAAATCTGGAAAGTTTTTTCATAGAAAAGAGACAAGTTGCAGAAACATAAAATCATGTAAACATTATTGTCACAATAATTGCTATTCCCACTGTTAATACTTTTACAGAGTAAATGCACCTCCTGTCACCCATCGTGACCCAGGCTGCTGTTATGTTCTGATTTGTGTCATGCCAGAGGCAATAAAATGACCCCTGGTCTAAAATCCTTACTACCTTCATCCACATTATCTGAACTGACTGTTCAGCTTTGACAATTGCCATGTCCTTGGTATGTGTTATTTTTATTGGTGTACTACTTACATGAACAAACCAAAGTTAATAATGATGTGCCTGTAACAAGATACACCAAGGAAAGAAGTACTAGATGAGATCACTGAAACTGTCAAAGGGAGAGCCTTTATATCTTTAAACATGACTAAAAAGAAATAGTTTTCTTTGGTTCTGATCCTAGTTTGTTTCCTAAGTCTCAGTGCAAGACTGGGAAGGGGAGGGGAAGGAGGGAAAAAGAGGGGAGGGGAGAGGAGGAGATGGAAAGCTGTTTTATTGCCAGAAAACAATATTGTGTGAAAAGCATTACTTCTCATTAGAAAAATAAACAAAAAAAAATCCCAAAAAACAAACAAACAAAATCAGGTTCTCTGGAAGCCTCAAAGTGCAATTTATTTGTTTTATCAGGAAGCCAGAGGTCAAAACTGCATGACCAGAGGGCTGCAGGAATGTTCTATACAGAGTGCTGCTATGGCATCTCTGCTCACCTCTCCAAAGGTGGCTGCCTTGAATCCTTCAAAGTAGCAAAAGGGAATAAAAGGAAAGAGAGGAAAGAGATTAGAAATCATATTAGTTAATTTGAGATGTTTTCACTACATGGAAATTAAGGTGCTTCTGACAGAGGAGAGGTTTTAGAGGACAAGTTAACCAATATTCAGTTTCCTTACATGTGCGTGTTTGTTTCTTCGAGTGTTTGTAAGATGAAGCTTGGAAGTTTATGACTGTGTGCTAAAAAACACAGAACTTTCTTGATTTTGGTTCTTTTCTTCACATCTCAGTGAGAGAATCTATAGAAGAAAATTATTGGGCAAGGTGATCATTGAAATGTAAGTTTCTTCTGTGATAATTTAAAAATATAGTATTTTTGTTTTCATATAAACCCATTGGGTTTATACACAGAATGGCTTCTAAAAGGAATTTCAGAAAAACTCTACTGTAACAAAGATACTAATGTATAGGTGTGAAGTACTGTCCTTCTCTGGACAAAGTTTGTCCTATTCCAATTACAGGATCCTGTTGTCCCCTTGTTTCCCTACCCAGCAAACTTGACTTTAACTGTGGGAGCTGATTTTTCTCCTTTAGGCTTTAGACTTCACTGGCTTTTCACCTGCTTCTCAGAAAAAATTAACAAAGAAATTGATGTTTCATGGAAGCAGACAGATTGTAAAACTAATGAGTGCCAAAATAAAAACACACTGAAGTGTTTTACACCTGTTTAAGATTCATTTTAATTTCACTTTGTAGAATATGTGTTTGATCAAAATTATGATTAAAAATAAAATTATATAGAAAATTTTATTTTGTTCTTAAATATTATCTTTTAAAATTGCCTTTGGAAAATTCTCAAAAAAATTCTTCCAAGTGATTTTTTTTAATGGAAAAGAAAAATATTATTCTAGTATTTCTACAAGTTACCATGGTAGCAAAACAGCAATCAGTGCTACTGTAAGATTAGACTAATGTCATTCTGTGTGATTAGATCTATTTCAAAGCAACTAGACAGTATCCATCCTAATGCTCTTAAGTTATTAAGCATTTTAATTTCATTTAAAAATAACATGCAGATTTTTAATTTCAGGAGATAATCAGAGCCTGCTGGAGCAATGACGGTGTCTTCATTTATATTATAGAGGAGGTAAACATATGATCAAGTGAGTCAGATGAACTTAGAAGAGAAATCAAAGGCACAGAGACATAGGAAAATGTTGCCAGACAATTGCAACAGTGGCAGTTTGTTTACTTCATTTGAGATAACACAAATCACAGCCTGGAGCTGGGCCAGGCAGGTTTGCTCCTCAGAGGAGGGTGTGAACTACCTGCAACCCAGTTATAGACCCCAGAGCATTGCCTCCTCCTTTCCACAAAGCTCTTCATGAGGAGAAAGCACCACCACTCCTGATGGGAGGCAAGAGCTGCTCCTGTACCACCACCTCCTGTTGCAGGGCTTTGGACAGAAGCCACTGCCCTGCAGTGCACCAGTGGCACAAGAAGTCATAGAATTACAGAATGGGTTTGGTGGAAAGGGACTTTAATGATCCCAACACCCCTGCCATGGGCAAGGACACCTTCCATTAGCCCAGATTGTTCAAAGTCCCATCCAACCTGGCCTTGAACACTTCCAGGGATGAGGCATCCTCAACTTTGGGAAAGGACTTTCTGTGCCTCACCACCGTCACAGTAAAAATTTCTTCCTATTACCTAACCCAAACATACCCTCCCTCAGTGCCCATGTAAAAAAGTCTCTCTTCCTCTTTTTTCTAAGCCCCTTTAAGCCACCCTCTCTTCCTGTCATGGGATTTTTGTGACTGTATTGCAAGCCCCCCTTCCCTTACCCTCCATTTCAGCCATGCAGGAGCATAACTTCTATCAGGAGCTGAGCCTGGGGTGTCCATCACTGCTGAGCCACAGTGAGGGTTGTCCCTGTAGAGCCACAGAATAGGTTAGGTTGGAAGGGACCTTGAAAGGTCACATAGGACACTACTTGTCTGTTTAAACCTAGATATTATAAAAAAAAGTAGTTCATGAAACTCAACTACAAATCTAGGCAAAAGCATACCGAAGTTAGGAAAACTCTCCATGGTGGGCATCTTAATGCAATAACCTCTATGCAGCACATCAAGTTACTGATTTGTTGTTTCTGGAGTTTTTTTAAGGCAGATGTTTATTACTGTGCCTAATGTCCCCAACAGCGTTTTAAGCTTGACATACACTCAGAAAAATATCCTTAGAATGACAAAAATTAAGACATGGAGATAGAAACACACAATTGTTTTAAGGTTCTTTGTTTCATCTGCCTCAGAAAGGGCAGCTTTAATGACACTTTCATCTGCTGGTTTTCTCTGTTCTGAGTAACTACATCTGGGTCCTATAAATTGGCTGAGTCACCTTCTGTTTTAGCTCCATTTTGGTATCCAAGACAGTGATGTGGGGCAAAAGTACTTGCATGGCTTTCTGAAACTACAGTGGTCAGCACAAGAGTGACCCATGGTTAGTCAGAAACCTTTGCCCACTGATCATGACTCCACATTGATGACCATGGTGCTGTTAGGAAGGAGGCAGAGGCATGGAGAAATGAGAGAAATTGTAAAGAGTTAAAACCAGATTTATTTGGTCTTGCCTTCGTTTAAACTGCTGTTGTTGTCATGCTTTAATGTACTTGCTTCAGGTACCATCATTTTCAGGTCGTCACAGGTTTTTTCTGCTGTTTCACTTCCTGGCTGAGTACATTCACACATCAGCATCCACTTCTCAACCTTATCAGTACTTTACCCATTTTTGCAAACATTGCCAAAATTCTTTCTTAAGCTCTAAAACTCAGAAGTATTTTGCTTGAAGTTTGCTGCTTCTATTTCAGACTTGAAGGAGGCTTTTGTGTCAAAACATTGTCTGTTTTCTTTCCAATTAAATTGCTTGGTGTATAAAAGATATCACTTACAGGCCTTGTCCTGCTTTAAAAAAATCAGTGTGTTTCCATGTAAGTTTTAATATTAGAAGCAGTGTTGTTCCTATGGCAATACACAAGATAATTGAAATTAATATTCCTTGAGGCTCCTGCATTAGTTAAAAATCATCAATTATCAAAAAAGCAGAGATTTCTGTGTATTTATAGTATGTATGATATACTTGTATATATTATAAAATCCTCTAGCTAACCCTCCTGAATATTTTTTCCTCTGAGCACAGACACTCCAAGTCACAGGTCCAGACAGTAGAGGTGGGATGAGTTTCAGGTTGACTGAATTCACTGCAATTTTTCGAAAAGCTGCTGCCTACAGAATGTGTGGGCAAAAGAACATTAAAGCAAGGAGACAAAAATTAATTGTGAAAAGTGAATGGCATGAAGAATATTTGTCTGTCCCACTGACATGTGGCTGTGCAGATCTGGAAGAGAGGAAGATCTTGTCAGGCTGGGGAACATGCAAGGCCTGGTTAAAGATTTTCTGGCTATGTTGTCCCAAAGACTCCAGTGTCTCCCATGCTGTATCAGGCTGCAAGCTGCTCTATTTTCTCCTTTTCTGGCATTAGCAAGAAGCAGTCTCTTGAAGGAACATTTTGGATATCCTTGTATTTTTCCTAGACCTTCTTTCTTTGTGGAAGCAACCTGACCCTTGGGTTTATATTTCTCTACTAACACAAAAAAATTACTCAGCTTAAAGGAAATTTCAAAATGATTACTAGTTTGATTGGTATTGATGAAGCAGTAATAGTATTTCTGCTTCACAAAATGCATGCATTAATTCATCTCTGGCTCTAAGAACTCAGCTGCTAAAAAATTTAGCTGAAGTTTTATTGAGAGGTTTTTATGACTGACAAAATGTGTATTTCATATAGTCAGGGTGTTTCTGTCACAAATCCTGAATATTTTACTGCCAATATTCAATCTTTCAGAAAAATTAGCTCCATAAAAACAGTCATAAAACAACAGTAAAAGGAATTTGTCTTTACATGAAAATATATATCTTGAAACAAATAGTTTTAAGCAAGGAAAAGATTTACAATAGCATTGCTTCACTCAGCATACGATTTCTTCTTTTTAATTGTAACTGTCAGACTCTGTCTAAGAACATGAGAATTCAATTTGCTTAGATATGAATTTTATAAGTATGAAAAAGGATTAAGAAAAATAAAGACATTTCTTCTGTTTAATATGAGATATTTCCTCAACTGATAATCTTGGTGATTAATGAACTGAACAACTATATTTTGTTTCTAGGGTTTGAGGGTTTTTTTACAGAATGACAACTGTTAGCTGTCACTTTGAGGCACTGCAAAATTACATATGGCAGCTGTTCATTAAGAAGATGATTTAGAAAAAACACTTGCAGCACTTTCTTTTTAAATTTGTCCCCATTTAAAGTATTTTGTGATTCATTGTCAAAGAGATAGCTATAGGCACTATAAAAATTACAAACTATCATGCTTCTCAAAAACTGATGGGTGAAGCAATATGATGTTTGTATGTAGCAATTCCAGAAGAAGTAAAACTCCCACAGTTTTTCATATAGCACTAGTCTATTACATATTAACATTCGATAGTGTCTTATATTTCAAACAAAAGTAAGATATATAAAACTTTTTAAAATTATTTGCCTTGGTTAAGTCACAGAATCACAGACTTATAGAATGACTTGGGTCAGAAGGGACTTTAAAAATCACCCCAAGAACAGGAACACCTTCATTAGATCAGTTTGATAAAAGCCTCACTCAGTCTGGTCTTGAACATTTCATGTGTTCAATAAGTTACATTTTATATAAGTTATATTTTGATGAAGAAAACTTAATTGTTCTGCATTCAAGTAAAATGGACATCTCTGTCAAAGAAGGATTCAGATATTCAATCCACCCATACAGGTACCAAGTGAAGTCTGTTGGATTATCTAACCATCCAGCTGGTAAGTTGACAGCTATTCTGCCTAAATATACCATCTTTAGCAAAAGGAATCTGCAGTTTGCAAGATGACAAGTTCAAATCATATTCAGTGAATCATATTCAGAGTGGTATTATGGCCACTGTCATCAAGAGAATGTATCTAAGTGTTCTTGAATCAGCAGTTGTTGTGATGGCAACACACTTGTGGTGGCAGTACAGGTATGTTCCCCTGTAAAGTTGAACTCAACATAATCTGTGGCTGGAGTAATGTAGTCGTGTTTCCTAAATAAGTGCACTTTTTCTGCTTCTTCATATATGAGGAATAGTCCCTAAAACACATAGCTGAAATAAAATTAACAAAACCAAAACTGCAAAAGAAAATAAAGCATTGTCTCAAAAAAATATTTTCTCCTTTGGATATATTCTGCATTCCGAAAAGAGCTAACTCTTATTTATTAAATATTAAATATTAAAAAATATATTTCCCTTTTCTTCTGCACATACTGAATTTCAACATTGCTTGAAAAATTTCATTTCAAATTCTAGTTCTGTGAAACCATAATGATCATTTTTGTATGCTAGATTTCCAGTCCTGAGAATTTTAAATTGTCTCTTCACAGTGATAGAGCAGCAATGGGATGATTCTGATGTGAACTTTCCTATTTCCTTTTCTTCTGTCTTATTAACGAAACAATAGTTTAGAGTGTGACACAGTTTTGAGAAGCCAGAGCTATTGGTTTCAATTCCTCCAGTGAAAGGTGATTGTAAGAGAGCTCAGGGCTCTCATACCCCTGAGTGAAAAAGTCATTCCTGTTCTAGACTCTAGGACTTCTAGTCTAGGTGCACAAAAAAAAAAAAGGGAAAGTCTGAAGATCTGAAAAGACAGTACCATCTGTTTGTAAGGTAGCAGTGAATGCAATTCCTCTTCCTCTGTTTGCTCTTTGCTCAGGAGCCAGCCTTGCAGTGATTTCTCTGTTCTGTTGGATTCTCTGCTGCACTGGGAATAGACAATACTGGAAACCATCAATTGCAAATGTATGCCATGAGTAAGAATGTGAAAGAAGCATTTGTTATGAACACAGGGTTCTTTCTTCTCTTGTGCAGGTGAATGGAAATAGATGACTTCAAAACCTCTTTAAGGTGTTTGACAATTGAATAGGAAAACCTGTGAAGTCCTTGTGAAAACAATGTCTTTCTAGGCACCCTTTTAAGTGTACTGACAACAACCACAAATAGCAGAGCAGACTGACAAAATTTCTGAAGTGCCACATACTCACTGTACCCTGAGGTATCAACCAGAAAAGGGAGAGCAACTTCCTTCCCCCTTACAGGAACTACTGTTGTAACATCACAGCAAAAATGAAGCAATCTCAGAGCTCAACCTTGTTTCAAAGTGGAAACTCATTTCACTTATTTGGACATTGTAATCTCCCCATGTAAGATTCATAAACAATGTGCTGTGGAGTATTTGCCTTTCTGTCTTTCCTGACCCTGCAATCTGGCCATCATTTCTGAACACAGATGAGTGCTAGCATGCAAACACCCCATGAAGTTTTTTCTCAAAAAATTGAGTGGGGATCAAGAGGCCTTGAAGGTCTTTGGCATTTGAACTTTTAGAAAGATGAGCACCTAGAAAAGGAGAACTGACATGCATATCAGTAATCCAATTTTTTAATATAAATCTTTTGTATAGATGCAAGTGACACCAAGCTTTGCTGCAAAACTAATGGCATAATTTATTTTTTTAAGGGAAAAAAGACAGTTTTCTCCTAGGTGAAAACTGTGAAGATGTGGTTGTGCTTCTTGTTTCCTGCTGGCTGTGTTTAGGTGATTCCCCATTCAGCACCTGTGTCTGAAGCTCCTTTCACTCTCTTTTGAGGAATCTGGGACTTAACTCTTTAATATAATTTGGTGATCTCATAACTAATGCAGAGATATTGCCATCCAAAGCCTAGAGCTACTTCAGAAGGAAGTAAAGACCTCTCTGACTCTGGTATCTAAAGTGCTTAACACCTGTTAATTTCTGTGGTGGTTTGGCACATCAACACCCTTAAAACTCTGCTTTATTTTTACTAGGTTAAAATGTCTTGACTGAATTCTGTTTTCTCTTTATAGTCTTTCATTATAGTATTTTGTTTTATGTCCAATGTCTATTTTGTATCATTAGTGAAGGTTTTAAGACTTATAGTGTAGGTTATATACCTTTAAATAAAGCCAGCAGAGTACAGTACTTGAAACCTTAAAGGTGGTGACTTTTGTAACCTCCCAACTTACACAGACCATCCTGCCTCCACTTGAATGCCACCAAGTTATTTTAAGACAATGTGCATATGTTAAATTATTCACCTTAATTGTAAGCAACTTTAAAATAGTTTCAAGCTTAATTTCTATAAGTGAGAGTATTTAAGGCATCAACCAGAGTTTTTGTTGTTTTTTTAAATAGCTTCACGAATTGAAGGGAACATTTTAAAAAGAAGGTGATAATGTTTCCCTATTCTTGCTTCAGGCACATAAGTGTTATTTCCTCTGCAATGTCATGTATTGACCATCTGAATCTTGGTAAATCAGAAGATAGATTGCAGTGGAGCTCTATGTATTTAAGTATCAAGCTGATCCATAACTTTCACAGCAACCAAAAGCCATTTCTTGTCAGTGCTGTCCAGAATATATCCTGACAGTTCAGTGGGAGTTTCAGTGCCATTTATTTTCAAATCAATACTCAATTACTAAGAGGAAGATTCACTCCCTTGCCCATTTTCAAGATGAAATTATGGACTAGAGCAATAACACTTAGTCAAGGCAAGCCACTGTCCATTAACTCATGATGCTACCAAAAAGCCATCCAGACACTTTATTAAAGCTCAGTCTTTTTTCAGCTTTTAATTAATCATTGTGAAAAAGGCCTTTCACATCGTGACTGATGACCAGAAAAAACAATTTTCTCCTAACTGCCTTTTAATTTCAACTCTGGGAGTGCTCATTGACTGAATCTCACAACAACCCATCAATGCTAGTTTTTAATGTGTTTTCTCCTTTGTTATTGAGAAGAATGGAGTGGCAATGAGGCTTTGTGCTCCTCTTCATAACTCAAGTAATTGATTCAGTAAATGCCTCACATTTGCTAGTGGATAAAAAGTGCTGTCAATGTAGATAGTAGGTACTATATAAATTACTCCATTAACAGGAAATAAAGCTATTTACAATTTTTTAAAGTGTAAAGTGTAAGTGGCTTTAAAAAAAAGAAAGAAGTACTACTTCTTACATGTCTGTATGGGCTTTTTTTTTTCTGTAAATACTAGTAATAGGATAGAAAGGATCAGGAAAAGATTAGCAGACTAAGGCTGCCATCCTGCACCACTGTGCCTATGTGAGTAGCCTATTGCAAACTATTCTTCTTGAAGAAGCTGAACACTAAAGTAACTCTTGTGGAAAAACTCAAAGAACTCCTCAACAGTGGTCATGTAGCATAAATCTTGCTTTTCTTTTTGGTTATTTTGCACACTGGACACTGGAGGATAAGAAATGAAAGAGACTTTTCTGAGAAAAGAAAAAAAATTGAATTATAAGCAAAGAGATGCATTGTGTGTTTGCAGAAGCAAAGCATTCACTGAAACTACTTTGTGCAGAATTTTCCTCTACATTTGACAGTGATTTCCAGGAAATGCATACCTGGTAAAGCAGTGCTCTCATCAAAGAATGACAGAATATAATACTGCAAGTAGATACACTTTGTATACTACTGCTGTCCTAAAACAATCATGGATACTTGGAAGAGTTTTATCTGTACAAATTTTATATAAATATATATATATTTTAAGTAAGCCTATGTTTTTGTACTCACTTGCAAATAAAAAAATTACTAAATTCATGAATGTTCACAAATGGCAATATAATAAAGTATATTACTTTAATATCATGAATAATACAATAATAGTGGAATAGATCCGATATGACTATTCTAAGACCATGCTTTAAAGATTAGGTACCTTCTTAACTTTGAACCTTCTTAAATTTTTCTGAATGTGTTCCTTCAGAAATACTTGTATGAAGATAGGTCTACTGATTAAAGACCAATTGCACTGCAAATTATGAAACATGCCAAAACCAAGTGTTCTATCAGAACAATCCAGATTGATGAACCTTGACATAGACAATGGCCTATACATGAAAAAAAACCATAAACATGACAACAGTTTAGGAGTCTTGGTCTCATTTAGAAAGGATAATCTGAAGGTATTTTCCAACTCATAAGGCACATTCATTTTCTGGTGTTGTGAATGTGAAAGGGAAAGTTAGCTATTTTATCAGTGCACAGTAGAAGAATGACTGCAAATACAGGAAAGATTCACAAAAATTGAAATAATGACAGTATGTAAGGACTCAAACAGTTGAGAACCCTTTCTAACCCAGAAGGAGGGACAGCCATGGACTACGATGGGACATGGATAAAATACGGAAAATCCCCCTATGTAAGTATTAGTATTGAACATGTAATCCCTGGTCCTAGTTAATCAGCAGTTCCAGATTACTGTACCTTTTTTGTAAAGATGAATAAAATTAGTTATTAGTCAAGCAGTGATTTTTTGCTGGGAAAAAAATATATATGTTTAGTAGAGTCTTCATGACACTAGAACAGATTCAACAGGGAAGCTGTGGTTCCACATAGCTGGTAGTGCAAGGCCAGGCTTTTATCAACCTGATCTAGTTGAACATGTCCCTGCCCATGGCACGGGGATTGGAACAAGATAATCTTTAAGGGCCCTCCCAACCCAAACCATTCCATGATTCTGTGGTTCTCTTTTATTACCACAAGCTCTAAATTCCAGCACTATTTCCCCCAATTTCATGTTCATCAAAATATAACAGATTTTCTTTCAAAATCCACTTTTTTTACAGTTTAGTTCTACTATCTATAACAGACTGAGTATAGTTTCTCAGACCTTCCCAGGCTGAAAGTATTAAATAAATGGACCTTTTGTCCCCTCCATGTAGGAAAGTCACAGAACAGACTTGTCTGTTTGGTTATCGTTACAGTGCCCTGCTCTTAACTTTGGATAAAATATTCTGGCTTCATGATTCTCTCATTTACCACAGAAAGCAAAAGACATTCCCATGCCCTTCATGTTACATGTGGAAGTATTCAGTATATTGTGTGTAGTCATTTAATATTCATTCTCCCAGTATGGAATAAGACAATTGAATGAGATTTTTCCAGATGTAGTTAATTTTATGAAGCTACATAATGCAGATCCAGAATGAGCCTACCAACAAGGAAGGGTCAACTTTTGTGATATCCAGGATGATGCTGGGATTCTCACACAGCTTGTGTGTGCAAGCAGTGATGTATTCTGCATTTAGTGAGATCACTAGTACCCATTATGCATCAGTGCCCTTAGAAACATCTGTAAGGAATTCATCTAAAGCTGTATTCACACAATTATTCCTGAGTTACCATGGCAATTCTCAAAAGAATCTCTGAAAAGGATAACATTGCTGAAGTGAACTTGGATACCTTATCCTGAATTGTGAAGTTTAGAGGTCAGAAGTTCCCTACCAGGCATCATATTTAAAAAGCTTTCTCTGAACAGGAGAATCAACATTCTGTTCTGTACCAAGGAATGTTAGAGACGAAAATATTTTGTCTGTCTTTATTAACAAGAATCTTCATTGTTCAATCTCTACCCTGCTTTACAGTTACATACTTTAAAGAACCTACTCCAAAATTTCTATTTTATTGTCAAATTCTTTGAATAAAGTAGACAAAACCGAACCCCTGCATTATATGACTGTTGGTGTATAAACCAAAATTATTAGCTGTCAAGGTGATTATTACATGTTCCTTTTCACTGTGTCTTACTTTACAACACTTACTCAAGTATCACTAAATCACTGCTTTGTGCCATTTCACAGAATCACAGAATAGTTGTAGCTGGAGGGTATCTCGAGAGGTCATTCAGCCCAAGCCTCTGCTCAGAGCAGGACAACCTAAAGCAGTTTGTTTATGGCCATGTCTTATTGGTTTTGAATGTTTCCAAGGCTTGAGACTTCACAACCTTTCTGGGTAATCCATTTGAAGATTTGATCACGCTTACAGTAAGAAGCTTCTTCGTATGTTTTTAATGTCCAACAGGAATCCCAAATTGTTTTCTGTAAAGTTGCTTTCCAACCAGTCAGCCCACAGCCTATCCCGCTGCATAGGATTATTCTTCCCAAGGTGAAGAAGGACTTTTGTATTTCCCTTTGCTGACCTTAGTGAGATTCCTGTCAGCCCATTTCCACAGCTTGTCAGTGTCCCTCTGAATGGCAGCACAACCACCTGGTCTATCATCCATTTTATCCCCTTTGGTATAGCCTGCAAACCTGCACTCAGCTTCATCATCCAAGTCATTAATGAAGATGTAAACCAGTGTTGGCCCCCAGTATTGACCTTGGAGTATTCCACTAATGCCTGGAATCCAGGTGGACTTCATGCCTCTGATCAATCCTCCAGACCCAGCTGTTCAGGCATTTTTCAGTCCACTCCATTGTTCATTTACCAACTCTGTACTTCATTAAAGTTTGTCAATAAAGACATTATTGGACATTAAAGACATCAAGAAAAACAACATCCACTGCTCTTCCTTAACCCACCAAGACAGTCTTTTTATTTAAGAAAATTCTAAGGTTTGTCTAAGAATCATAGATTTTTTTAAGTTGGGAAAAACCTCTAAGATCATCAAGCCCAAACAATGGTGATGTGTGATTTCCCCTTTGTGAAACTATTCTGACTACTCCCAGTCATCACTTCCCCTTTATACATTTCAGAATTGTATTCAAAATTATTCATTCCACCACCATCCCCAACATCATGGTAGGCTGACAAGCCCATAGTTTCCCTGTCTTCCTTCTTGCCCTCGTTGAACACAGGCAGGACATTTGTTTTATTCCAGTCTTTGAGAACCCTCACCAGTTGCCATGACTTTTCAAAGCCAATCAAAAATGGTTTTCAGTGACATTGGCCAACAGTTTCACTACTTGCTGTAGATAGTTTAGACTGATGTTGATGAAGACCATGAGCCCTTTCTCTCTTGCAAAATGGAGATGCATTATTACTGATATTGTCTAGTCTTCATTACCCTACACATCAACGTATTTTAAATTATACACTAATTTCTACTGTGTTAATCTTAAGATATCTATGTGGAAAAATCTGTTCTAGGAAAACTACAGAAGAGTTTGATATAATATGTATTTGATGTAACATGTATAGCTAGACTGAATCAAACTGTATAATAATCTCTTGGATTTGGAAAATTTTAAAAATTCTTTCACATCAGAAAATTTAATTCAATTCTAATAAATGTTTTTGCAGAAAGTCACACGTAACAAGACCTCATCTATGTATTTTCAATAATATAGGAATTAAATGTATTTGGGTTTGTTTTCAGAAACTTTTGAGCACTGCTCAGAGATCATTCAAGTGCCACATTTGCCTTGGAAACGCCTGACAAAGTTCCACAGACTAGGTTACATCCCCATCTTTCTTGGCATTTGGGCTGGTGATAGGGCAGAGTTTATGAGAGAAGTTGCAGATTATGTAGATCTACCTGAGCTCCTCTCAGGGCAGTGCACGCTGTCTTATCATGCACTTCCACCAGCCAACTCTGCTTCCTGCTCAGGGACAGCAGAGTTAACACAGAATATGCATCCATCTGCACAGTCACAATTTTACAGTTTCTAAATGAAAAGACTGTTTTTTAACCCATCAGAATTGAGAATGATAGAACTATTTTAGATATTATTTTCAATTAGATAATGAAAAGCTACCAATGTCACCCTTACAAGTAAGTTAATTGTAAACCATGTTTTTAAACAAACTTTGTATACAGATTTGTCATAAAATATAGCTGCATTTGGAGTAGTGCTACGTGGAGTAGACACTTCCTAGCCATTTTAAAGCTTTATCTTTTCAAAGCTTGTTTAAACAATGTTTTTGAGACAAAGCTAAAATAATAGCACAGTTGATTGTTTACAGATGACTGAATACTGTAGACAATTAACTTTCAGAGAGCTACATTTGAGAGTCATGTGGCATGGCAAGTTACTCTAACTAATGAAACAGAGGAACAGAGATGTAGTATAGAACATACATCTCAAATGTAGAGGTAAAAGAAACTGATTTTAGGTCACCAGGGCCAGGTAAATGAGTAGAAAGAGGACACAAAATTATTGTCAGACATACATTTATATCTGAATCAGTATCTATGACATCTAGCCCATATCTTTTGAAGGAATCTTCTCATCTAAATCTGATGTAAAGGCTAGATTACCTTTATATCTGTCATCCCTTAGAAATGTTTGCCTCACCTGTGCTTAAAGGCTTCCAAGGAGGCAGACTCCTTAAACTTTTAATGCAATCTGTTCCAGTCATTAAATATCCATTTCGTCAGGCAGTATTTCTTCTTGTCTAAATTTGAATTTGGCTTGCTGCAGTTTAAGTACCAGCAATACTTCTTGCCTTCTGGAGTGAGGACATAGAAAACAAATTGATTTCAGCATTTTCCATTTCAATATTTGAAAAGTATTATTGAAGATGGGATTCAACACACTTACAAAGTGCCATCTACATGTGGATTCCCATGTGTGGTGTATATGTCAGCTCTCATTATAGTTAATTATAAAGTGTGATTCCTTAGACAATACAGAATGCTCATGTGAGAATGCCAGATGTGACAGGTTCTACTATGCCTGCCTGGAATATCAGCTGGAGGCAGGACATGTCAAAGCTTTTTAAAAAGTCCTGAATTCCCAGGTTTGGTTGATTGATTTAGGCCCTTAACCAATATGACTAACAATACAGTAAACAGAGAGCTGCACTGGTAAAGAGTAGTGTTATTTAAACCTGTAAATAAATAAGAAGTTCAGTATATTGTTCTCTTAACATTTTAAAACCATCTAAACAGCAGATGTTATTTCTGTGGATCACACAGAGACCATTAGGTTGAGCAAACCAGGACAGCTAATTCTCTAAGCTTAGCAAAGAAATCTTTCTGAGTTGTGAGACAATCTTTCATTGCCTATCATCTCTGTGTAACTAAAATACGTTCCATATTAAATATATTATACATTCCATGTGTGCCATTTACTAAACTAACAGATTAAAAGTAACTTAGGAACTTGAATCTCAACACTAAGATTGGGAAAACTAATCACATTAGTAATTTTAGTACTGTGCAACAGGAAACACTCTGATGTTGGCAATGTAGAACCCTGAATATTAAAAAAAACCCCAAAGAAATAAAAATTAGCTTGAAACTTAAAAAATTCTGGAGATAAATGACTCTTCTATAATGAATTTTAGAATTAATTTAGGGAAAAAAATTATGTTAGTTTGACTCTTAGTTTGAAGTGATATAAAAACTTAGAGAAACTAGAAAGGCTTCAAAATAATTGGTTCCATAAATTGCTTTATTTATTTGATAGTTTTGAAGATCTGTGTCAAAATTTGACTATATATGGATCTTTAAAACATAATATTGAAATAAATTCACATTTGGTGCAATTAGGCTATCTTTCTAAATTCTTAACAATATTTGGTATATGATATATTGGGTTTTAATAATACTATATTATTTTTTATTTTCTTCAGTGTCACATTAACATAAAAAAACCCAACATAATTTATAATAGAGTAGAATAAAAGTTTCCATTTTTAGCAGGTTATAGAAGAGAACATTTTAAATTCGTGGAAATTACTTATGGTCTTTTTAAAACTCTCCCTTCCCATGGATCTTTCCCATGAATGTCAGATATCATATATGTTGATCTACGTTGCTGTCATTGTGAACTTGCCCTCTTTATTTCTAAGAGTTTGTCTCCTTTCAAGGTTCCATTGTTTAATAAAATCGGACTTGCTAGTTTAGTAGCATGTGCTCTCACTAAGGAGCACATATACAAGAACTGTGAGAACAGGCTGATGAAATTAAGTAGGAATCTTTTGTTACATAAGTAATATATTTATGAGCAAGATACCACTACTTTACATGACTTTGTTAGACTCTTGCAGTAGATTAACAACAAAGTGTGAAGAACTCTGTTTTGAATAAACAACAAAGACAACTTCCCAAGATAATTTCTTCATCCAGCCTGTGCCCAGCACGCACAGCACAAGATGTTTATTTATCTGAAGCTGCTTCCCATAGAACCTCACAGAATTGTGTTTAGTGCTAATTTTAGACACTAGATTGTAAAGACAAGCTAACAAGAAGGATTTGGGTTGTGGCTGTTCAGCTGCCATGAATACAGAACAGCACAGGTCACTGGTAACCAGCTGAACTCTGCTGCTGAAAGGACAGAAATGAAATAAACAGTGCTGATGCTACTGACTTACCTCATTGGAAATAATGGTGTAGTTGGTGTCAAGACATTATTTTAAATATCAAGCAGACTGCAATCTCTGTGAGGCATAAAGGTCAGGAAATGCAGAAAATATATTCCATGTTCTACCTATTTTAGCATAAGATCTTGTAAAAATAATTCTACAGAAAATCACCTTAAGCAGAATGAAAAAGGAAAGTAAATCTGCATGGTGACATCTTTTCCAAAAGTAAGCTACTTTTTTTTCTACTTTTAAGAAGATTATTTACAAAGAATATACTAATTTAGGAAATATTAGCAATGCTGAAAATGTAAAATACATCAGTCTTAAATATTAGAAATTTCCAAGTAAAATGAAACACAAGTGTTTCCTTTTACATCTTAGCTTTCAGTTTACTCAATTTACATTAAAATACTATGACTCAAAATCATGTATACATGTAACGATTTGATTTTGATGGGATTAAGATTTCAAATTATGGGAATCAATAAATTTCTTCTGACTGTCACTGCATGTAAAGTGACAGAGTTTTGGATAAGAAAGTCTGTAGCAGAAGACATGACTTTAGCTTTTCATACAGGGAGAATAAGAAAAATGGAGCTTGATTCTTCTTTTCTTACTTTCCAGAGAAAAGAGGAAATGCAGGGACACTTTCACCTTTGAGATTATTTATTTCAGCTTCTGGGTGTCCCTCTAACCCTGGAGGCAATGTTTATTCAGAAATGAATGCTCATGTGGGAAAGATTACCACCTCTCAAGTTAACCAAGAGTAAATGAAGAGTTTGAATTAGTTACTGTATGCTAGAAATTTCAGAATCAGAAGCAAAATATTTTAAAAATAATATTATTTCTGAGACAGAAAACCCTCAAAAGTCTATGTCCAATGAACTTTTGGTGATCATGATGTCAACATGCAGAAATAATTAAGCTTTCACTGCAGCTTCAATTCCCTTGCAGTCCAAGGCAGCTAAAACACACTCCTGAGGCAGACCCTTCATTACTGGAATGCAGACCCTTCATTACTGGATTGCAGACCCAAACTGGTTTTCTGCTTCTTACAGCACAATGGATCTTTCACTCTTTTGTACCTAAGGGCCTGAAGGCAATTAGAGATGTACAGGTACTTTCTCAGCCTGTTGCTGGGGAAACAGACTTGGAGCCATGTAAACTGTCACAGAAAACATATCTGAATCTCCCCCTCTTAATTTATTGAATTAAATCGCTGCAAACAGAGAGAATTCCACCAGTTTCTTCATGGAAAGGCAGTGCTGGTCTTGGCCTCTGGTCTGAATATAGAGAGGAGCTTTGAGCACGAATAGGTGAAGGGAACTCCACATTATCCTTCATACAGAGGCCTGGTAGGAGCAGGAGACCATACATGCCAACATGCTTCATGCTTCCTGCTCTAGGCAGATCATTTTTAATTTGGGTCAGTCTTGGACTGGCAGATGAAAGGCCACATCTTCCTATGCATTACAAAAAGAACCAAAACCTGGGCCTGCCTACTGCTCTGAATGTTAATAATCTAAATCAAAAATGCCGTAACACAATACTTAACTTTTCTGACATTTAATGTGAAGTCAGAAAGAAAAACACATGGTGAGGGACTATTTTAAACTAATTCTTTAGTACTATATGTTTATTTTTCCACTTCTTTTATATGAAAATCTTTCTTTCAGAGATAAAATATTAGCAAGATAAAAATGAAATCCATTAAATTTAAAATTAAGTGAATTTCTTTGTGTTTAGATTTCTATAAATACAGAAAATAACTTATAGCTCACAGGATGCTAAAATAAAATAAACACTGGCACTGAAAATCCATGAATCATAATGTATGAGCTGGAGTACAAGGAGGCATGTTTATTCCAAGTAAAGAATTTATTATATGAGACTGATGTCCAATTAAACAAAAAAAAAAACATAAAGTTTGAAATTGCTCTGCTTAATACTTACCACCCCCTGCACAGTGTATTGTTTAAATATGTCAGGACAGAATAAGCCATTAAATATTTATTAGTAAATTCAATCATGGCAAATTATTTCCCCCTCATTCAGTGTATAATAGTACAGCAATCAAGCTTCTTTTGTTTCACAGTAATCACTGCATCAACAATCTGTAATCATATATAAAGATTCTGAAAAATTAGAGGAGCAAAGGAAGAGACATCTCTTTTGGTAACTAGTTCCCCTTCATTTCTTCTGAACAATTAAAATACCCATATACATTAACAAGATGGAACACTCTGAGACACAGGTCTCTAGTAGCAAGCATTGGAAACTGCATTACATTTGCTTGTTTTATTTTGTGGGTGGAAGTAGATTTATTATTTTTCTTTATGAATAAACTTCCAACAAGCTAAGAGAGTTTTTGATGTTGTTTATTCTTCCTCAAAAGTGAGATTGACTACATGGCTTAGAAAGAACTTCAGGTTTCTTTGCATTTTTTCTTCAATAGAATAAATCTTGGAAAAGATTTTGCTTAACTTCAGAAAGCCACAAATTCTTTTGGAAAAAAAATTTGCTTAAAAGCAGCACAGAGTTTTAGCTCACAGAGAGCTGAATATCTGAAAGCCAGAGAGAGATAGAAGTTGGTATTTGCTATCCCATTACTGAGCTGGATCAGCTTCTCATCTTGAGCCAGCAAAAAGCCAAGAATACTTTGAACACCGGGTGTTTCAGGTACTGCTTAGATGCCAACACATGGCTAAACCTAAAGGGGGCTATAAAATAGATAATATTAATATTAATGCTAACAATAAAACTACTAACAACAATAGCATCAAAAATATAATTAGGGATCAACAAAAACCACCACCAACAATATGATTAGTACTCCATGGACAAGTAGAATTTGTGAAGAAATTTTTACTATGAAATGTATGTTATCCTTTCCTTAATAAAGTTTGTGAAAAGAACTCCTTTAATATGGGTACAGTTAAGTAAATTGTAAAATGTGACACATATCCTTTGTAAGGTGATTTACTTGCTTCTCTGGTACTTGCTTTTCAATTTTCTCCTGATTTATTTCTTCCTTTTGTATCTGGTCAAAATCTGTATTTTAAGTTTCTGAAGGCAAGGAGTGTCTTTTTAGCATCTATCACACAGGGGTCTGGATTGGTATTAGTAGGTGAAATAGTAATTCAAAGAAATAATCTTTTTTTCAGGATTTGATCTCTGGAGTTGCTCATCATAACCTTGTTCTATCACAGAAGCTGAAGCACAGAGGATGGGAATTTTCCCATTTTCCTATGTAAAAGTCAGTATTCAAGGACAGGATTGTGAAACATTTAAGATATCTCCATTGTTGTGGACTTAAGATGACAGGCACATGAAAAAGCAAAACCTTACAAGGTTGGGTTTTTTTTCAGCAGTATAAGTAAAATGAGATGTGTTAAACTAACCTAGTGTAAAAACTAACTAGTTTTTACAGTTCATCTTTCTTTGGCCATGTAATTTGTTTAGCTCACTTTTCATGGTACTATAACTTCATGCAAAGCAAATTTCAGAATTTTGATAGAATAGCAATGAAACACAACTAAACAAGGTCAAGATTACATTTTTCCACACTGTTTTTCAGAAAACTGAGTTTTATTCAAATTCAATCTTTCTTCTTCTAATTTTCCTAGTCAATAGCCTGGTTTTACCACTTGAAATACTGGAGCACATCTTTTGCATAATGCCCCTGTCCATAAACCTTTAAAATAAGAACAAATTATTTTAAATAAAAAAGTGAAAGAACAAAGGAGAACTTACATTGAAACTACTAAAACAATTGATCAGTAAGTCATTCCGTGCTGTGGCAGGCTCAGTTGGAATTGTAGGCTGGACATGAGCACTTCCAGCTTACCTCAGTACCTGGGAATCATCCCAGCTGTGTTTCCACTCTATTAGCATTCTGCTTCTAACATAGCTGCATTTCAGGTTACTTCTACTACTACAAATATTTTTAAATCTCTTCAGCTCAGCTCTCAACTACATGATGGAAGATGATAGCAAATACCCACTTCCACTCACATCTATGTATTCCCATTCTAATTAAATGTCTTGGGCTACTGTGACTTCAAACAAACATTTTTTTCTTGTTTTCCCAGTTGATCAAAAGATTCATAATGTATAAAATATCTGAAGAAAATCTTTGAGACCATATGAATTCAAGCCATAAGATATCCCAGCCAGCCCCATGCCTGTCCTGGATCTCTAAAAGGTCTCAAGGAGAACTCCAAAATTCCACCTTAAAAATAAGCAGTTATTCTTGCAAATCTTGTTTATAACAAACAATAAAGACATTTTTTTCGAGCAATGTCCACTTCATTCTCTTAAATAATTTTCCATCTTTTAAGATTAGCTAGAGGGTTAATGATTTTTTAAATTATTTTTAAATATGGGTTTAGAACAAAGGTAAAGAATAATAGAAAAATAGAATTTTATTTGGAACCAAAAAAGCCTCCCATGAGTAATTAAGTGCCTTCATTCAGTTCAAGGGTGAAGTAAAAGACATTAAAACTCTGGGAGATCAACGCTGCAGTTTTTTTCACACAGACTCATTGAGCCTCAGGCTCACTGTTGTTATGGACACTTTCAACCCTGCTCATTTTGTGTTTTGTTTAGTTAATTTAACAGATGTGCATAGCTTGCAATCATGATCTTGTATCTATTGTACTTTTTATTACTCTGGAAAGAAATTAAATGATGGTGGGTCACTCCATCCTTAGGCAAGTTAGATAAAAATTTGATTATGTGAAAAAAATGGTATTTCTTCTACTAGCAAACCCCAAATTAAAAATGTTTCTTCTTGACATTCTTCTTCTGCCCCTTTCAAAACTATGCAATGTTCAGGGAAAGATTGACTTTTTTAAACTGTATTTCAGATTTTAAATCATTCTCACATTTTTGCAAGAAAGGAAAATCAGAATTTCTTTTTTTGCTGAGCAGTTCCTCACACAAGCAGGGGATGTTCAATCTTATTAGTGTTCAAATACTGTTAAAGCACAGAGAAGGGTTTCCTGCAGAAATGAATCACTACATGTTTTTCCTTCAGACAAGGCCAAGCCTTGTCAGTATTTGTTAGCTGTCCTCATTGGGATGCTGTGTATTTTTAGTTTTGCTCTAGTAAAAACCAGTACATATCTCCCAAGGCATATTTTTATCAGGATATTCTGATTTTTGGAACCTGAGTATTCCAGTGGTCTTCTATCCTCTGGCCGCAAAATATCTAGCTGTCTGTTTTAAAACCAGCAGGACCACTATCCCATATCTTAAAACCTTTGACATTTGAAATATATTTGTGAAGCTTCAAAGCATCCAAGCAAATGCAAACTGAATATAAAAAAGCCATCTCATAAAATTTCTTTTTTGACATATACCACGGTCATCATATATTCAAAAACCAAGAAAGCAAAATAAATCAACATCATGATTTAAAATGATGGCTTATGTCATTTAACAGAAACATAGGAGCAATGCAGTACCTCTGTCCATAAAACCATCAGTGGGCATTAAAGGAATGTGCTTCCCTGGAAATACATTTCTATTGATCTAAATGTCAGAGTGTGTGTTGATTAATAACTCATTTCATCCTTAAATTTTTCACTAAAACACATGCTGTAAATTAGACATACAAGCATACCCAGGAGAGCTTCTTTACTAAATCAGCGACAGCTAACTAATGATTTTAGCAAATTAAAATTGTGTAAAAAGAGGAAAAAACCCAAATTGCACAGCAGTTCCATAGTTCTTTATTCCTTCCTGATCTAGCCTTTAAACATTTAACTGATGAGGCATTTGAGGCAGGAGGAGAGTTGCTACCAAGGCCGGTCTGGCTGGACATGGCAGCACCCATCCGTCTTGACAGAAAGCTGCTGGGCTCTGACCACATCCTGCTTCCAGCAGCTCTGCCTCACTGTGCTTCCTCTGACTCTACTCTGTGTCTACCATCTTCCATCTTCTCATGAGTTCCCATTTCCAGCCTTCATGTGATTGTTGCTCATCAGTTTATAAATTCTTACTCTTGCGTTACTGTCTAAGGTCTCTTCTCCTCCCTCTTTCATGTCATTTTTAAGGCTTAGAGAAAAGTCATTTGATGACCAATATAAAAACTACTGAAAAGAGGGGCACAGTGAGATAAAGCCTCTCCTGGCCCTCCTAGAGGGCACAGCCAACTCTGTTATGGTGCAACCTCCAGTGAGACTTTTGGGAAACAAGTGTGGGAGGAAGGGCTGTGAGTAACCTTGTCTAGGGTCTCCTAATCTTGCATTTGAGTATTATTTGAAGAGAAAGACATTGGTTTCGTCACTGAACCACAGATGACTACAGATGGATGAAGTTTTCATGGTGTTAAACAGGAAAGAGTGTTATGTGACTGGCAGTTCCTTCTACAGCTTTTGTGATCACACCAAAAACAATTGGTAACTATTTGTCATCAGCATTGCAAATGTAGGATAAATGTCAAGAGATTATCTGATTTAACCTTCCCTGTTAAAGCAGGTTCACATGTTCTCAGACTATCACTGGCAGAAGATTATGTAACTTCTTTTTAAAAATTTGCTGTTGATATTCCATGACACTCCTCAATAATCTGTTCCAGTCCTTTAGTCTTTTTGTAACTAGAATTCATATTTGACAGAATTTTACCTAAAAATGTCTTAAGTGCACACTGTGTTCATTAATTCTAGCTTTATTGTCCAATGACAGTAGATACATTGCACATCAGTATCCTCTGTAAAGAGAATTTTGTGTACTGGAACTCCACCAAAATCATCCCCACTTTTTGTTAAAAGACTTCAAAAATTCCTTTAACCTTTTTCAGAAAATGTGTTTAACAGCCTCAGCGTTTTCACTCATATTTTGCGAGCTACTGCTGATTTGGCTTTAATCTTCTTAAAATAACATTTATAAAACCAGACAGAATGCTCAACATGAAGCCTAAGAAGCTCCAGATAGAATGGAACCATTAGTTAATTTTTCTACATCTACCTTTTTTGTCTTGCAAACAGAATAGCCCAGAACAGAACTTGACTTCCTTTCTTAAAAGGACAGATATTTATATAATAAGCCAAAACCTTGCCCTTGGCTGATGGGGTGGCTTTTTTTTTAAAAGTCCAAGTTTCAGAAGCTAACTTTCAGATTCTTTGCAAGTTATTTTCTATTCTCACTCTCCCTGAGTTTTGATTTATTCTTTTAGTGATTATGGATAGTTTTGCCAATTTATCCAGTTTGTGTTTTCTTCCAAGATTTCCATGTTTTCTTTTAATTTTCAACAATAATTTTGATGTAATTGTGGAATTAAAGAATAATTTATGTTGGAAAATACTTCTGCTCCCATCTCTTTCTCCAGAAAGAGCATTTTCAAAGTTATATGGGGTTTATCAGGGTCAAGTCGTGAATAAATCCAAGGATGGAGATTCCACAACCTTGCTGAGCAATCTGTTCATTTTTGTCCATGTTTATTGTGAAAAAAAAAAAAAAATCCCTTTTATTAAAACAGAATTACCTTTCTTCAGCATGAGTCCTTGTTGTGTTTTAACCACAGTCAGCGACCAAGAACCAAGACAGCCTCTCACTCACTCCCCCACCAGCAGGATTGTGGAAAGTATTAGAATGGTAAAGGTGAGAAAAGTCCTGTGTTGAGATAAATACAGTTTAAAAGGGAAAGAAAGAGCTGCATATGCAACCAAAGCAAAACAAGGAATTCATTCAGTGCTTCCCAAAGGAGAGCAGGTGTTCAGTCATCTCCAGGAGAGCAGGGCCCCATCACACGTAACGGCAACTTGAAATGACAAACCCCATCACTCCAAACTTCCCCCATTTCTCCTTCTTCCCCCCACTTTATATACTGAGCATGATGTCACATGGTCTGGAAGGTCTCTTTGGTCATTTGGGGTCACCTGTCCCAGCTCTGTCTCCTCCCACCCTCCCAGGCACCCCCAGCCTCCTCACCAGCACGGCCATGTGAAAAGCAGAAAAGGCCTTGGCTCTGTGTGAGCCCTGCTCAGCAATAACAAAAACATGTTATCAACCCAAGTTCAGCACAAATCTAAAACATATCCCTGTACCAGCCACTGTGAAGAAAATTAACTCTATACCAGCCAAAATTAGCCCAGTCCTTTAATTGTCCATCTCTTGGAACAATCTGACTGTATGTAACTAGATACAATCTTATTCTATTAGCTAAGTCGTTAATGAAAACAATCGATAGAACATGGTTCATCCCAGATCCATCTGACATCTCTGGAAATATCCCAGTTGCTAATAAACATTTGGTTAGGTTTTTTAATCAGTTGCACATGAATGCAATATATTTGTATTTTGGTCTTAAGGATAAAATATAGGACAGTTATCAAAGAATTTGCTCACCTGAGATATACCTCATCTGCTTTTTCACTTAACCAGGAAATCAGTTTAAGTTTTACTGTAGCTAAGCTTAAAAATCCATGTTGTTCTGGTATTCTTGGAAGTTTAAAAAGGTATATTGGTTTGTCATATGCTAGAAAGTTCTGAAACCCCAAGCCCTCTTTTATTTTATTTCTCATTCTGAAGGCCACCTGGACATCCCTCATTCTTTATGTGTTCTCAAGGAAATAGCTCAGTGGTTGTTGAATAGCTTAGGTTTTTTGAGGCCTTCTGTGTCTGACAGTGAATAAAATCAAACTAAACTAAACATTTCCTGCCTGTCATATTTTTTTTTTCTTAGGAATATGCTAAGTTTCAGGCCCTAATTTCATTTATTTGATGGTTTATAATAATTAAAAGATAGAAAGCTATCATTATTGCTGCCTTATCTGTGAAATGCCAAATTTGCTTTCCATCCCAGTCACATCATGGAACTCTCATTTCTCTTTTTATATTTTTATAGAAACTTTCATTTTTGCTGCTTCTATTTTTCTTATCTATAACCCATTTTTTATATTGTTCATTTTCATGTTGTTCATTTTCATGTTGTTCATTTTCATATTGTTCATTTTCATTTACCTGATGGGTTTCTTTTGGGTTTTTTTTTTGGTTTCTTTGTTTTCCTTGTATTTGTTTTGATTATGAATATTTTGTTCTAGTTTTTGCAAAATATCTTCTTTATTTCTTTCTTTCATATACTTAAAAATTTTGGTAAAATCATTAGCTTTCCTTTATCTTCTATGCCTCAGAATGTCTTAGAAGATAAAGATTGGGTTTCTGCCTTTAGTAGCACTTATTAAAGATACAAATTCACCTTTTGTTCCTCAGACCATCTTCCCAAAGATCCTTTTTACTAATCCCTGTATATACTGAACTCTGTTACTTCATTTTTCTGCTTTCATTCTTTCTTATTAGAGTCACAAATGCTGTAACTCCATGGTCATTCTTATTCGTAGACATTCTCTGAGGTTTTGGTAGTAATTACATTTAATGTTGAAAAGTTAACCTGTTACAAGCAGATAGAGGAATGCCATCAGTTTGAGAGTGTGCCCTTGTAAATTTGGAGGAGCATGAGTTTCCATGGATGGATCAGTTAAAATGTCCCAGCAGCACTGCTAGGAATGTAACTCTTTCTTCTTATCCAGCTGACAAATGGATTGCCAAATTTGTTTCAAAACTGTCAGTGATGCTTCTTTTACCAGATTTTGCGCTGTACAATCCAAGGAATTGAAGCTGATATTCTGCATGGGACTTTCACACAGAAATTACACAGTTAGCAGCACATCTCTAAATAGTTCAGAGAGAAGGAAAGACATGTCGGGAAGAATAGAAAAATGCTTCCCCCTCCAAATTTAGTTTATGAATTTTCTGATTGGGGAAGTGCTTCAGTGGAAGATCTGACATTAATCAAGCTAGTGTACATATCTGTGGATTGCTTATGTAATCACTGCCATGCTATATTGCATCAGCTGCTTGAAGGTATGAAACAGATGCAAATGCACAAAAATATATGCACATTCATTTGTATTTCTTAAAGCATGTACTTGGGCTAGATCTAGTAAGGTGCTCAACAATCCTTGCTGACATCGGGTGCAAGTTGAAATAATGATTTAGGTTGTATGAGCCTAATTCTCTATTACTTTTAACCTTATAATTGCTAGTAATCATTTAAGGGACAATTAGTCATCACAAGTTGAAGTAGTGGCTACTTCTCTGTGAGTTAAATTGTCCTGAGTGTGAGTGAATTTTTGGCAGTGCAGGATCAGTTGCACAATGGGTGTATTCCATAGGCATTACTTATATTTCCCAGTTCATGGTTGCATGACTACGCAGAGTGTAAAAAATAAAAATCACTTTGGACATCATTGCAAAACTAGGCATTGGAAATGGTACATTTCACCTGGATTTTTCCCTGATGCCAGGCACTTGATAATTCTAAATTCTCACTGGGTATTTTGTATTTCTGACCCAAAGGAGCAGAGCTCAAGCCTTTTCTCCTGTTAAGCAGCTCTTGGAAAGTGGACCTCAGTAAGTCTGAAGTTAGTGCTCTTATTAAGGCTATCTAATTCTTTAACAAATAATTAAAACCCCCATGTTTATGAGACCTATAATAGGTCCTAATAATAATTTCTTCTTTAGATGTGTCACATTCTCTCTCTACATCAGAGACAAAATCCAAGTAACTGTAGCTGTACTCTAAAGCCAAGATTACAGTTGAAGTCTATATTTTCTCAGCAAGCAGCTTCTCACCTTTGAAAACTACAGACACCTTAATGAAGCTGCATTTACATACTCTTATCTATGCAAAGCTGTTGTTAGGTTTATGCCTTAAAACAAAGATAATCCATCCTCCCTAATTATCAGGCTGAGAAACATCAAATGCAGCGGTCATATGCCCCACCCAAGACAGATTTTTCTGATTTAAAACAACTGATAGAAATTTAGCTTGATGACTGATAATATATTTTCAAGATAACACTTTATCAAAGCATGACAGCAGCTGTGAAATCTCAGAGTTTCCCCTCTCTCCTCTATGACACCTTGATAAGGCAATTACAGCATAATTACCTTAACAAGTGGCATTACAGGAAATTATTGTCATTCTCCTGTTAAAATAACACATAATCATCAGCAAGTGTATTCTAGCATCCCCAATCAGCATCTGATTAGCTGAAGCTAACTCAGAAAAGAGTGTAATAGGTGGGCAGTAATTGACAAGTTACAAGAAAAGGGTAAAATATACCTGTGTGTATCTCTCTCTCTCTATATGTATGTATATATATATGTATTCACACACATGTGCATATATATATATATATATTTAGACTTCATTGAGCATTTAAGGTAGCTGTTTACCTGATCACTTCCAAAACAGGCTTCAAAGTTTTTATTATTATTTTGTATGTAGATAGAAAAGCCTAAATGAGACTATCTAAAAATAGTTAGGTAAACAGCCAGCTTAATTTAGAAATGTATGCCTTATTCGTATATAAATGGCCATACCTGCTTAAATTTCTTTGTATTGCCTACAGCTTTTTTGTTTATTATGTCAATTCCTTCCAGGTTGATAGCACCTTGCAATTTATATCATTATGGTCTATGACACCACTTCCAGTTTCATGTTGCCTTCATAAAACTGAATTATAGAACCTACTTTTTTTTCCCCATCAGTTGTTTTCTTGGGTACAACTCTACTGGGCTGCACTCTGAAAGATTGTTAAAATTTGGGGTTTTACCCATCATGTCCTAAGCTCTATTTACAAAGGTGATGCAAAATAACATTAACCATTACAATAGGTGTGTGTTCTAATTCTACTAATCATAAAATTCCATTACTTTTCAATGTGCAGAAAACATTTTCTTCTACATTATATACTTCCTTGTTTTAGTCAGAATACCTTCACCCAGACCCTGAAAGGCAAGCCTCACACCATGATGATCAATGTAATGTTATAAATGCTTGTTCTCTAAAAGCTACCTAAAGGTCTCAGGCTCTGAACATGTGTAATCCAGAATTAATTTCCATACCTTAGCTGTAATGAAGTAGAGCAAAATAGGAAGGCATAGCACATACAACAGCAGCATGATTTTATTTAAATTGCTACATGGCTCTTATGTTTCAGTGTGCATCTGTTACATGCACTCACACACATAGTCAAATGAGGTAGAATCTGCCTTTGTAGCCTTGGGATTCTACCCAAAGGCTTAGGAATCCTCTCAGTCCAAGACTGTGTACCTCACTGCTTGGCTTAGTGAGATCATGACATTGGAATGACTCCACCTATGGTAGTCACTGCAAAATCAAGCCAGAAGGGTTGGATTTCACACAAAAGATCTGCCAAGGGAATAGATAGTGTATTTTTTTCATTCACTCGTAGTGGTAGAGCCTTCATTCAGTATAAAGTAATAGTAATCATAGCTAAAACACCAGACAGCTAAAAATAATGTGGCCAACAGAACCAAAGCAGTGTTTGTCCACCTATATTCAGCACTGGTGAGGCCTCACTTCAAATCCTGAGTTCAGTTTGTGGTCCATCATTACAACAAGGATATTGAGGTGCTGGAGCATGTCCAGAGAAGGACAGTGGAGCTGGTGAAGGGTCTGGAGCATAAGGAGTGGCTAAGGGCACTGGGGTTGTTTATTCTGGAGAACAGGAGGCTCAAGAGAGACTTTTTCACTCTCTACAGCTACCTGAAAGGAGGTTGTAAGAGATGAGTGCCGCTACTCCCAGGCAACTGGAATAAGAATAGAACAGGAAATAACCTCAATTTCAGCCAAAAGAGGTTCAGGTTGGATATTAGGAAAAAATTATTCACTGAAGGAGTGTTTAAGCACTGGAACAGGCTTTGCAGGGAAGTGGTAGAGTCACCATCCCTGGAAGTGTTCAAAAAACAAGCAGATGTGGCACTTCATGATGTGGTTTAGTCAGCATGGTGGTATTTGGTCAAAGTTTGGAGTTGATGACCTTAAATATCTTTTCCAACCTTTATGATTCTATGACTCTTAAACTGTGCCCTTGAGACTTGTCCATTTTGACTTTAGGTATCTAAGTACTCAATGGGATGAAGCTCTGCAAATCTACCAGCATCTCTGGGTTATCACTATGTGTTACAGGCTCCACTTTGACAAACTGAGTGTCTTCCTATCTAATAGATTGATTTTCTGCATCACTTACTGTTTTGCACAAGCCTAAATATTATGAGAGGGAAATGTATTTCACCATGAGGTCTCAACAAGGACAGACCCTGCAGAGTTTTAAGAGTTAGAGGCTAGGATTTGTCCCACATTTACCTGTCAGTGAAATGACATCTAATTCAAGTCACTCATTAAGATTTGATGAGAGGTCAGAGGAGGCAGATAGGCAGCTCTCTGAGACATCTGCCTTGGGATGAGTTGAACTATTAAATGGCTAAACTTCAGCAGGGAGAGGTGCATTTTATCATGTCACTTTTTTTTTCCCTATGACTGACTTAGACTATAGGGAAAAAATTCCTTTCTGAAGACAGAAAGTGAAATCCAGGAGATGGTGGTTGTCTTACATCTCAGGAAATGAGAGGTTTATTCCTGGTGCCATAGAGCTGAAAGAAGTGAATGTGAGAAATGACTTCTACTTCCCATGATACTGCCTGCATATTTCTGTGAGTAAGGACCAAAGTGTTTGCAAATGCACCAAGAAAAGCTATACTTGAAGAAAAAAGGTGAATGCTGTTTCTTGGGCTTTTTTAGTGAATCTGAAATATGATTCACAGTCAAAAGTATTCCTCACTAAAAGATATTCTAATTTTAAGTTTGAAAATACTTAATTATATACTCAATTGCAGGTAGAATTATTTTAAGTGCTCCTCAACAATAGAACCTAAAAATCATTCTCCTTACAACAATGTTTTAACTATCAGTTTGGGAGAGTGCTCCCCGAACCAGTGAGTCGAATTTTCTTGTAAATGTGAATATAGGGCCTAGCAGTATTTCTGAATTTCCTCTTGTAAGAGATTTTTTTTTTTTTTTTTTTAATGGGGATTGCTTGTTACTTTGCTCTTGTCAAAATAAACATCAAAATTTTAAAGGACAAACTGTCCTGTTTAGAATAAAGAATGTAACTGCCCATGCATATGTGGTAAACTGTGTGAACAAAAGTGCAGCTGGTGAGAGAAATGATGCAAAATTGATGGTGTCTTTGGAAGCTCCAAGTGAAAAATTTATTAAATATGATCCAAGGTCACAGCTTTCTGTGTAGAATGAAAATGAAACCAATACAGAAAAGAACTTTGTTTGTTGTAAAGCACCCTGTACTTAAAATGAATGCGCTTTCAAATAAAATCTGTTACAACTAATTGCTAGTTAGAAGCCTATCCTATCTCCATTTTGAGTAACTTTCTGTTATATTTCTTAGCAAAATTTAAAAAAAAAAAATTTTCACAGAGAACAAATGTTTCAATTTCTTCCAAAATTGTCAACACAACACTTTTCTCCTAGATAAAGCTGATTAAAGATTCCTAGACTGAAGGCTATAACTTCATCTATTCTATAAAATCCTCAGTTAATGAGAAATTTTACAAAAGCTAACTTCCTTTTATGCCTGCTTAGCAACCTTCCCCAGCTTTGCAAAAGCCCATCTATGTAAGATCCTTCTGATTTGAAATATCTGGCTTAAGTGAGGGTCAATATTTTGTGTCTCTTGCTGGGAAATAAGATAATATTTTGTTTTAACATGCACAAGATTGAGAAATAAATTGCAGGGTAAAGGTATACAGGTAAGTGTGAGAAAGAAAAGTGAGGCTGTAGTAGAGGAGAGTTATCTGTATATATGTGGAATGGGAACAATCTCACACTGTTAAGTACATCTGGAGGCTCATGCAAAAATAAGGTTTAGTGTTTACCCCTAGATCTTCTTTCCCTGAAGGATCAATCAAATGAAAAAAGTGAAGGTGTGATGTTGGAAAAAAAAAATCTGTTAAACCTTGTAAAAGAGATTTGAATATAAGGAAACTACACCTTCTTCAAAACTCATGTGCTGACCCCTTTTAAAACCAAATTTGCTGTTAATGAGTCATGGACATTTGAGTCAATTACATCTATTTGCTTTGATGAGCAATCCACCATATACACCTACTGAAAAGTTATTTTCATTCATGGGCAGGATCAGCAATGTAATTATAGCTCCAAACACATATCCAGATTTCTTTACTCACGTCATTCCATGATCTGTGTTTCAGAGATAAATAACTCTATTATTGTTGGTATTATTTCCAAATAATAAAATTAATAAAATTCACTTCAAAAAGAACAAGCAGAAATCATGCAGAAGGAAGTTTGTAAAATATTTTTATAATGAACCCCTCTAATTGAAAAAAATCTTATTGGGATTGATAGGGCTGAAGACAATTTAAATAGGATTAATTAAATTTTCAAGAACTTTTGCAATCAGAAACTTCAAGCTGCTTTGTACTACAAATTTATTACTATATAAGTTTATTTTACTTTTAGCTTTTAGGAATACTTTTTCTGGGGTGAAACATCCATGTTTTGAATAAAAGTTCTGCATTTGGATCAAGACAATCAAAATGATGAGTGCATATAGGGATCTGGATGAAATCCATATTGATATGAAGATGAGCTAGGTTTTATTACACAGCTAAATTTTACATTGTAGAGTGTGACATCATGACACAAAATAAGATAAACAGTAAAGACTAATAAAAGCTAATAAGTCTTTAACCAAGAATTAGTCTTTGCATAATAAATAAATGCCAATACTTAAAAATCCAGAAGCATTTCTGCATAATAAACTGTGGTTTAATGTCAAGGAGAATTGTCACTTAATGGAGTAACATCAGTTATCATTTATACTGCAGCATAGAAAATGCAATAATGCATACTCTAATTTAATGAGTGTTTTTAAAAGTCTGTCTATAAAATCACCTATTTTTATTGTTACTAATAAGAGGAAAAACATTGATTCCCCATGATATGTTTTAAGGAGTAGCAAAATTTCTTTAATGTATAATTTAAGAGCTTTGGATATATACTTTTAATGTTGTCTCCATAATAGCTGAAACAAAAAGCCTTTTGAAAATACTTATGAATCACAAAATGCTATAATAGCCCATTGTTGTCTGTGATGAGCTAAAATTCTCCCTGAAATCATGTACACCTCTGATAAAAACACAGGAAATTATGAATATATCGTGTGGGTGAGTTGGCTGCAACAGGTCATAATGAAGATTATATTGGAACATGCCACCACACTGTGTTCCTTTCATTTGCTGATGTCCATTGTGTTCCTGGAGATCAGTGATGTCACTGGTGGAGAACAGTGGCGAGTGACGTTCCTCAGGGGTTGGTATTGGGACCAGCACTGTTTAACATCTTTGTCAGTGACACAGTGGGATCGAGGGCACCCTCAGAAAACTTGCCAATGACACCAAGCTTTCTGGACCATCTTTTCCACACAGTGGAGGGAGGGGATGCCCTCCAGAGGGACCTGGGCAGGCTGGAAAGGTGGGCACGTGTGAACCTCATGAAGTTCAACATGGCCAAGTACCAGGTCCTGCTCCTGGGTCAGGGCAGCCCCAAGCACAAATACAGGCTGGGCAGAAAATAGAGCAGCCCTGGAAAAGATTTCAGGGCCTTGGTCAACAAGAAGCTCAACATGCAATCATCCAGCAGTGTGCAGTCGCAGCCCAGAAAACCGACTGAGTCCTGGGTTGCATCAAAAGCAGCGTGGGCAGAAGGCTGAGGGAGATGGTTCTGCCTCTGGGTTCTGCTCTCGTGAGACCCCACCTGGAGAGCTGCATCCAGCTCTGGGACCCCAACATAAGAGGAGATGGACCTGTTGAAGTGAGTCCAGAGGAGGCCATGAAGATGATCAGAGGATGGGAACAACTCTCCTAGGAGAGAACAGACAGGAAGAGTTGGGGCTTTTCAGCCTGGAGAATAGAGGTATCTCGGGAGACCTTATAGCACCTCCCAGAACTTAAAGGGAGCCTACAGGAAAGTTGGAGAGGGACTTTTGACAAGAGCATGTAGTGATAGGTAAAGGTGTCATGGCTTTAAACTGAAAAAGGGCAGGTTTAGATTAGATATTAGAAAGAAATTATTTTCTGTGAGGGTGGTGAGGCACTGAAACATTGCCCAGAGAAGTGGTGGGTGACCCATCCCTGGAGGTGTTCAAGGTCAGGCTGGATGGGGCTTTGAGCAGCCTGGTCCAGTGAAAGGTGTCCCTGCCCATGACAGGGGGTTGGGACTTGAATGTCTCTTCTATCCCAAACCAGTCTATGATTCTATGATTTCAAAGACAACTACACAGTACTGAAAAAGCAGCTGTCAAAATGCTATCAACAAAAACTCTTACAGTATGCCAAGTATTAACAACATCATGCTACAGTTTGGATTCTGTTTCATGTCACTGTAGAGTAAAAGTATTACAGGTTTTACTTGTGTGACTCAGAGGCTTTTATAAAATATATATATATAAAATATATATATATATATATATATATATATATATATATATATATATATAATGTTGCAATAGGAAGTAACGCAGATTCCCCAGGCAAGTGCAAAGGAGAGCTCTTTACTGCAAAAACCCGGCCTTTTAAAGCAGTTAGCTGGTTATCAGTTTACATCATTGTCTTGGGGTGACCTTATGATGTGTATCCCATATCGCTGCCTATGCCCAGAAATTAATTTTTGTGCCTTGCTATGCCCCTAAACTGAGCCTGAGAGGGGGAAGGAAAAAAAAAACAGCAAAACTTTCTCAAAGCAGTCTGCAGCTTGTTCAAGGTCACATAAAGATAGCCGGATTTTTTTCCCCAGCTGCAGCAGGGGAGCAAGGAAGCACCCAGCTTGCAGCTTTCCAGTCAGCTTTTGGCCAGTTTTTCCAGTTTCTTGTTCTCCGGAGAGAGACTGAGAGTTGAACTTTTCCCTCCCTGGAATTTTGGATTTTCTCCCTTTTCTACTGGACTGCTTGATTGCTGTAACATCAGAGCACATTGGGAGGACTTTCCACCGGGCACAGAGGGCCTGGCCCTGGGCCAAGCCCCAGCTCCGAGGAGACCAAAGGGAGGACTCGAACACTTTCCCAGGTTTTTCCTCTACAGTGAAAGATTTTACCATTTAACATTATTTTCCTTTCCCGTGTGTTTGGTAAATAAATAGTTTTATCTTCTTCACTTTCCTTCGAGGAAAATTTATTTTTTTTTCCTGAACCTGATGGGGAAGGGGTGGTTGTGCCTTCTCTCAGAGGATATATTTCTAAATTTGGCCAAACCGGAACAATCATTTTAAAGCATAACAAACATAATTAAACCAACCACCACACAGCACAATGTGAGCATGTGACAGTCACGCAGCATGCCTTTCCACCCCTGATTCAGCTGTCTCTTTCCCACAGTCCTTCTCTACTTAGCCAAAGTAACAGGCCTGTGCCATGATTTTACAAAGGCAACAAGGCCTTCATTTGATAAGGTTTTACCTATATTGCAGCAATATAAAGTACATATTTTCTTCCTGATCAAATTTTCAATTGTATTACATAGATGCCTATTAGCTACCATGTTAAAAATTATTAAATTAGTCATAATTTTGTATTAGCAACTGGGCCATTTTTATAACTCATAATTCATAAGTCTGTTCCTAAATGTGTACAAGTCTACATACTTTGTCATGTTCTGTTTCAAATATAGCATTTTACAGTCTATGATGTTTTTCCTTAGCTTTTTATGTCCTTCTGCAAATAATACAGTCCAAACATTCAGCAAACCCCAGACTTGCCTAATTTTTTTGCACAGCAAAGGAAGATGAAATATCCTAAGTTTTTATTCAGCATAATGTTTATTTCTACTGGCACAAAGGGGTTTTTACATTCATTTCTCTGACACTTTTAAAGAAAACCTTACAGCCTGCATTAGTAACATAATACTGTATGCAATTTCAAAAGAACACATAAAAGGGCCTTTGTGAAAGGATCTTGTTATTCTAGTGCAATTCTGTAATGGTAGAACAAAAATACTTTGTGTGCTTCAACACAATGCTACAGACTCCCAAACATGTTCTGTCAAATAAAGGCAAAATACCTGCTGCTGGGGGCCGTTCAATCACTCTGTGAGCCTCAAATGCTTCAAAACATCTTAATCCCTAAAAAATTAATTGGCTAAATAAGCAAATAATTAAAAATGGAAGCCTCCCTCCTGTTCTCCTTTCCGATCTCCCTGTTCCCAAAACAAGCAGAAAAAATTAAGGAAAAGTTTTAGCTGAAAATGAACAGGATATTTTATACTGTTAAGTGATGTTTATGGTAAACTGAAAAGACAGAAGGAATAATGAAAGAAGGCATCTGCTGAAATAAAATCTAATGAACAAGATAAAGGTAAGCTCATTACACAAGTTGCTGAATTCTTCATCACTATATTTTACAAACCTCCATTTGATCTCTGGATATATGTATATTATCCATACCATTCAGTAACACAAGTAGTAATTTTCACACAAATTTTAAAGAGCTTCAAACACTTTAAACATGGCATCAAGGTGAATTATATATATCAGGTGAATTGCTCTCATTTAGTCCGTTCTTTCTTGTTATTTTAAGTTATATTTTATATTTTCAAAATACATACATATCAAGCCATGGGTTCCTTCTACTAGTGGTTTCCATCCACCACCCAGCAAACATTAATATACATGCCAACATTTTGGTGCAGAGTTCTGTTTGCAACAGACTTCACAAAACTACTCATATAATAAAAAAAGAATCCACAGTGAAGGAATTTCACTGAATAAAAAACCCCCACCACATTGACAGATTGTATTTTTATCATCCCTACACGGGTGGCCTTATTTTGAGGACTGTTCTTTTTACCATAACTCTGGCTGAGCAAAGCTATTGATTTCAAAAACTATCTGTGCAAATAACAGCAGAAGTCCACAGTTCCTGGGATCTTTCATTCAACCTGAATTGCAACTCTCTTCTTTAATGCATTTCACTTTCAGCTTAATATGAACATTTACTGAATGCCCCCTTTCAGGCCTTTGCAGCATTAGATGAATCTGGGGATAGCCTAAAGCCTTTCCTTAGATTTATGCTGAATCTCTAGGTGTATTTTATTTAAAAATAGTCGCATTAATTTTTTTTTTCATTTTATTCTACATCAATGTATCTCTTAAGGAAAATCACACTTGTGCTTAAATATATAAAGAAAAAGACAGTCTTCCTGTTGAACATCTTATCCATAAATATCCTTTTAAACTAATAGCAGTCTGGTCTATGATTGAAGGCTCATAACCCTTCTTTTTCACTCATGACCAAGTTGCCTTTTATGTGCTTTATCCTGTGCTATTACACAGCAATGGAAAGTCTCTTTAATATTATTGTTGCAAGATCAGAACTCAGACCTCTAGAATAAATATTCTTCTTCTATATGGAAGGAGTGAAAGAGGAAAAGAATAGGCACTGTTAAAGACCAAATTACATTTCAGCAAGCTTTTATTTCAAACTAAACCAACAAATTAAATTTCATGTCTCAGTTCACCAGTGTTAAAAATGGTTTGCTAATATGGATTCCCACCTTTACAGGAAGATTTTCTAAAGCTAGATTTTGACCTTCAAAAACAACTTAACTATATATATGTGCTTTACAAAATACTGAAATCTTACATAGAGGAGATTCTGTTCAGTAAAAAATCTGGCACAGCAGTACAGTGAAGACCCTAAGTGGGTAACATTTATTCAAGCAGGACCCAAGAGCTTGACTAGCAATGGGGTACATATCATCTCTCCCTGGGAGAGATGTAAAAAAATTCAGATTTCTGTTATTTCTGGGATATGTTGATTTTTCCTCATACATGGAAACCTAGAGAAACCAGTTTCAATGCCTGTTTTCAAGAAAAGAGTCCTGCCCTAATATCAGAGTTTATGCCATTTAACTTCAGAAGGAAGTATGAGCACTCTCTGAAAGTCAACACCTCTAGTCAGAGCACACTGTTCACTGAAATTATAAACAGGTGATAATTAACAATTATCTTTGGTAAAGCATTGTCTGGGGTATTCATACTACAAATCCCAATTCCCCTTGATTACAAACTGCTAGGAAATTACAGGGATTTTTTTTCATTCTTTTTAGCAACACAATTTTATCTTTAATGGGACAGTGAAGGGTCCTCAAATCTTAAGTAAGCAAGACCAGATTTTTACAAGTACCATGAAAGACAGACTTTCATGAATGCTTAAATATATTATTAGTTGCAATCCCTTTCCCTTTTTAATTGAATGTGAAGACTTCCGAAAAATGGGCTATTTCGTTGCAAAAATTCAATACTTATTAGTTTATAAAATAGAAGTTGCTGCTTTGGTTTTTTGGTTTTTTTGTTGAATTTGATCTGAGTTTATAAACAGTTTCTGTTGATAATTTCACTTGGTATAACTTCACTTTATATAGCTTTGTATTTGGCATTTTCTGAAAGCATGCAAATCACAGAAGGAATTTCGATTTGTCAAAGAATAAATGCTTCTAAATCTTTCAGGCATAGAAGGGTAATTGACTTCTGATTAAAACCAGATAAATGTAGAAAATAATTACATTTTATGTGGAAACAATGCTGAAGGACTAACCAATGTAAATGTAACAGATGTTACCAAGATAGTGATAGAGTAGAAGAACAGAAGAAAATAAATTGATAACCTGAAAAACCTGTTACCTTCTTCCTTCTCTTCGACCTGCAGGTGAAATTAGTGGCATGATCTGTCATGGTAACAGTGTTATCCTTGACCAAGAGGAATATGTGTAGAGATTATTATCTTCATCTCCCATTTAGACTCACTAAGGAACTATGATGGCCCAATTAAGATCTTGATCACTCTTTCAGGAGAGTGGAATTTAGTACACAGACTTAGTTCTATGATCTTGAGGAAACACCCAAGTTGGAAACCCTTAATAATCAATTTAAGAATGGCCAGTTTCCATTAGAAACTGTACATTCAGTTTTTCTGTCTGTTAAGTAAGTATCCTTGTGTATTGGTTTATAAATTCCTTGGAGAAATTATCCTGTACTGTATGACTACAAAGCACTTGGTATAATGAATTTACACTATCAGTCAGGACATCAAATATTATAACTGTGCACACTCTTTTGCAAACTATAAAACATACAGGAAATTACTCTTTTAAGCAATCTTAACAGCCATGAATTTTGTTCAGCTCAAATGCAGCTCAAATTGACCATATGCACCATATGCAAACTGGTGAAATTGCATCCATATGCAAAATGAAATCCTGCTAAATGGTTTGGAATTAGTTGAAAAGACAAACTTAAAAAATGACAACTATTGTTATCATAGATAAAACAGCTTTTATTCCTCAGCATGAAGTCGTGTCGTAGGGGTCATTCCTTTGGTCAGCTGGGGTTAGCTGTCCTGGCAGTATCCCTTCCCAATTTCTGGTGCACCCCCAGCCTACTCACAGGATGGCAGCACAAACAGCAGGATAGACCTTGAGGCTGTTTAAGCACTGCTCAGCAATAACTAAAAATTTGTCAGTTAACACAGTTTTGGTCACAAGTCCAAAGCATAGAACCATAGAGCTGCTATGAGAAAAATTAATTCTCAGACAGATCCAGTACAGGTATTTAACCTTATTCAAAGCCCAACAACATTAGTTCCTTTCTTGAAGGCCACTGTGCAGCTGTGGTTTCATAAAAAAAATAATTTATGCCTAATTTAATGCATTTTTTCAAGTTTCCATTTATACTTTTTACTTGAAATGACCTTAAAATGACAATGGGATGATTCTACCTTAATTTGAAATTTATTTGCCCCGTGACTGATTTTGGCAACAAAAAAGACCCTTCGACTTTTTGTAGACAATTCGTACATAAGCTGTCTGAAAATCTCAACAACTTTGCTTACATAAAGATTTTATTTTCAAGCCTTCTTACAGCATCTTCGGCTTCCATTAAGGCACACTGTAAAAAAATGAGATATAGAAGGAATTGCATGAAAAGTCAATGGCCTATACTCAAAGCATAGCCTATTAATTCACAGTTCAGGGAGAAGAAAAATCTTCTTGGCATTGCAGGAACTGAAGAGCTTTGTAAACTTGCATCTTTTTCTCAAAGTTACATGAAGTTCTATCTTAAGGTGATTTTTGTTGACTGGTTCATTTTGAACAGACACCACAGAAGGACAGATAATGAAACATTGTTTAGAATGCAGAGACTTATCATCCCAACCTACAGAGAGCATATAAAGATGAGATGGTACTAGACATATATCCGGCATGGGAATGTTGACTTTATTGGCAAACCATACTGTAGAGAGTTGCATAAAAATTACTTGCCCACCAGTGATGCAACGTTTGATTCAGTATCTGCAGTGCAGCTTGTACATATGAACTACTTCCAGTGGATTCCTTTCATACTTACTGCTGTTAATTTAGTGACATTCAACACACCAAGGACCACTCCCTTTAGGTGCTGACATGTAGGTGTCTGCATGTGTGCTGGGTATGCAATTCAGTGAACAGTACCCAGAGTGCTGGTCAGTAGAGCAGGTATAATTGTCTGCCTCAGTCAGAAAGGCTCATTAGACACCACAGACCCCACTGATTGAATTGGTTGGGTGTCCAGTGACGGTAGTGAGAGCTTGAACCTTTTGCTCACCTATAGAGAGACCTAAATTCTTGCACATTAAATGTCAAGAGTCCAACATATGAAATCTAGGACAAAACTCATCCTAAAGAAAACATCAAAACAGGTCTAGCAAAACAGTGCTCTGAAGTGACAGATTTTCTGTTTCACCTATAAAGTGAGTCTAGGTGATAGTTAGCTCAGACAACCATAGCTGTAAGACAAATTCTTCCCTGGCTGATTAGCCTGGACTTTAAATTGAGATTCTTAATCTAATTCTTGTTTTTTCAACTTTTTGTACCCATCTTACTAGATTTTTTGAGTAGAGGATGCTCAAAACTTCTGATTCATGAACTGCTACGGTTGAAATTGTCCAGATAAATTCTGCTTTTGGTCTCCAGGGTAACAGCAGTTTCCCAAAATGGCTATGTGACATTCTTAACAAGTATATCAAACCACTGGTCATGTTTCATATTATGTATAATATGCCTCTAAGCAGAACACACAAGAAAAGCAATTTGAAATAATTTTAGCCTCCTGTGAGGCAATTTGTAGTTTGATAATACAAAATTTTCATCTTAACTTTGTACTCTGTTATATTTAGCCTGAAGTATCTAGTTAGAAGAAGAAGATACATGATATGTTAAATTTTAATATTTGAGAAAATTTTTCCTGTATATAGAATTGCAAAAAAACACTATCCCATATTATTTTTTCAATATTCCTAATAGTTTGCATAATATTTTGACTAATATACTGTGGTTTTCACTCTTCTCTGCTGTTGTCCCCTAGAATACTCTAGGTATCTGTAAGATGCTTTTAAAATGCATTTACATCTTTATGTTCTGCAAAAGATTATTTCTTCTGCAGGAATCCTCTGATGAGATCCTTAGATTGGGTTAAGAGAAAAAACCAAAGTATCCCTGATATTGAGCCCCTTAAGATTCAAACCAAACTTTGCAAAATGTTTTAGTTGTTAGTCAGTAGCCACACCGTAATGATTAAGCAATGGCATTGTGAACATTGTATACTCAGCTAATCTTTTGTTTAGAAAAGAGAAGACAATCCCAAATTAAATGGGCTGTTTGGACAACAGCAACCAGAAGTGATATCAGCAGAACTGAGCAGTAACTGGGGGGAAGGTAATTCCAGCAATGGGACATCATGGCCACCAACTCATTGACCACCTACTGAAAATGGGCCCCAGACTCAAAGGGAAGGAAGAAATGTTCATGTGGACTAATCAGCACAAGACTTGAGAGACATAACAAACAAACAAGGTACTAATTAATAAAAAAAATACATAATTTGTAACCAATGAATGCTGATGCCTTTGTTTTTTAATAGTGTAAAATTTTGATAATTAGGGAGCCAGCCTTTCATGGGTTATCTCTCAGCTCCCTACTTTGCACAAACTAGAATAAAAGTCAAAATAATTCACCTCAGTGTGTGAGTTGGAACTACCCACAGGGTCTCAAGCCCACATTTTTTGGTCACTACAGGAAGGTACTGCCCATAATGCATACACAAAATTGATCTTTGCAGGTCACAGTGGTGGAAATCACAATAAATATAGTCTAGATGGAACACAGTCTATTGGGAAATGAAGGAGTCCAGCCATAGCTCTACATGAAAGTAGTGGCTTTCGAGAACAGCATTTCTGTTTCAATCTATTTCATTCAATCTATTCTGAAAGGAAATATATTTGTGTTATTCTGTGAAACTGCATAATGGTAGGAGTGGGTGGATACACACACATACTCACACCCATGGACACACTGACTACATCCAACAAGGGAAATGCAGACCAGCCTTCATACAGTCGGAATGAAGAATGGTGTAGCTCAAAGAAGTCATAGATCAGCTGTATTTTATCATTAATATCATTAAGGCTATTGTGTTTTCAATTGATTATGCTTTCTAAAACATTAATTTAACCACCTTATTCACTTTTCTACTGCTGAGAGCTATTACTATTGTTCTATTAGTCTGAATATACTCATAGGACATTTATAATAAGTTGCTATGATCTTTTTTTTACTCCTTAATTGTACTGTAGGAGAATTTCAAGGTTAATATGGAAAATCAAATTTGAATACATCTATAAAGTGTGTAAAGCCTATCCAGTCATAGCTAGAGAAAGACACTCACTCCCTTCAGTTTCTTGTTGATCTCTAAGTTGGTTATGGTAGTTGCACTTCTATATGTGAGGTTATACAGGGAAAAAAACCCTTTCAAGACTGGGATGTCAAATTCACTGCTTACAAAAGGACAGGTAATAGATCATTACTGAAGATTAGGACTCACATCAGATGGATGTTCCATTGTCTCAACTTGTGGATGGCCCATTGTTGTGATGTATGGATAAGAATGGAAATAAGATCCACAAATAGAGGATAGGTTTGGTATCACATTTCTAGTCAAGCAAGCTAAACAAGCAAGACACAGGAAAGGATATTCTGATAGTGTAACAAAACTACTTAAAGAGTTTAAGCCAACAGGCCTATTTATTAGGAAAAAACAATTTACATGTTTTCCCAAAATAACTTTTTGCAGAAAAAATGATAGTTAAAATTCATGGACTCCGTTCTTCCCAGGTTCAAATCTGCTGACAGCAGTGGAATTATGCTACTTTTAACTCTTTACATTAATATAACCTAAATAGAAAACTGCAACTTTTACTAAGATATGCTGCAATAAATTATAGAATTAAAATCCTTCAGAAAATTACATTAATGCTCCTTTATATATAGGGAACACATCATGTTTATTTAATATCTGAGAAAGAAAAATTTTTTTTGAGAAAGTAAATTCTTATTGTATTATCATGTTATTTTAAGTTATTGAAACGCTGCCACATATTTTTAATACAGATCATTAATTTTTAAAGTCTGCAGGTTAGAGGGAGCAAATTTCTATAATCATGCATGTAACATTATTAGAATTTTTTACTTTTGCTGATTTCAGCATGCTTAAAACCACACAACATAGCCCTAAGCAAAATATGAATGATCTAGCAGAAAAAGGACAAATAATTATTCTTTTTTCCAACTATGAACTTTCTGTTTTGTAGCTGGAGCTCAAATGATTAATGGTAACACATTTTTTTGTCTTGTAGCTTTAATATAAAGTCAGAGTCAACAATATATGTGTGACATGGGACCGTTCTAAGGAATTTCACAGATTACAATATGAAGCTATTAATGCACAGAACACTGAAGTTACTTTTTTACAGGTAAAGATATAATACTTATGAGGATTTTCTTTTAAATAAAATATAAACACTACAGCTCAAAGTACAGTGATTGACTTAGCCATTCTATCTCAATCTCCTTAAACACATCTATCACTTCTATAACTGCTCTAATGAGCTTGGAGAGCCTGGCGCATACTCCTGATTTGATGTGGTTTTAGTTATGATACTGTGGATTGTGGGAAAAAAATAATAAAAACAAACTCTAAAACTAAAATTCCCAAGATGGCTGTGTTCTTCTCAGTATGAATATGGTGAGGGATCAGGGCTGAGACACAGAAATTGCTTTAATCCCTGCAACATGTGGGGCCCAGTCACAGTGATCTTTCTGCGCTTGTGTGGACCAGAAGACCCAGGGATTGACTGGAGATCTCCCTGTGAGGGAGAGGAACTGGCTGCCCTACAGTGATAGAGACTCAGGGAACCTGACAGGGCTCACAAGGCTCATCCTGGCAGTTGCTGCTGATGTGGAAACCTCCACTGATAAAACCTTGCACTGGCTGTGGGGGCCAAAAGAGCAAGGGAAGGACGACCATAAAAACCAGGAAAAGGACAGAACATAAAAAGTGTATGTTTTAAAATGTTAACTACATTATTTCCTTTTCTGTTACAATTAGATTGAGATACTCTTAGGATATAAGTTATAACAAAAATATTACTTACTCTTAAGATATAAGTTATAATAAATAAAGTCTGTGATTAAGATATAGGTGTGCTTCCACTTTGACCATAAACAAAATTTTGAGCCTAACACATTTTCATGTAAATATCCTTCTTTAATTTAACTGCACATTGAAAACTGTTAAGTCATTACTATAATCCCCATGCATGCAGTACACAATTACTATTTTTTCACCACTTACCTTGGTTTCCATATCATATCATATCATATCATATCATATCATATCATATCAATCATATCATATATCATATCATATCATATCACAAAAGTATTTCTCATAGGATGCTTTGACTGAATTCACCATGGAAACATTTTCAGAGGTAACATTGCTGCAGGAATGCTGATGGTCATTTAAAGAAATATATGATATAAATACACAAAAATAACTGTAAGTATGCAACTACAAGTTGTTGCACTAAATGTTGATTAATTTTATCAGAATTCCTATTTCTGCCCTTTAACATTGTTAATAAGACAAAGGCAAAATAGTTATCATTTGTTCATTAGTAACACTTAGAGACCAAATCAGAAATTCCACCGATTCTGATATTCCACTGGATACTATAATGCCAAATGGAAAAGAAATACCATCATGCACTGTGTTTGAGACATTGAACTTACAGCAGGACTAGGGGAATGACACCACATCCTCATTAATGTGTTGCAATTGCAATAGGCTACTGGTAACTGAAGTTCCTTTAGTTGCTTGTCAGTGTGCCCAGCTTGAAAGGAGAAACTCAGATATGAGTTTGCAGAGAAAAATCTTTTGCTGCTTGAACATGGTTCTTTGTAGGAAGCTCTTAGCATTTACACTTTTTATACAGGCTTGTTTTGTTTTGCTTTGCTTGCAGCTAAAAGTGGTGCTCAGTAGGGATTATTTCTTATTCAGCCTGTTAAAAAATACAGTGAACATTCAGGAAGGGTATACAAATTCTCAGTTCAGAGAAAAATTTCCCCAGGCTGTTTTTATTTTTTTCTCAGTCTCACATAACAGATCCATAGTCTACTTCAAGGCAAGACAGAGGAAATATAATTTACATTTGTATTATTGGTTTTTTGTTGATGAATTTTCTATGTATTCTGCAGTTTCTATCAGTCATGTTCATTTCTCTAATGAGTATGTAAAGCATGTGGGATTTGAGTCTTAGAAATAGTTTAATTTTTCTTTTAGCTATACCTTTTCAATAAAAACAGAAATGAACCTTGTTGGTGAAGGGATCTTTTATGCACAATTCACGACAGAGCACCAAGTGAAGCTTTGCATTGTCACCATGAAAACTTATTTATTATTTGTTTTCCAGTGCCCATGACTAGAATTGGTGTATTTTAAAAGACTGTATCCCCTTTTTGAGGGAATTATGATTTTGATATGCAACCTGTGGGTAGCAATATATAGCCTCAGACTTTTGTGTCCCTAGAATGTAGAGCTTATCTTGTCACACTGATTTGTTCATGCAGAATCAATTATCTGTAAAAGGCAAAAAGAAGGGAAGACATTGGATACTGACCATGTGTAAATTTATGAGGTTATTTGACCACTTAGTTAAGGCTGGTAGGGCTACCATACCTTTAGATAAAATCCAAATTTTGTTGTCCATCACAACTTTCCAGCTCAGAGGCATCAGTTCCTAGAGGTACACAGTAGTTCAGTTCAAGATATAGGAGATGGTTTGACTTTAATTTATACTAGAGAGTTCTAGTAGAACACAAAAGGAACAAGGTAAATTAGACATGGTGGAAATACATAATAATTCTCCTGTAATAAACTTCATATCAGATTCATTTATTTTATGAATTAAAATGAAATTTCTTCTGGGACAGAATCTAGAATCTAGAAATCAGCAAGTGCTCTTTGGTCCTTATCACATCCTCACAAAACACCACCAGGAATAATGAGTCTGAGAGCAGAAAGCAGAATGAAATTTTGTCAGGAAGACATCTTGAAGAAGTCAGAATTTTTACCAGGTTGTCAAAAGGTGCTGCCATAAGAAAAGTTCTGCCTTAAATACGAAGTGAATCAAATATATTTTGCAGCATTAGTAGTGCATTTAATTTACAATTGTCAAGTTATATTTGCAATATGATTTAAATTTAATGTCAGTGATCCATTTTATAGAACGATACAACAAGGCACAAAATATAGCTACACATTAGAAAGCTGATAAAGTCTAGTTCCTGATTTTCTAATCAGTTTTCATTTTGCTAAATAATGAAAGACATCAGCAGCATGTATAGCATCTATAGATCCAGGTATAGCCATTTTGAAAAGATATTTATTTATCACATTTTTCCTATTCTTTGTGACTTCCTAACTGGCAAAACAATAGTAATAATACTGTATTGCAATTATCCTGGACTTACATTAAATCTGTGCAACTGAAGTGACTGTTAGAGACTTATTTCTTGAATTACTGCAATCTGATTGAGACTCTTTTCCCTAATTTCCTAATTATTTCCCTAAAATAACTGTTCTAATATTTTTTTTTTCAGAGTTGGTTCTTTATTAATCTTAAAATGCAGGGGGAAAAAAACCCAAAACCAAAAAACCAACAAAAAACCCAACCAAAACCCATCCCCACACAGATAAGAAACTGTCTCCCAAAACCTTTTATTAGAACATATAATTTTCATAACTCAAAAACACTCCGCGAGAATATCAGTGTTGGTCCTCTAAACAGTTGTGCTTGCTCTAATCTTCCCAGAGTAGTGAAGTAAAGAAATCTGCTGAAGCACATGTTTCTTTAGGAGAAAATTTGCTAAATAATACCAGATGGTTTTCTCTGACTCAGTAGATCAGTCTTTGGGTGCAGGGAACAGGAGCACCCTAGAGCATTGTAGTCCTGTTTCTTCGAGGGTTGTGCTGTGCATGTTCAGAACTACTGGTAAGTCCCAGTATATGCTTCATTGATTAAAGATGAAGAGAGTAATGAAAGTGCTTTGATCCCTGCAGCACCTACTCTAAAATCCCTTGGGATCTCCGGAGGGCCACTGCTTCTTTTCCTGCTCAGAGGATTATCTTTAAACCAACTGTTCAATCACCACTGTCTTAAACAGCCACTTAAGAGCTGGCTTTTAAGGCGAGGCATGAAAAGGAAATATTTTTCCAAGTCTAACACACAATTTAGGATCTAGTTCTAGTGTGATAGAAGCAAGCAGAGGTAATTGTAGCTGCAGTAGTTTATAGCATAGCTCAGTTTTGCTTTTCAAATAAATTTTCATTTACATGTGACATAACTCACCTGTTTCTAGTGTCCAAGAGGACAGCTGGCACTGTCATCATCTTTGGAGCAGCGTGCAAGAAACTCAGAGATGTATCAATAGTTCATATCAGGGTGGGAGAAAAATTATGTGAGGAAAACACTGCTCATAGGGGTTGTTTACAAGGCGTCTCATCAGCAAGTGTTTTCCAAAAGACCGGGCTGGATGTGAAGCAGTATCAGGCTCCCACCATGCCACTGGTTCTGCAGTAGTATCATGAAAACTGTTGAAGGCATTCAACATCAGTGTGAGAGAGCCACAAATCTCTCCTCAAGGTTAGGCAATGAAACCAAATGAATATTTGCCTACATCTTGGTTGTAAACCCCATCACAGTGTAGAAGGCCTAATTTTCTTTTATCAGAAAAAAAAATCTAGACCTGAGAGTTTTGACAAAATGAGGACTCTACAGGAGTGGCTGAGAGGGATAAAGCTCTGTTAAGCTATTTTACAATCCTACAGGTTTTAGTAGTACAGCTAGAAAGTTGAGTAGGCAAGATGATCTTCATAGTGCCTAAAAACTTACTTTTCAGGAAATTGTCCAGCCACAAAACCAAAGAGCACACTGGATGAAATCACCAGCTGCTGTATTTTAGAATAGAATAGAATAGAATAGAATAGAATAGAATAGAATAGAATAGAATAGAATAGAATAGAATAATAACTTTGATGGATGGTTTCCATCCACCCAAAATGCATCTACTTGGCCACTACTGAAGGACTTTACTCAGGGAAATTAAAGTTAGAAGTAATTTGAGGTTGACTAGGGAAGTAACATTATGTTTGGGAACCAGTAAAGATCAGATTAAAGGAGCACCAGTGGGTTTGGATGAGCAATATATCCAACATTTTTTCTTACCAGTGGTAAAAGTACTCAACATAACTAAAATACAAATAGCAAACTTCGGACAAGACAAAGGCCGGAACTGTTTTTTTTATGGTAGGTGTTTTCATTGTGATATTTGAGTTTGGAGCTACAGTTTTAATGCATTCCTTACTACAAAATAGAATAAAATAATTGATTTTTTTTTTCTTAATTACAGAATCAGTGAACATGCAACAAGCAATTCACCAAGTGAACCTAGACATTTCATCTTATAGTTAAACCTTTTGACACTGTGAAAGGGAAAATTTTATGCTGCTTGATTTGTTTTCAATCTGTCAGGGAAATCATGGTGTATTGTCCTTTCAGGACAGCTACCAGGAAGTCCTAGAACTGTTACTAAGGATGTTGTAAATGTGACCAGCACACTACCATGAAAGTTTTCCTTACAGGTATTATTAGGAACTCTAAAGCACAGGGATAGCAGTGAGAGATTGGGATTCACATTATGTTTGTGATACACATTTCTGGACCAAGACCCCTTAATTCTCAGCAGGTGAGTATAACCCCATTCTTTGCCCACCTTAGCCAATGTCTGATGGATTAAAGGGTGTTATTTGCTAATTATCTTATCAGAGCAACAGGGGGAAAGGAGGTGTTGGGTAGGAGGAGTAAGACAACAGGAGGTGAGAGGGGACAGACAGCCGTGCACTGCAGGAATGCCTGGATGTGCGCTGCTGCTGGATAGGAGACACAATCATTTCCTCCTGGGAAATGTGCAAGCATTAGATGTCAATGTGCAAGCTTTACAAATGGCTGTGTCATCTTCTTGACACAATCCAGCTTTTTGGTTTTTCTGCACCTATGCTTTCTTTCATTGACCCTTCACACATGCCCAGAGAAATTTGTTAACGATACTTTGGGAAACTTCAAATACGATGTTAGGATCAGGTTGTCTGGACAGATCACACAAAGTCTTCTCCCCCTCGGAAGACATACAGAATATATATTTTAATTTAGATATTGTAAGCATCTATGTCTCCCATGGGTCTTAACCAGAGGTCAAGATATGAAGTGGGATTGCAAGAAATCTTTATAGTTTAGTGGATAACCGAGGAAAATAGAATGTCTGAGTCAAGTCAGGGCCACAACTCTGTTATGAATGGATGATGTAGGTTTAAATCAGCTCCTGTCTTTTGCCCAGGCCTCTGGCAGCAGGCAGTAGCTGTACTGCAGTGACCAGCACCCCATGATCCACTCTTACTCACAAGTTCTTTAATAATGGTAGATTCGGTCATAAAATTGATTATTTATTTACAGACACAAAACTAACAGACAAAAGACTTAAAACAGGCTATAACTGCACAGTGATAAGACAAAAAGGTATACTAGTATTATACACATGGAGTTAAAGGTACCATTAAATTTACAGCTAGCTATGAAATCGTTTAACTTAGGATTCCATGTTTTTACCATCCAATTCTTGATGGGGTACGCATCGACAAATCCTCTCTCTCAATTCCCGGGGAAAGGGACCTGGAATTGGTCCAAGGCTCCAGGGAGAAATCTTCTCACACCTTTCTGAGAAGTGTGTAAGAGACTTCTGCTTCTGTGATAATTGTGTGGGCTTTTATAGACATAAAAACCATGTCTTTTGTTCAAGAATATTTCTTTCATCTCTTCCCAATTTGCTTTCCAGACTAAGATGTTGATTCTTAGCTGGGGGCCTGAGCCGTTTTGGCACCAGAGATACCCCATGCTGGGCCTGTGACCCACCTGAGTTACTCTCTTGCATATGCACCAACCATCTGTGGTAAAGAGTGGGTAGACACGTCCTGCCACAAACACCAACAAGAGAAAGAGAAAACTATCAGTGCTGGACAAAGAGACAGGGAGGTTTAGGGAAAAATTTTGTTTCCCCATTTCATTCTGACACAGAAAGGAAATTCTGTTGTAATATGACAGCTGATTTTATCAGTACCCTACTTGCTTCTCTTGTCTAAAAAGTCAACTCAGATTTTTCTTTATCACCTGGACTCTCAACATTTCTATCAAAGTTGGTGAAATTTGGGATTATGCATAGTACGCAATTAAAACTCTTATAAGAAGGTGTACAATTTATCTATCATGTACCTATTACATACAAAATATAGAGGATATATTCAGTGGTGTACAGCTGGTGTACAGGAACTCAGTTGGGGTCTGAGAAAAACTTTTCTACCCAAATCATGATGAGATCCTGGATGAAGCAGCTCTTTCATAAGGCCCTGAGAGCTGCCTGTGTCAGTGAGTGTCATGTCCCATGAGAAGAGTTTTAAATTCCTGTAATTCACAAAAAAAGGGAAGAGTTTCTCCACAGCATAGGAAGTAGAAATTAGGAGATTGTAGAATATAATTATTAATGTTTTCTACTGATAAAGTGACACAGAGCACAAAGGAGTCTCTACTTGTTTTTGGCAAGTGCTTAGCTCAGTTTTTACACTTCTGGAAGCACAGCAAATAGACTGGACTTCAGGCAAATCCCTGAGGTGTTAGCACTGGTCACATTACCTAGAGACTCTATCAGTAACAAGTTCCTTGGAGGTCAAAAAAAGGAAGAAAGACCGTAACAAAGTAAAGCCCTAGAAATTGTTTTGCCTTTGCCTTCTCCCCCTCATTCCCTATCTCCACATCTGTGCATTTGTGAGAAAACATGGATAAATTACTTGCAAAAAGAAACAAGAGGAAAGTTGTTTTGAAATGTGTAACAAGGTTTGAAGCCATTGATACAGTAAATCCATGGTTTATTAAACAAATGAAAGTATTAAAATACAATAAACAAGTTCCCAATCCTGGAAATACTTAGGCAGTCATTGAACTCCAAAGGACTGATTACTCAGGAGTTTAAAGTTAAGCATATAATTAAATATTTCCACTCTTGAACTTTGGGTCATTCTGCTCACTGCTATTTCAAATACTTCCCTATATTTGACGTTAACATGAAGAGGTGTGAACTTTTTTAAAAAGCTGAAAATAATTTGAATAAATGAATTAATATTTCCTTAGAAAAATAAACAAGCATTTGATAAGTATAAAGAGCTTAAAGGGCAAGTTGCTGATTTTATAGGAAATGATGACAATTAAAATGCAATTTGCCTTTTTTATCAAATTTTAAGGCATTTAATACCTACATATTAAATCTCTTTGCTAATGACTTACCAGTTTTAAATACTTTGCTGTAATGACTTATATAATTTCAAGTGGTTATTTTCCATACTTCATTACTTTCCCCCAAATGATCATTGATTTGATAATTAGTTGATATTTTAAAGGCTAAAGACGTGATGTCCTTGAAAATGTTTTAAGTGTCTTGTTCAGGGCAAAAATAAATTATCATCTTTGAAATGCCATTCAGCAGTAATTTTAGTGGGCTTTTTTTAGTCTATTACAGATTGAGAGAGTCTTTCATTTTATATTAATTAGTAGTTTGTGGCAAGATACTCAGAAATCAACATATTGCACCAAAATTTCATGCAGTAAGATATCTCCCTGTACTCAGCGGGTAGCTGTAATGTATCTTTGAACAAAGCCCACATTTCACTTGATGTAAAAAGACTTCCAATTTTCACTGTGTCATTTCTCTTCTACATAACAAATTAACACATTGCATAACTTTTATCCCCTTCCCAGCAGGCAGGATACATTAGTACAAGATTTCTCAACCTCTTAGTGAGTTTTTAAAAGTTGTTTCATAAATGTTTTCACCAGACTCTAGGAATTCATCTGACCTCTTTGCAGAAGAACTCCTTGAAGGACAATATCTATCATAGCACAGGAGTTGGAGCACACGTCCTTTGAAATAACCCTCTGTCTTCAATGGAGCTAAAGAACACATTTAACTAACATTTTAACTTGTGTATGTAAACCTATAGACTTGAGGACTAAAATGGGGTAAAGATCTTGTTCAGCAAGAATAAAAGCAGCAAAAGGTTAATATTTTTAACAAAAGACCAAAAAAGTAAAGCAAACTAGTAATGAATAACTTTTATTAAATGCGTGACTGTAGATTCTGATTGTGGCTGAAAGGTACTGATTAAACTACAGTGTTAAACAGCTAAACTGATTATCAACTCACAGGGGCAGGTCATGTTGGTTGTCTTTGTCACCAAAGAGTAGATGGTGCCCTCCATAGCACGGGGAGGTGACACTGTTGCTGTGTCACCCAGATTGGAATGTTCTCAACACCCAATTATAAGAAGAGGATAAATTGTTGATGCATCATTAATCCACAGAATGGTTTGGGTCAGGAGACACCTTAAAGATCACTAGTTCCAGCCCTCCTGCCATAGCCAGGAACACCTTTCACTAGACCAGGTTGTACAGAACCCCATCCAACCTGGCCTGGAACACTTTCTGGGATGGGGCAGCCACAGCTTCTCTGGGAAGCCTGTGCCAGTGTCTCACCACCCTCTCAGCAAAGAATTTCTTTCTAAGATCTATTCTAAACCTATTTGCTTTCAATTTAAAGCCATTCCTCCTTGCCCTATCACTACATGTCTCTTTAAAATGTCTCTCTCCAACTTTCCCCTTTAAATACTGGAAAGCCACTCTGGAGTCTTCCCTCCTCCAGGTTGAAACACCCCAATTTTCTTCATAGGAGAGGTGCTCCAGCCCTGTGATCATCATCAAGTTGATGGAATTCTTTGCCACAGAAAGCTTGTGTGAGAAAATTCTGTCATCATCCAATTTCCAGCTCTTAATGATGACAAGTTTTCCATTTCTTTGTAATATGCAAATTTGTATTTGTCTGTTTTGAAAAGTAAATTCATCTTGTGAATATCTCTAGCAAAAATTCTGGCAAAACAAATCACTTTTGAGTAAAAATGTTGGGGTTTTATTTCTAGAATCTCTTTTAAATTAAAAAAATGCAAGAAACTTTATAGAAATTTTGTATTTTCTAAAAATTTAAAATAAAATAAGGATCATAAGTCTTTAAAGTTTTCATATTTCATGATGTTTTGCTAGACTAGAAACATTTTTCAATCTTTGAAATTAAAAGAAGCTGATAAAATTAGAGGCAACACTTGTTGAATTTATCAAAGAAGAGGATAAAAAGATATGAATATTCACAAGTTAATTAAACACATTCTAAATATCATTTATATGCCTAAGTCCCAATAAAATCAATAAGAGCTATAGCCATGCTCAAAATTAGGTGTTTGCTTAAGGAATTTTTTGACTGGGCTAATGGAAGGTACTTAAGCACATTTTCTGTCACTGTGGATTAACACAGATGTACTCAAAGTCACAAATCTAGAGCTTACATTGTCAGTGATCTGTCAGTTAAAGAAAACTGACTTCAATGGGGGTCTGGCAGGCTTGATTCGTTGTTTTTTACTCACACTATGTGTAGACCTAACTTTTAAGATGTCAATATCTTAATTCTAGTTTTATATGTTTGAGGTTTTTCCTCAAATTTTATTTTTTTTTAAATTGCCTCAAAAAGGGTTAGGAACAAATGTAACTTATTTGCCTTATTTTAAGGTCAGGAAAAATTGGATCAGTTAGTGCTGATCTCACTGTCTTTTACTCAAAGGTAAAGTCCTTTTCTCCATTGCAGCATTCCAAAATTATTTTGTAACTGGTGGAAAAATTTGGCCTCTGTTGCTTTGATTGTAAATGAATATTTTTTGAAACTACATACTTAATGTTTTAATTACAATAACAGAGGGGTTTTTTATTTCTGTTGTAAGTCACTGAACATGACACGAAAAGGGAATTCGAGTATAGTCACTTGGTTATTAAAGGACACTCCATCATATTATAAAGTCTCCTTACAAAATCCCTCTGACAGAGTTTGCCTCTATTTCATCTTTGAGTGATCACCAGTGTAAGAGAAATCTAATTTATATCAAGTTGATGTATTAGCAAGAGATTCCAAAAAGTGAGTTTCCTGAGCAGCTAACCTTCTTCTGCTTCCTGAGCCCCGTCACCTCTGAAATGGATGCTCTGGCTCCAGATTTCTATTTCCATCAGTTGAACCTCTGCTATAAAAAAGAACCATTTACACCTGAAGATAAATTCCCTCTATGATAGGGTAGGGATAGGGAACCGTCTAATGGTTTGGTTTTCCTTCTTCTCATTACTATCTTCTCCATGTGTATAAAAGAACTAGGTACAGCCTTCTGATAATCAGCTCAGTAATACACAGACAATGGTGATAATTATCCTCACTTGACTTTTCCTCATTTATGTCCTACGTTAAAAAGACAAGTTAAAAAGCTAGAAAGTTTGAGGGCTAGGTCTAAAGAGAAGGAACAATGAAGATTAAGGAATGTAGGAAATATGTGTGAGGGAGAGGAAGAATCAGGAAAGGACTACACGAGGCAGAACGACCTGTACAGGGAAACACTTGGTTAGAGTGGACAAGAAGTGAGGGCACAGAGTAATGTGTGAATAGAAGGAGAAAGCAAAGGAAACAAGGATAAAAAGGAAAGTTCACTAGGGAAAGGCCATTTGCTTGCAAATGTTTGTATGATATTTATATACCATTGCAGTAGAGCATGGAACACCAGTGGTAACACCCCTGATCAACAATAAGGGCCTATCATAGCTCCTTATGATGTTTGTTACAGGCAAATTGCACCAAATATAGTGAATCTGTATCACTGACAGGTAGACAAGGTTTTTTCCATCATTAATTCACTATAGAAGACCAACACTGATGCAGATTCTAAGATGAATTGGGAATTTTAAACTTCACATCGCTGTTAAGAAAAAAAAATATAAACCTATTATGGATCTGTGATACACAGGGCTCTGTGATTGTGAATTCACTGAGATGCTTATGGCCTTTGTTGTTTTAGAAGTCGATGTCCATGGCAATCAAAGTGCAAGTTATTTTTTTTTCACAGAAATTTGAAAAATCAAATTTTATTTGCTAATTGAATTGTATTATAAATGAATGTTGTATTTTTTTTTTTTAATTCCCTGAATTTTAGAATTGTCATTGCCCCCTTTAACAAACTGGTATTTAAACACTGGTTTCTTAGTGACTGCTTATGAGAGAATTATGCTTATCTATTCTGTAAATGTCATTTTATGGATGTTATCCTAGTGAACCTTGAAAGCCTCAGAGCTCCAACAATCTTGGCTCATCTCTGAAAAGTACAAGGTCAGCTATTTGGGTTAAAGCAAATGCAGTTGTTTAGCTACTAAAACAAATATATTACAGTCAAATGTTGAATGTTGATGTTTGAAGGAAAAGTCTCTCTGCTAAATAAATAAAATTATTACAGTGGCTTTTACAGGAAAGTAAAAAATGTTTTCTGTTCAATTAGGCTTATGTACATAATTGAAACAGCTTTTAGGCACCCCTGTTCTGCATCCCAAAGCTGCTGGGAGACAATCACCTACTGCAGTGTAACAGGCAGCCTGTGCCATGGAGATGAAGGATGCAGAAACTAGTTTATGGGATAGGTTTAGGTTTGGAAAAGGTTTAAAATCAGCTGTGATGCCTGGATACAGCTGCAGTTTAACTTCCCTAATTCACCCCCAGGGGGTGGACATGGGAGCATGACAGACATATTTAAATCTTCCCACCTGTAAATTGTCACATTATGGAGAGGCAGTCCAGAGTGGAGTACATCTCTCAAACAGAGAAGAGCTGTTGAAAACTCACACCCTTAGTTACAACACCCAGGAATTTGGGAAATTAGTCTGTAAGGGAAGCTACAGAGAAACTGCCAGGTGTACATTCAGATCACAAACCTTGTGTGTTTGAAATTTTTCATTTCTCCTGATTCAGTTCAAAGCCTGGCCTTAAGGCTCACTTAGTAAAATATTTTATACCTGTATCATTAAGTTTTAATCAGGGTTAAATTGGCAAGTTAAAGATGTTCTGCTTTTGCATACACAGAAAATCCAAGGAAAGCAGCCAGTGGGCTCACCCTGACCTGCCTTGCTGTGGGGCACCTGGAGGGACTCAGTGCTTGACAAGCTGCCATAGACATGGTGAGCAGTGCAGAGACTTGGGGGACACATGAACTGTCACATTCCAAGTACGCCATGGACAGACAAAGGCAGAAAAGGGCTTTCTCCAATTCTGGTACCCTGAAGGAGTAAAAATATGGCTCAGAGCACTTCTTGGAGATGCAACTGGGTCATCCTTGTGTGTGGCTGTGAAAAAGGCAACATGACAGTTTTGAAATTAGGTCCCCTTATGTATGTGTGTGTGTGTACTTTCAGTGTAATGGCCAGGACTGGGGCTTTTACTGCTTTACAGTTTTGTCTAGTTCTGGCACCATCCTTTCTTATCTTCTTCCTCCTATGAACCCAAAGGCCGTGGCTGAATGTTCCTCTGAACTGAAGTTTCTTAAGGTCTTACTAGACTGTCTTCAGTACCAGAAAAAAGGGTTCTGGGGACTTACACATTTATTAATAGTGTTTTCCTTTTATAACAGTAACATTATCACATTACCCTAAAGAGTCCCTAAAGAGAAGAGAAATCAGTATGTGGTTAAACTCTAAATTGATAATTGTGCACCGGTACAAGTACTGGCACACAGGTAATCAGAAGTGGGAGTCAGACAGTTCTGTCTGTGAGATCCAGTCCTAACTTATTGAAGAATCCTATTTTTCATTAAAGCAAAAATCCCTGTGATATTTAAATAAATAAACAAATAGAGAATTCTGTATGTTTGCCTCAGGACAGTGTGGTGACCTTTTCCTTCCCAATAATAATTTGTCCTTTACAATAGTGCATAGACTGATCAATAATTTCTCCTTCTGCTCTAACTGTACTTAGAAGTACATGATACTGCACAGTATACCCTCCCCCACCCTAAGCTGTGATACAATAATTAGGTATACTTCTGTATCTGATCTAATAACCAAGCTAGACTGTGTGAATTAGTGGGAAGAGAAAATGAGTACAAAATTAATTTGTTCTCATCAAGGATCAGGATAAAGACTGTCAATGTTACTCAGAAATTCAGATTTCTGAATGGTCTGTCATACCACCAAGCAAGCTGTGAGACATTAAATTTACAGTGTGCAAGAGACAAAGAATAAAGGGCTGTTCTTAAAAGTGTATTGTATTGTTGATAAAAAATGACATGCAGAATTAAATCTCATGTCACCTTGTGTTTGAGTACATCACAATGGACTGTTGGCAGCCACTTCTCTGCCAACATGGGTGAATTAAGAATGGAAGTAGATATTTGCCTCATTTTACAGTTGGAGAAACCAAAGGAGAGATAATTGTCAGGGTTTCTTTTTTAATAATTACCTGAAATAATAACAAGGGAAGTGACAGAATTTAGAAATGAGAGTAGATTTTATCAGTATGTTTTTTATCCCTGCTTTCATTTCAGATCTTCCCCTACTTGAAAAAGAGCCCAACCACTGACCTAAGCCTCTGCTTCACCATCATCCACAGCTCCTTTTCACACCATCCCAAGGCCCTGACCTTGCTCTGTTACACAGTTCCCCCATCTGCCATTTCACATTACTCACCATGTTTTAAACCACATGCCCACATTTGTAGCTTTGAATCATCTTTCCACAGGTACAGAATGGAAGTAAATGAAGAGTGCGTGAACTCACTCATTTTTAGATTATTATAAAGTCTTTATATTAATCTTTTCATCTTCTCCTCCCACACTGTCACACATATTCATCTGGGGAGACAGAGTCCTGGCAATAAGCTATAAATATTCCATTTACTTATGACACAGGTTAAAATTAATTTCTGGAAACGATCAGAAAATAGGAAAATCAGATATGTAACTTCATCTAGCATTGATAGGAAGACATTATCCATTAAAAGAAGCTTTTCTATAGTGGGCATAAGAATCTGTAAAAAATATTATTTTAATAGCATATTATTTAATGCCTGATTACAATAGGACTCTGATAGAATATGAACAATACTAAATGAGCTCATTGGTTCTCAAAGTTTTTACACAAAGAATAACAAATTGTTTCAGAATGTTGGTAAAAATATACAGTTTTATCAGTAAATTAATCTTTATTCAATATTTGTGTGACTACTTATGTGACTGAAGCTTAAAAATCTGAGTGGAATAGAAAGAGGGAAACTCTCTTCATATTTATTAGAAATTCTGGTTTATGAACAATAGAAAATTAAAGGATCACTTTATCCAGAACAGACAAAGGATGAAAGAAACAGCATATTGTTCATTCCAAATATTTCTTTCTTTCCTGATTTGGAGAAATCATGCTATGGAAATGTGGTGGACTATGACATTTATGTTTTATCAGCTGGGCATGTCAGTTTAAGTAATAATTAGTATGGTGGCTTTATTTTTGTTATTTTGCCATAGTAGCAGTACAAAATGTCAATACTTTATTTGAAGCATTGAGCTGCCATAATGTAACAACAACTTATCAAACCAAGTGAAGACATAAAAAGCAGAAGACTGTACATGTACTTCCTAAACCCTCATTAAGACTTTTATTTATTAAAGACTGTGGTCTCTGTGTGTATGTGACTTTGAGGAACATTCATCTAACATTTCTGACTCGTTATTACTGATCTCACTAGTTCATTGGCTGGGGTCTCACTTAAAAGGATCCAAAGAGGTTGTATGAAATCTCCTGCTCCTAAGAGACAGCTGAATGCTGATTATGTCATTAAGATTTTATCTGTGCGAATAAAAATGCAGATTATGAGCCTTAGCATATTTTCCTAACACTGCAAGGCTAAAATGGTGCATCATTTTATGCCTAGTATTGAGCTAAATGCAAGGCAGAAAATTAATAAAAATGTTGACCTTCCTAAACTAATGTTCCAGTTTCCAGGTTAAGGACAGCATAAGGGGAATGCAAAGATATTTCAGAATGGTCACTTTTCCATTTCTTTCATCATTATGAATAAACAGTTGCATTTTGAGGTGAAAATAGAAACTTCCAGTAATTTTCAAGGACGGAATTGTTTTGACTAAAATATAAGTTGAGAGAGACGAAAACCTTTCTCATGAGCAGATCAGTTTTAACAGCTTTTAAATAACTAAATGGTAAACATATTTTTATGCCAAATTATAAGTGATCTTTATTTCAAATGATGACTTGCTACTCTGAAATGACTATGCAGTCTTGTCCTTTAATGAGAACTTCCATAAATTCTGAGTTAAGCATAGTAGGCCTCTGAAAGATGTTCATTTAAAAACAAAAGAAGATGTAATGGACTGTGGAAACACTCTTAGGAAGTAAAAATAATATTCTAAAGCACTTAGTAAGTTCTTTATTTTAATTGAATTTTCAAGTCTTTTGCTTTGTTATGAATTAAAGAAAAGCTAAATTTTAAGTGTGCATTTATATTTATCCACATGCAGATATGTAAATCGTTGATAGCCATGAATGACTGGTACAAATCTCATGTTCCACTTTTTTTTAAGGAAATATCAGTCTTAAAAAAAAGGATGGTAAAACTGAAAATAAATTTAAACATAAAAGCCCCAAACACACCTCTCATTGGACTGATACTATTTTTAATCAGTGAAGAAAAGTTACACCAAGAAGAACAAAGATGAAAGTGAAAGTGTTCTTGAGCAGTTTGACCTTCTACCCCTTACCATGTGTATAGAATGAGACCCCTCTTACCATGTATGATGAAAAAGGACTCACTTTCATTAGCAGAGGCTCTTAAAGACATCTGATCTGGACTCTGGCTTTGAGAAAAATACTTCCAGACTTCTCCAAATCATTCACTAAACAGAGGTGAAAACTTCCTGTCCTTCATTTTTCTGTGTCACAAAGAGTGTCACTGATATTTACAGGAGCGACAAGAAGTTGGAGAGTCCAGCCCTTAGTTTCACATTATCAGTATAATAGCAACAGTCAGATCTTTTAAAGTATCATAAAAAGAGCATGAACATTGTGAACTGAAAATGTTCAGAACAGATTTAGGCAATTTATGAGCAAAAAATCTTTTTGTTTCTAACTGGGTATGGGGAATTATAAGAGAGAATTGGGTTGTGAGCTGTAAAAGCTGCCTGCAGAGGCACATGGCAGCACAAAGGAGCACATGGAGGCACACAGAGGCTCATCTCCACCGGGCTCTGAGGGGAGGAGGTGTCACACGGCAGTCCCCTACGGAGAGGAGCCTGCCGGGAGCTGATGGATGGGTGAACGGGAGTGACCACCCCATAGAAGGACATTGAGAAGGTGTGTTGCTGATGTGGCAACACGGGATAGGTTATGTAGTGAGGATCACCATGTAAGGAAATACTCTGCCTTGGAAAAGAGTATAAAACCAGCTCATTCCTTTAAATAAACGCTTCAGGTTCCCTGCTGGTGTGGGTTTGGGATTCAATTGCCAGCATTGGGGCCTCTTCTGTTTGAACACCGTAAAATTCTCCAAGGAGGGTCATAAACATTCCAGACCCCATATTCCTAGCATGCGTAATCTATACTGCTTTTCACCCACATTCATGGCTTGGCTGCCTTTGGATAGAGCTTTCCCAGGACCTCTTCAATCCCTGGAGTCATAAGGAAGGATCTGCTGCAGTTACAACAAAAGACAGAGCTGAGCTCAAGCATGGAGGACAGGTTGACATCTGAAATGAGGGTATGAGATGCAGCTTTGAGAGCATTAGCAGGGGATGCATAGACACAGACAATGTTTATAACACCAGTTAGAGTAAAGGGAGCTTACAGGTTAAAAGACTTGAAAGTCTATTTCACTAAAAAGGGGATTTTTCTTTGTATTTTGCAGAGAATAAACTTACACATTAGAAAAATACAAACAAAAAGGAAACGAGCCAACTATAAACATGATCACATTTTTCTGAGCTATTCAAGATGCCATTGCTTGTATAGCATGATGTAATTAATCCTTTCGGGCTCCCCTGTCATGGTTGTACAACATAACTACAGGTTGTCCATCACTTAATGACTTCTGCAGGTGAGCAATTATTAAAATAATTAATACCTAGAAAAATTACCCGGACAACCCTGTACTGTTACTTTTTTTTCTTTTTATAAAGAAAATTTACTAGTTATTGTGTGACTTTTGGATTGTCACTCAAACCCCATACTTGTATTGCTTCTTTTCCGTATCAAAATTATCTGCATAGTGTCACATCCTGCAAAAAAAGAGCATAATTTATTCCAAGGTTCTTCAAATAAACAAATGTTTCAGTGTAAATGATATCAGAAAGATCACTTGAGGTGTGCCAAAATAGAAAATGCAATACTGTACACAAAACTGCAATATCCAGATTAGCTTGGAGCAACAACTGATGATGGGAGAATGTAAATAAATTGTATATCTGAGATACAAGAGAAAATATTTGCTATTACATCTGTTTATAAATTTTGCATATAGCTGTAATTAAGTACAGAAGAGTAGATGAGTTTAGCCTCTATATTTTGATTCCCACCAACTCAGTCAATTACACTTGGAATTTTGCAGTCTTTCCTTTGATCCTCTTACAGGTTTTGCATTTTGTAATAGCAGAAAGAAGAGACAACAGAAAACAATACTATACTTGTCTAACATTAGAAGGCTACTGTTTTAATTGAAAATGAACTAATAGTTTGAGGCACCCACTCTTTCTTCATCCTCCCAGACTGTGGCTTGTGTTGAGGTACCAGCTCCACCACAGATATTCACAATTCTCTGAGTAACTTAATTTTGCCTTCCCTGAAAGAAAGTCATGCTATTGACAAGGATGTAAGTCCTTGAAAACTTACAACCTCAGCCAGCATTTGATTTCCAACAATAAGATAGGAATCTAGAACCACACTGGGTTTCCTTCCAACCCAAGGAGATTTTATTAAACAAAACACCTTTCTTACACCTAGTTTCCTACTGTGATAGTATTCCTCTCCCCTTTGCCATTTTAAGGTTAGCCCACACCTCTGAAAATGGAGTCTAAGGCAGTCTTCAACAGCTGTTGTCTGACTTGGCCCCTACCACACAACGATGAAAGAAAGATTTGGGGGTACCCATGAAGGGTCAAACATTTGAATATTTACGTATGCAGAAGGATGACACCCTTGCATGTATGTTACCTTGCATGTATCTTATCTTAGGAATAGTAATGTAAATAGAGAAATTAGAAGTGGATCAACATCTACATATTAATGCAGTGGTGGGAAAAATGCAGATGGGCTAAAACTGGGCTAAAATGCAGATGGACTAAAACTCATAAATATTTACCATGTTCAGGGAGCACAGTTACAGGTATATACCAGTTGAACCCTTGTGCTTGAGCAGCAGCTGGTAATGCTGCCAAACACAGAGTGTGATTTACATAACATTTTTTTTTTAAGAATTATGCTGGCAGCATTTATTATGTTCCCTATGAGGTGTATCAGTATACTCTTGTATTTCTCAAGCTGTATGTATCTCCAGGGATTCAGAAGAGATTCAAACTCTTCCCTAGTCATTTACAGACTGGGGATTTTTTTCAGTACACAGAGATTTTTCTAACTGTGTCTGTCAGCTGACCCTCAAGTGATAGCACAAAGGAGCAGCAGATATGTGTACAACCATATAAATTAAAATGAGATTTCGCTTATTTAAGAAATCACACATAAGGCACAGGAGGTGTGAATATGGAAGTATAACAACCAATCCTGTCTATCATGCCCTGCACAGTCAAGCTGTGTGTGGGATAGTTTTTCTGTGAGGACAAGTCTTCTTTATGACTGGAAGACTAAAACAGCTTTCTTTCCATATCAAATTGCCCCTGTTACCCAGTGATTTTAATGGGATTTAATTAGAGGACCCAGGAAGTTTCACTGCTCTTACTCTACTTTTGGGGTTTTTTGTGTTCATGGAGGTGGCAGGGTTTTAGATGTTTAGGCTGTCTGGGAAGAATCTCCTGTGAAATGAAACTTCCATTTCCCACTTTCCCAAATTACATTCTCTAAGGGTTATTTACTACAACACAGATGAGAAAGAAACCAGATAAACACCCAAAAAAGCTGGTGTTTGCAACAAAGTGCATTTCTAAGCTAAATCAAACCAAGCATATCTTTGAACAGCAGAACTGTTTTTGAGAACAGACCAGTATATTCCTCCATGACCAATAGGATATATTTATATGGCAGTTTATTAATACTGAGCACCAACCTTTTATGCTTATTCCTATCCAGTGTAACTCACTGGTGGACTGTTATTTAACACTATAGTAAAATCATATGAGAAATTAGATTGAATTTGCATTTACGCAGCAAATTTTATGATGTAAGTTTCCTAATATACTTCAGCTTAATATTGAAGTAAATTGTGTTATCCCTAATGGGTCATCAGTTCTGAGGTTTTAGTATTTGATCTTGCTTTATTATCTTCCCTAGCTGTATTCCATACCTAATTTTTTCCTGAAATGAGCATTATTGATTTACTCATTAAATACTGTCTGTTTGGTGTGAATTTTTCATCCAAGCAGTATGATGAATCCCTTTTAAAATAATGATTATATGCTGCACAAGACTTGAAATACTGTCTTCCTGAGACGGTTTTCAATGGATTGCAACTAAATACATTGTATACAAAAAAAAGTCTTGTACACATTCTGCAAAATGACATCCATTGATTATATCTCCTCAAAAATGGAACAATCAATAAATTATTATATTTCTTAAAATTAAGCTCATTTCAGGGTGAAGGATTATTTTCTTGGTTTCATTTGAAGGTGGTGTGTTTCTGTACTACTTCAGCTTAAAAGGCAAACTCATATCACAAAAAAGTGGTTAAAAATCTAGAAATGTTTAAAAATGCATGTTTTATCATGAAAAAAATAAAAAGAAAGCAGATTGGGTAAAATGAGACTCCAGTAGACCAACATACTGACACAGCTATATTTTCCAGCCACTTAAATTTCCAAACCCAGTGTGTGGGTCTGGAGACAGGAAGTTTTTGTCATGAAGGATCTTTCTGATATTTTTCCTAAAAGCTCAGTCCAAAGGAGTTGGGTCAAAAGCAGTTGATTCTGCTACAGAAATGTGTAGAATTTGTCCAAAATGTCCTAAATTTAAGAAAATATTGCATTCAAATTCAGTTATAGATTTAAAAAAAAACATTTCCATAAACCATAGAAATATTTTTATAGAGTGTGTTGTTTGATTCAGGTCAATATATTTTACTTTATTGAAGCACACAGAAATATTGTCAGAGCATTTCAACCTTAAACATTTTGTGATTTTATGCACTGGTATTCATCTAAGGAATCCAAGGTTTTACAAATGAAACTATGTGGAAATGAAGGAGAAAAAACATCCCATGTGAAGATGGTTAGGCTGTAGAACAGCCTGTGCTTACTCCAGTCCTGACAATTTTCTCTGAGCAAAAAAATTGAACCCTGAGCAACCTCCTGGGTGAGGTGGAAACCACCTGAGTTCCCTTCTAATCTAAATTATTTTATGATGTGGTGATTTTCAGTGTATAACTATCAAATTAACAGGGTTGTTTTAGACTACAGGTTTCATGGTGTTTCCTGTCATAAAGTGTCAAAGTATGAGTAATACACAACTTTACCAAGTTTTTAATTCCTTTTAAAGCATTTGCTAGTATGGAGGTAGTAATTCTTCTCAAAGCCAGTTACAGGTGAAAAATGCAAAACTGTTTAGTTAAACACAGTCTGAACTTCTAGAAGTTCATTATATTAAGAAATAAAACACTGGAGTGTCAGTTGGAAATGCTGCCTTCTCAGTAGTATTTAACAACTCTTCACGTGGCCAAACCAAATGAATAATCAGCTTGTAATTATTTTGCCACAGTGCTCTAGAGGTGTGCATTATTCACTTTGGGTACTGCTGCCATAAAATAAAGGAAGCAAAATCAGTAGTTCTTGTAATCTAATCCTGTGATATTAATGTGGAAATCACAAGTATATGTGATTGCCAAGTATATGTGCCTGACATGGTTTTCATTTGCTTCTCTGTGAGAGTTATCTTATCAGCTGCCACTGAATACCTGATTACTGGAGACAGCCTCCAGATGTTCTTCTATCTTGAATTGTTTGTGTCACTATTGGTAAATGCAGGAAGGAACTCTTCCCTTACATGGGCTGCATTTTAAAACATGCTTGTACGTTTCTGTTCTCATTTGTTTCCTTCATGGACCAGTGGAGCCTGCTTGCTTAGCACAGCAGAAAGCAAGCTGCATAGAGCATTGAAGTTAAAAATCATTAGTTTGGCTTTAAAAATTATGAGTTTTTAAAAAGATTCGCTAGAACATACACATGTATGAAGTAGTACTTTAATCTTTAGAATACTATAACATCCTTCTTTGTTTTCTTTTCTTTTCTCTGAGTGATGAGATTCAGAAATAAACTTTCTCCAAAATTCACCTCACCAAATGTGCCAAAATAAGTCTTCTATGAAAAAAACATATCATTAAGTGTTTTGAAGTTATGAAAAATCAACATGGGGGTTTTTTTATGAAGATCAAGCTGGGGAAACGAGCCTGCATTTCACCATTTCATGTCTAGTACTCTTAGCAGAAATGAGCCATGACACTTTGCGCCCTCATTTTCTCTTTCTCCCAAAAAACTTGTAGACAAGCAGCACACAATAAGAAGGCTGGAGGGGGCTGAGTGGTGGCTCCTTGAGTTTCTGGGGAAAAGAGCTGGGAAATCCTCTGTTGCTGTGCAGTGATCTGCACAGTCAGCAGAAAGAGGGGGCATTCTGCAGACTTCACTAAACACTGCAGACAGAGAGAAGCAGTTTCCTTCATTCCTGGTCTCCTTCTGGCCAAAAAAAAGGAAACTGATTATACTCTTCACTGAAGCTGCCAAGCATTGAGGAGATGAAGACATTTTTGAAGATGTGATGTGACTTCAAGAAGCACACACACATACATATGTGGTCACTGCAAGTAGAGAGTATATATGTGTTGTCACTGCAATAAAATAACAGACCAAAGCATGCTATGTTGTAGGAAAAAAAGGTTGAGACTGGAAAGAGACAAAAAAACACCCTGGATCAAATTTCATTTTCAAGTGACAAAATTACACAGTGCTGCTCTTTACACTGAACTCCAGTCCAGGCTATCAGAGAGACACATGACTCCAGGCCTTTAGTGTCTTGATGATAAGAAAAGTTTTAGAAGTCCAAATTAAACTTATTCATAGACAGTTCAGGTATAGTTCTTATGTCTTTTAACTCAAAGAGCTCTTTTTGCTATACAGTGCTCACTTCTTTGATGAACCAACTAATATCAAGTTCTAACCCCTGTATATATTTCATTTTGTTAAATTAAAAAAGGTATTTCAGTGTCATCTTTATTCTGATCATCCTCATAGTTCTTCCTCAAACTCTTAAGATTAGTACTCATCCTTCCTTAGTGCCAGCAGTGATGGTTGGACCCAACATCAATTTGAGGTCTCTTTGGTGCCTTGAGCCGTAACTTTAGTACATCTGTATCTCTATACAAAGACCTACTGATCAATTCATTTTCTCTTTCCATATTGTTTCAAAAAAATAACCTACCATCTTACAGCAGTAATTTCTATTGTCCCTAAATTATTTGTAGTCTTTGTTATTGACTTTAATTTCCTCCTTGCCTTACTTCCCACTTATTTTTTCTCCTCCAGGTGCCTTATCAAGAATCATTCAGTTTGATATCATTCAGTTTGTATACCTGAATGTAGTAAGTCCTTCTCTAAAAGAGGGTCCTAATGAAGAAAGACTTTTAATAGAACAGGAATCAGATGACCATCCACTAAACTCAAATAGATAACAGAATCTAATGAAAGAGGAGATAAGTTCACAGGCTATAGGAGCAACAGATAAAAGAGAAATCACATAGAAAAGTTGTGGGATTCTAAAATAATCTACAATCCCAAACCAGGACAAAAGATTCAAAACTCTAAAAATACTGTGAATTAAGAAATCCAAAAGAAATACAAATCAAATCAAATCAAATCAATCCAAAATATTTTTAAAACTTTCAATTTTTTATTTTCAAATTTCATATTATTTGTACTGAAGTTATTCTACATTTATCCTATATAACCAGACTTAGAGAAAATTGTGATTAAAAGACTGAAGTATTTTCCCCAAGCCTAGTAATTATATCATTCTTCTTGGAATTTTCAGAGCTTTTACACAACTATTTTCACATTTTCACTGAAGTCTTACCCAAAAGCATTTTGGCTTGTCAAAAAAAACCAAATATAGTTTCTTCCAAAATATATAGCACAGAGCTAGAAGGTCTGGAAGAAGATTTGTTTTCATTGCCCAACATATCAGGCTATGGCAGCTCTTCCCATCTCCATCAGTCCAGAAATAGAGTTTTATTACTTCCCATGGATGAGTCCTAATGAACACAGAATAAGCTGCTCACACATCTCTTCTCAGTCACAGTATGGAATTTAGTCCTTCTTTTTAACCCAAAGAATTAAAATTGCATAGTGGCCAACTGAGATGCTAAATTAAATCTATATTTAAAAGCATTTTCATTGTATTATTAGCAGTGGCAGCCACGGCAATTTATTCAGGATCATACCTGTGAGATTCCAGCAGTTTCTGAAAATTGTTAGAGTAAATTAAAACAAAGATTTTTGTAATACATTTTTTCCTCATTGTGGAGACTCTCAAGCTGAGCAAATACATTATTAGTCTGGTGTAAGTTTAAGTGGGTACTTAATAAAGCAGCCAAAGCTCCACAAAGATCATGGCAGGCTTATAATTCTAATTTAGTTTGAATTGGAAACCTCCTGCTATTTCCTGAGATGTTTCTCTATTATCTCTCTGATATAGCACAGCTAACACTGTGCCAAAATCATTAAGGCTGTAGGCACAAATGCCATAATATTCATGTGTCAAAACACATGTATATATATTTTCTCTATTTGCATGCTGGAAGTGAGACTGCTCCATACCCAGATGATCACTAACATGCTCATTTAGCTAATTATTTAATTCAGGGTTAGACTCTCAAGGGCAGGATGGTGGGTTGCTGTGCTCAGTGCTGCCGGGTGTTGCTGCCTACAGGGATCCCAAGGCAGGTTGGGTACCATGGCTCTGCCCACAGCTTGCTTGTGCCAGCCCCTGAGCTGACTCACAGTGAGTCAACCAAAGAGTGAGCTGAGCTCAAAAGCAGGAAATGTCTAAAAGGTCACATCCCGCAGGTAAAAATGTTCTGAGCTTTGAAGAGAGGTGCTCCTGCAGCCAGGTTTCACAATTGTGGAGCTTCAAAAGCCAGAGGAGGAGGAGTTATTTCTATACATGCTGCTTCCTCAATATTTATGTCTCACAGAAGAGACAAGAAGACATAGTCTCAAGTCTAACAAAGCAAAACAGATATTTGAGCCCACATCTTGGAGTTCAGCAAGAATGGATTGAAGGACAGTGTCCACTTACCCTCAGCCCAGGGACTGAACTGCCTGTGCTCCATGGTTCAGAGAAACACAGGAGACTGGAGGAAACCAACAATACTGTTGCCAAAGTTTTGAGAAAGCATGTGAGCTGGATCCTCACAGGAGGAGAAAAGGCACAGACAAAAATGCCTTTATTGAGAGAGAAACAGTGCCTCAAGGTTTCAAAAGGAAAAATAGAGGCGAAAAGGTAAAAACACTGAGTGAAAAAAGCACTGATGGGTGGCATTTCAGTGGCACTGGAGATCAGCCTTTCAGGTACAAGAAAGCTGCAGAACAGTTGAAGTACAAAGTGCTAAACATATGTTTAACAGCATCTCTAGGGATTTCCCATCAATAATTATATAGCCATTTAGCAGGGTAACTACAGTGTTTGCTGAATGTTTGCAGTTGCTAGAGTCATATAAGATTTACACAAATGTTAGCTTGAGATAAGTGAAGAAGTAATTTAAGATTCTGGGTTTCCTCTCTTTATAATGTGTGCAAAATATTAATTCCACGTAATGTGTGTTATTTTTATGACTTGGCTATTGTTCTGTCTTCCTTAAAAAATCTGGAACTATTGCACTAATTCTGCATATTTTTCCAGTGCAAACCAAATGAAGGTTAAACTTAACTATTTGCAGGAAAGAAACTTAAAAAACCCAAACCCTAACTACTTGGTGCATTGTGCTCTCAATTTCTTGCATCTAAGTTAGAGGTTAGGTTACCTAGTTTTTTTTGTACTCAAAATCTTGCTATAACCAATAGGAACAAACTTGGTATGCAAAGCCAATAATTCATTATTAGTCTATTCTAGCTAACTAAATAACTTAATCCATTAACAATGAAAAGAATGTTTATAGTTCAAAACTCTGTAACTATAGTTAAAGAGAGGTGTGCACAAACCTTCCAATATCTCCTCCTTTCTCTGGCCTTACTTGCATTCCTGCTGTAAGCAGTGCACGACTGTATTGACTGGGCTACAAGACTGCAGTCTGTACTGGCCCTGCAAGGCCTCTGAAAAACAGCAGATTTATCCTGTTGTCATTTTTTCCCAGACTATCTTGTTAATGATTTCATAATCCTGTGTCTTATGATGGCACCAGTGGCTGCACTGGACTAGGGTGAATAATAAATTAGATAAAGGTGAATAAGACTTGTCCAAAACTTGAAAAGAAAACTACACTCTCACTGAGTGAATATATACCTTTACTTTTATGAATATCCACACAGTTTCAATGACTAAAATATTTTTATTGGTGTGTTTATTATACACAACTGCACATATTCAGCCTTAAAAACCTGTCTTTACTGGCCTACCTTTTGGCAAATACTTCATCACCTTATCCACAGAGACATACATGAACATATTTATAAGATATATGAGAAATTAGCATCAGTAGAAGAACTTCTCTGGGAAAAAAACTGTGGATAAGCTTCACCACAGAGCTCATAAAAATAATTATTTGAAATTTTATTGATACATGAGACAGATCTTCATCTAGTTATCACTATCTCAACTCCAGTGAAGCCAATGGAATTACATCTACATATACTGAAGTTTTACTCTACATAGCTAATTGACTCATCTAAGAGTATGGTGTCAATAGAAAAATCTCAAATAGCAATTACAGGTAATGCTTTTAAGATTTTATATCTTATCGAAGAGAATCCTGATAAAATAAAAAATTAATCTTTGATAAGCTGCGGGATGCAATTCATAATGCTGCAATTTAGAAAATCTGTGTTACTGCACAGCACTGTGCTAGAATGTTGTACCAAATACACCATTTGAGTCGTTTTTCATGCTTGATGATGGCCCTCACCACGTGTTTTAAAGAAGTGGGGACAGAAGTAGAGAGGGAATTAATATAGAAAATTATACCACAGAGAATACAATGAGACTGTTGTTTCCTTTCCTTTTCCATTTTTTCTCCCCTGTCCTAAAATGTGTGAATTTGTAAGCTTTAAGTAATTCATCCCTGTCCTGAACATAAGAAATGGGAAGGATACAACTCAACTGAGCAGCAGTTAATGCTGGTTGAGAAAACAGCAAAGCTCACCAGCTCCAGTAACAAGACAAGTTTGCTTTTCCTTTGTGCAATGTCATAAGACCAGGATGACAGAATAAAATGCTCTTCTCTAGGGAGTCCTCCACACAGTCCTGATACAGCATCTGCAGGCCCAGATGCCTGAAGGATCTCACACTCTGCTTATTAACCAGTTCCCATACTTGCTGTTTTCTTGTATGTAATACTTAGTGGGGAAAGTGTTTAGGTACAAAAATGGATAACAGAATTCTGTATCAAATTCTCTTTGAAAAATATTCATAAGGAGGTATTTGCAGCTGCTTTCAACCTTTTGTACCTTAAAAAGTTGTTCTGCTGTTCTGGGTCCCTCCCGAAGGTACTTCTACCTCCCATCTTCATTCAAATATTTATGTCTTTGAAAACAAAATTGTAGAATCACAGAAAATCTCATGTTGAAAGGAACCCACAAGGATCATCCAGTTCAACTCCCTGCTCTCACCTTAGTGTCCAACACTAAGCTGCATCACTGAGCATCATCCAGACATTCCTTGAACTCTGACAGGCTTGTGCCTGTTACCACTTCACTGAGGACCTTGTTCCAGAGACCAGGAACTGCATCAGTGAAAAACCTCTTCCTAATGTATAATCTGATGCAGCTTCATTTCATTCCCTCAAGCCTTATTGCTGGTCACCAGAGAGATCAGCACTGCCCCTCTGCTGCCCCTCGTGAGGGAGATGTAGAGTGGGATGTAGAGTGGGATGTAGTGAATATCAGCCTGCGTGACAGCCGATGTGTTGGACCATATGCAAAATTGTGCTCCCAATAGCAGCAGCATTCCCCCATCCCCTTTCTTTTTTTTTAAACCTGTTTCTTCTAATCTAAGAAATTCCTGGTGTGTAGTCATAGAATCATAGAAACATAGAATATTCTGAGTTGAAAGGGACCCATCAGGATCGAGTCCAACTCCTGGCCCTGTGCAGGACATTCCAATAATTTCACCATGGGCCTGAGAGCATTTTCCAAATGCTTTTTGAACTCTTCCAGTCTTGGCACTGTGACCCTTTCCCTGGAGAGCCTGTTCCACTGCCCACCCACCCTCTGGGTGAAGAACCTTTTCCTGATAGCGAACCTAAATCTCCCCTGATTTCTTCATGCCATTTTCTTAAGTCCTGTCACTGATCACAGGAACAAAGAGATCAGTGCCTGCCCCTCCACTCCCCTTCTGAAGATGTTGAAAACCACAATGACATCCCCCCTCAGTCTCTTCTTGTTCAGGCTGAACAGACCAAGTGACCTCAGCCACTCCTCACACAGCTTCCCCTCAAGGCCCTTCACCATCTTTGTTGCCCTCCTTTGGATGCTCTCTAATAGTTTAATATCTTTTTTTATAATGTAGTGCCCAAACTTCCCCCAGCACTCGAGGTGAGGCTGCCCCAGCCCAGAGCAGAGTGGGACAATCCCCTCCCTTGCCCAGCTGGTGATGCTGTGCCTGATGCCCCCCAGGACACAGGTGGCCCTCCTGGCTGCCAGGGCACTGCTGGCTCATGTTCAACTTTCCATTGACCAGGACTCCCAGATCCCTTTCTGTGGTGCTGCTTTCCAGTCTCTCATTCCCTGGTTCATACACACTGCCAGGGTTGCTCCGTGCCAGGTGCAGAATCCAGCACTTGCCCATGGTTGGTGATTGTCCATCTCTCATTTGCCAAGGTCTCTGCTGGGCCTCCCTGCCCTCGAGGGAGTCGACAGCTCTTCCCACTGCAGTGTCATCAAGATGACACTCTCTGTCATGACACTAGCCTGAGATCAGCTCAGGTGGTTACAGCATGGTGCCAACAGCACTGAGGTTGTGATCCCTGTACAGGTCCTTCACTTAAGAGTGGGACTTGATGATCCTGTGGGTCTCTTCCAACTCAGAGTAGTCTATGACTCTGTGATTCTGTATATCAGCATGACAATGTATGTCCTGTCTCTCAAAGAGCATCCAGGCTGGCCTTTTCCCCTGACATTAAACTCAGGTCCACTGTTTCTTTTTCTTAAATGTGTGATATTCCTCAAACAGAAAATCAAACATCATTTTGACTGTCTTAGAGGTGAGGCTGTATTTTTGGAAATAATACCAATTATGTGGGGTCCCTTCACTCCTCATCTGCTTATTCTGGATTCTGCTTTTCCTGGAAAAAGGAATATGCATGTGTTAGGCCAGTGCTCTGCTCTGGTTGCACAAACATGTTTTTCAAGGTCTCAAAGGGGCTTGGTAACAAGAGGCAGGAAAAGGGGGTGCTGTGAAATGTCACTATCACCAAGCCCATGAATGTATAAGCTTTAGACATAGACATTTTGACTGCTCTTCATATTTTAGAGCACATCTTACAATGCTGTGACCATTTTCATGCTGCTTCTTGAAACCCCCTCAAAGTTACCAATACACTGTTAGCTTTGTTTTATTGGAATGCTATTATAATCTAATAACATTATACTGTAGTAAGATATTTCCCTATTATTTGAAGAACATTTTAGTTCTTTGCAGCTACAGTGTTGATCTGGGATCTTTTTCTGTTTAATCACGCATTTCTTTAGAATCAAAGACATACAAATCTGATAGTAGCCTCAAGAGAGCACCATCTCCAATCCCCAGCAATTAGGCAGAACGAATGTTTTACAATTCTTTTCTAAGTTACTCTTCCCAATACCAAATCTCCCTGTACCGTGGGTACGTCAGCATAAGTTCTGTTCTTATTTGCTTACATTTTGTTATATATTTGTTATATATTTGTTTATGCAAACTGTTTTCATGTTTCCTCCTAAATCACGGATGAAATTTGAACAAGGTGAATAAACAAGTCTCTGAGAATTCACTGCTTATTAACAATTCCCTATTTACATTTCTATTATTATATGGCATTTTTATAATAAACCTAAAAAATCATCACTCAGCAAATTTTTAGTCCATTAAATATGAAACATTGATTTTTTTTTTATCAATTCCTTTTCCTTCTCTTGAAGCTAAATGTCATATACAGCATGAAGGGAGTAACAATATGGGATTGATTCAAATTCTGCTGCTTCTAATTTAATAATAAAATATGATACTATCTGTTATACTTGTAATCAGTATCTTTTTTTTTTTTTTAATTAGAAGTGAAGTATTTGCTTATCTCTTCAGCTGGCCTGTGACAGTCAGAAGACCCCAAGCTGGCAAAGGGCAAACAAGAGATCTGATTTGGAAAAAGCATTCTAAATGTCAGATTTGTCATTTACTTTCTCATATTCCAGACCTGCCTTCTGCATAGAGTAAATAACAAGTGGTTGAGTCAATGCTGTAGAGTTGCTACTTATTATAATTCTAAGACAGAATTAAGCTATGAGAAAATGTGGTGGAGGACATCACATCCTCTTGGAAGGCAGAGGAGTGAGATTACTTTGTAGTTCAGTTTGCTGCACAGACAGCAAGGAAACTTCAAAAGAGAATCCACACATCAAAGACTTTTTACTTTTAAAAAAAACCATACACAATCCCCCCTAAATCTTTCATCTGCAGTCTCACAAATATGCTGTTCTAATCAAAACCACAATAATGTATGTGCCTGTAAATAAAAAATATAAAGACAAAAGGTTCTGGTGTGGATGGAAAGATGCAGAAAAATTCTGGTATCCCTAGCCATGAGCTAGAAACCTGTTCATGAATATCTCATCTTCACAGCAGATGGACCAGCAGCTGAATTGGCTCCACAGTTCCAGGTCTGAAGGATACTTCAGAAGCAACCCTGCATTAATGACAAGGTCTCCTTGTCAGATATAGGCTTGAAAATTATATCCATGAAAGAAAACCTCGACCCTTTGCTTTGCTAGATTAAATGTGGTTTTATTTCCTACTTTTAAAGTGATGCAAACATACCTAAAGGGGATGGAGACTTTTCCTGGTAATCAGCAAAAATGCGAAGAAAACAGGGCAGTGACATCCTTCAGGGTACCTAAAACTGGAGACTCTAGAGTGGAGTCTTCTACTAACAGTGCCAGCAGTGTCAAAAAGTAGGATTCACAAATGATCAATACTGATGAACTTTATCTGCATGATCTCTTGGAAACAGAGGATACATGGCTTCAGGAAACTTGTATTTTCACAGATCCTCTTATCTTGTGTTAAATTTCTGCATGAACACAATATCATAATATTAATTTTTAATTTAGGCAGTGAATACAGAACATATCTTGTTGCAAAAAAAAAAAAAAAAAAAAAGAACTCTTAGGAAAGTAGTGTTAATTATCATAGATAATTAGACACAGAATCCACCATAGAATCAGTCATAGAGTCAGTCATAGAATCACAGAATGGTTTTGGTTGGAAGGGACCTTAAAGACCATCTGGTTTCAACCCCTCTGCCATAGACCAGGTTGCTCTAACCCCACCCAGCCTGGCCTGGAACACTTCCAGTGTCTCACCCCTCTCACAGTGATGCCTTAGGTTTTAACATTTATATTTTTCAAATCCTGTACTGCTTAGTGTGTAACTCTGAAGTTTCTTGTGACCTGTTAGCTACTGTTCTCTCATGCTGGCTAGACATAAGAAACCTCTCTTGGTTTGCTCTCCAAGGACACCTAGATTGTCCCAGGCCCCAAAATATGTAAACAAAGGCCTCTGAAGAGGAGGGAAAACTTAGGGTAATTGCATCATTAACTGTGGTTGTAATTGGAGAATTGATCCTGATATGCAAAAGGACCAAACTTATAAAAGTGTGAAGAATTCGTGACCAAGGGTCCATCTTGGGGGTAGCCTTTTGACTGCCCAGGCTGTATCTTTGAAGGCCCTTCAAATAAATACCTACCTTTATTCCCTGATTCTTGTCTAGTCTCTGGTTTTAGGTGGCCATCACAAGCATCAACAATAAAGAATATTTTCTTTAATCTAACCCTACTGTCTTTCAGTTTAAGGCTATTCCCCCTTGTCCTGTCTCTACATACTCCTGCAAAAAGTTCTTTCCCAACCTTCTTGTAGGCTCGAGCCTCCAGGTACTGAAAGGCTGTAATAAGGTCTCCCCTAAGCCTCTCTTCTCCAGGCTAAAAAATCCAAATTCTCTCACCCTTCCCTCATAGGAGAGGGGGTCCACCCCTCTAATGATCTTCATGGTCTCCTCTGGACTCACTCCAACAGTACAAGGTCCTTCCTGTGCTGACGACCCCAGAGCTGGACACAGCATTCCAGGTGGGGTGTCACCAGAGCCAGTAGAGGGGAGAATCCCCTCCCTCACCTGCTGGCCACACTGCTTGTGATGCAGCCCAGAGCATGTTTGGCTTTCTGGACTGCCAGTGCACATTGCCAGCTCATGTCAAGCCTCTCATCCACCAGTATGATAATACTCTGTGATAATCCTCTATGATAGCTTTGAACTGCTCTCAGAATTTAGCAAAAATGTGCTTAAATTATCACATTGTTGCACCAGATATTTGTATGGTCTGTTTATCACAAGTACTTGTGTTTGTCTGTCTGTGGCCACGTGTGTGTGTCTCTCTAACACACCCACTTGTATTTTCATTTACTCATGCACACAGTATGTCTGGCTGTCTTGCCAGAAATATGAACTGTGTGCCTGGAGGAATTAACTACAATCTTTTTTCATAAAGAATCCAGTCTCTCTGGCAACACACAAGCTTTAGTTCCATTATCTAAATCTTTTATCTTCCCTTCTTTGATTGAAGGATAGTTTTTCATCTTTATATTTTTCAGTGAATGAAGTGCAGATGAAGTTCTCTTATGTGACAGAAACATTCCACCTTTCCTGTGAAATTGCCCTGAAAGCCTCATCGAAGACAACACCCTCTGAATTATTAGGTGCATATGTTAAAAATAGTCATTTGCATTCCATTAAAGTAACACGGACCCTATTGCTAAAACTTCCATCCTGTCCTTTGAATTTATGTGCATTAAAAAAAGCTCTTTTGTAAATATAATCATTATCCTCCTTTCTTAAAAGAATCATAAGAAAATATATTACCTCTTCCTATTTCTTTGATATTTCCTTCTTATGCATAAAGAAATACTGTGCCATTCTGTGAGTCATTCTTTTAGGATAAAAATTCTTATGAAAAACTTCCTAAAACCTAAAGAACTGTAGTTATGTTGGGTAGTCTTTTGGCCATTCTCTCCCTTTCTATATTAATATAAATCTTTCCAACTCCTGACCTTTCTGTCACATTTGTTGATTTAGTTATGGTGGATCAGAAGTACTGTTAGTAACTACACTTGCACCTTGTTTGCCACTACAGAGGTGCCAGTCTGTCACCCAAGCAATTCTGCCACATGGCTTGGTTGCTGTGTGTGCTGCTTTGAATGCATTTCCTTATTTTAGTTCCCTTAGTTCTTTCCACTTGCTCCTTCCTGCCCTCTTGCAGTCCTGCAGCTCCAGAACCACAGTCCTAGGAACCTCTGCAGTTTCACCATCCTTTTCCTCGTGCAGGCTCAGGCCCATGTACCTCAGTTCATTTGTCAAAATCCAAACAGTCTGTCCTGGCTGCAGCAAATCAAGCTTTTGTTGCAGGTCTTTCACGTTGTAATTGCTTGTCTTTCTGGGAATAATGTCACATCTTGAATGCCAGATCTCTGCAATCAAAATCCTGGCTTTGCAGTGCATGCTTTGTGCTGTGCCCAGCTGCCTTTTCTTGCCCATGCTACACATCACTGCCTTAACAAGCTGCTGAGTTCCTGCAGAGCCATTAAATCATTGTGCCTCATCTCTCCCTTTCTCCCTTCCAGGCTTGTCATAGCTGAATCACACAGCACGTGAACAGAGAGTATTCCAAAACAAGGCTTCATGGAGAAAGGAGAAGAAAGACATAGAGTATATTTTCCCTATCTAAAACCCAATAAATTATTTTCTACTCATGGAGTGTAGGGTTTATAACCTAAATTCAGCTTGAGAGAGCAAAGCAATCTATCCCTAACACTGTCTTCAAAATCATCAAAAACAGCAGCAGGATGTAATATAAGCTTGTAATAATAACAGAACTCACTTTTCTCACAGTTACACTTCTTTTCCCATACGATACTTTATATCTGAGACCATAATAATTGTTAGTCATTATAATTGTTCTAATACCATTCCCAAGTAAAGCCAGAATATTTACCATGTGCAGAAGGAGTCTGATATTCCGTGGGTTTTTTTCCGGTTTAGGACTTTCTTTAAGAAAAGGTTTTTTAAGATTTTTTGGATAAAACAAATCTTCTTGGATTGTTTTATTTTTCCCCTTCTCAAGGATGAAAAATAGCTTGCATGTGATTTTTCAGAAAATTTATTAGTGCCAGACACCAGTCAAAGCAGTGAAATGCAAATTCTGAAAAAAACTTTGTGAAATTCTGGGCATGCTGGTTAGCACTGTATAATTCATCTTTCTTTTAGCCTGTAATCTGGGGCTGAGCTGCCATGCAGTATATGCTCCATCTTTGCCTATCTCAGCCAGCACTAGTATGCACTGCTTATCATCTTCCCTGATAAAGTTCATCCATCATTCTAATGTCATTATTTGTCTTATGATAAATTCTGTCAAGATTAGTAGAGTATGATTAGTTTTTCAAACTCTAAAATAGAGACAGAAAGATCTCTTTAAAGCCTGCTGATAGGTAAAAAGAAATTTCAGAAATCTCATCTTGTGTATTGAAGACAAAGAGGGTCAAACTCACCACAATAAGATAGCTGTAGAGTAGAAAAGAGTAGAAAAGTTGCCAGGGACACTGAACTTGAGTTTTCAGCTTTGTCACTCCCTGCCTACTGTCTTACCTATTGTCTTCTAAATGAGACAAATTGTCAAAATTCAAGAATAAGAACATCCTCAAAACAGAACTTCCTTAGCAAGGTGTAGTCAACTTTTCCAATTAAGGTCAAATGGTTTCAAGTACGAGGTAAACCCATCATTTGGTGGGATACAGAGCATAATTTAAATCACATTTTTCAACTGAAACTTGCTGCATAATCACAGAAAAAATCCCAGTCTCTTAGTCCTAAGTGGGATTGTGCCTTGCCCCATGCATACTCCCATGGGGCATTTTGCCTTTCCCCTCTTCCTCTCACCCTAATTTTCATTGAGTCTTCTGCTCTGGAAAAGATGGAAATCTTCTTCTGCAAGTACTACTTGGTCAAAGACACCAGGGCATCTGCCAAAGCCCTGAACCTTTTTACACAACGCATCGCAGCAGGAGATGCACACAACTGGTAATTGCCATATCAAATTTTGGCACACCAAGAACGAGATGGTCAGATCACCCTTGCCCCTTCCCCTGTCCACATGAGCAAATGAGAACCAGTTCATTTGCTATGACTGTCAGTCAATTACAACTCTTGCTCTGAGCAAATACCAAACACTCTGCTCAAGAGATATTGTGCCTAAATGTTCTGGCTCACAATTGCCAGCTTTAGTTATTAATTCTACGGTAGGTGAAGCTGAGAGATAAATTTGGTAATAGAAGATTTAACAGAGGTTATATTTATTAACCCTTATTTAATCACCTCAGCCAAGCAAACAGCTTTGATCTACAGCGTAGAGCTGTAGTTCAATATTTACACCTTGCATGAAAATATGGCATTTAATCTAATCAAGTTGGCCAATGCTGAACATGCCACATTAAATGTTTGCTCTTCAAATCTGGAGTTCACTCATTCTGTCACTCTAATTCCCGGACCCAATTTGAAAATAGTTTGCATTACATGCTATCTTGCAGCTTTATGTGTTTGCCTACCAAACACAGGTTAAATGACCTTGTCGTGTGAATGTGACATTGTTAAAATCAAAGAATAAATGCAACAGTATTATCTACTAAAAGAAAAACTAATACATTGCTAACAGCAAAAAGGCAAAATATCTCTCTATCCATAACAGTTATTTTGCTACCAAAAATAATCTTGCTTTTTGTTCCACAGCAGAACATTAGCAGCTTGTGTGATCATAGTAATTTTTTCTCGTCCTGCTCTAGTAAAATCCTTTAAACCTACTGGTTGAAAGGAACAAACAAATGGGGAGGCAGCAAAAATAAACAGTGTAAAGTTAAAATCTCTAAAAAAAATGACAGTCTAAAACAAAGCAGTGAAGCATGACTCTAATCTCACACAAACCATTTCCAGTAAAGAAGGAGCAATTCTAATGATCTTGAGGGAGGTACAATGGGAGAATGAGATCACAGCTGAAGCCTTATTTCCTCATTGTTTCTTGTGCTTCTCGTACCAGAACTGGGACAGCAAGGAAAAAAAGTGTTTAACTAAACAATTACCCTCCTCTCACCCCCCTGCCCCAAAAATATAGTAATAAAATGGTATCACAAATACAGGAATAATAAGAAATTTACACAGAGTTCATTTTAAAACATCTCCATTTTTTACTTGCAATAAGTTTTTTATACAGGCTGCCCTCACAAATGGACAACATCTGTGGTTGTGGAATAACTGAACTTGTATAAAGAGGCAGAATTGTGTTAGTCACCACTAGAGGAATATCTCTGTGTTTCAAATGTTTCTTCAAAGGACTGGTGGCCACAGCAGGCTACAGAAGTTTTGGAAAGGGTGAGTCAGGACATGACCCCCGCATCAGGCCATAAATGACCCTGTGCTGTGCTTTGGGATGATCCAGCTCCTGGGCCCAGCACAGGTACCTCCTGCACTCTGTGAAACTCTGCAGCATGGACTCATCCTTTGAAACAGATCTTAAACTTTCAGCCCCACTTTGCTCTATTGTGCGCAACAAAATGCAGAAAACATTTCTGTATTTCTTCTCCTGCATACAACCCTACCAGTATTAATATAAAATTTTTCTTCCAGTACACAATGTTTCCCTCCCTACTTTTTTGCAAATATGTGTATGTAACTAAATACATATGGGGTATCATCAACGGTTTAGAGAGGAGAAAATCAATGTAATTGACAGAATATTACAAAGATATTCTAATGACAAACCAGATTATACATTACAGAAAGAAAATTCAGTGATTTTTCCATGCTCACAAAACCAGAGCAAGCAGCAGACATCCACACTTCAATTCACCTGCCCTAACTTAGATACCTCAGAGTTTCAATTCTGGAATCACAGCTACTCAGCCTAAGTTCCTCTTAGGGACAATGGACATAAAAGATCAATTAAAGAAGTTTTCAACTCATCCTAAAATAAGTCGTGTTCTGGAGGTCTAATTCTCTCCATCCAATATAAGGATAACATAGTACTTCCAGTTCATCCATAGATAAATGTATATACTTAAAGTGATACAGACCCACCCAGACCTCCTGATTCCTATGTTATACATTATATAGTAGTGTGAAATGCATAAAGGGAGACCTAGAGAGTTTGGTTCATGTTTTGCTGTATTTTTCCATTGCTTCCAACCATTGGTATTTCATTCTCTCCCTCCTTCCACTTACAAAATACCTGACTGTTAAACACGATGAACTATTTTATTGTTAAACATTTAAGAAGAGATAAATGATGGTTTGAATGTTAATGCACCAAGGTAGATCAGAATCTTAGCACTGTTAAATGGTTTCTGAGCCACTAGAGCATAGCGTCAGTGCTATAAAGAAGCACTCCCTGATGGATTGTTAGCAATACTCTAACTCTTTTCAGGACAATAATATTGACTTCACATTAGATAAACATGAATCTTCTAAACAAGAGGTGAATACACAGGAATCAGCCTCTTTGTGTCTAGCAGCTAAAAGGTGGCAGGACACACTCTATAGAGTTTAATTTTAACTGTAATTAGCTTTTGCAGTGAAGTGCAGTAAGGTAACAAATGAGGTACAGTGCTGCAACACAGGACTAAAGAGAGAATGGAGGAGGTCATACTCTTTACCTTGACAATTTTTGGTTCTCACAAAACCCATTATTAGTAAAACACAGACATTAAATGATGCTTGTTCTTTCAAAGAGGTAGTTGTGTGGGAGGAAAAAAAAGGTTAAAAAACAGTGAGGTATTTAATCTGTAGTTGGAAGTTGCTCAAATGTGAATGCTGACACTTTCCTCTTTAGCTGTAGACCACATATTCTGAAAAAGTAATGCAATGACTCAGTGAATTGCTTAGCATTTACCAATGGTTTATGACCCCAGCAGAAGTCAGATACATCAGTGAATTTTTACCTTTACAGGTGCAAATTTTCTATCTGCTAATGAGAAACAGAACAACTGAATGCTACTACAGAATTTATTCAGAACTTGGAATCATAATTTTAGTTCTATTATAATTCTACAAAAAAAGTAGAATCCAAAAATTTAATACTTCTGATTACCCAAAAAGTAGTCTTTAAATTGCAGGAATGTAGGAACTAGGAATCCAGAATTTGAGGCAATTATTTACTCTCACTCCTACCATCACTTAATTCAGTATAGAAATTTGAGGGTTTTTACCACTCTTCATCAGCCCAAGAAATACAACAACAGAAAACACAGCTGGAATGGACCTCACAAGTCAGGCTAATCCACACCCATGATTCGACCCCAAATCAGGTCTGTCCAAGCCCTTCTTGATGGATATTTGTCTAAATCAGTCTGCAAAGTCTTTTATTTCAAAGATTAAATCTCCTTATTTAAAAGAAAAAGGATATGCTCATGAATTCCATTCACATTCTTAATGTCTAAAAGCTCACTAAAAAATCCTTTTCACAGAAAAACTGTGATGTAGTTAAAATATTCAGTGGCTGACTATCTTTTCTATATTCTACTTGGGTTTCATTTCAACCTTGCTTGCTGGCACTTTGAAAAATTCTTATAGGTAAATCTGGGTGTTATGCCCTTCATCTATTCATACCTTGCTTCTCAAATCTCACCCTCAAATGCAGCATAGCAAAATACTTATAACATTAATAAATAAATTAAACTGTCAAAATATAACTTTTACCTTTCTTTGGAAATTTGAAACTGTCTTTACTGTGAGTTTAGTTACTCTGAAGAAAGACATGGAGTTGAAAAGGCAAAAGAAAGCTGTTTTCAAATGTCTGTCCACAAAGCCATTATTTGTTTCAAAACTTAAGTGTAGGAAAAGGATGAGCATTGGCAAAGAAAAAGAAAATTTCTGAAAGTTTATTTCAAAATTTGTCAAAACATTGCTGCCCATTTCATTACCTCTTTAGAGGCCGAGTGCTTCTTTGTGTGACTGCCAATCCAGACTCCCACTTCTGCACTACAGTTGTTCATGTAGCCCTGCCATGAGCTGCTTCCATTGCAAACGATAAAAGGGAATTTCCAAACCCCTGAAGGAACAAACCAAGACAAAAACAGTGCACCAATGCAGCACCAGTCACTCAAGGATCTTGAAAATGCTTTAAAGATACTAATTATCTGAAGTTTGTAATGGCTAGGGATTACAGATTAGTACAGCATATAAAAATAAAGTACATGTACTAGAATCATGTATCTTTTACTAAATATTGATGCATACATTGAATTGTGCTTTAAAATAAATGTCCCCTGATATTTTTTCATTGCTATTTCTTCATGCTCAATGATATTACTTCATTGCTACTTTGCTCAGAGATATTTTCTAGAATATTACGTTATATAAGGCCATACCCTCAACTGAGATAAATCAGTGTCATCCTAGTTTCAAATGAGCTGCACTGAGTTTAAACCAGTAGAAAATCTAGCCAATTTTCTTCATCCTTTTACAAAAGCCCCTGCATGTAGCACAGAACTTGTGTTTGAACACAAAGAAAAATAAGATTTTCGGTGTATGCACAGCAAGGAAAATTACTAGCTTTTGGATATTGCAGATTTAAGGGATATATGAGAAGCTTATGAGCTCTCAGACTCTACTATATTGCTTTGGAAGCTGGGCTGGAACAGGCATGATGAAGAGGTTTAGCAGAGTACATATTAGAAATTTGAGTAAGCCACAACCATGCAATAAAAATTATAGCAGACAGTACAATATAATGATTTTATGAAACATTGGAAGCATCCAAAAGAGCTCATCTCAAGTTTTGCTTCCAAGTAAGTTATTGATCTCCAAGTACAGACAAATTTTCTGCCTCGCTTTCTCAGGGTTTTTTTTTTTTCCTTTCTTCCAGCCCATCAGTTTTGGCTTAAGATATGGTTCATAAAAATGTATATGGAAACTCATTTATAATTCATTTAATGTTTGGACCAACCTTAACAGTGACTTGAAAACTTCAGAAAGTTTTTATTTTAATTCTCTCCAGACTCAGAACAAATACAACTTTTCTCAGTGGAGAGGGATGGCACAAGGGAGATTTGGTCTCCAATATGATAGAGAAAAGAGAAGCAGATCTTTAGAATTAGCTAGTTTAAAATCAGCTGATTTAGAGCTGATGCCACGTAAAGAGGTCACCTGGCTCTAAATTCAGAACTTCAGCTTGCATGGCCTTTTTCACAGATTCAAAAAAAAATTTCCAGGTACAAGCCTGGAATTTTCTGCAAAATGCAATTATAATATGTGATTATTAGAGTCTATGCTACTACCAGAGTCCTGCTAATTCAAGCCATCTCAGAAATGGTGAAAGATTGACCTTAGCTTCCCAAGAGTTACAATATGTGCAGGACTGGAAAAGGCCAAAGCAAATGATGAAACTAAGACAAAAACCTGGGAGTCTGCTCAGGTATTGCCTTTTCTCTGGAGCAGTGGCAATGGTAACAGCTCGCTTAAGAAAGGCATTCCACACAATCCAGTCTCCTCTGGGGTCATACCAGCAGTGGCTGGTTCCATTTTTCGGGATGTTGTCTAAGACAGACTCTGCGGGTGGGTTGGACTGTGGCTCTCTGCTTCCCTAGCTAACACACAGACATATAAATGTAGGTATATATGCCTGAATACAGGCACTTTCTGCCTGATGTTTATGGCCCTGTGTTTTGGGTTTGTGTGGCCAGGTTTTCGTAGCAGGAGGCCTATGGGGATGGAGTCTGTGAGAAGCTTCTGACAGAGTCAATCCCAGCCAGCTCCAAGACAGCTGGCCAAGGCTGGGCCAATTGTCTCTATGATAACAGATTTAAGAAGGAAAAAAAGTTGCAGAATTATGTCCAGAGAAGAGCAGGGTGAGAATAAGTGAGAGGAACAACTCTGCAGACACCAAGGTTAGTGGAGAATGAGGGGCAGGAGCTGCTCCAGATGCCAGAGCTGAGGTTCTCCTGCAGCCTGTGGTGAGGCAGCTGTGCCCCTGCAGCCCATGGAGGTCCATGAGAAAGCAGAGATGCACCAGCATCCCATGGAGGAGACCAGCGCCAGAGTGTGTGGATGCCTGCAAGGAGGCTGTGAAGCACTGAGAGACCTGTGCGGGAGCAGGATCCTGGCAGGGACCTGCAGACCCGTGGAGAGAGGAGCCCACACTGGAGCAGGTTTCCTGGTAGGACTTGTGACCCTGTGGGGGTCTGGAGCAGGGGAAGGACTCCTCTCCCTGAGCAGCAGCAGAAACAACATGTGATGAACTGACCATAGCCCCCACTCCCTATCTCCCTGGGGCACTGGGGGAAGAGTTAGAGCTGGGAATGGGGGGGGGGAGGAAGTGTTTTCAAGGTGTTATTTTATTTTTCATTATCTTGCTCTGATTTTGTTAGTAATAAATTCAGTTAATATCTCTAATTCTAGCCTGTTTTGCTTGTGACGGTATTTGGTGATTGATGTCTCCTGGTCTTTATCTCAGCTCATGAAATCTTCATTATATTTTCTCTCCCCTATCTAGTGATAGAGAGGCTTTGGTGGGTGCCTGGCACCCAGCCAGGGCAAACTCACTCCACCCCATTATTCTTAATGGAAACCTAGGTAAAGTAGAACTTATGTCTGTTTTAGGGTAAATTTTCTATGCATATTTCCTGTTCCAAAGATAGCATAACTCTTTTTTCCTTATCATGAGGATGTATTGTAGTAAAAATATTAAGGACTAGTAGATGCTCAGAACTTTGTGCTAAGACCATTACTTAAAAAGTCCAAATCTCTCAGTCAGGTTCTTTTTTTCAGAAAATCTTTCTGGATTTACAGTATGGCGGTAAGATTGAGCCACTGAGAAAAACATCAGGGAAAATTCAGGAGGTACCCACTTCTGTCAGTGAACAGTTACAACATTTTGCAATGGAAATCGCTAACTGGCCGATATTCACTCTGAGGATAATCAGATAACTGGTAATGATCACACATAAAGGTAAGGTTTTCCACACAAGTGTGCTGTGGAATGTTGTGGCTATCGAGTTCCAATGGAAAATGTCACTATCAACTGATATCAATTTGCTGTTTTCTGAGGGAAAATTAAAGTAGACTTGAATGAATGGCTAAACTGGCGAGGCAATGCCTGGCAAGAAAATAAGGGAAGATAGATACAGTGCAGGCACTGAATAGCTCCATGACTGTAAACTGACCCAACAGCACATATGGAAATTCAGCTAATTACTTGTGAGAGGGAAAAAATGAGAATCCTGAGAGAAAAGGAATTCAAAATGGATTATACTGCTTCTGCACTCACCAGCTGTAATCTAAGTCATCTTATAAACTGCAAAATGAGTGATTATTCTATAAACCTTTAATTCAAATGCGATATCTACAATATGTATGTGGAAGTTAAAAAATCTAAACTAATAAAAAAGTATATGAATTCTTTCAAGAGCAAAGGCCTACTAAAGAATGCAAGGTGTAAACTGGGCTCATTTTATAACTAATGTTAAAATGTAAGACATTCAAAAATACCTTTATTTCTAAAATACCCCAGAAAGAAAGATAGAAATGAAGTTAAAATGGAAAACTGTTTCATAATCAAGTGTCATAGCTCATACAAAAGGATAACTTTTTTGACAAAGCAAAATAAGAAACTATCATTGAACAGAACTTGAAACAAGGAAAATAATTATCATTGAGTTTCAATGAAAATATAAAGAAAAAAATGAAAATAACTAAGAGACGAGATATTTGTTCTTTCGTGAATAAAGCTCTGATGGCAGATTGCAAAACTCAACTTCTGGAATTTAACTGTACTGCTGTACAAGTACTGCACCAAATGTTAGTGTGAAATATTCAGTGAGCAGAAATCATCACTACCAGGTATTTAAATTTCAATTAGGAAAAAAAAAATAATACAGTATGCTGTGTTTTGTCTTCTTTTCCATTCTTCATGATGGGATGCTTTCCACCAGTTCCCAGAAGTTGTCCAGAACTCAAAAAGCCCCCAATAAAAAATGTTCTTCAAAAAGAACCAAATGTCTTTTTTTTTTTTTTTTTTTTTTTTTAACAGCACTTTAAAAAGTGCCGCCTTCTCTCTGCTACTTAACAGATTCCTCGTTTTTAACTCCCCAGAAGGTGCAGCTCAACCTTCCCAGTTGGCACTGGCCAAGCTCCTGCTCCTTCCGGCAGCATTGCGGTGCAGCGCAGCCACGGCAGCGCCATCCCTGAGCCCGGAGCACCCGCCAGACACTCACACCACGTCAACGTGGACTGAAGGCATAGGAAAAGCGGCTGCCAGAGCCAGATTTCTGTCTGCTTCAGCCCTTCTGTGCCAAAAATCCTTCTCCTCACCAGTGTGCAGATTGCCAAAGACACCAAAAGCGTATCTCCCTTTTTACAGCCCAGGGAGATTTTAATTGTTGAAGGGCGCATTGTTTTTTACTTCAGGGACTTGGCCAATGTAGTTTGTCTCTTGCCCTTAAAACTAATTTTCTCCTTAAAAAATGAACCAAACTGCCCAAAGGAAGGATAGATGCAGAAACAGGAGCAAAAATCTTTGTAGAGAATTACATTTCTGTCATGTGGCACATTATTTTGAAATACTCCAGGGGAGCTTCACAGTTTCAGTCCCCAGTATTTTTAATTCCTAATTATGAAAACAATTAGTTGTTGCACCCCAGCTTGTCACAATGAAATGTACTTCAATATTTACAGGATAGGCTATTTACTGCCATTCTTCAATTCTTTTTTGGCCATTTTGAAGTTAGAACTGTTCTATCTCAAATACTTGATCATTAGCAAAGTCATCAAAATACCAGACCCTGGGTCTTATTTACTGATGGTATTTCTACTGTTGGGTTTTTGTGGCTACACTTTCAATGTAATATGGAAAAGACAGGCCATTTCCTGAAGTAAAGAAAAGAAATTAAAAAACAGTAGAAAGAAAAATTAATTACATCTCCTTTATAGTCACAGAACTGATTTGTCACAGAACTGAATTACAGAGACTGAACATTGTTGCCAACATTGAGCAGAGATTCAAGGTAGAGGTGGGTACCCAAAGTCCTACATATTCTTGGTATAGACACATGCTATGTTTTTTTTAAAGAGTTGAAGCTTAGAGTACTTTTTTTCTAACCAGACACAATCTGTTTGAAGTTCTCAGAGAAGTGTAGCTAAACTTACAGTTTTTAAGAACATCCTCTCCAATGATGTCGTTGCATGCTCTCCTTTGACTCTAGTAAAATCAACAGAAATACTTTCAACAAGCCAAGTGCAACTCTGCCTAACCTTATAAATAATTCTGGAGCAGGTCTGTTTGAGTTCCAAGCTAAGGTTAGAGTTGACTATCACTGCATTATATTGCATAAGGATATCACATGGTGTAAATTTTTTCCTTAATAGTCTGTGTGTTCTGGAAGCTAAGTCATAGGTGATTAACTCTCTAGTGAGTGTTGTTAGTGCAGCATATTACACACTTGGCTAGCCCCAGCTCTTATTCATGGATTTTTATTTTTATTTTCAAGGATTAGGCTAAACCACACATAGAGGGTAGGTAAGAATTTTTATTCTCTTTCATACTCCTGTGCTTGGAAATATGCAATGGAGAAACACATTAAAAAAAAGGTTAAATTGCAGAAGCTTCATTTTTTTTAACATAGATACTCAATAATAAAGAGGAATATACAAGAAGGTTGAACCCTTCAGCTCCTTTGAGTTTACATCTGTGTCATGCTTTATGGATTGGAGAAAATTTTGCAAGTGTGAAGATGAGGAGTAGAGCTGTGAAATTCAATTACTATGCTTTGCAAAATTTGTGAATCTGTGCTGACTATCTAATAACACGAAATATAGTGACTGTCGCATTTTCCATTTTTGCAAAATACATCTGATTTTTTCTCTTCCTGAAATAATTCCTTTCTATTATTAAAAATAATAAAATCCTTCAGAGTTTTTCATCCTCCTAGAAAAGAAGAACCCTTTCTCCGAAACAGATAAGAGCTCTAAGATACTATTTTTTAGAAAATTTGAAAATCTTAAACTTACTTTTTAACTTGCACAGAAAAAAAGCCCATCATTTCACGATAACTTTTTGGCTGATGCGAGGTAAAACAGGATGTGATTAGAATTGAAAGCTATCCAGTTTTATTTATCCCTGCTTCTCTGATTTAAAATGAAGCCTGGCTGTGTGCAGATGATAACTGTGAGCAAAGGTTGACATCAATTGGAGCTGTAGGACGAGCTGTCTCTGTGTGTGGGAGAATATCACCTTTTTTAAAAGATGCTGAGTGACACTGACAAAATAGACAAGGCAGTCTAGATCAATGACATAAAAGTAGTTGTCGTATAATGATTAGTGAACTACCGCTCATAATAATCTCCTTCCATAGACTCCTCTGAGGATAATGTTTGATTATTTGAACACATCATAGTGTTAATTATGGCTAGGCTGAATTTTACAGTCTAATTTGTATTTTTACAGTATGTGACATTTGAAAGCTAGAGGTAATTTTCAGTACCTTATTAGGTATTTGAAATTCTGTTTGTAGCTTTTGCTTCAAACAGCAGCCTTTTAATTTAGTAGCTCTTTAGCAGAGTGGGCTTGGTATGGAATAGTCATTATGTAGTCACCATATCTATAGGGAGTCTCATGGGAAGGTGTCTGTCAATTTACCCCTTAAAAAAACAAGGCATTTAGAGTCATAAATCTAGTTCACTTCCTTTTTTAGCTGCAAAACAGAAGAGATTTATCTGACGGGAACCTGGGCTATTCTTAAAATCCTTTAAACTATGGATGAATAAACCAGTTCAAGTAAAATACTAAACCAGTAATATATTGAAGACACACAGCCTTATACATCAAAAGAGCCCAAAGAATTTAACAAAAAATAATCTCATATATGCATCTGTGTCTTTTTCTTTCCACCCATTCATCTAGGATATTTTCCAGTGAATCATGATATTTAGATGGCACACAGTTAAGCCTTACCTTTCACTCTGAAGATGAAGAACTATTATCCCCTATCCTATACAAATGAAAAAAGTATAGAGAGAAATGCTAGTAAAGATATGCAGATGCATTCAAAATGTGCACCACAAAGCCTGAAAATCAAGTCTCCTGCCCTATGTAGTGGGACAGGGGTTTCATGTCACCTCATTTTAGGTGTCTGCAGTAAGTCACCCACTTCTTCCTTTATAAACAGCAAGGAGGAAGTGGCACTGATTCCTTTTGTCTGTTCTTTTTAGGGTCAGCTGGCCTCTGCTTTAGGGGGTTTATTGTTGTCTCCTGGCTACAGTGGTAGCCCAGAGGATCTGATCAAGTGGAGGTGTAAGGTGAATCCCTACTGCTGGTTTATTCATTCCAGATAGGCTTCAAAAAAAGTGAATCTTGGTCCATTTTCAAGTTTTCTGCTGAGAAACATTAGTTTATGACATTCGCTCTCCAGTCTGTACTAGAACTGTCAGTGCCAAGAGCAAAAAGCTTGCTCTCTGGAAATCTGCATACTCAAGCAATTCAGTGTTTTACTTTGAATAATCTTTTTGACATTTCTTGGTTCCAAAACTCTCTAGCAGAACTATTCAAAGTCTCTTGAGACAGATCTGAACTGGAAGACTTGGTGACATAAGATTTAATGATCCTTTTCTCCTGCTGCATATACTCCAAGCTCATATGTTTCATGAGATTACAAAATAGATTCAATAATAATGGAATATGTTACTAATTACAGCTGGTAGTAGCTCGTAGTCACTTTGCAGTTTTCTATGTACTTACCTCTAAAACATCACAGTGTTTCCAGCTTTCAAGGCAAAGCTGGTTTAGAACAACATTGTATCAAGTGATAAAAAATCAAGAAGTGATAAATATCTAGTTTGGTTTTTTATGAATCAAATAGCTCATCTATTCCCAATTTAACTATTTAGGATATCCTCTAGATTAGCTAGTGAATATTTGGAATGTGAAAGGCAGTCTGAACTACAAAACTGTGAGGTAAAAAGTAAGTATGTATTCTCTGGACTTTTTCTTTAGATTAACACTGTTTATACAAATAATGTTACTGATAAAATTTATCAATTTTGATTGTATGTAAATGTGAACTATTAAATACACAGAAAAAATTATCAGAGCAACTATGCAAAATGAAAGCTGAATTAATCATTATTCTTCCCTTTCTTTTAGTTACTATCATGTCTTCTTCGTAGGCCATGTTTCTCTCTCATAAAACAGATTATCTCTTTTTTAATTGGATTGGGTCCAATGGGCTTGGATTGATATGCTTCAGTTCCAACTTTGAGGAATGACAATCATTCCCATTACCACTGAAATAATGCCCCTTAGTTCTGTTAATTAGAGGTGGGATTGGTAACAGTCCTTATACTCACATTGCCCTCACAATGGATCGTCTGGCCATCAGCATGTGCAATTCACTTTGCCTGACTGATAGAAACCATTTTCCGTGATGTAGAGAATGATACCAAATTTCATTCATTTGCTCAAACATTCTCCCTTCTAGAAGTTGTCCATACTTGCCTTGAACTGATTTTTTTAAAGTAGACTGCCAGGCCAGAATAGCAGGCACTGTGAATGGATTTGGCAGTCATAGGTGTGTGATCAAAGGGTATATTTCCACAACTCTGGCCCCATTCAGTACAGAGGAACTTGTTCAAGGAGCCAACTTACATGGACCCATCTAATGAATACCTTCCAATTAACTGTTAATGTTACAGAAGCTGGAAGGCAAGCAAGGGCTGAGGATTATGGAAAAAAAGAGGAGGGTTCTTAGCTTTCATGGGTTAACTAAATTAATGAAACAAAGCATGACCAGAGTATTTTAATGAGTGGTCACTTGGTGTCTGGCCTGAGATTTTTGGCAACTGATTTGTATAATGGTTTATCATTTACAGTTTAATTAGTAGGAAAATTGTAGGACCTGGTGAAATGTTTAAAGCATATATATTGTGTCAAAACTGAGCATGTAATTTTGACCTTCTTATCTGGGTATTTCAATTCTTCACTTCTAAAAAATTTTAATATTTCTCCCTATTTTAAATGTGCTGTTGTGAAAAATAATAAGTACTTGTGAATCTCTCAGATATTTAAAATTTTCTATGGGAAAAGTGCAGATACTATACTAACTGTGGATAAACAGCATATGACAAAGAAAGTCTGGCATAATGATAGGGTTAGCCCATCAACCAAAGAGAAAAAACCATAGTGAAGAGCATGAGCAATACATCCAGTGGGATGTGCCAACCAAGCATTCTCTGAAAAAAATCATGTGAGCATCTAATTACAGCATGATTGTCTTGTGACATACTAAATGGGCTGAAGTGGGATTAGACAGCTGCTTTAAGACTTCCTAACATTTCATAGCTTAACTTACCTCCTGCTCACTAATTCTTTTATTTAATCTACCTCTTTGTATCTTTATATATATATATATAAAACACCAAAATATAAGTAAATAATAAGTTTCAGATGGGGATGAAAGACATTTAGATTAGTTCCTTCCTTACGTTGTAATATTATGGCTTGAGTTATACTGATGAAAGACACTGCTGAAGGACATCAGCAGTGTCTGCCTAAAGATAAGGATTGTAGGCCACCATTTATACTGAAAATTCCACTTCTCCATACATACCTTCAAGTTAGCAATATGTTTCTCAGACTATACAGCCATGTCCAAGGTTACAGGTTGATACTTTGGAATCGCTTCTGTTTTGCTCCCTTTAAATATTCTGTCAATTTTGTTGAAGCTAAAAAAATTGTGAGACTATTAAGGAGCATTTAGAGAAGCATGTTTGGGATGGAGAACTACTTAGCGATACAGTTCAGATTCTAAAATTATACACCCTACACGACCAGCGAACAACAAACTTCAGTGTGACATCTATTATCATTCAAATGTCTTTAACCTGGAATGCCAAGTGTGCCAATACTCTGATCAGAAATATTTGTAGAAAAAATTCAACATCACGTCTGAAAAAGCCCAAACAAGTCCTCATAAATGTTAGCTCTCAAGGGTAATATTTATACAAAAAAAAAGAGAGTAATATAGAGACAAATATATGATTTTTTGATAATTACTAAGGTTTCTATACAATTTAACTCATTACATTTTTCTACAGGTTTTTAATGAGAAAAAAAGCCTGGATGGTATTTTAAAGGCCAAAGTCCATCGCAGTTCATTAACATGTTATCTAAGTCCCTTCACTAATAAGTAAATTAACTCCAATTTCTTTCAAAAGAAAATCTACAAGATGCTACCAAAAGCACCAGCAAGGTATCCACATGTCAAGCAGATAGAAGATACTCAGTGTGTCATGGTCATGCATAGATACAGGGAAAGTTTCCTGGGAAACTTTCCTTCCAGGAAGTTGCTTTGTAGGAAAAAGCCACATTTTCTGGCTCTTCTCTGACTGTCCCAAACTGCCCTTTGCATGCTGGGACCTTGTCTTCCAGCTGTAATTCAGAGCTGGAGTGACAGTGCATGACACTGATCTCTTCTTTGTGGTGACCTGTGACAGGATCCGGGGGAATGGCCTGAAGTTGTGTCAGGGAAGGTTTAGGTTGGATATTAAAGAAAGGTTCTTCACCCTGAGGGTGGTTGGGCTCCTGAGGGAAGTGGTCACAGCTCCAGCCTGACAGAGTTCAAGAAGTGCTTGAACAATGCTCTCAGGCACAGGGTGTGACTCTTTGGGTGTCCTGTGCAGGGTCAGGAGTTGGACTCAATGATCCTGGTGGGTCCCCTCCAACTCAGTTTATTCTGTGATTCTGTGATTATGTGACAAGAGCAAGATGAGCCAGCAAGAGAGAAGCAAATGTGTCTCCAAGTCTCTAATGATGAAACTCATGAAGATCAGGATATTAATATGTGGGAATTGTCTTACTGGATCCAGTATAACCTACATCCTTGCCATCACATGTACATGTTATTTTTCTCTTCAGGGGGATCTAAAATAGTACTGGGAAAGAACAAAAGACAGAAATTCACCTTAATGCCACCCACTGATGGACACAAACAACAGCTAGGAGTTTTTTTTGCTTACTAGTTAAGGGATTTGGTTAACCTATTAATAAATTGCAGTGTTGGTGTTTCTATGGTGATAGGAAAAGGGTGATGCTTTGAAAGTTCTGAGAATAGACTCTGGACAGCTAAGAAGAGAACAGTAAAGAGTCTCCCTATTTTAAAAAATCTGCTTTCAAAGAGAAAGATTTATTTTGTTAAAAGCTCTTAATTAGATTTATGATTCCAGTGCTAAAGTGAAAAGGTTAATATGATAACATTTACTGCTGTGGATATTGATAGCAAACGGTACATTCTAATTTCAGATTATTCCCCCAGGTAACTTGATTATTACTATTATTAAATTGTAGGCTTTATTGGGATTTTTAACTGTTCTCTCCATAAAATTAGCTAAAAAAAAAGATTTTAAAAAACACTGCTGAGTTTTCTTCATGCCTCTTGCTTCATGTTCTACTGTTGTTTTGTAAAAATTGTAAATATTTCAGAGTCCCACAGATTTTTTTGTATTTTCTGTGTTTCCATTACAATAGACTAAATCAGGACATTCTTAATCACAGTATATGGGAAGCTACAGCCAAATTTGAAAACCTGTACTTGATATAATCTTTCTGTACAAACTGTTACCTTGAAGTCAATTATGGGAAATTATTAAACTTGGTTGAATAAGAGCATTGAAATTGAAATAATCCAGGGGGAAAGATCAATGATAGGAAAAGCAGGAACTGTAAGCATTTTTATGTACTGATTCAAAAGCAAATATATATATATGTATTAATCTTCAAAAGATTTTATTTAAGTCTGTCTTTGTAATAACTAGCCTGAATCTGCTTAACCCTCTAGGGAACAAAATTTATTTCAATTTATGTGGACAAAGCCGCCTGCATGTAAATTCCTATCCCAGCTAGCAAACTTTTCACCAGTATCAAGCCAAAGACCCAGAGGACAGGAAATATAGTTTTGAAATGTGGTGGTTTTCCATCTTTCACCATGCTTTCATATCTACAACAACACAGGCAAAGACATCCTGTTACAGGGACACTATGGTTCAAGTCTTTAAATCCAAAATAGGCAAAGACATCCTGTTACAGGGACACTATGGTTCAAGTCTTTAAATCCAAAATAGGCAAAGACATCCTGTTACAGGGACACTATGGTTCAAGTCTTTAAATCCAAAATAGAAGGAGATGAAGGGGATTATATCCTCGACCAGCAATATTAAACTGTTGAAGGAACTAATTTTATTTTTTACAGGTGAAATCAATGCTGCAGCAACCACCCTGAGTGAGAAGGAAGCACTGTTGAGTTTGAGGAAATAGGGGCAGAGATAGTGCTCCAACGGGTGGTTTTCCCATACAATGTTTAGGTTATTTCCAACTGATGTCTAGAGTCCAGCTGTACCTCTTACAGCTACACTGTGCTACACTGCAGTGTTATACTCACTTGCCACAGCTCAGAGGAATCGTTAATACTTGACTGGCCTGAACAAGCAACAGTTTTCAAAGGAGAAACTTTGAAAGCCTAAAAAGCCCTACGCTATGGCATGAAGTCTGAGATATTCGAGCTCAATAATGAAATTAATATTTCCTCTCCAGTCATGAGCCACAGAACCTGAATAACTGCATATAAAAATGGGCAGAAACATCTCCTAAATACTTATTGTCCAGTTCTTCCCAGACTGATCTGTGGGAGAATGTTGGCTTGTCCAAAGAGCTGCAAGCCTAGCCTGACTCTTTAGGGTTGTGAATCACAATGAGAGATAACCTATACTACAGGAAAACAGTGCCACAGACACTGCTAAAATCCTTCTCCACTTTATTTCCCGCTGATTACCTTCATTTCACCCACCTCTACATCAGTGCTTCAGTTATTAGGACTTGACACTTGTTTCAGAGATGTTAGTTCTACTCCTTGGCAGGATATCACAAATGTTTGTAACAAGCATTATAAAACCTAAATTATTTTGGGATTCGAGCAGACAGAATGGAATATGCTCACTTTCAGAGATACATACCGGAGATTTTCCTATGGTATCAGGATTAATTGAGAACACTGGGAGACTAGGCTGGGGATAATATGAATACATATTTGATTGAATAGGTTAAAAAGGGTTCCAGCCTTTCATTTCATTTGCATTAAGAGAGAGCAACTTTAAATGAACTTCTGTCCTGATGTTAGGCTATGGCATGGAGCAGGTTAAGCTGTTGGATATACATTATATAATCAAGTACATGTAGTTCAGTTCTAGCAGTTCTAATATTTTTGCTCTCTGAAGGGAGGTCATATGCAATCTCAAGATATCTGCAATTTCCAAAGAAGTAAGGCTGTGAAAGACAGTTTTAGGCAACATAGAATATTGATTTCCAGTAGTCACAGGCACTCTCATTGTGTCTTCTGCAGAGTATATTTTATAGCTTGAAAATTCCTGGGCCTTAACCCTCTCAGGTTCAGATGAGTAATCTTGTGAAGAAAAGATGGGAATGAGAAAATTACTTTGAAGACTATATGTTCTGCTTCATATGGCTTCATATCATAGAGCTACAGTTCAATGTTGGTATGATACATATTGAAGGCTGGGCCCCAAAAATACCAACTTTGCCGTTACAAATGTTGCTTTGATTAAAATAGAAATTTAGGTCCTCATCCTGAAGGACAGACCTGTATTGGATTTTCAGTGTCCAGAAACTCAACTATCATGTTTAGCTATCCAGCAGAAAAATAAATATAGAGCACAGAAACTGTATTTAAAATTCACATTGGATGAACTTCAGATAGTTTAATTATATCCGTTTACATATAATATTCGTTTAAAAATTACAAAAAAGACCTTCAATTTTTTAAACTTTCCTTTAATTTATTTACCAGTTCCAATGCATCACAAGCAATTTTGAGGCTGATACTTCATCAGCAGTCATAGAGCTACCCACAGTCATTGCTAATGTTCATTGTAATTACTACAAAAACTATTAAACATCCTTGAATGTGGGAGAGTGTCACTAAGCTTTCCCCTTACAGAAAGGCTTGTCTGTGACATCTGGAGCCTGGTTTAGAGCCTTTTGTTAGGATATCATTCACTGTATGATAGACTTGTCAGTCTAAAAATCTAGAAATTCACATCGTCCTTCCCTTCCGGATAGTTTCTGAGCAGATTCCATAAAAGATATTTCTCTCTGAATGTTTTTATACAGTTTTTCATCCTAATTTCTCCTCCAGCTATCCCAGCCTCTCAAGAAGATTTCTCTGCTTCCTGTATCTCTTTTCCTTGAGAAGACCTTCAGCTGTTGTTGTTATCCTGACTCACTTCCCAGCTGGTTTTACAATTAGCTTAGCTCCCACCGACACCTCTCTCTAAAGGAGCTGCATCTCATAACACATCTTTCTCAAGACTAGACCCTAGGCAGACCCAAGTTATGCTGTGAAAGATATGCTCTAAAGATTTATTACAATTTAAATCAGGTGGAAGCAGGGAAATAGGAAATATGGAACTGTTATGCAACACAAAGACTAAAACAGATTAAAAGCAAATGAACAAAAAAAGCCAAACACCAGAAGATATTAATTACTCAAACAGAGCTGGACTTTTCTATAAGTAACTCACTGAAACACATTTTGGGGGAATGGAGTAAAACACTTTTTATTTAAAATAGGGCAGGCAACTAAGGACTATAGCAGGACTACATCTGGCATTCCCATCCATGAGCGAACACCACTTTTCAGTTTCTGGAGTGCAGTGCTATACACTGTGGTGGGATCAAGGAAGAGATAGAGATGTGCTTAAAAGAATAAATCCTTCTCATGTGAACATAGACCAGAAAAAGTGGTTGCTTCTCTCTGCTGACTGTAAAGGCAGACAAGAGCAAAGAGCTGAGGTGCTGGTATCTATATTGCAAATATAGAAAATAAGGTGAGTTGAGTGTCTGGGAGTATTTTCACTGTTTTCAGGACATTTCTTTAGGCTCCTGCAAGCTATTTCATATTCAAAAGTTCTTTCTTATTTCAAACAGAATTAGAAGGGAACAAAAAAGATTAAGCTGGAGAAAAATTGTATTATGGTCTCATTTTTAAACACAAATTTTTGTATCAGAACTAAGGAGAAGTTTCTGAAAGTCTTCCCTTGTTTTTACTTTATATTTTACAGTCACCCCCTAATCTTGTGATACTGAGGATTAAGAGATTAAATTTTCCACATTAAGGTAATCAGAAGACTGCTTAATTGAGACTATTACATTTTTCCTCCTTGTATAGGGCACTTGTAATCAGACCTGTGCATTTCAGAGATCAAGTAAGGACCAAAGCCTAGACAGTCAGAAAGCAGATACCAAATAATTTCTAGGCACATCACTGGTAAATAATACATTTAAGGGAAAGGTATATTTATTTTTCTATCATGATGGTGTTCTCATTGTTTTGATACTGCATGCACTTATGCAATTCACAGAGTAATTTTATGGTTGTTAGTAGAGATGAGATGAACCTGATGGGAAAAAAAGGGAACACCAAAGCTCTTCCCAAAACTCAGTCTAAATGTTGAATATTATTTAACCATTTATAGTGTTTTGATATTATACATTTCAACTGCATGAAAGCATTATCCTTCAGATCTTAACCCACTGATTCCCCTGTTAAATTGATCAGATTTTCTGCTGACTGAGCTGTATAAGAATAGCTATGGCTCTGTAAAATGTGCATGGTGAATACCTGTATGAAGAATTACCCATTTAATGGGAAAAAAAACCCAGAGAGATGTAGCAATGAGACACAGAACCCTCCTTTGGGGGTGATAAATAGCTACCATATTTCTCTCCCTTTACTATCTTGTAGGAAAAAGTAGATACAGAATTTTTTAAAATATTATCTCCAGTCTGACAGCCTCATCCTGTGGCTAGCGTATAGTTTGAAGTCTGTGACCCACATAAATGATCATTGCTTTTGTCCTTAGTATTGTGACATGTCAGGAAAGGGAGTGACATCAAAAAAAGCCCTTCCTCCTTTTGTCCCTTTAGGGTGTCCTCATGAGCAAATATGAAGTGGTCACAGCACCAGCCTGACAGAGTTCGTGGCAGACTTTCAGGCACAGACTTTCAGGCACATGGTGCCATTCTTGGGGTGTCCTGCACAGGGCCAGGAGTTGGGCTCAGTGATCCTCATGGGTCCCTTCCAATTCAGCATATTCTATGATTCACCATGCATCAGGATCTCAGAAAAGAACTTCCTATTTAAGGACTTATATAAAAATATAAATCCCTAGCAATAAGTAAAACACGTAAGTAAGGTGTTCATCACTGGTGTGTTGCCACAACTGGAACAGATGATAAGCACCGTTGCCATCTTTCCCCCTCAGCTTGGTGTGATGGTCCAGAAACATTGTACCTGCATTACTGAACACTTGCAAGGTTTTACCAGGGCTCACTAACTTTAACAGCAATTATGTGTCCAATTCCATCAGTAAGCAGCTTTGAAAAGTTCCCATTTCTGTGGGTAGCATGTTTTTCCCGAAAGCTGAGTGTCTCCCAGCACAGACATATCAGCCAGCTGTGTTACTGGCTATCATTCCTAGCAATCCTATCTGCTGCAATTGGAAAGCACCCACCTAGAATTATGAACTGCATGGAAGATGATTTTAACATGCATTTTCCAGTGGATTTTTATGAAGTGATCTGGAGAGGAAACCATTAATTCAGCCAGAGATTAGCAATAGCTACTGCACTGCTTAGAGCAACATCAAGGATCCATTCCTTCCCAGCAGCCTGGCACAGACACCATGTGGAACTCAAAAGCCTCTTCTGCATCTTTAAAAAGCCTTTCATTTTCCTTTTGTGCATGTGTCCTCAGTGTTTGGTGTTATAAATGAGCAGCCTGTGACCACCCCTCCTCTTGGCACAGCTCTTGTGTAGCGCCACAGAGCTCCAGCACTGCCGGCATCCGCACAGTGCCTTCTTCCCTGACCTGTACCCACCAAGATTACAGAAGCACATTATTTCCCTGTGCAGCTCTTTCACCTCTCACTGCAACCATTTCCTACACAGACACAGAATTTATATAAAAGGCTTTCCTCAGCTTTCATCAAATCTAGGTTGCAGGCCTATTTCGTAACATTAATTCTCTCCCTCACCAACCGCCACATCAATTCAGTACTTTATAAACTATTTCAGGGATCCGATTTATCAGGCCTGACAGAGCTTCACACTGAAATAAACAGCACTGCCTCTGCTGAGCTCGCTCAGTGGCTCCTATTTATCATTATTTAATTCAAGGGCCTAAAATTCTCTGACATTATTAATAGTAAGATGAATCACTGGAAAACTACAGAATCTGTGACCAACGAGGCTGAAATAATCCATTTTGGTGAAAATGTCTACGTGGAATTGCATTCCCTGATGGGTAGCTGCTCTGTCATTAGCGACTCCATATGCATGGGTGGTAAAGAACTGAAGCATGAAGTCCCCAAAGAGTGGGATACTTCAACTGCCATTCTCTTCCCAACACTTAACACCAAAGCAGAAAATAAGGGAATGCAGCACAGCTCTAATGCCTCTGTCAGTTGAATTTAAATGTACTAATTTAATCCTTTTTGTACTTGATTAACTTTAACTTGTCTGAGGTTGAACTTTTGTGTTAACTGGACCTGCAAATCCATTAGTTCATTATGAGGACTGTATTACTTAGGCACCTTGATGAGAGATAATCAGCTGCCTGGAATGTATATGAGCACTTGCTGCCTTAATTTGGCACCTCATTAGTGATATTTTTCAATTTTGTTTAAATGAAAGGGATTGCACTGGGAGTTTGTCCAGGGTCTGCAATTTCCCTTATGAATAGCCAGCCTTATTCAGCATCTGTATGACACAGTAAGAAGTTAAGAATTGCAGAATTTGTTTGGTTCTCTGTCAGGACCATTCTGGGAAACTAAGGTAGTTGGAGAGGCAGATCCTGAACTCTTTTCTAAAGGGGCAGAGTGCTGTTAGACCACCTCCCTGACAGAGGTGACCAAGGAACCTTGACAAACAGAGGTGTTTTGTAAAATTCATTTAAAAATTAAGACTATCCAAAATAAAAAAGAGTGTATAATTAGAAAACATTGAATTTTTTTTTTATTTCCCCTTCCAGAGGGGAAATTTACTCATTGCTGTTTTGTTATTCACTATCATTCCCTTGAACTCTGGCAGCTGACTTCCTTATTAGTGTCTGGACAGAGATTGTAACTTTTGAAAAGAACAACCAAGGACAAAGGACCAAGCAGACACAAAATTGCCCTGTGAAGAATTTCTGCAATCATTATTGTCCAGGGGATTACCTCCCAAACAATTAATCATTTATCCAAGTTAGAACCCCCAGAGCTGAAATACACACCCTTTACCCTTGCTCAGAGCCTGTCTTCAGGCAAAAGTCTGACTAAATGACATACCCAGTCTGGCTTTCTCTGTTTTACACAGTTTCCCAGTGCTATGTTAGCAGCATGACATCCTCAAACACCTACAGCATCACCCTGCCATATCCCGGCATGTATGACTCCTTCAGCACCCTGTTACAGAAACACCATTCTGGAATGTTGCAGCACACCACCCTCCCGTTATTTCAGATGCTTTGAACTGAAAATGTGCAAAACCAATATTAACATCTTAGGACCTATTTACAAGGCTGGGGCTGAGCAAAGCCGAGGGACACACAGCATGGATAAGTCCAGTCTGGTCTAGGGACAATTATCCTTTTAGCAGTATAGTCACTCCATGCTATTTGGTCTTGTCTCTTGGAAGCAATGATTGCTTCCTGAGCCTTTTTATTTTGTAATATAGTGATAGTCTGAGAGACTGTGATTTGAGCTCTTTCCCCAACATGTTAAAAAAGAAATCAAGTCCTGGACTTTCATATCACATTCCACCACAGTGGAGATTACAGATAGCCACAATTTTATGTTTTCCATATGACTAATCTGTGAAATGTGCTCCAAGTGCTTCTACCAGGTCAGGATCTATTAGTAAAATACGAAGCTATTTAGTATAATTATACATCTTGAGATGCAGAAAGTTGAGCAACATCAAGACCTGTGGTTTTTTGCCTTCTTTCCAGGAGAAACCTAGGGAATATTACTGAAAAAAAAAAAAGAGACTTGGCAATTTCATTAATATACCAAGGTAGGCTTTGAGCATATTTTATGTTCCCATATAAAACCTACAGTTACTTAAACTAGCAACAACCTCTAGTATTCAGTCACCTTTGTGAAGTAGAATTAACTGAGCTATTGGGGACTCTTGTGATCTCAAATATCTTCTAAAAGAGATTTTCATGGAATCATAGAATAGTTTGGGTTGGAAGAGTTCCTTAGAGATCACCTAGTTCAACACCTCCTGCAGTCAGCTAGATCAGGTTGCTCAGAGCTCCACATTTTCAGGGGTGGGGCATTTACCACCTCTCTGGGCAATCTGTGCCACTGTTTCACCACTCTCATTGGAAAAAAATGTCTTCCTTATATCTGGTCTAAGTCTAACCTCTTTCAGTTTTATCCCTTTTCCTGTGAAATTTATTTGCAAAGGTTTTATTCCTAGACTCTAGATTTTGTTATCATTTATTTGGTCTCTGCTTAATTTGGGGTTGAATCACACTGATTCAATCCACCATCTATCCCTCCATACCATGCTCCAGCAGGGTTCCCTGAGCAGTGGTGTCAGATGCACAAAGGTGCATCAAGCTGTAAAAGTAGAGCAAGAATCACATCCAGGCGCAGCACATCTCCATGTGTAAATCAATAGGTCACAGTCTCAGTTTATGATTTTCAAAACATTTTATTAATAGGATTGTAAATAGGACCCAATTAGCTGTTTTTTCATGTGCTGTCACTATCATCATTTTAAAGAAACACAGATTCCTGATATTAACAAATTATATATGGGGAACACAACCTTTGTGCAATATAGAATACTGTTGAAGAATTCCATTTTGGTTTATTATACGTAGGAGAATTATTATGGTAATAATGTGTAAAATGGGGACTTTCGGCCTCAATTATGAACCACTGAATTCCCAAAAGTAGTTTAGCATGTATGAAGATCCACATTCCACCTAATTTTAACCAACCAGTTCATTTATACTTCTGAGACTTACATGCAAACTACGGAGTCTTCTACAATTTCTCTTATCACCAATTAGGCTAATCCCTCTCCCACTCTGCAGAGCTTTTGGAACGTGTACATTAGTGGTAACTGCATGTGCAGTTTAAGGTGAGACAATTACTGTTAGTGCAGAGGCTCAGTGAACGTCTCAGTGAACATAATTGTAACTGTGGCTATGTATAAAATTCTCTCACTATTTAATTAGGGGCAGGATTTTTCTTCTCTTTTCTTTTCTCTCTTAAGGAATGCAAGGTTAACTCCCTAAAACACAGGGAGGGAAAGGACTGTGCGAAGCTCCAGAAGGGATACCCACAGCAAGAATTTACAGGCAGCCGTAACTACAGTGCATGAAATTGTTCAGTTTTTGTCAGGGCTCTGTCTTGCCATTTTTCATAAAATTAGGTAGGGAGGGTTTTATTACCAAATAATTGCTTACAATTTTCTATGTCCAGGCGATGGCATTCAGTTTGACACATAGCAGATCAGTCACCAGAGAGGTGGAAATAAAAGGTTACAACATAGAAAGTATCTTGGGGCTGATTTGATCTTTCAAGAACCTGTTCTTCTGCATGGGAATCCCTGTTAAATTGTGCTAGTGAAGGAAAAGACTTCACTTTTGGTCTTATTTTGCTGTGTGTGCAAAACATATTTGAGTCTTTTTTCCAGTGTTTGGATAGTATCACAATAGGCCCATCTTTCCCTTTGTACCAAAACAAGTAGTACAGCTGTAATCGTATTAATAACCAAAGCTGGTTCACAACCAGTTCCCCCTGCCAGTACCTAGTTCTGCCTGCTCTCCTGACCTGATTGTGGGCTGGGGTTGTAGCTTGTTTTCCTCAGGATTGCTGAAGACCCCCAGCACAAAACGCTCTGTTCTCTCTCACTGATTGCCCTCAGTTCAGACAGCCCAGTGACTGCCTCTGCAGCATTATATCACTATGAAATAGGTGATCTTTTCAGTTAGTGGTTCCCTAACTACATCTGCTCTGAGAAATCAGTGATTTGAAAGAAGTTTGAAGCCACTAAGTCCAGGTAAGTGACTTTTGAACTCCAGTCCATTGATTTCAATATGGCATTTGTGAACTGGATTTCATTGTTTCATTTCTTCTTCTTCTTTCTACATAAGATGATTAAAAATTACTTTTCTTTCCTGCTTGGATGGCAGTAGAAGAAAGCCTTCTGTTTGTTTCCCTAGCTCCGAGTCTATTGCTGTGGGATATATTGTGACACCTTTACTCACACAAAATTTGATTCCACACTTCAAGTGAAATTATTACAATCAATCATAATAATGCTGATCCTAAATAATAGGACAAAAAGCAGCAGACATTGCTTTGGACAGGTTTCATTAATCCATACTGGTATGTCATATTCATGCCACATTTTATGTTCAAGTATCAGCAGCACCCAGAAGCATCCAGCACCATCTCAGCAGCAGAATCCCTCAGTGCAGCAAAAAAGGACATAAATTATGGATAACATGTGCACTGAGTTGTTTTTAAGATTACATGAATGTTCCCTGTCTCTTCTGCCTGCATAACAGGTGCTGTCTGTAACTCATGCTTCACTCCAGGTCCTGGCTGTTGGAGAGCACCTCAGCTTGCCCTGCTTTTGGCTGATGACGTGGTCATACACCACCATCCTCACACCAGGACAATTTTCCAACATGATTCCAGCCAGGCACAGAGTCCTTCTCAGAACTGTCCTAGTTCTGCACACCACAGAGTCAAACACATCTGTTCACATTAGCCCAGGGACCAGTTTCCCCTACAAAACTGTTCTACACAAAGGTGAAAATTGTCCCCCATCCCACTGAGGGGGGGTGGTGAATGAATGGCTGGCTGGGGTTGCTTTGCATGGTTGACCATCAAAGTTGTTTTTTCTGAGAAAATCTTAGAAGAATTACCTTATAGTATGTTTACAATAATAGTTTAAGTCAATCTGATGAATTAACATATATATGAGAGTAAAATATTAGAATAAAATGTTAGAAAGACAGCTGCATATAAATTATTTTTTTACTTTTCAACGTGGTTTCCATTCCTTTAAATAATTCAGCCAGCAGCAGACACTTGCAAAATTCCCCTGTAGGACTAAGGCTAGTTTTCCCTGTCAGATTTAAAGGATCTGGGAAAGAAGCTGCAGGCAAAGTGGGAAAAGAATTTCGGTGAAAGTCACAAGCTATCAAGAGCTACTTTAGTTGTAATTTGGAGTGAAAAAAGAGAATTGTGCAGAAAATATGTATATTTTATGTAGGTCTTGAGATTTTGTAAAAAGTTCGAGACAAGCCAAAGTTAAGATAAACTTAGTCTGCGATAATATAACATTAACTGAAAATCTAATAATGACTTTGTAGTTAATTGAAATGTTTTGATTTCAACATCTACTTTTTACCAAACTTTCTCCTTCTAGCCAAAATAAGTATGAAATTTGTGTTGAAAAGTGACTTTGGGCAAACAATGAAATTCACAGAGTGGTTTGCATTTGGACTCGATGATCTCAAGGGTCTTTTCCAAACTCAATGAGTATGATTCTATTCTGTAAAATAGTTCACATCACCAGGTACCTCTGGAACTCACCTAGTCTGGCCTGCTGCTCCACTCAGGGCCAGGTTGAACAGGTTGTTCATGTCCAGTTGGGTTTTGAGTCACTTTGAGCAAGGAGACTCTTGCACATGTAAGCCTATGAACACACACACAGAAATTCTTGCTTTACAGACTTTATTCCATTAATTCTAAAAATTCTTATAAAGATTAAAAAGAGTGGCAAAAATTCCAGTCTGCCTGGAAAGTAAGAACTGAAACATTAACAACTGTGTTATTTGATATTATTTATTGGCTAGCTATTAATTAAAGAGCTAAGGAAGATCGGAAAATAGATACCCAACATAAAACATTTAATTTCACAAAAAGGTGGAAAAGACCAAGATGCTTAAAGGAATCCTAGATAGGCAGGTGAATGGGTAACATAATGGCAGATAAAACTTCTGCTGAGAAATGCACAGTAATGCTTACCAGACAAAATAATTTGAAGACATTATTGCTGAATTACAGCTGAACTTAGAATTACAAATGAACTTAAAAACTTAGAGGGGAGAAATAAAGATAATGGGAACAGGATACAAAATCATAAGAAATCTATTATTTTCCTAGTAGAGAAAATAATGATGAACTCTCACTTGGAATTCCATTCTCAGCTGAAGTCATCCTATCATGAAAACAGCCCATGACCATTAAAATTATCCAGACCTGAAAAAAATAAAACAAGTGACATGAAGAAGTTTCTATATAAGGATAGACAGAAACTACTCCAATTTTAGTTTAGAAAGAGAAAACAAAGACATGACAAAGAAAAATTAACTTTTCTTAATGTGCTATTATTTACCTAATTAACTTATGAAACACATGCCTAAGTATATGGAATTAATAAATTGAATATAGTTGTAAAAGGATTTCAGGCAAGCCTTCCAGTACAACTGTGAGCTAGGTTTTGAAACTGCTGAACTCGAATGCAGCTGCTTCTGGGCTTCTAGTAGACATTATCTTGGATTAAAAACCAACCAACCAAACAAACAAACAAATAAAAACTTTTCTATGAATTTCTTATATTTAGGGGAAAAGAGAAGAAGAACAAATCAGAAAAATATAAAAATATGAAAAGTTTTGCTTGGGAGTAAGCTTGTTGAATCACCAGAGCAGGTGTCAGGCCTCAAGCTACATGTAAGTACACTCTCTGTGTGAGATTTGATGTTGACATTTACCCATTCTTTGCTGAAACTTAAGGGGCTTCCCATGGCATACAATTCACAGCATCCATTCTCTTCAGGTTCTCTCGTTATGCTGAAGATAACAGTATTGAAATCAGCTTGAATAATGTATTTACAAACAGCTGAATTCTTAGGAATTACAGCTAATGACAGAAAAATGAGAGGAGGCAGATAGGGCCACTAAGGCTTTCCCTCAGACAAGCCCTATCTCATGCCATATCAGTCTTGTACAGAGCACAGACAGGAATGTCTTTTTCATAACCCTGGATTTTTTACTCTCTGGACAGCTGGCTCAAACTTGGGACAAATCCCATGCAAAGAAACAGAAGACACAGTATAAAGAATGCATCTTCTCTCACCATCCAGGCACAGAGATTGCCTGGATCTCCCCAGAGGAAGTTCCCATTGTACATTATGCAGAACAAGCTCCTCTGAAATCATTCATCTCCCTTCACTGGAGCCATACCATTAGGAAAAAATATGCAGTGAGTGGGAAATGTCAAAACTGCTCCAGGCAAAAAGAGCAACTGTAGATGCATTCTCTAATCTCATCCCACTGATTTTCATGATGGGATAGATAACCCTCCACGTGCCCTAATTTAGCACCCAGATGCCTCAATGCTTTTCATGACCAAATGTTCTTCACAACCACTACTATTTTCCCTTTTCCATGTGCCTATTGTTTTGTTTTATTTTTCAAGCCCCTACCAGTTCCATCTCTGATTCTTTCCTGTTACTTTGATTTCCTCTGTCCACTCACCCTACCTTCAATCTCCATCACATCCTTTGTTTCTTATCTATGCTGTCTTTCCATACACCTCCAGCTCTCCACATTTCTTGACCTAATCTGTGGCCAATTCTTTCTTTCAATACCTCCTCACAAAGCACTACCTCTAAATGTCTGTCTGCAAAACAACACCAGCAGACCAGAAGCCATTAAACTAAAATAGGAAGATGAAGGAACTGAAAGAAACTGAAAAGGAAGATGAACAAAAATTATAGAAAAGAACCCAAAGTTTGAACAAGCAATATTATGCAGCCATTTTGCCTCTCCTCCATCCTGCCTGATCCCAAAATAGCCTTGTTCACTGTTCCTGATTACTCCCTTTTTTGTCAGGAAAAAAGAAAAATCATAGCTTCAGGTTCTTCAAATGCACTCCAGCTGCTTTGCTTTCCAGTGTAGCACTCGAATATTAATAAATCAGTGAATACTTCATGGTGCTAATGATTTTTTACAAAATGAAGTTTTAATGAACACAGCTTTTATTTTCTCATGGTTCCCAGTGAGGAGTCCTAGGATGCTTTGCAATGCAGGAACAATTTTCAGGTTATGTTTTCTGATCAGTCTGAAACCATAAACTGCTCTGCTCTGAGCTGGTTCTGCATATAGCAGGATTAAGGCAAAGCAATTCATACTGCTCTACCTTTAATCTATATCAACAGGAGGGCCAATTTAGTTTGTCTAGGCCTGGTACTTAAAAAGCCTGATAGATGTAACCTGTGAGAGGCAAGCAAAATAAGAGCAAAGAGGGTATTAAAAAAAAAAAGGGAAAAGGAAAGAATATGTGAGAGAATTTCCAGGTTTGGGGAAGGGATACATTTGAAGGATACGATGATGCTGTATTTTGTCTCTAGACTCCAAAGGGCTTTTTAAATTTTTACATTAATGCACCAGTGACTATGAATTGCTTCTGCTTGTAAACAAAAAAAAGTCGAATAATTTTTTTTTTTAACTATTTCCATACTTTTCAGTGTGAAAATACCACTTTTGCACTACAGAAAGAAAGTATTCACAAAAAGATAATTTTTCACAGATTAATTTATTAGAATACTTGCATCATTTAATTATATTTTATTATGGAACCTTGCATAGTCATCTTTAAATCTTATGCTTTGATTAAACCTTTGAAATTTTTAAAAATTACATCCATCTTACATCCATTTCTGTTAAGCTTAATCTGTTTATCATTTTACCAGCTGGTTCTGTGAAACATTTTTATACTGTTTCCATGAGGTATTTACTTTATTTTGTGTTTTTCTTGCACTTTAGAACAGCGGGCATTTGCTACCAACTCCACTTGATGGCAGAGAGGCAGAGTTTGCTACTTGATCTCGCTGAGGCAGCTCTGAGTGGTATGTCCTTATCAGCTAGATAATAACGACTTATTCGACCTGTGAGAATTAATGATATTTATCTGGAAGTAATAGAAAGACAAGCCTGTGATTAAGCACTCTGCTTCCAAAATGCATCCTATTGCATCTGAGAAGTACCTCTGTGCAGCTGCTCAGCAAACTTTGTTAAATATGGGGGTTTTGCCAGAGCCTGAACGCTGGAGCTTGCTTTTGTGATAAAAGTGTATACCCCCTAGGTGAATTAGCAGTATAGGCAATCATATACCAATGCTCAAGCCTGTGCCCTTCTAGATTACCAGTAGCCATAGCCCAGGTAGGTAAGGTATAAGCTGCTGTTGTCCTACTCTTTCAGATTCAAAATCCTAACTTCTAATTTATTTTATAGGGGTGTGTATTTTCATCTGTTTTGTATAACTGTGATGAGTACTTAAGCCCACTTTTTGGGATGTCAAAACTGTCAGCTGTAGAGACCGTCACTTCCTAGCACATAACTGTAGCTCCTCCTGGTAGCCAGCGTGGCCAGCAGAACCTGAGATCACACAGGGGATCCACAGGATACATATCACAATTTTAGCTCTAAAAATGTATTTCTAGCATGCCATTGAAGCATAGAGGTAATTTTGATTAGAAAGGACCTCTTGATGTCATCTAATCTAACCCCCTCCTCAAAGCAGATCTAATCCAACCACGTTGCTCATGTCCCAGTCATGTCTCGGATGTTTCCATGGAAGGAGATTTACAGTCTCTCTGAGCAACCTCTTCCAGTGTTTGGCCACCATAACAACAGATGAAAATGTCTTTTAATGCAAAACTGGACACAGTGCTCCATTAGCTACTCAGAAACTGGAGTGATTCCATTGAAAGTTCCCTTCTTAAGAACATAACTAAGGCTTTCTGTCAGACACCTGAGAGGTGGAATGCAGTTTATAAGCCACGTGTATAAAATGCCACAGATGTTTTCTCCACTCAGCCTTTCCTTGGGTGAGTGGGTGTTGGATCCCAGTGGTGAAATCAGCAGTTGCTCCTAAGAAGCAATATTTATCAAATCATACAATGCAGAAAGAGATTGTGTTTTTTCTTTCCTACTCATTTTCTAATTTTCTGTGGTGGGAACAACTGGAAGTCCCACAGGTAAACCTTTGTTTAAAAAGGGGAAATAAATTTAAACTATTACAGAAAAAAATGGACATCTGTATCATAGTCCTTCCATTTCCCTTTTCCAATTTACTCAGTCTCTTTTCATGTGCAACCCACGCTACTTTAAGGGTGAGCATTCCGTTCACTGTGAGCAGGTCTGGGAAGTAACCACTCCTCGCTGCTCTTGATGATCTTCAGAGGCTGTAATTGCCTGCCTGGATGCTTAGACATTTGGAACAGAGAGTTCTACCCCACACTTTCCTGGCTCTGAACGAGCTAAGTTGGTCTGACCCAAATTGCCACTCAGCAATTTATCTTTTTAGCACCTTCATAAGGGATCTCTAATCTCTGACAGGAGATTGAATTAATTTACCGAAGTATGCGACCATACTTAACAACCTTTCTAACTCACCCATTTTCTGGTTTGGAGCCAAGATTTACATAATTATTTCTATTTTTGAGCAGTCAGGATTGACACATTTCCCAAATGCCTACGTTTAGACATTTTTAGCTTACACTTGCCCTAGCTGAAATATAGTCCTTCATCTCTAGCTTTGTAAGTACTTGATGGACTTTTGTTCTTCAGGGATTGCAAAATATAATTCTATCTAGGTAGGCTCCACTGAGACCTTTAAATAACTGCTCTGATTATATCAAACACATCCAGGGATCTTTAATACTCTTTCTGATGTAAAGCAATTTCAAGAATTACAAAAAATAACAGGTAACATAATTTAGAACTCTTTTTTCTCTAATCAAATTTGTCAGAAATATTAAAAAAAATTCTCTATTTGAAAACTAGCAAGGGGATACTGTCTTTTTCCTTTCCTGTTTTTCATTTCTTTAACTTTGTTTTTTTTTTCTGGATGGTACCTGAAGGGTGCAAGGAGGTACAAAGGAGGCTGCCTTTCAAAAAGCGTGCACACACCGACACACTTTCACTAAACGCTGTTTCAGAATGCTGTTATTCATAGAATAACTATAACTCAAGTGCAGAGGGTTTAATATCAAGGAGGAACTTCTAAAATGTTAGAGACTATGTATAAAAAAGTCAACATAAACAAGACAGTCCTTCTCAGCAAGCCATTAGTGTTTCACATCGAAGCACACAGAAAACTCTGGGCTGTCATTGTTTGGCTTCTATTGCAGATCCTGCAGTCACATTGGGCAGTACCTGCAGCACATCACATACTGGCAGGTCATGGCAGATCATGTGGATCCAATACAGCTCGAGAGCACACAGGATTGCACCTTTTACTGGTGTAGTGAATTATTTAGTGTTTTTCAGCACTTTTCTGCCATTGTTGTACAAAAGAAAAAATACAGAAAATCTTGGCTTTTTTTGTTGGGGTTTTTTTGATGCAATTTCTACCTAAGGTAGCTTCAACAGTTCTGCTCTTCATTTAAGAACCTCATTCACCAGTGGACTTTATCTTAGCAGGTGAAAAAGGCAGTACTGTCCAACCTATAAGATGTCCTTCATCCTCCAATCCAAAAAGCATCACATTTTTCAAGAAATCCTGACACCATTTCTCCAGCTTTCTGGAGGACTGAATCAAAACAGTTATACACAAGAAAGCTGAATTGAGGTCTAACAGATCAAATTTCTTACTTTCTGATTAAATTTTGTAATGAATACTTTTTAGATATACTTGCCTCTTTGAAATAAGTTTACATCTGTCTATTGTTATATTTATATACAGCAATATATTTAGCCAGATACTATGTACATTTATTTTCCTTTCAAATTTCAGGAACAAAAATTCTAATGAGACAAATTACTTTGTAAAGCTCCTTTGCATGGGGGAATAGAGCCAGATGCCAGAAAGCACTGGGGGGGAAATTAACATTATGATGGTATGAGAGCACTTTAAATTGCTCTACTCTCCAAGGGTAGAAAAAGGAATTTGACACTCTTTCTTCTTCCATTTTTGTTCAGTCTGAAACCCTGGCTGCTTAACTCTGTGGTAAATAATATTGTATGTTAAATTTTAAAAAATTAAAATTAAGGAAAAAATACCATCAAGAAACAAAAACCTGTGAACTAGGAGATAAATATGGTTTTCAGTCTTAGCATTGGCTCTGCATCTGCCATTGGGAGACAACATGTGGATAATGGGAAAGGCAAGTAATGGAGAAGTCCATAATGCAAAACAAAACCATGTCATTATATAGGACATTGGCAGAACATGGTTACACAATAAATTGGCAGTGTTCTTTCAGTTTGAATAAAGAATGAACACTTGTGCACTGTATTATGAAATTGATACGTGCCTTAGAGCAAATTACTTCTTTACAGATCCATTCTGCCATCTGTGATGTTATGTAATTACCTCTAAGAGGTTTTTTTCACTAAGGTTTATGTTGCTAACATTCATAGAGTATTTGAGGTCCTTATCTGCTTCAAAACTTGGGGTTTTACTGAATGAAAAGCTAAAGAAGGGAGAGAGAGAGCATCCAACAACTCCCCAGTAAGTAGGTTCTAAATGACATGGGATTTTTGTCACTGTGTCACATTTCTGAACTTAACAGGTCAACACAGATCTAATATTTTAAAGTAATGGAAAGCTTGTCAATCTATTCTGTTTACCTCAATGCTAGTTCAAAGCCTATTGATACACAATATGCAAATATGTCAGATGTAGAGAGGATTTGGCTCATTTACATGTATCATGGAGCCAGAGCAAATTTTTATTTAAAGTGCATTTACCTTTTTTTTTCCACAGAAAATGTCACAATAAGGGTTTAAACTCATTTAAAATACTTTCCAGGAAGAGCTGTTCCCACCCCTGTGTATTGATGCTTTCTTCACCTTCCTCCACTGCCTGCAGAAAGACATTCGTGCTGATGCTGGCCCTGCTGTGCCCTTACCACTGGCCAGAAGATTTCCCTGACGGAAACCAGCATTCCAGGTATGCCACTGGTGTGTCACTTCTGCACTGGGTGGCAAACAGTTACCAGACAGGATGGTGATGCCTTTTCCTGGGCTTAAAATCAAGAGTCAAACACGGTTTGAAGGAAAAAAGGGATTTTACCTTGGTGTTTATTTTAAGGATCCTTAGGTGCACCATGTCCAGGTCGAATGCACCGAAATGCACACCACACCCAGCACACCCCCAAAAGATCTGGTATCACATTATAGGTCTTACTAATTAGCATATCTATTAAAAATTCCTCAATGAGAGGCTCGAATGAGCCTCCCTCCCAAGGAACCTTCCCCTGGATGGTTCTATCTTGGTTTACAGAATGTGTTCTGGAGAGGACCTTGGGGTCTGGGGCACACTAACCCCTACCTACAAGGCTTCTAAAATGTTTGGTCTCCTAGCTGAACAAACAAGTCCAAGAATGTAGGCAAAAAGCACTAAGAATACAGAAGTTGTGAAAAGGTATAACAGAGGTATAAAAGAAAAGGCAAAAAATCTTCATGGCATCAATGGGAAAAGACATTTCCATGAAGCTCTGGAAGAGATGCCATTACTGTAGATGTGAATTACATCTATTACATGGATGTCTCAAAGCATAGGTTTTTAAATGAGCCCAGACTTTGATTGCAAGAGTGGCCCTATTAAAATTATCCCCCTGCTGACCTGAGCAGAGTGAATCATTGCTATTCCACATGTTGTCACCAAGCCAGGCCCTGCAGACTCCCCTTCATCCTTTATCATGTAACAAAGGTCTCTGATGCCACTTGACAGATCCGATGACTCCACAGGATTGCAGAATGTGCTCTGAGCCACAGGGGATCCTGGTCTTGGACAGCAACCCTGTGGACCACTGAATACTTCAGGCTAAGACCTTCAGTCTCCGTAAATTACACCTGGAATTTGATTCCCAGTGTGACAGAGGTTGAGACCTACCTGGAATTCTCATCTCCTGCATCATTAATCTCCCTCACCCCAAAAAATCACATCTTAAAACAAGTTCTAATAAGAACTATTGAAAAAAACACCCAGTATACTGTTGCTACTTGATCAGAATCACTGACTCAGTTTCTACTCTAGCATCTCTGGGGTATTTTACATTCTCCAGAGAATAGGGGAACTAGTTCAGGCTTTAATAAGAGAAAAGACTTATTTTTGGAAAAAAAAATTAAATATTAAATTTTCAATAACTGTTTTTCTTAATCATTTTTGAAGAAATGGGGCAAAGAGAATAGAGAATGACAAGTATTTAGTCAGAGAACAAAATGCACATGATGTGTGCAGTGCTAAAAAAACATTTAACCACACACATTACCAGTTTCCTGGGACATACTACAAGGAGCTATGCTGTGCTCTGCTGTATGATCCAGGGTTAAAGACCAATTTCCTACATGGCTGTTTACTGGTAGGACCAAAAGCAGCCTTTAAACTCATATGCTCATCCCATCAGAACATGATAAGCCAATGTTTGGCCTACCTAGAAACTTCATCTTTCCCTATATGTGCAGAACACCTGCCCAAGTAAAAATGCCCACAGCTGAGACAATATGACAGGAAAAGGCAGACTGGGATCATGGGAATATGGCCATGGTGTCAATCAAGCTGTACAGAAGCCATGTTGAGAAAAGTGACAAAGGGTGAAGTGATGAATATATGTTTTTGGAACCAGGTTGGGTTCATGAAAAAAGCTGAGGCTATTTCAGGGAAGAGGAAGAAAAAACTTCAGCAACCATGAAATATGTTGGGAGAGTATAAAACTGAAAACTATAATAAGCCACTCATGCATTTAATCTGGGCATGTGTTCCATCTTGCCTTAGACTAGTACAGAAATTTATCCCTGGGCAGGACAAACATTGAGGGCTACTGAGACACCTTCTGAGTCTTGTCTGGCACAATGGCCAACAGCAAAAGAACTGCTTGGAGCAGCTTAACCAGATATTTCTTTCTGTCACTTTATGGCTTACATTCTGAAACACTGGGTTTGAAATCCCCACTGTGGCTTTGCTGGGTAGTCTTGATGGCTCCTTGTGAACTTTCTCCTTTATTTTCACTTTTCCTTCTCCTGCAGCTTTTCTTCAAAATCAGCAGGAAATATGTTGTCCTGGCTTGTATGGACGCTGCACTTCAGTTCCCAGAAATTCTGTTTGCTTTTTATTAAACCCGCAAGGCATGTAATGATGCCAAGGTTTTATTTCCTGATGAGAGGAAGCCCCTTTATTCCTGGGCATATCTTCTGTGGAAATACTGGTGTGTTTCACCTCTGCATATCCTTAAAGACAGATTATTGTGCCAACAGTTTCCTAACTTTCAACATAGACAGAGATTTAACTAGAATTAGAGTTGCTTTTTAAAAAAATTTAAACACCAAGACTTTTTATTTTTTCTATTAATAGAAAATGGGAAAGATCTCACAGCCCATTAAACAAGCAGTTCAAGTCTTAAAGTACTGCACTGAAGCACTCAGTCTAGAGCAGCAGTGGGTTTAATTTGCACTGATATGCTAACAAATCTAAGGGTCTGGCAAAGCTTTTATTTAGGATTTTTATGAAATCTCAGATAGGCAGCTCATCACACATATGTTGTTTTTGTCGGGTTTTTTAGGTACTTGAAAAATAACTTCAGGGACAAGGTGCTGACTATTGTGCTTTTCTTGAAGCAGTGTTGCCTTTGTTAACCTGTAGTCAATCTGGGAATTAGCTTATTGCAAACTCTGCAACTCATAAGCAAGCTGTCTGGGCTGTAAAGTGCTCTGACAATAAACAAGCTGTAACCTTAGATCACTGCTTTGGTCTTACCTCCCAGCTAGACCTCAGCAGCCATCAGAGTAGACTGCTGAACGCAATATCAAAAAAAAAAGATTTACAGAAGCTAAGGACCTATTTCAGAATTTTACGGTTATATATTTTCAATTAGTTCATATGGATTTAAAAATTTGCTGACAGACTTCTTTGAATCAAGGAATATGGCATTTCATTATACAGCTACACACATATTGGGCTTGGTTGGAACTGTCCAAAAGATTGTAGAAGGTTTTTCCTGGTAATTCCTATTGTCACTTAATAGACTATGATACCTCTAATTCTTAGAATATCTGGGAAGAATAACCAAATGGAGACGTGGCCAGAATCTTTTTAGGCAAATGTTTATCATCTGTAATACACAAAAAGTTTCAGGGAAAGCATTTTATTCCAGGGAGGTAAGGCAGTGACAAAAAAGCCACCATCCATACATAGAAAAGACCTCGGAATGCTAGGATCTGAATTAGGGTTTGAAAGCCTAAACAGTAGTGGCCTGGCTATGTTGGGCAATTTGTACAGAAATCAAAAGGAGAGGTATTGGCTGCCAGCTGGCTCTTCTCTGTTCAGCTGTAGGCAGAATGATCTCATCTTAGCTGTTACCAAACACAGAAAAAGGACCTTCATGCACTGAATATACAAGTCCCCATGGCTTGAGCTGAAGAGATAAAACCAAGGGTCAAGTGGCTATGTCCAAACTCCTTATTTTGGACACATGAAAACATGTACCAGACTTTGGCCAGGAGGGATTCCCCTGAATAAATCAATCAGGTACTTACTCCAGGGTGAGCTGGCACATTACTCAGGCTTCACTGACAGAGGTCTCTCCTTTGGCTATAATAGCTTAGGCATGTAGTTCAAAGTTTGACACTTAATGTTCAGGTATCTTTACCTGAATCTTAGTCCTAATTTTGAATTCAGTCAATGGCAGGATCAGGGCAGAACTAAGGAAAGTAGAGTTACTGCACTGCAGCTGAAGAGAAATTAGAAAATCAAGGCTGTGGGGAAAGTAGACAAGCAATCTCAACATTCTGCTGTTAAATTAAAATAAAATGAAAAATGCAACAGACAACTCTCAATCCTCCCCAAATCTGAGGGGTTTGACACCCACAGGCCATCGTTCAGTCACTGTATAGAAAAAGTTACAACAATGCATTCAACAAAAAAATGTAGGAACACTTCATCTGGCAGAGAAAAAGTGGCCTAATTCATGTTCCAAAGAAATTATAAAACTTGTAACAACCTCACAGCAACTAGAAAATGAAAAGGGCACTCCCTGGGAAAAATGGAAAACCAGGAGACCCAGGGATAAACTGACATGATTAGTCAGTTCTGCTACCTCTGAATATAGAAAATCAGGGTGGTTTTTCCTTTCTTTTCAGGTAATAATTTACATAAAAGGTAACATAATAATAACAAAATTCTGTAAGGCTGCTGTTAAGTAAGCTTTAAAACATTTTATACAAGTTTATAGATGACAAAATGAGATAAATTAAAAATTATAACTTTTTTTGCAGGATTTTTGGTTTTGGTTGTTTCATTTTAGGTTGGGGTTTTGTTTTTTTTTCATAGCATGGCATGCTGCTGAGATCCTATCTGTATTCCAGATAATTTTAACTTGGCTATGTGACAATTTCAGTACACAATATGCTCATGCTTTGCACAAATGACTATATAATGTTTCATTAAGGACTGTAAATACCCATCAACCTAATCACAGAAATGCTGTTTCAGTGATTTTAGGGCCATTTAATCTGGGCTATGATGGCAGGGATGAATAGCTTTATTTCATTAACAGTTGCCATTGCAATTACACTGAGGTAAATATTTTTGTGGAAAAATTAAGCAGCCTTTCCTTTTGCCCTGACACATTTGAGCAATATGAGTATCCTTGTATGAAGAATCTTTGCAAGCCATAGGAGTGCTTTCCTTCAGAGACCTTTCTATATCAGCTTTCTGCTCTGCTCAAGCCACCAAGATCAGTTCCAACCATGTCATGCTAATTTTTGACCTCTTGTGTGCAGCTCTGCTTAAATTTTTTGTGACGACCAAATTCCCTTCCCAAAACTACTCTCTGCCATGGGATTTGTAGATTCTGGTATTACTAGTCAAAACCAAACTTGTCTGGTTCTTACTCTTTGCTGAAGAATGAACCAGTTGATGCTGCAGATAGTTTAATTATTTTGACACTTGAGTTTTCTTATGTTTGCTGTTTCAATCAACTCCGTCACTCACATGAAGCCATTGCTCATCATAAAAATACTTGTAGGAAACATGATGAAACAGGAAAAATGATATTTTGCTTTCAAAAAAAGTCAGACTAGGAATAACTTCAAGGCACAGCATTAGAACATGTGCATGGACAACAGAAAGGTGACTGGAGAAGGATGCATTGCCAAAGGTGGTCATTCATCCCTGGATATCTTTTGCTCATGCTTTCTACATGCATGGTCTTCACTTTGGTTTTTAAGGAGTTCCTAATCATTTCCAAAAAATTATATATTTAAATATTAATTTCAATCCTATAACAAGTCTAAAAATGGCCACATACTATGATTTCAGAGGATTAGTTTGAAAATGAGCAGAAAGGAATCATTTTCAGGGTACAGTATCACTGGAACAGGCTTTCTAGGGAGTTTTGAAATTTCTGTCCTTGGAAGCTCTCCCAGCTTGCTAAAACAAACCTGTGACTGACCAGTCTGGTGTTGGCAACAGTTCTACTTGAAAGGCCAGGCTGCACTAAGGGATATCTGGAAGTTCCTTGTAACCTGTGTTCCTATGATTCCATGCTCAAAGTTTTAATTCATCTTAAATATATATATATAAAAATAATATATGAAGTAGGACATATTCAAGTTTTGTAGTTCTGATGTAGCTCTTCTATTTTAACAGAACTGAGACACTGAACTTGATAATAAAGTATTGGGTTTTAAACAATTTCAATAATAATCATAGTTGGAAAAAACCTTCCCTTGCAACCATCCAGCTATGATTTACCCATCCACTACAGATGCCGTATACCTACAACACTCATGACCTACTTTTCTCCTAACTTTATCTCCTGTAATTTTTCTTTAATCTCAAGTTCACTCTCTTTAAAGTGAAAACAGCTTGATGTTTCATGTGCTCTGTTTGCAGAAGAGGGAATAAGCTGTCTAATGAAGGGTTTAAGCCAATGATATGGCCATGTAAAATAAACTCCTTCAGCATCATTAAAAAAAGAAAAAATCTCCTTGATTTGATATTCACCAAATTCATAGGGAGTTTTTATGTAGATTTCAATAGATAATGGATGTAGTTATGAATGTCTTGAGTATATGCACAGCTAAAGTCACCCTAGGGTTTAGTATTAGATACATGTTGGGTTAGAAATTCAAAGTGCTTTTTAAATAATTACTTTTTAAAACTACAGTAATTATAGCATACAGATAGGAAGATTTTAATATCCACACAGAATGCTAACAATGAACTATACAGTGGCTAGGCATATGGGAATAATAAAGGTTTTGAAAATACAATGTGTCTTAAGAATTTGCTATTGGGACTTTATCCCTTAAAGAAGCCACATTTAAAGATTTGTGACCGTGAGAGGTACTACTGATGACTTTGGCTGCATTTTTAATAAAGATAAATCTGTATATGGTAGTGTAATCAAAGCAAAAGGATACAGCATATTGATCTTACTTTGGAACAGCTAATGGAGACAAGCAAAGCCAAGACTGAAAATGTCCCAAGAAGTACCAGGGCAAATCTGTATCATATTAACAAGAAAACCATCCACACCTTGGGTACTCTGGGGAAGTGTTCCTACACATTGAGTGAAATCTCTTGGGAGGGTAATAAATCCTACACAACAAATTATATACTAACAGGTTCTTAGGGGAATTGAAATAAATCCTCACCACCGCTTAGTGCGTAATCTCCAGATCAGATTCCCATTCTTCTTTAGAGGAAAATAATATATTGCTTCTTATACTCTCTGCCAGCCAAATGCCATCTATCAAAGTTATGAATGTAGTTGAAATATTGATCCTGAGCCAAAGTGAAACTAAAGGAAAGTTTAATACATTCCCTATATTAGAAAAAAAAAAGGTAAAAAAATACTAAAAATATAATTTCTGGTCAAAAGAAACCTAGATAAAAATGGAAATTAAAACACGATACACAATACAACCCTTGACACTTGTTTTTATTCCTGCAAGCTGAAGAATGAAAGCTAAGAATTTGATTGTTCTAGATAAACAGCAATAACAAGAACTAAAGCATGGAGAAATTATCGTTGCAGGGATAAAAAAAAGTAGTGTTGTACACAAATGTGTTTAACAAAGAATTCCTTGAAAAATGAGATGGATGATTCCCATTAAATGGCTGGCATAAACTGGCATAAACAGGAAAAAAAAATGACTGGAGAGCAGGGCAGTGTTGACTCTTGAAGACAAGCTCAGAAAGTGAGCAGGTATATATGCAAGAATGATTTTTGACTGCAAAAAGCTTGTTAGCTCATTCAGAGGGAAAGGTTTCTCTGTCAGAGGTATTGCAGCAGCCATCCAACAAAATCTGGATCTTCTAGCACGGTCTGCTGGGCTGTTTTTGGCTGGGATAGAGTTAATTTTCTTCACAGTAGCTGGTTTGGGGCTATGCTCTGTATTTGTGAGGAAGAGTGCTGATAATACAGGGATGTATTGGTTACTGCTGAGCAGGGCTGACACAGAGTCAAGGCCTTTTCTGCCTCCCAGCCCACCCCACCAGCGAGAAGACTGAGGGGCACAGGAGGCTGGGAGGGGACACAGCTTGGACAGCTGACCCCAGATGACCCAAGGGATGTCCCACACCATATTGCACCGTGCTCAGCAGTAACAGCCAAGGGAAGAAGAAAGAAGGGGGGGAACATTCAGACAGATGTGGTTTGTCTTCCTCTGCCACCATGATGTGTGACGGAGCCCTGCTGTCCTGGGGATGGCTGAACAGCTGTCTGTCCATGGGAAGTGTGAATGAATTCCTTGGTTTGCATTGCTTCTGTACATGGCTTTTGCTTTATCTGCTGAACTGTCTTTATCTCTACCCACGAGTTTTCTCACTCTTATTCTTCCAGTTCCCTCCCCCATCATATCAAGGGAGAGGAGCTCTAGACAAGGCTTGACTAATTGTCTCTTTTGGCATACTGGCTTATAGATTTAGGTCAGGCTCTTGCTGGTGTTGTTCCCTGGATAAGGATAACAGAGGCAAAGGTGGTGATAAGTCATGCTCACACTTTCCAAGCAGGTCTGCCCTTAACTTGTTTCAAGTTTTTTCTTATGGTTTCCCTGCACGGCCTGCAAATTTCTGTACAGGGAGTGCTCCTGTGCTCCTTGGTGATAGCCCTGGGCTAAGGGGAGAGAGCAGAGGCATTGTAACCCTTACAATGTTACACGTGGGGTGTTTTCTGAGGGCCAATTAAGCCTATTCTTAGACTTCAGGATGGAATAAAAAGTCTTAGAGCTACTGAAAAACAAGTTAAAAATATTCAGGAAAAAAAAAGTGTCTTGACAGAAGATTAAATACTACAGGATAAAAGTGCATGTTTTAAAGTTAAGCATTAACAGCTTTGGAAAGTAAACAGCTATTTCTCCATCCCCCAGCAAAACCACTGCCAGCTGTCTGCTTCTGTGGGGTTAACTGGAAACAAAAATTGTTGCAGGAACAGAGATAGTGCTTGGGAAAGGAGGAGCATCTTTTACCCATTGCTGTACAAAGCTTTTCACTTTAGAAGAAACTGCTGACCTGTTCTCATGCAAAGAATTATGCTTGAAATAAAGGACTTGCCTACAGCAGAAAAGAATTAAGAAATGTATTTCAAAGGGAATAAATAAGATTCAGTATGAGTGAGGGAACCCTCCGTGACCTCTTAGCACTTTGCTTACTAACAAGAAAGGAAGTTTCTAAAGATGCTGAAGGGTAAAATGAAAGTAAGATAATCCCCTAATTGAACTGTAGAATAAGGGAGGGAGGGAGGGAAGGAAGGGAGGAAGGGAGGAAGGGAGGAAGGGAGGAAGGGAGGAAGGGAGGAAGGGAGGAAGGAAGGAAGGAAGGAAGGAAGGAAGGAAGGAAGGAAGGAAGGAAGGAAGGAAGGAAGGAAGGAAGGAAGGAAGGAAGGAAGGATCACAATGCTTCAGGAAATTCAGAAAAAAAAATTCTGCTCAAATGGAGAATATTTTAGGCTTTCCAGACAGGAAGTGAGCAGACCCACACCATTTGCAAACTTCTGTGTATGAATAAGACTGGGCTTTGGATTTAGTCTGGCTAACACAAGAAGGATCTACAGAGCAAAGAGGGGCAGAAATTACCCCCTGACTCTGGGAGTCTTGGTATCGCCTGTCTAATCCTTCTGTGCTCTTCAGGAAGATGATTTAAGTTAATGTATGAGGGGAAGGAAAGCTTTGTGGAAATATTAGGCTAAATATTGCAAGATTTCTTGTCAATAAAGAATTTGCTAAGAAAATACAGTAACAACAATGAAAGGATTGTTAGGTGATAGAATATCTGTTTTTATAATGTGAAAATAAATATAAATAATTTTGTTTCCAGCACCCTTTAGAGGGTCAGAAATTTCAGAGGGAAGAAAATTTTCAAATTTCAGTGTTTAATGGAAAGAGTAAAGCTGCTTTAGAACCTTGATAGTGGTACAGGCTTCCTTAGGTCATTTCAGTCCAGCTAATATGATTCATAGCTTCAAGTTAACTAAAAGATGCCAGGGGTACTGGTGATGCCCAGGTGTTTACTTAGCAAGCCAAGACCTGTTGTCTCAGCTGTTACACATTACCTTAACTTCACTAGTCCCAAAACCTGCAGTGAGGGAATCTGGTAGAGAGACTTGGCTTTCTGCAGCTGTGAAGACATAGTTGTCATCATAGTGACTTTCAGAAGTCCAGTTGAAGATTAATTACTCTTACCTGCAGCTACTGTTTCCCGTGGGCAGAAAAAGGGTGACGGGTTAATCTCTTTAAGTCCCTTCCTCAGCCATTATAATTCTACTGACTTGTGGCAGACCAAATATATAAAAAAAAAATCACTAATAGTTTTCATTTGGTTAGTTAACTTGAGACTCTGGGTAGCTTTGTGTGCTGTAATTTCTCTACTGTATTCATTCCCTACTGTCTAGCTTTTTCAAAAGTTTATTGATATCAACCTTCAAACTAGCCTTATGGATAATTATTGCAGGATTACCTCAGCTGAGGGGACTCAAAGCACTCCTCTGTGGGCCTTAACTCCAAAAACCTCAAGTTCTCAGAGATTAATACTTTTCTGAAAATCAAATTTTCCCTTTTTTTTTTTCATCTCCTTAGATGATATATAAATAAGAATAATTTTCACTAGTTTTGTTTTATTTTCATCTGGGTGAAAATTAAGATTTAGAATCACTCAGTTACTGAGAATATGTAGTCATAAGCCACAACTGTATTTATTATGAAGTTTCATGTTATTCTTGAAAATGTTCTAGTATAATTCCAGGGCTTTTAGATCAAGGAATTTGGAGATGGGGGGGCCAGTGTGCACATTTGTGCTGTGTGTTACACCAGTAGGTAAGAAAATTGTGCTGCTGTTTACTTGCAATTCATTATTATCTATCCTCCTCTTGCCTCTTTAATTTCTGTTTCTTACATTCATTAATGAATCTGTTCATAACTCCTTCAGTGTCTCACTCAGCCATTTTCCCTAATGAAGAGAGAGAAATGACACATGATCTGAATGCACATTAACCCTTTGCTGTAGTTTAACCCTGGCCAGTGCCACCCAGACCTTTACTCGAGGACATGAGATGGGGGAGAGAATGAGAAGGATAGAAGTGAGAAAACTTGTGGGTAAAGACAGTTTGACAGGTAAAGCAAAAGCTGTGCACACAAGCAAAGCAAACCAAGGGATTCATTCCCCACCTCCCATGGGCAGGCAAGTGTTCAGCCAGGGAAACAGGGCTCCATCACACATAATGGTGACAAATGCCATCATTCCAAACATCCTGGCCTTCCCTCTTCTCCTCCCAGCTGCCATTGCTGAGTAGGATGCAATATGGGGTGGGATGTCCCTTGGTCAGTGGGGTCAGCTGTCCTGGCTGTGCCCCCACCCTCCTGGGAGTGGTGTGGGGTGGGAAGCAGAGAAGGACTTGACTCTGTGTAAGTGCTGTTAAACACCCCTGGGTTATCAGCACTGTTTTCCCCACAAATCCAGAACACGGACCCCACATCAGTACAATGATTAAAATTTATTCTATCCTGACCAAAAATGTACATACTTCCAAAGAGGCCCCTGATGCAACAGAGTTCAGTTGTTATAACAGTAGCACAATGTGAGTGAAAATTGTATACTTTTTAACAAATGGGGTTCCACCAAGACTTAGAGAGGAACTAAAAAAAAAAAAAGATCCTAGACATGTAATCTCTACCATCAGAATCAGATGAGACTAGCAAAAAAATGCTAAAATAATTGCCTCACCAGTCTTTGCATTGCTGCTGTGACTTATTCACTTCAGAGCAGAGCTGAAATTGAGTCTCTTAAGATTTCTAATTGGAAAAATAACACTGGTGAGACTAAATACATTTGTCAACAATTTGTTATGGTCTGCCCTCTAATGGCTGCAAGCCTGAAATGGGCAGTAGGCAGTGAAATCGTGACTGTAACCTGATAAAGTTGTGGAACTGAAGTTGTGGAAGTACCTTTTGGGCTTTCCAGTTCAATTACAACAACCGCAGCAGTTGTGGAAGAATTGGGCTCCAAAGAGAGAAAAAATGCTAAATTCGGAGCAGATGACTGTCAGCCTAAAGGTATTGACCATGGCAGTTCAAAGCAGTGTATCTTTGTTAAGTAAAGTACTTGCATAAGCTCAGTTCCATAATATCCTTGCTCCCTGTGCAGAATTTTCTGCCTTTTTGCAAACTGTGTGTTCTTTGATCCAGTCCTAGATTTCAATAGTCTAGTTGAATGAGACCTTTTAAGGTTTCTGGATGCATCTGAGTACAATTTGAAGGACCTCTTGTCAGATATAAAGTTCTGAGTTGTGAAAGGAACTGAAACAGCCTCAGGCTGCCCCAAAACTGGAATATGTGTGTAAAAAGCTGTTGAATCATCACCTTTTGCCCTCCTTGACTCATCCCCTGAAGAAAGAAATGTTTAACCACAGAAAGAATCTAACCTAATGCATGGTCCTTTTGATGTATCTTATAAACCTAGAGGGAATGCTAAAAGGAAAGCTTGTGCTATCCTAGTCAGAGAGAAACCTATGAAAAATATCTATTGTCATGTGCTAAATGCTTTAAATTATTCTTTCTTAGTTTAGGGGGAAAAAAAAGGTAGAAAATGTTCATGAAGATGAGTATCAGTGAACTGATACATTTCCTATAAGTGGTCTTACCAGAAAAAACAGTGAATGTCCAGGGGAGCTATATAACAAATACAGGCTATGCCTTTTACATTGGCTTAGTTTGTGTAATTTTGGCTATGAAAATGACATGCTTTTGTATTTTTAATGCATACTTGTTTGTCTGAAAATGACAAACACACAGTGAAAACTCATCTCCACATGCATGTTTGCAAAGAGGATCTAGACATTTGCTGCTACCTCTGAATCCTTTTATTCTCAGTCACTCATTTAACTGAAAATTGCTTAGAAATCTTGGTGTTCATGTAGGAGGTAGACAGTCATGTACTATAGTAACACTCTCACAGCTATAGACTCGTTATGCATTGGCAGTGGGAGGACACACTTTTACAGGCATCTCCCTGTTACGCAAAAAAAATATGGTGCTGCAATACTTATGGGATTAGACAGGTCTAAACTGGATTGTATTTCCCTGACAATTATGTTTTTCTCAGCTCATCACCTATAAAAGAGAGATAAAATAAAATATAAATCTGCCTAGCACATTTTGTGGATAAATGAATATTAATTGTGGTACTACTATGCAAACCAGCATCACAGAAATTTTATAGCCAAAATGGACTACGGTGATTATAGTCTGAGCTTGACACAGGTCATTGGGCTTTTATTATTTAAATCCTCCTTTCAGTTCTGTGATTCTGTTGAATCAGAGTGAACACTTTAGACAAATATTCAGATTTTATTTCAAAGTCCTCAGTGAGGTTCTCCCACCATCCACGATGACTTGCTGCCACCAATAGCTAATTAATCTGCTGCACACTTTGTAGTTTCTTTCTTGCTCTAGTTCAAAGTAATTACAAACTGTGCTTTTGTTACCCTTTATCATTTACTGAACGAAGAAGGCAGCTCCAGGAACTTACCATAAGGGGTGTCTTCTGTTCCTCTGGCCATTCTCAAGGCTCTTCTGTGAACCAACATAACACAAAGACAGTTCTCTATTCCTGCTCTGGGTTCCTTCTCTAAGGATCACATCTCTACCACTGTTTCAGACCAGGAATTTATATTAGACTGGCTAAGTCCCAAGTCCTTTTGTTGAGTCACAGATTTCCAGGAAGGAGTAATCCATTCAGGGATTATGAACTCCATTTTTTGCTTTAATATAACATTATATTTGCATATAATGAAATTCATATAATTTGTTTATGCTCTCTAACAAGTGAATATCAATGACATCTCTGTTATTTGCCATTTAACCTATTTTTGTGTCAGTTACAATTGCTTCTGATGAGAACCTTATGGTTTTTTACATGTCAGAGTTTAAAAAAATGTATGCTTAATGACAAAAAGAAGTAGGGTCAAATAACAATTAATTAATCTGCAAATGGCAAAACCACACATCATAATAACTCCCTATTCTGTGGCTGATTAATCCATGTGGTTTACAGCCTATGTTGATTTAGTACTGTCCAGGTTTCTTTGCACAGCACAATATCCAAAGCCATGTGGAAGCCTGGCAGTATCCTATCAACTGAGCTTGGATCTTTCCAAAAGCTAATTTTTAGTGAGATCTGCTTTCCATAGACAGATGTGGATTGGCACCAATTGCACTGAAGTAGTGCAAAGATGACTGCAAAGGGTTATTAGAAGATTCTCTATTCAAGATTGCTGGTTGATGGTAGTGGTGTTGGTATTCCACTACTGATATATATAACCACTATCAATATCTAATTTTGTAAATGTGAAAATGTGGTTTCTATTCATGACCTTACATGAAACTGTGAAATCTGCTTTTTTTATACAGTACAGACACAGTGTAAAGCTGAAAAGGGACAGTGAATAAGATATAAACACAGCCAAAATTAAGTTGTTTTACTGTAAGCTAAGCATCTGAAACACTTGCATTTTCAATGCAAGGCCTGACAAGGTGAGACAAGCTCTCTGCAAAACTGCTGTCACTCCACATTCCCAATTCCAAAATGAAATGCTGAACCAGATTTTCAGATGCTGAAACTTGGTGCAACTCCCCTAAAGCCATCTAATTTAAGACAAAAGTGCTAACTCAAACACAGTAAAGAACTTCTTCTGCTTTTAATGCAGACTTTATGATGGTCATAAACAGATCTGAGAATATGGAGTTGGGAAAGAGCAGCAACCTTCCTCATGCAGAAAATAAAATAATATCTTCATGTTCTGTAGTCAAGGATACAGCAGAATATAGGATATAGAAGAATTAAGATAAATTCTTGGTTCAGATGAAGTAGAATATTTCTTAAGTAGTTTGGAAGGAAAACAGGTTTAAAAAAAATAAAGAGGTTAGATGTAGTTAAGCAGGCAGTCAATTTTTTTATTTTTCTTAAAGGAGAGCAACAATAAATTCCAAATAAAATAACATGTTTTTCAAATAATCAAAATTTTCCTTTTCCTTGGTTTAATGAGGGTTCCTGCTCCTCAGCATGAGCACTGAACTGCAGAGACTTGTCCTTCTTGCTTTTTTGTTTGCCTTTGGCCCTTGGTGATCGATCTTAATAAGAGAGTTTGAGTGTATTGCTCCCTTTGCACCTTTTCCTTCCTTCTCTGCACCTACTTTATGATCTGGTAGTGAGGGTATTCTTTTATAAAGTGGTAAACAGAAGTCTGATCCATCTCAGTATGAAAAAGAAATTGAGCTGAGGTCTAAAATAGCCCAGGCAAGTACAAAAGCTATTAAGCAAAAGACAGGCAGCAAAAAATTCTCCAGCAAACTTTTTCCCTTTTTTTGTATAACAGAATGGGTTCAAACTTGGCAGGCTTCCTAGCATGGATTAGGAGTAATAGGAATGAAAAGAAGTACCAAATATGCAGTTTTGAACCAAGTATCTCTGCTTTAAAGGCAGGCTGAACCTTGACACACATTTCCCATGGATAACTTTAAGAAACCTTTGCTCACCATCTAGGTTTTCCAGCTTGTTTTCAATTGTACTTATCCCTTTCCTCTGTCTCTGAAGGGACAGGTATCTCAGATGTTCTGAGTCACCATGCCGGCACTGAATTTTTGGGTGTTGATATTACTAAATTTTAGGGTACTAAAGCACAGCTTGTGATGATTTTCCTTTGGGCTGAAATAACTTCTGCATCTGACATTTAGGTATTTAAACCATTTGAACTCATGAACTAAAATCTCTGGGTTTAAGAGATTCCTAAAAAAAACCCAAAACAATAATCTATGAATAAATTTGCTTTAAATTTGTCTTCTAAAGTACTTTTTCCATAATAGAGTTCAAAGTTGTTAGAGAACCAAAATGAGCAAGATTTTCCCACTGAGATCTGGCTCACTGGCCCAGCAACTAGTAGGCCTGATGGAATCAACTTCTGCCACATGCTGTTGCTTTATCAATACAGGATAAAGGAAAAAAATTTCTAAAGAGCCTCAGATGTTCTTAAACTATTTGTTTTACATTCAGTGTCAAAATAATTATTTTCTTAAAAGTCTTTAGTGACATCACTCATGTATGGAGAAAGTGATTACAGTTGAGAGAGAGTCCTTTGGAAAAATATCAAGGAGCATTTCTTCCAGTATAATGCATTGCCTAATATGTCAGCTACTCAAATTTCATTAAAGCTGGTTCTATCTCCTGCAGAGGTTTATACAGAACTATGGCATGGCCAATGGTTACAAGAAAAGCAGCTGACAAAACTATTTAACTACAATACACTGTGCAGCTACTGGAACTGCCATTAAATGTTCACAATATTTCTTTGTCAACATCACTGCTCTTTTTTTGCCTGTGACTTTTTTTCTGCCTGTTGATCTTACTGAATTGCAGAACTTCCATATTTGCTCATATACTTAAAATGGCCAGTCTGGGGTTTCTTTTTGGTATAAATATTCTGTGGTACAGGGGAAGTTCTGGAGGGTTGAATTTTTTTGTATTGCTGCAAAAGCAACAGTCAACACATTCATATGTATATATTGTGTAGGGGCAAAGTATAAAAAAATAGCAATTTTTTTTTCTGTTTGTTTAATTTCTGCTTCTTTCTAGTTAAATCATAGGCCCTTTAAAAAGAAATAGCAAGATTTCAATATTGTTAACTTTGGGCTGCTCTTAATAGCCATAGAAAATTTACATTTGGAAAAATGATAATAAAAATAATTAGAAAACAATAAAAAATAAACAAAAAAAAATGCATCCCCTTCCTTTATTAATGAGAAGCAAAAGATGGGTACTCTCACCTTTCATGCATTTCCTACATTTTATCTAGTGACTCTTAGGAGATCCATGTAAGCCTGCATAAATCTGGACTTCTCTGTGGGTGACATTTTCCCTGGAAATTTGAGGAGAAAATGAAAGAACAGCATGCAGAAAATGAATATTTGTAAGAGACCTACATTATTCAACAACTCCTTGTACTCATGTAAGGGATTTTTTCCTGAAAATAGCTGTAGAGGACAAGAACAGAGCTGAATGGGGACTTGTGGACCTTTCTATGAACCACTTAGCCCCAAAGCTTAGTAAAGCATTTGTCCTCCTGGGAATGTTTGACAACTATTTCAAGGACGGATATCCAAATCATACAGTATTATTCATGTGAAGCTGTTGCTACTTTTACCTCAGAGTAGAAAGGACAGATTATGGAACAAATATTTTCCATAGAGGGAGAAGGGAATTAAATGGACAAATGTGAAGCTATCTGGAGAAGGAGTGAGTTATTATTTATTTTCTTCACATTCTCTGGGGTTTTTTTCAGTGTTTCCGGCCAGGACAGGGTCAATTTTTGCAATATCCAGGAGGGGCATGACCAAGACCCAGAGGTTATTCCACACGACTTCATGCCATAAGCAGGGATGGGATAAGGGGTCCTTTCCAGGCAGGGAGTGAGAAGGGAGCAGTCAGGGGTAAGGTCCCACATGGTGGGTGTGAATCATTTGCCTCTCTTGTACACTCTGTTATCTATATTGCTGCTGTTACTGTTTCTTTCTTATCTCATTGCTGTTCCCAGTAAATTGTTCTTATCTCAGCCTGTGACCTTTGCCTTTCATGCCTCCAATTCTCCTCTCCAGCCTGCCACAGGGGAAGGGGGGAGTGAGTGCCTGGTTTGGAGTGTTTCATTGGGAACACTGAATAGGGGAATACCATTCCTAAACCATGACACATTTTTCATTTAGAAGGATTTTTAAATAATGATAGACTACATGAGAATTTGGGAACTTTTGCAGAAGTGTTTAATTCTCCAAGGATTGTGGACTGGAATTTAAACTACCCAGGCACTTGCTGAGAGGCACTAACTAAACTGCAGACAGCTTGTCTGCCAAGCATATTAATATCCAAGGCCATGGACATCAGCTTTATATTGACTTTAACACATGCATGGTCCATGTTTGGAAAAAGTACTTTTTACTCCCTTGGGATTTTTATATGAGATTGTACGTGAATTTTACCAGAAAGCACAAAGATTTTTAAATGAAAACATAATTTCTCTGTATTACAGAGGCATCCAAGGCCTCTTCCTTTGCCGTTGCAAAACACAATTTTGGTTTCATCACAAGTTTTTAGACCTAGTATGGAATAGACTGAAGGTCTTCCTTGACCTCACAGAAAGCAAATTTTTCTTTCCTAATTTAATGCCATTACTTCCTCAAACTTTTGTGTTCATAATTTATGGTATTTTAATATTATAATACGTGGCTATATTGAAAACAAGGCTCCAGTTCAAATCTAAGTAATTAGTATATAACATAGACATATTGCAATACAGAATCCATAGAAGCCCAAAAGTAGAGGAAAAGACAGAAATTCTCTATTTCATTCCCAAGAAAATAGCAATTATTTTTTGTAGAAAAAAAGACCTAAGAATGTAAGTGAGAAATGCTTTAGGAAAAAATAATAAATTAATTGATTTTTTTTTTTTTTTTTCCAGACGCAGGAAGTTTTATTTACTTTCACTTCTCCTTAATCTGCGGTGGATTTTGGCTCTCATTGTTGGTCATTGCTTTTACCTTGGTTTACAACTGGCCCCTGGGAATTTCTTGACTAGGCTTCATTAGCTGCACTTCAGTAATTAACTGCCTTGAACTCCACATATTGTTGCCACAAAGTACTTGTGTAAGAACCCATGAATGAGCTACTGAAGAAGATGAACTTGAAGTCAACAACTTGGTGGCTTGGTTGTTTCAACAGTGTCACATGGAACAACATTTTATCATTCAGCAGGCTCCTCTCTCACTTTGGATTTTTCCCAAGGTCTATTATAAGGCTGTTCCACCTCACGTTTCCATCAATAAACTGCACTGAATATAGCAGACAACCAGGCTTAAAAGAGAGCCTCAGAGGATATCACTACTCACTACTGGCATCAGGAACACTACTTTTGGACTGTCAGTCACAATGACAAATCATATCTCCCCAGTCTCTCTACTGCATTTTTATATCACTTCTTTTTCCATGTAATTCATAAATCCTTACTTTCTGGTAAGTCTTTTATGTGACACTTTATCAAGTGCCATTTTATGAGTCTGATAATATAACACATATCTTTGACTCCTTTCTATTAGGTATTCCTGTGACAGGAGAAGATTATTTTATTTATTTACTTATTTATTTATTTATTTTCAAAAATAAGCTAAGCAGGCTGGGAAACAATCAGAAAAGGGGAAAGAGAAGAATAAGAAAGAAATTTCTTGTAAAGAAAATCCTGAAAGGAGATAATAGTTTGAAAAGCCAAATGTCTAATTTGGACAGTGTGAAGGAGGAGAGACAGACAACTTAAAAAAAAAAACAAAAACAAAGGCTATAGGGAGTACTTGGAAGAAAAAAAAAACACTAATAGAAACAATCTGAGAAAAATCTTCTTTCTTGCTAATACTGAGCTAATTTAAGATATTTTTACTTCTTCATCTGACATCTTTCCTCTGGGAGTTCTAAGGTAGAAATAAAAATGTTTTAGGGTCATTCCACTTGATCATAACAAACAGGCTTGTTTGAAAGAGGAAGGCAATTAAACAGACATGCTTGTTTATATTAATACAACTGTTCTCCTTGTCAAATAATCTTAGTTAAGTCAGCTAAATGATTTCACAGCTGATTATTGGCTCTTTGAAAAAGAATGGAGACAGTCTGCTTCCTAATATTAACGCATCTAACAATCGATTCCTTTGGCCAAAGCCAGGCAAATTGCCAGCAGGTGCTGCACACATTGATCTGCCTTCTCCCAGCAATGTCTCCAGTCTGTAACATGCCTGGTTTCCAGCTGGTGATCTCTGGAGGCTGCTGACCACGCTGCCTCATGGGCACAGACATCCTCAGGCTGGCGGCAGGACCAGCTCCCATGGCTTTACGGAGCTGTGATGTGGTTGCAAAGGCTGTCGGGAGGAGTTTGCTGCTGCTGTGTAGAGCTGCACCAAGACAAGGGAAGGAAAAGCTCAGTGGCAGGTAAGAAATGCAAGTGAAAGTGAAGTGACTGCAAGCTGACACTGAATTTACTACATTTACTTTCCCTGTGCTGTTGCACTCACACTGTAACAGAGACAAGGTACTCCACCACCTTTGGGGAAGGAGGGGTTGTGTCAGGGAGTCCACATCCTTACCATCCACTCTGCGTCATGAGTCCTAGCATCCACAAGTACCTGACATTTAAGTCCTTCCATGTGCCTGCCTGGTTTAATTTTAATTCCAGCCAGCAACTGAGGAGCACACAGCTGCTGGCTCACATGCTCCTCCGTGGGATGGGGAGGAGAATCAGGCAAGGAAAAAAAACCCTCGTGGGTTGAGATACAAACAGTTTAACAATTGAAATAAAATGGAATATAATCATATTAATTATACTAAATTATAATACTACTAATAGTGATGATAATAATAATAATTGCAATTTTAAAAATAAACTGCAATTAAAAAAACAAGTACTGCACAACACAGTTCCTCCCCACCTGCTGACCAATGCACAGCCTGTCCTGGGAAGTGCTTGATGGCTCACTGCCAACTCCCCCCAGTTCATATACTGAGTTTGGTGTTTTGAGGTGTGGAATATCCTTTTGGCCAGTTCAGGTCAGATGTTCTGGCTGTGCTTCCTCCAGGAATTTTGTGCACCTCCTCACTGTCAGAGCATGGGAAACTGAAAAGTTCTTGATTTAGAGTAAGCCCTTCTTAGCAACAATTAAACCACCACTGTGTTATCAACATTATCCTTGTGCTGAATCCAAAACACAGCACTGTGCCATCCACTAGAAAGAAGATTAACTCTATCCCAGCTGAAAGCAGGACAATGGCCCAAGGCAGAGGTGTATCTTGGTCTCTAGAGAAAAGAACGTGTCCTGGAGCTGTCAACACAAACAGACTTTGCATATAGCAGGAGAAGGTCTCTGATCCCTTGTCTGTGTAACTCTGCTGTTGGCAATGTTGAGATAAATTAAAAACCCTTTCATTTGCCAAAAACCCAAATTTTATTTATAATTTTTATCAAAATTTCAGCACATTTAAAACTAACTTGATCAATGCATTGTAAGATGTGTTAATAACTAATTCACCTTTATAAGACAGATAATGAAGAATCACAAGGCTTTTTCTAGAGTCAGAATAAATATTGTTTTAACCAACATGCTGAATTGTTGGGTTCCAATATGTTTTTATTAAAACATCTTTATATTATTTCTAAATGGAACCTTAATATATAATTCAATTACAAGATCAATGTGAAAGGATAGAAACTGTTCTTTAATACAAAGTTTTAATAATATTCTGAAATTAGCTAGTGGAGCACAACTCTGAAGATGGATCAGATAGATAAAGAAAGGACTAGAGCAAAAGTAACACAAAACACATAAAGGGAGAGAGGAAGAGCGGTTCATCTATATTTATTTATTTATTGAGCTCTGCCTGTGTTTGCTTATATACTGAAAACACTTTATAAGAAAATGTTTTCCTCTACTCTGCAAAGAAAAGGCCCAATACTCAATGGAATTAGATAATGTGCCAGACATAAACAGTATATAAGATCCTCAGTGCTTACAAAAGAAAAGAAAAAACTTTAAATATCCAAGAAAAACTACAGGTAAACCAACTTGAATTTCTCTGTTAAATTTCAATTATTTCTAGAAGAATATACTACAGTCACCTTTCTCTTAGATTACTGTACCAGCAATGGCAACTTATTTCAACGGAAGAACGGTTGCAATATGGCACTATCAAGAGTCAGTCAGTGCAGAACAAGTGGGTCTATCTGGTTTGCAACCAACATCAAAGAAATGCTGCAGGCTTATCAGCTATAAACTCCTTCTGAAAGGTCTGGCAGACTATGGTCCTGAACATGACAGGAGCCTTTAAGTGTTCTTAAGACGTTTCTTTGGGAGGAAAGAATAAAAAGACCCTTTGGTGAGGGTTACTCTGGAAGCAGTGTCATAAAAAAAAAATTAACTTGCCTGAAAAAGCCCAACTTATCCGAACTTTGAGTATTAGATTTTGGGGAGAATGGTTTTCATTTTTCATCCTGTTAAAATGAAAAAGACTAAAAATTAAAGAAAAAGCAGGAAAATAGAATAAGCGCTTCAAAAAATATGCAAAAATGGCCAAGTGGATGTACTTCCAGGTTTGTGCATGTTCCCTCAGTTAAGAATGATTTTACAGCCAGATGACAAAGACCCTGACAATAGGGCTTAATGACAAAGAACATGAAACCCTACCCAAGGCAGTTTGACTGGCATTTCAGCATTATTGTATGCAATGAGAGCTTTCCAATCAGCCAGAACAGTGGGATCCACCAAGGAATCATGATCAAGTAGCTATTAGGCCAAACGGTATTGTCAGAATTCCACAATTTATGCAGCTTCTTTCAGAGAACTGAGTCCTGAAACTTCTAAATATCAAAAGGGTTCGATATCGAATAGAACATGTATTTAAGGAAAATTGGCCCCCAAATTGCTATGCTATTGTCATTTGTTCTTTTCCAGTTCACTTAGAGGGTAAAGTGGAGACTATTTTTAAAATTCAATATGAAAAAAATTACAACTGAAGTTTCTTTAGAAAAAAAGTTCATTTAACCAGCTGCATCTTTCTTTTGTGCTCTGCTCAGATGTTAACTTGGATTATAGCTTCAATGTTTCTCATGCTTTTTTGTTGTCTGTCATTTACGTTTTGGAAAATTTAGCACAATTTTAGGTTTGAACTGATTTGTACTCCTTTGGCCAAGCCTGAGCCCCTCCAAACTCTTCTGGAAAAGTACCACATCCACAATCACTCTGGCAAAAGTCTGCCTGGATCCCTTTCAACTAACACAAAAGCTGTGCAGCATGTTATTTAATGCTTTATCCTTTTCTCATTCGAGTCTGCTGCAGAGCTCCAACCGACTTTGCTGGGAGCTGAAAAGAATCCCAAATGCCAAACTGATTTGACTTTAATAAGAAGATTTTGCAGTATGCAGCATAATCCATCTTTACACAAGTGTGCACTCTGATGCTCTGCCTGTCCCCTGTTCAGCTGGACTCATCTCACTGGCCACTACATCCAGGGGATGCTGACACTCAATTTCTCTCTCTGCAGCACTGCAAGTGTTTCAAATCACAGCCAGGAAAAGGCTCCTGGATTCGGGAGAGACAACAATGTCTCACATGAGGGTAAAGGAGCATCTCACACACGAGGTTTTTTCTGGGCATTCATATAGAAGCTTGTCACAAACTGCTGCTCAAATATTCAGCAAAAAGAACTGAACAGTTTTACAACCTGAATTACAAACTGTGTTGTACAAGTTGGAGCCTTATTTGGCATGGGAGACTTATAAGCTGTTTGTGATACTGTCCATATTTGCCTCATAAGTGGCTATGTATCTACAAGAATAGTAAGGGGAAAGGACCACATTTAGGCATGGTCCAAGGTACATTTCTCACATTTGAATAGCTTGCCTGGGAATTCACTTATCCCACCAGGAAACAGGCCCATTAAAAGACAAAAGCAGTTCCTTCCTTGCATGGATCCATTTATATCTGTATCAACTGTGACTGCTAGAGAAGGTAGAAAGCCTGAGAGTGAAGCAAATGGAAAGGAGTGCCTCAAGATGGACCTTTTGTGCACCCATCTGTAAGCCTGCACCTTTATCATATGGAATCTGGGGGAAGAGATGTGAGTAGGGAGTATGGAGTCAGAGAGAAGGCACCTTCATTATTGAGAGCCCCACTGTTTCTGCATGAGCCTCCTGCAATAAAGGTGCAGTGTGAAGAAACCCTCTTCAATGGCCAGTTGACTAAAAGGAAGAATCAAAGTTTAATCTTTGATTTCTTGTAATGGAAAGCTAAATTTTTTTTGCATGAAAATAAGCAACAATATTGAAAAAGGTTTACCAATATAAGCAGACTATTTTATAGATGATTTCAATCATTTATGGCACTCAGCAGCTTTAAACTTCATACCTTGAATGCTGGGACATTGTATCACCATATTCTGGCTTCCCATAAGACCACATGTATTATCATAATTTAATAATCAGAAAAACTGTAATAGACTCTTACAGAGATTCTCACTCTTGTTAATGAAACAACTTTAATTTCTCTAAGAGAATTAAAATTACACATTTGCCTTCCAGACAGTTTTAACTAGTCATTTAAAACATCCTTCCCTCCACAAATACCTTATCCTTTTTGCAAAGCACTAGTTACTGTAAATGATACAGCTTTACTGAGTGTTGTTAAGATCCCCAAATGCTGTACAAATGGTACACTGCCTAAGCATGCTAATTAATAATTATATTTTTCAAATATTATTCCTCCAAAGTGAATGATTTTTGGGGTGGTCTAAGGCACGTTTCTAAACCAGACTTTAAAATCAGCCAGATTGCTTCTGCAAGAAAAGATCAGTGGCACATTCCCTTCTTGCCCACCAGGGAATGTTCACTTTGTGCTCTGGAGATGCCAGGGTTTTTACTTTTGAAAATAAAAGGAAATATAAATCAATTACTAATGAATGCAGAAAGACAGAAAGAAGATTCTTGCACCTTTTCCCAAATGAAAGCCCAGAGAAGAATTCTGATTAAAAACCAATTCCAAGTGCAATCATCCTGGTTTTTATTGGCCATTACTTATATAGATGTGTACAAAGCAGTTTCACGTTAAGTCTCCCAAAACCATCACAAAAGAGGCAAGTCTCCTTTCAGTGGTAAGTTAATGCATTGCAGCACGGTGGCCATGAAGGTTGTGCCATCAGTTACAGAAATGTTGTCTGCAGAGGGTATCATATCAGTTGTTTTGTTTTCTTTATTAGCCTCATGCAAATATGAAATCAGAGACTGCTGATCCAGAGCTGCAAAGGCCCATCACTTACCCAAATGTGCAATAAAACCTACTTTAATTAATTTTATTGTCTGTCTCCTAGAGACAGAATGAAAGGGTTAGAAAAATGTGAGCACCTCCAGTTAAAGAGGCATTTGCTTGTATACAAGGACTAACAGCCTGATAACAACTGCCTGGGTGAGCTGGAACCAGCCACAAATTGTGCTGGGCTTGCTTGTGAGGTACTGACTGGTGGCAGAGGGGAGGAGTGGCAGCCAGAGGAAATGCTCACTGGGAAAGAGATAAATTAGGCTATGGATTTGGGATCCGCTTACTAGATTTTAAAGTAATTATTTTCCAGTAAAGACATCGTCTTTGAAATAGTCTTCTCTTCACTGGGATTCACTTTTCCTCTCCTCCAGTGCAGACAGCAGTGGCTGGTAACATTTTTGGAAACTGTTTTGGTCTATTAACGAAAAGAATGAAATGGAAATATCATAAATGAAGAAGTTAATTTTGCACAGGCTGTGCTGCTGATCACAAGTTCTTTGTGAGAGGCACAATGCTATTGATATTCATGCAGAGACACTCAAGGGAGAGCTTGCCAAATGATGTGATGATTAATGAGGATGAAACAGGTAAGTAGCCATTACTTTTGTCAGCAATCATTGGTGTAAACAGCAGGAAGAAAGGACAATGCTTAGAATGGGAAAACACATAAAAGGGGACTCATGGAAAGAAATTAAATAATTTAATTTCTTTTATATAATTATTAGTAAGTGAGTTTTGCAGGACAAAACTCCTAGTTGCAAATTCCGGTGGGGTGCTGATTGATATTTGTGTATACACAAAGTGTCCCTGTCATTAAGGTAAGTGGATGTTTCCCAAACTCAGTAGCAAAGGTTCCATCACGTATGTCATTTCAATATGAGAAACATATCATCAAAAGAATCATTTTGTATTTCAAAGGAGATTACAGTAAGTTTTCTTTTATTCTTGTAGATGTAGTGTTGCAGTCTCCTCTTGCACCTTCCTCCAAGTCTTGATCTCCAAGCAGAAGAGCATGGTGTGTGACTAAAGTGGCAATACTGGTTGGCATAAAACTAAAGCTAAAATATTTATCTTGTAGATGAACTTGAATAAATATCTACTTGATGAATAGAGGAAAAGGAGGAGCAGACATTGACAGTAACAGCACTGTTTGGTTGGAATATCACACAGTTCACTACTCATCAGTTTAAAAAAAAGTAAGCAGATAAAGAAACAAAAAGTGATTTGTCCTGGTGATTTTCATACTGCTCCATGGAGAAAAAAAAAGGACTAATTAAATTCCCTAACTCAGTAAGAATCAACTTTTCTTGTATGAAAGATATTTATTTGTTGAAAAAATGAAAAAAACCATGAAGCTAAAGGAGATACAGTGTTGTGTTGATCTCAAGAAAATATACAGATAAGGATCTTAGTCCTTTTTTGTCTCCACCTTAATGAATACAATGCTATTCAATACTTCTTTTTGCCTTTCAATAGTCCCTTCCAAAAATATTGGCTATCTGTAAATGAAAGTAAGTTATCACACAGCTGAAACATTAGAGAATGTGAAGATTAAAGTGGGATACTCAAACAAGGGTCACAAGAAGGTCATTGTGTGCTGAGCTGTGCAGCAATCTCTGCTGCTATACTAGCCCACTCTTGTTACTTTTTCTAGTACTTTCACTGGAAATACATGTGAAGCAAGGAATACATCTGCATATCTATAAGAATTGCAAAGAATGCCATGCAGTGATTAGAAACAATCTTTTCTATCTCCAATTAGCCAGATACAACATTTTAGCATATTCTGAACAGGACTGTATCTGGCAATGTGCAAACTCTGTTTGAAACATCTCAACAAGTCTCCAGTACAGAGTCTGAGAGATGATAGAAATCTCCCACAAAATTATTTATCTGTACTGCACAGACTGAAGCTAGCTTTGTCTTTTTTTATTTGGGACAGTTTAATCAGATGTCTTTGAATATCCTGGGTAGAATAAAGTAAGCCTAATAAACATGCACTGGTTGAAAACTTCTTTGTAAGAGCTCAATATTTGTTTCCCTTTCTTAATGCCTTTGAAAGAAACCATTTGAAGCTTTGTGGTGTCTGAACTTCTCCTGCACTGAAGTGCATACAGAGATGAGAAGAGAAGCCAAGCTGACTATTGTGATCATGCTTTTCTTTTTGGCTTGAGAGATAAGGCTCCACAGAAATCTGCCATGTGGTACTGAATTTAAGAAGATGAGCAAAGCAGTGGCACAAAGCTTCAGGCTTTCAATAACACTGCTATATTTATATGATGATAGAATAACAGTAAGGAAAAAGCCTCTGCCCCAGTAAAAAATAGAGGCACTAATCCTGTACCACTGAGTACAATGGGAGTTTTGTTATTTACATATACCGAATGCACAGCACAGAGAATTCCATACTCTACAAAGTTCAGTGCACTCAGATATGAAGGTTAAAAAGACATTCAGTGTCAATGCCTCTAACGCTCACATATCGAGATTTTGGCAGACTTTATACCACTTTTTTTCTTTCTCTCTACAGTTTAAAAATCTAAACTAAGCAAATTTAGCCAGACCTTGTTTCGGGCTTTTTTATCAAATGAACCAGATTATGACTTTACTTACATTTAGTCACTCCCAAAAACGATTTCATTAAAGTAAGTTGTTCTACCTACAGTTGAAAAAATGCATAACATTGCATATATTTACATTTACAAAAGTGCATATATACACACACATATATTTATATATATATAGTTTGATACACATATAGACAACATATTGAAAGTGACAGTTTTTTATAAATATTGCCTGTCTTTTAGGGTTTTTAACCTGTGATGCAACCCTAGGCAGTATTTTGGAATTTAACATATTCTAGTTACAGAAATATGTTAGCTTTTGAGATTTAAATTAATATTTTAACAATTTCATAATTCATAAAATATATGGAAGGAGTCAATGAGTCAGCAGAAATTTCTTTCCCACATTGTTTGAAGTATTGTGGTCAAGTCCAGAGAGGGAAAACATATCAAAAAGGGCTAAAGTACTACACAGATCAATTTGAACTTAGAGCATTTCTTAGTCCTGCATGTGCATCATCTTAAAAATTCAATCTGAGGAATTAACAAATAAACTGTTACAAAAAAACAGGTAATGTAAAATTCTTTATAAGCAATCTATACAATTCCAGCTAGCACTGAATGACTCATTTCTTATTTTAATGTGAATTGATACCTGCATAGCAATTAAAACACTGGCTTTAATGTTTCTTCACAAAATTATGAGAGAAGCATATAGGAATAAAGTAGCAATAGAAAGGGGTAGTGCTGTTTTTCCAGTTAGTAAATCAATCTAGTTTTGTTCATCTACTCCTTAAGATTTCTACCTCTAGATGTATTTCCAGAAAAGTAGGAAATTACTTTTAAATACAAGAAAAAAATCTTTTTTACTCTAAGAGCGATCGAGTTCTGAAGCTGGATTCTCAGAGAGGTTCTGGGGTCTTCAGCCTTGGAGATATTCAAAACCTATCCAGACAAGGTCCTGAGCAACCCACTCCAGCTGACCTTGCCTCAAGCTGGGACACTGGACTAGACAAACTCTTGAAGACCCTGCCAACCTCACCCATTCTGTAATGCTGTGTTTTTTGCAAAATCAGTCTGGTGTGATTCGTAGCACTGGATGAAAACAAACACTTGTTACCTTTTTGATGGGATATATCCACTTGAGTATTAAGATATCAAAGGCAAAGCCAGTCACTAAGGTTCACTTCCTAGAGGGAAACAGGCAATCCATTCTACCCAAAGATGATAGCAAACACTCATTATGTGAATAAACATACACCTCAGACATGACTATTTCTCTTAATAATCCTAAAGTCTGATATGAAATAAAATGAGCTCTGGCCATTTTGCAGAGGTTTGAGCTACAAGTCAGAAAGAAACTCCATAGTGAACAAATACCAAACCACAACTTCAAAAAACCTAGGCAAAATAAAATTTTGAATAGCCAAGGAAAATTAAAAATAATAAAATTAAAAAAACCCAAATGAGTGACAACAAATAATGCAAGAAGACAGTTGGCTTAAAAGAAATATGTGTGTGGAGTTTCAGAAAATGGGGGAGGGATACGTTGTTGAGAAAGAGGTGCAAAATTGGTGTGTGGAAGCAGGCTCTATATTTCAGTACTCAGGTATACAGGAAATGGGAGGTATAGAGGGGATATGGGGCTAGTCTTACTTCAGAGCCCCTTTCCCAAATTCATGGTGGCTGTATATGCAGGAAAATGGCTTCTAAAATAAATTTTCCCTTTGTCACTTGTAGAGATGTAAAGCCTTCAGCTTTGTTTAAAGCAGGTATCAAAACCTTGTTGGGGTAGTTGTACATAAACTACATGTAGTGTATATGAACTTAATGCAAACAAGAACTGAATGTATGATTCTAAACAAACAAGAGTAAGACTGAAGCACTATTTCCTGCTGATATATTTCTTGTCTGATAAAATTTGTTTTCCATAACCTATCCAAGAAGATTTTTGTTTATCATGAACCATCCAAATAGAGTTTGATTTCTTTGTGCCAATTTCACTATCCATAAGCCAAATAACATCTTACCCTATAAATGGTCCCACTGCAGGGATGTGGTTTTTGAGGTGTCCTGCACAAGGCCAAGAGTTGGACTCAGTGATTCTGATGGGTCCTTTCCAACTCAGTATATTTTATGAACCTATGATTCTATGGTTCTATTAGGAGAGCACTATGTTATCAGAATATTTACATTGCATTCCAAAGGTTTTATGTACAGAAAATATTTTTTAATCCTGGGGGTCTTTTTGAGGCAGAATCACATCTGGGTGGAGATTTCATTTCAGCCAAGAGTGGGCAGAAGACTGTTTCTCTTCAGCTTGCCAGATCACATAAACCCAGAGTTTATGCTCATTTTGTCTTCATCATGGAACAACAAATAAGACCTGTGGAAAAACAAATAGTAGCTGTTTTGCCACAAAATTATAATGACATGGACAGACTACTACATCCAGGTTCTTCTGATGAAAAGTAAACATGGTCTTATTGACAGCTCTAAAAGATCAAATTGAAACCTTACCATGTGAATACTCATGTAGTTATTTGTCCTAATGTTGGGCTTTAAAATTGTATTTAATTTACCACTGAACACTGGCCTCTTTGCAAGCTGCCGACAGCACCCCGCCAGAGCGGACAGTGCTGCCCAAGGAGAAGAGCATGAAGGCTGGAGATGACAGAAGGTCTGAGCTTGTATCTGCATTGACCATCTCAAATGCACTTCCTCAAGGGCCTCCCCCATCCTACCATGGCCCAAGACCCATTCTAGCCACCCAGGGATCAGTCCCTGTTGCTGGTCTCCATCTCCCCACAGCCCTGCCCTGCCTGGAAACTGACCCTGCCAAGCTCAGCCCACCTGCAGGACGATGTCCCAGCTGGGGCTGGCCTGGCCCTGTCCCAAAGGAGATGTCCAGTGTCTGGGGCTGCCCTGCTCCTGGCTGGGCTGGGACACACCCTGCCAACACACTTCTCCCCACAAATTCCTCATGAACTGCTCACTTCCCCTTACTTCTTTCTTACTTGTGACTGTTTGTTTGACCCTGCTCCTTTGTGCCTGGATGACAAAGTGTATATAGAACCAAGTTTGTCATTGAAGAAAGACAGAAATATTGAGTATGTCCTTCTTGCACATTCATAATGCCTTTGGTGTACAAACAGCCACTGTCCACATCAAGAATCACCTGGCCTCAAGGAGTCACAGGAGTTGTGAAAATAATGTGAAAATAAGAACAAATGAACAACCCAAGTGATTGACCCCAAAAACCCTGGGAAGCCACCAGAGCCCCTGCTCCATGGATGAGCACGGTGCTGGCACAGGGGCAGCAGCCAGTGGCCAATGGCTTGTGTCCCAGAGAGTGGCAGCCTCGAGAGCAGCCAGGCACTGCTGCTTTGCTGTAAAACCTGTTTGCACAGGACACATCAAGCACACTGCTCTAGGTTCTCAAGCTCTGTCTCATTGCTTTCTGTATCCACCGAGAAAGAAAGTATATTTTGACTGCCAAGATGTGTAAGATGTTTGTTACACAAGGACATGTAACCTCCTTCCACACTGACATTTTATATACAGAAATTTTGGAACAAGATTCCTCTTTAAAAGGGAATATCCAGTGAATGTTTACAAGGAAAGTAGAGCATTAGCTAAACTTGTTTTCAAATGTTTTTAATGAGACTACATAAACCACTCCTGTTTTCAGCAAGGCAAATATATGTATTGCTACACAGAATTTATAAGCATTGAAAATAATCTGGAAATTCGACACAGAAAGAAACATCCACTTCTTTGCAGGTGAAGACAAAAAGAGCTTTAGGCATGTTTATGGTACCCTCTGATGGAAAGAGGAAGCATTACAACTCCACCATAACATCTATTTGCCTAACTATAAAGATAGAAAAGAAATATTTGGCAACCTTTCGTTATAAATAAAATAGATAAATAAAGTTATTCTTTAAAAGATTAGGAGTTTTATACACACACACACACAAATCTTAATCAATAGAATAACCTCTTATTTAGGTTTGGCTTCCTCAAGAAAACAAACAAAACACATTATGAGTTCTACCATTTAATCAGGGGGAAACCTTCCCAAACACAGAATTTTACACTTTTCATTTTATACTAAACCTATCTTTATTTCTGTTTCATAAGATTTAGAAAAAACGTGCTATTTTTAACATTCTGTGTATTATATTACCTATCAGTATTCATCCCATTTGTTTGTTCAGATGAATCACTAACATGCCTCAGAAACACTGGGGTCAAAACTGCAGAATGTCAAGCAATTTTTAGTAAAATGCAAACTGAAATCACCAGAGAATTAGCTTTAACAATTAGTACTCCCTTTAAGATTTAAAATATCAGAGCAAACTTGCTCTCGTTTCTTTTTTTCTTCTCACTGACTCAGAAACAACTTCAGCTTTCATTACTAATTGGCAGGTCACTGAGAAGGTATTTTACACAGCAAGATTAGAAGGGTGAAAGTTTTTGAACTCTGACTAAAACTCCATTTCAGTGTCAAGCAAAGATTTTTTTAAAGACAGAGTCAGCGCTCTCTGACTTTTATTACTTTTATTCAATTACATTTTATTATTTTTTTATTGAACTACTGTTATTTGACTGAGGTGGGTAGGCCCTATTCTATAAAGCATTCAAGCTGTTGCCTAATTTTTTTTTCTCTTGGAAAACATCACAAACAGATAACTAAATATCACTATACTCTTATGTGCAACAGAAACTTTAAACATATTGCTAAACATATTGTTAGAGTGAAGGAAATAATTTCCTTTTATTTAAGCTCATATCTGTTCCAAAAAGAACTGTTAAAGTTATTACATTGATAAATGTAAATTTCTTTACCCAAAAGATACTGAAAGTAGAAAAAACATGTATTTTACTTACATTTATATATTCCAGCTTGATAGTGCACAATCACTTTAATTGAAAGAATTAGTTTTATACCAGAAATTGTAAGCCTTTAGGGTGAGACTTCAAGTAAACTGAAGACAGCACTTTTAGCGTTGCCATCATAACTCCATACTGTGGGCCAGGATGTCCCTCCTATTCTTGCCTGAAAAATAATGAAGAAAATCTGTGTCAGGATTTTCTGAAGGTATTCATTCTCTTACTGAGGTGGTCTAATAGCTCACCACTCTTTAGCACAATAATTTTCCTGCTTTCTCAATAAGCAGATACCCCAAAATTCTTATTTTTAGGTTTCCATGTGTTGGTTTTCTGCTGGCTTAGTGAGCAGCCTCAGCTCCTCCAGGAACCTGACAAGAACCAGGAATGGTGCAAAGGAAGAAGGGGAAGCCTGTGCCTGAGCAGAGGAGAGGGCAGTTGTCAGGCTCTAGCAAAGGAGTGAGCTCTGAGACCAGACAAAACACATTGCTAAATTCACCCTAACAGAGAATTACCCATCAGCATACATTCACCTCCATGTTTATATTGTAAAAATTACCCTGCAAGGTCTATGAGAGGAAAGATCAATCATTATATACATTCTACATGCTCACCTAATCCATTTGTAGGTCAGCAGAAAAAGAAAAAGGCACTAGAGATTTACTTTATGTTATCAAGCACAGCTCCATGAAAAATACTGTGACAGAAAATAAAGAAATAGGTGAGTGATCAAGTCATTTTGGAAGTGGTCAGCAAAACTGCATTAACAGGAACTGGTATATTAGAATTAATGAAAACTGAGCATACAGAAATCCTGGGAGCTCTGGAGTTCCCAGAGAGGGTAGAACTGTGACTTTATTCAGTCAAGCTCAAGTCATTTAATCTTGGTTATGAGTTCATCACCATAGAATGTACATGTCTGGAAAATTAAATGAAAGAGGTATATTGTCTGTGGAAGGACTTGCAAAGACCTTAGCAGATCTAACCTACTGAAAGCTATAAGTATTTGGAAAGCCTCATCATTTTCACTTATATGATAGGCATGTAAGAAAAGGAGTTACTCTACTGAAATGCCATCTAGGCTACAGAACAGGCCTGTTGCTTCTCTTACATATTTCAATTATGAATATGTGTCAAAGCCACAGTTACCAACAAACCTCCATTGCTCTGGGACCTGTAGAAACACATCATGGATTTGAATGTGAATGTGAAGCGCTGATAAATAAGATGTTATAAATTTGGGACAAAGGAAACACTTTTCTCCATTTTACAGACACTGGAATAAAGTAGGCAGTTTGAGTGATTTGTTCAAGGTCTCAAAAGACATCTGCAGCAAAGCTAGAATTTTTATCATAAATTAATGAGAATCATTGAAATGAATCTTATATGACAAACAAGTTATACAGGTAATTCCTTCTCTAATAGTACATTCTTTTATGTTGCAGTTCTACCCCAAGTAGGAATAAAGGAAGTATTCCTAATAAGCTCAACAGGATTTACATCAGTCTCCTGAAAAGTCCACCAGGAAAAAGACACTTTTAATTTCACAGATTGCTAGAGAACAGTTTCATTGCCATGTATTGAAATTGCAATCTAAATAATTGATAGGGGCACAAGTAGTTTTAAGACTGCTTGTTAAAAGAAAACTGTTCATAGGCATTTTATAGAAGAGAAATGAGTTTTATGAAATTGATTAACAGGTGTGATGCTTCTAAAATAAGTGCTACATTTTATAATATATCCCTTAAAAACTTCATTTAGTGTGCAGTGCATGAAAATCAAAATTAATATATACCATTATGGTGTATTCCCCTGACTCTTGGTATTGGTATGCTGCTATAACTGGCATCCTCAAATTCCTACCATAAATGCCAATTAAAACTATTTTGCAGAAAGAGTTGCATAACACTTTGACTTTTACAGCTCAGAAGACAAAAGATGATTAATTCTCTACCTGAAGAGAAGGATCAGCTTTAGCTATCCAACTAACAAGTGACTTTTTTATCTTCTAAGAGCTGAGAAAATTCTCAGTCAAGACTTTTCGACTGCACGCTCGCACAAGTCACCTCTGTCGCATAATGAAACATAGCATGCCATTTGCTACAGCAAGGACATGCAATGAAAAACTCTTCAAAAAAGATGTATTTTCAAAACATAGTTGTCTAGGATTTGGAAGTGATGTTGACCTCCAGCATGGATCCCTTCTTTTTCTTATCCATATTTGAAAATTTAGGTTAAACTGTAGCACACAATTATCTCTGTGTTAACAAAAACATACATGGAAACCAAAAGAAGTCTTGGAAAATAAACTAAGGCACTGTCACAGTCAGTGAAAAATGAAGAGGGAAGAAATTATTACTTATGGCTAACAGTAAAACTTCATTGAAATAATAAGTACAAAATTGGATCATAAAAAGTTCTCAAAACATTGGGGTTGTTTAAAATCAGTAGTAGAAGATGAGAATCAGGCTTTCACAGGTTTATAATCTACTACATATAAACTAATTCAAGTCATATTGTTTTTCTTCCCTACAAGTGCTGATAAACTCTTCATCAGGATGGCAAGCCCCTCTAGGCTCTGTCAGTCCATTTAATTCTAAATGAAGTATGTCTTATCAATTCATTCTATGCCATGACCCTGGTCAAGGTTAGATGAGGGTCTAGCTATAAAAGTGCAGGAGGTAACAAAAAGCATTATTTTTCTGTAACAGACTAAGAAAGCAGTGATGTGCACAGAGGAAAAAATTCTTCCCTGCAAATACATTTCCCCAGATATGTTCCATTTACTCACTAAGAGAATATTTTCATTCTTCAGTAACATTATAAAATGCTAGAACATCATAGTAGGCTTTTTCTTTCCTGTACTTTTTAAAGATGAGATAAAAGCAAGGATTTTAATTTTTTTAGTAAATCCTGTTTATGGGAAATCTGTTTAAATTAATGCCACTCTTTTTTCAAATGTCTTTTAGAGTCAAAGAAGAAAGTGAGTCACATGGCAAAATTATTCTGTATGCTATTATCAGTGGAGATGAGTCAGCCCTCCTACTGTTTGCTGATGTATCTGTCTAGCGAAGAGGGGAAAAAAAAAAGAGAAAAAAATCCCTTCTCTGTGGAATTTATCAGATCACAATAGTTTGTAAAAACCAAGAACTAGATAAAAAAGACTTCTTGGGAAGAGTGTCAAATGCTGTAACCCCACTATCTTCTTTCCCTTATTGCAATGAAAGCCTAAGCAAATCTTCTCTGTTCACGTTTTGTTTCCTGATTGTTCAGCCATCGGGTGCAAAATGTGTATTTTTAGGCAGCACATAGTGGATGCGTACCCAAAAATACACTAAGGTGGCACATCACCAGGAACTATAATAAGACTGCTAAACCATTGCAACTTTTAGGAGCACTGTTACTTTCTGCTACAGGGGGAAACTACAACACCTTATATTTCATAGACCCTGGGGCTGAATTGCTACTTGAAACATGTGGGATTATGACCAAATTTGTCAGAGGGATTTCACCAGGGGTACCTACTTTGTGTTAAACCTTGTTGAGTATGCAGCCAAACAGAAAACACAATAAAAGTTGTTTTGCTCAAGAGATGTCCAGCATTACTAGGATTAGGGTTACTAGCTTTAAATTATTTTAATTTGAGATTAGGTTATGTTGTCCTTAGTAAAAATTACGTAGGCTTCATAGGTGGCTCTCTTCACAGCTAGTTTAAGCTTCCATTTCTTGGTTGAACATTAGCCAACAATTTAATTTATTCCATGCTCCTAGGTGACAAAGCACTGTCAACAAGGGAAATCAAAAGAAATGTGACAGGCCAGGCTAAGAAAAAATTCTAAAATTAATATTTTGCAAAAGCACTTAACTCTGTTTGAACAACTACATAGTTTAGAATCTTTATCTTAGCTGTCCTGACTGTGTATTTCTATCATGAGCAAGTGGCAAGTGGTGTCAGAATCTGAGCCCTGGGAGCCAACCAGTCTTGCGAGTAAAGCAAAGCTTTCTACAGTCTGATATTTGAACTCCAAGCAGTTCATTAAATGAACTGTTCTGGAAAAAATAAATGTTTTGAAGGAAAAAAAAGCATTTAAAAGCACTAGCAGTCATGGTAACTGGTTCCTTGAGCTTCCAAAAAATCAACTATCAGGGCCAAAACCTCTTTTCTTTTATCGGACCTGTGACTGACAGAGGACTGTGACCATCCTTTTAGGGAGATTAGATTAAACTGTAATCCCTTGTCTTTTGTTGTCCTTCCTTCTTCAATCCTTCAGCACTGTCAAGACCCAGTAGCAGTCTTGCCTTCCTTCTGGTTATCTGTCAGCAGTTTTATCAGCCTCTCATTTACCCAAAGAATTAAAAAATGTTGAAATAAAAATATAAAATAATGGAAAAAAATTTAAATTACTCATTAATGAAAACCAAGTGTTCAATCAAAAAGTAGTTTTGATGTTATGCAGTATAAAGTATATAAGGTTTCATGATCAAAATTTTTTAAAAAAAATTTAAATTGCTCTAGCTCAGCTCTTCAAATAGATAAAAGTGGTGAGGAAGCAGTACAGTAATGTCTGTGCTATGTAGAAGACAGCAATTAAATAACAAATCTGCTACTATAATATTTTTAATTATCTGGTACTATTCTTATTAAACCAGAAAAAAGAAGAAGATGTCTTTTCCTTCTCTTGTTTATAAAGCATTTACTTATTTTTCATGACATTGAAGACACACTATTCCTTTCAAAACTATGAAGTATGGATAGTAGCATGAAAATATTTTACTAACATAATTAAATGAACTCAATTGTTCTGAAAAGAAGAAAGAATAAAGCAGATAAAGGCACCAGTGGGTCATAGTAATATTCTATCTAGATGCTGCTTATATCATTAAAATTCAGTTGTTTTTTTTTTTAAAGCATCCATACCCATGGCAGGCACACACAGAGTAATAAGTATTGTTATACACAACATTTAGCCATAGGTGGACACATTTTTTTGAGCTATCTGCCTGAATTATTCACAGAAGTTTTGTGTTTATATATATATATATATAAATTGGTATGACATCAAAGTGTAAATTCTTTCATGGAAATGGATATCTAAATGAATTTTTTAAAAAGTGTAATTATAAACAATGTTTGATTCCATTAAAACACACAAAATATCTTTCTAAGGACAAAGATGTTGATTTATTAGAAACAGAAAACCAACACTGCTTCTTGGTCTTTTAAACATACAGCATTACACACGGGATGAATTAACTCTGTGTAAATATCTCTGTGTGTATATGTATATAATTAATATTTAATACCATGGAAGATGAACTCTAGTGACTCTTGTTGCAACAGTTTAAGAAAGCACTGCCTGTGACTGTTCCAAAGCTACCCTGGAGGAAACTGCCCTAATTGCAGAGTCGTCAGGGGGAAGAAATGAGTCTGAGCTGCAGCAGCTCCAGCACAAAGTCAGATGCCTTTGTTCAGTCCCACCTTGACCAGCTCTCCATGTGCAATGCCATGGAAGATCCTGAGGGCACAGACATCCTCCTTCTCCAGCCCTTACAGAGACATAACTTGCAGCAGGTGTGTGAGAACAGACAGCTGAGCTGAAAGAGAGTAACAAAATTCTTTAAAGGTCTTTTACCACAGCCCTTAAAGCAAGCTTCAAAATATCTCTATCTGTTAAAGGTTAAGTCTAGCTATACACACAAGAAGACATATAATAGTATTTTGAGGGAAAATGTCATTTATTTTTAAGAAAAGAAATCCCTCTCACTCCTTTCACAGATTGGATCCAGAGAAGGTGCCTACACTCTGCTCTGAGTTTTCTGCACAGTTGATTGGTTATTTATGCACAGCTCAGACAGGCAGTTTGTGTACATTCAACAGAAATTGCCATTCGTTAAAAACACACAGTTATATCCAAATATTAGCCTAAAGTGAGTGGCTGAATATGGACATCAAATGAGCATTGATCTGGATTTAGCTTCAAAATTTGGTTAAGTAAAGCATATGATCCAATATAAAACCAACATTAGAAATTTATAAAATTAAATAAAAAGGCTGTAAGATGGCTAAATTTGAAGCAGAGGAGGAGCAAATGAAATGTAGATCAGTATAGGATAATAAGAAAATGAGGAAAGTGAGAGCAATACACAACCAATGTTTGAGATTTTGTGTTGTTCGTTAACAAAAATATTTGGATCCCATTTGTTGGTTTGGGTTTTCTAAACCTTGGTGGTCTGCAGAACATGCAGTTTGCAGCTCAAGCAAGCAGATTGTCACATGCTGTTTTCAAATGCTGTAGTGTATTTCACCGGTCAGACACTGGTCAGAATAGTGTAAAGCACAGATGGATTTGTGATGTCCTGCCCACAAATCAAAGGGAACCTTTCTTTCCAAATACCTCCCTCTAACATTCATTCACTCATCACACTCAGGAGTCACACTAGCACAAGGGAAATATGTGTATGACCTACTTTATTTTAGAAAAAGATGTATGGGCAATGAATAATATTAACTCTTTGAAAAAACAAAGCTAATATTCTCTCGCTTCATTTCATGTTATTAGAACCATAATAAGATGGTAGAACAATTTCTCTCATTCCAGCTGGAAGCAAATATAAAAAACCAAATATTTTCCTATATAAGCTTAGGTTTTGTCTTTATTGAATTTTTTTTTAAAATAAGTGTTTGTTTGCATTGTTTTGTCTTTCCACACGTAGAATCAACATATTCTTTTAAAAAATCTGCTATTTTCTGTTTACAAAATTTCATCTCACTGCTGGAAGGAGTAGACTAATTTGGGAGAAATATTTTAATACTGGCAAAAAAAAAAAATCAGAAAAATCTAAATATTTCGACCTTAAAATGCAGAATACAGAACTTTCACATGAATCTCATCACTTATATAGGGATTACTGCATCTCAGCAGGGTGCAGCTGTTAGGAAATGCATTTCTATGAAGCTATTTTATACTAACAAGGCTCTTGCCATGAGTTTGCAAAGCTACTAAAGTTGCCTCAAGCAAGCAATTAGAATTGCAATTAGAATTTTTTCATTTTTTTAATTCGTTTTCCTTAATGTCTTTCATTTTTCCTTCTTCTACCGCTTTTATTTTTTAATTTGTGCTTCACCTGCTGTCATATTGTAGTACTTTTTGTGGCTCTGTTTCCATTAATAATGTTATGTGAAATCAGAAGCAAGTACTCTCTTTTAAAAGTTGATAGTGAAGAAAATCAGCAAAATTGACTGTTAATCACAAGTATATTGTGGTGAATCAGCATTTTCTGACCCAATTAAATACATGCAAATACTATTTTGCCCAGTTCAGAAGTAGAACAAAAAAGGGGAATTGTGGGCAGTGGCTGCTACACGGTATTTCTTTCATGCTATTGTGGTAAATTTCAAGGTGGAAAGAGTTTTCAAGGTGCAAAGGCCTACTATCCACAAGGGATGAAAGGAGAATGAGCTAGTGTGAGCACACGCAATTTGTAAACCACTGATATGTTCATTATTTATGTATTTTATAGTGTGCACCTAAACCTCCAAGTCATTTAAATAGGTCAAGGCAAAACTAGGAAGAGTTCTGCATGGGAAAGAGTAAAAGATCTAGATTATCTAAAATTATAAAATATTCACAAGACCCTAAGAAGAGCAGCAAGTCTGAGGATAATCAGCATCCTCAACGAGTGCAGTGATCTCCAGACAAGTCCTAAGGGATGAGGAAGGTTTACAGCCAAGACAAGGCAAGTTAGCAAAGTAAGGTCAGGATCAGCAATCAGGCACAGACATAACCCAGGCAAGGACCAAGCCTGAGCTTAAACACAGCTTCTGAGCCAAGGGCAGATGCTGCATGGGTGAAGATTCCAGATGAGACTCCTCACAGATCTTTCTTACACAGCTCATTTCACGACAGCCTAACCCAAGCACATGAGAAGACCTTAAAGAAGTACCTTGTCAGCTAAACTGTGAGGAGTGGGGCCTGCTGGTGCACACAGGGCCATGGCACAAATCCTAAAACTCCTGCTGCTTGCTATCATGCTCCATGTTCAGCAAGTCTCACTACCTAAGACCCACTTGGTTTCTAAGGTGCTGTTTGGAGTGACACCCCAGGGATTCCCATGACACCAGATGATGCTTTTTGAAGTGCTGCACTGACTTCACCAGCATGAGACCTGCTAGGGTTAGAGGAAAAGCTTGGGGAAGTATCCTATGGCATTATACCACATCTCTAAAGACATTATTCTGCTATATAGAACCATGGGGAATGACAGCATTTCTGAAGGTAAGATTACATTTCTAAAAGTGTTTCTCTAAATCCTTCCTGAAAGAATGTTAAGAAAAGTTGATCTCTTGGTAATGGTATGTATCTAGAAACAGACCCTTGCAAAGTGAGGATGTAACACTATGAATCAACAGAGAGAAGGGCAAATTACAGGTAGATAGAGATGGGAATGTAATAATTGATGTTACATGTTCACGTCTGAGAAATTACTCTCTAATCTCAAATTCCACCTGTAGGCTTGTTTTAAGAAATAAATTACACATGTATAAAGATTCTAGCTAGTGATAGGTATAATTGAACATGCTTATTGCTTGGTGAGAAGAGCAAAATCAACATCTGCAGTCTTAGCTGGAAACACCTGAGCATATCCAGAGTTCCAGCATTCGATTAGGAGCAACAGAGGAGGCTTGGCACATGGCCCCCAACACTGTTACCAGGGACATATGCTTCTATTATAATGAACATAAAGCTTATTTAGAAGGAAAATTACATTTCTCGAAATTGAATGGGCAGCTGAACGTTTTCTTGCACATGGCTTTTGGGATAAGTTTTGGCCATTTAAATGTTACCAGTGAAATATCCACATATGTTACATAGATTGAGACATCTCTCCTAAGTCTGTCTATGTCAGCAGTTATCCTATTCCCTCCCTTACTGAAGACCAGAATTGGAAAAGGAAACATAAGCCTGGGAACAGCACTGAGCTTTTGAAGCTATGCTGCTTTTGGCTCACAGCAGGAGACATAATACAGATATTTTATGTGGCACTGCGCAGCATCAACGAGGCCAAAGTAGGGATTCTGCAGCAGGGAAATACTGGGGATTGTTTCTGAGGATCACTCTCCAAATACTAGTGAAGGTCTCCAAAATAATTTCTTTTATCTTTCTGCTCATCTTCTTTGTGCTCCTTATCCAAATAAATAAAACACATCAGTGTTTGTTACCAGATCAGTTTCATAGGCTTTGATACTCATAACTAATACTTGAGTATGTGCCTACATGTTTTTCTGAATTGGATCAGAATACTCTCCAGGGCAGATGAGCTGATTTTCTGCATGCTCAACAACTCCCCGCTCCCCACTCCGTGTCAGTAGGGGTCAAAATTCAGGCAACACCAAATCTACTGTCTTTATTAAGAACACTTCCATCCCTGGAAGTGTTCAAAACCAGGTTGGATGGAACCCTGGGCAATCCAATCTCATTGGTGCCCTTCCTGCCCATGGCAAGGGGGTTGGAAGTAGATGATCCTTAAGATCTCTTCCAACCGAAACCATTCTGTGATGAATTCTGTGACTATAAAACAAAATGTAAAAATACAGAGATCACCTGTTTTAGGTATGGGCTTTAAAAACTGAGTCAACAATTTTCCTTAAATTGGAAGAGATGATTTGACCTTTCTTCATTGATCTAACTAGCATAACTGTATGAATGGAGAATTTCAGCGTGGCTACATATAAAAACATCTTTGGACAGCCAAGGCTTGAGAGGCTTTACTAGTAGTGCAAAAACTGGAATCAAATCACAAGAATGTGGAATGCAATCCATATCTTCATCAGACAGAGGTCTTAATTTGGTGCAATATATTTGATCTATACAAACACGTGATTTGTATTTGGAAAAAAAAATCTACAACTTTCTCTCATGAAAAATTCATCTGCATTATTTTACCACAGTTGAACACAGTTTTCAGCAGTGTTAGAAATAGTAACAACTTCAAAGTACCTACTGAACTTCTGGAAGACTCCATAATATCTTTCATGGGGCCATAACTCTGCTTGGGGAACACAGCTTTTGTGCTACAGCAAGTGTGTGAATAGCAAAATGGGATTTCCAACTACAGAATATAATATTTTTTGTTTAAGCTTTATCTGATCTCCTGCTTTCAGCTGGTTTTGATTCCAGTTCTCTTTCATCCTGTAGAAAAAGTAGTTAATTAAAAGAACTCTGAACACAAATAGGTTCAAAGTATTCCATCAGAAGTCAATGACTACAGCTTCTGTCTGATCCTTAATCGTCTGCATTTCCTGCTGAATGAAATAGGACACAGAGTGAATTCCAAAATAGCCAAAGACTAATTTTTTACAGTTATGGAAATGTGTTCAATTATTGAGCAAAGACATAACAATTTACATATTTCTGATTTTTTATTTTGATATGCATGTCCCAAATGATTTTTCATCTAGGTAAGTTATTCACAAATGAAAAATGAGTGCCACTCAGTCACACTCAGTTCTTTGAAAGAGAGTTTAGTCATGCATATTAGCATCTGTGTATTCCTTGTCATCCAGAGGCATTAGAGACAAATCCACTTCTACTTAGAACTCAAGGCTGGAAAACCCCTGCCCATGCAGTCCCTGCAGTTTCCAATCAGTAACCATCCTGAGGAGTTACACCTTTCCTCCACACCTTGCTTTTGACATGCACATACCCCTGGTCACTCACTGCTCAGGTAAGAGGTCTGGCATGACACTTGCCATCTTTTTCAGATACCCATACAAAGAGTCTAGTTTCCATATCTACAATAAACTGCGTAAAGTTGTAGACTATGGTTAGGAGTAACTTATCCTGAAAATTGATGTTTAGAAGAGTCATCTAAGATCCTTGTTTATTTTAGAAATTACTGAAATGACTACTTTTGGATTGAGCTCCTAGAAAAAACACAGGTGATTGACCCAGTGGGAGAAGAAGGGAAAGAGGGATGTTAGGATAAAGAATAAAAAATTGTCATTTGTCTTCAGTAAAACACCTAATCCATAAATGGTAAAACCCACTATTCTCATAGCATTTCTACCCAAAAGGTCAACTGCAAGCAGGATGTGAACTGAGTAATCAGCACGCCTTGGCATTTAAAAGAAGTAGCAGAAAAAGGCCTCATTGTTATACTCTTCATAATGAAATCATGGAAAGGCATTAGTCCAAAAATGATTACAAATAAGCTTTGCTGAACCGCGATAGGTGCAGGTTTTACCGTGTGGAGAGATTAAAGCCGTGTGCAATCACTGCCTGGAGACTGCACGTCATTTCACATCAACTGGCATGATGAATCTTTTACATAATGTGAATCACAGTCTAATTGTGAGTTTGATTGCATCTACTGTTCTGATCACACAACCTCAGCACATAGAGGCGAGCAGGGAACTAAGCTATTGTACGGAGTTAAAGGAAGAAAGAAAAGCTGTGTAGCATGAAATGAAAGTGACATCTCACAGGATATATATTACCAAAAGTTGCTGAGCAATTTAACAACTACATGTAATATATATCTTGACAATATCAAAAAAGGCAATTAGGGGAGCATGTCTTCCACCAATAGAAATACATCATTTCTGAAATCAGCAGGCTGCTGCTAGGAAACTCAGACTGGAAGCTTTTTTGCCAGAGAAGAAGCATTTAAGACAATAAACTCTCCATTAACTGCAATGCAGGCAGAATGTAACTAACCCAGGATTCTTAAAAGAGCTGGCAGAAAAACTGGTACTATATGCTTCAAAGATATTTCTAAATATCAGGTTCAGTCATGGATTTGTCATAAATCATATTGCAAAATAAAGCAAAAATCTATCCTCTATGGAAATTATATTGCTTATATTACCATAGGAGCTGAGGCATACAAAATCCGTAATGTATTTATTTCCCAATACCATTACAATTACTGTCTTCACCTTAAAAAAGTGAAATGGAATAGCAGTTAATGAAGGAACTTGTCCTAGACACTACAGAAATCTACAAAACAGCAAGTGATGCTGTCCAGATGGTCAGGTAAGAATTCTGTACATTAGTTACTGGAAAGGTGCTGGACTGCAGCCCTTACCTGATTGTCAGGGAGCCATCTGGATATGCGGTACAAGGCATTGTGACATTCACTACAGAACTACCATATTTCTCAGCCTTGCAGGAAGAAAAGAGAATCACAGAGTCATGGAAACATTTAGGTTGGAAAAGACTCTTAATATCATTGAAGTACCCTAAATTTGTCTGCAACTCTCTCATCTTTTAAATACATCATATGTTTAGGGTGACAACACTTTTTTTTTTCTTTTTTTTTTTAATCTCATACAGTTTTTCTACAAGGCAACCCACTTTTTCTCTGAAATTCATTACAGCTAAAGACCAGGGAATTATTTCAAACTTGGATTATGCATAGGTGGTTGTTTAGGAGCTTATGCAGCTTCAGTTTGATTTTAGATGAATGTGTAAAGCATTTGAAATGTTTCTAAAACAACAGATATCAATAGAAATAAATACAAGTCAAGGGTTTCACATCAGTTGACATAACTCATAACTCCAGTGGTGGAACTATGACATTTTACCTCAGCTAGACGACAGTTTCAAGGATCCTGGAAATAAACTACCACTCAGTGCAGAAGTTTGCCAGCAATTTTTTCCCTCACAAAGTTGATAGCTTAGCTCTAATATAGGATAGCTCTAGGATAAGCTCTAAATGTTTATGGGGCCAATAAAGGTATTTGCATTAAATTTGCATCTTTTTAAAAAATGAAACTCTGATCTTGGATCTCTCTGCTAGATGCCTCTGCTGGGCATATCTCTGGCCTATATTGCAAAGTTTCTGATGTGCTGATAGTCAGTCAGCACCTACTCTAACATTTTTTGACCCACTACAGGGTATAATGTAGGATAATTAAGTTGTACAAATCTGAGTGTGGAATTATCATTGCTCCTTGGGGATTTGGAGTCTATTTTTTAACAGGAAGTTAAAACTAGCACATCTCAGTTGACACTACAGTGTACTTGACAAGAAAATTGAACTATATTTTGCCATTTAGAATCTAAATATTTAGTACATGGAACACACAAAATGTGGCAGATAAGAAGTTTCTGGACTTTCTGGACTCTTTTTTTATGAGATATTTCAAAAGAAGTCAGAAACAAAGTCCATTACAGCGACCTCCTCTTTCACAGTTATGCTGCTATGAGGATGACTTAAAACCCAGAAAAATGCATGCAACAAAAAAAATCACAGGATATGGCAAATGCAAAAAGCAGAATTTTCTCATGGCTCAGACAGAAGGAAGAAAAAAAATCTGGAACTGGGTAGTTAGACTGCCATATGAATTTCCCCTCATTTGATATCACAAATTATTGTGGTGGTCAGCAGCTGGCCTGAAGGCCTCACAATAATTAATCCCATTTTATAACTCCCTCTTTTATAACTGAAATAATGAAGACATAACTGAAATTACATGAGTACCCTGACCAGTGGGTTCTGTAATCCAGCCAGTGTGGGCTGTTGGAGAGCAGGCCCAGGCCCGTGGGGACTCCAGCAGCTCTTGGCTGGTTGGCCGGGTGGCCGCTGGCTCAGCCCATAGGGATCGACCGCGCGGACCTTCAGATCTGCATGAGGGGAAGAAGACTCAATAAAAGTTGGCTGTTGTGCATGAACCCAGTGAGTCTTGTGCTTGTCTGTCTCCAAAACTGCGACAACAAATATCAACCCCCAGCTTGAGTACTGAAGTTTAGAGATACACAAGGAATGTGTTTAAGGTAAAAAACATTGTTGCTACTGTGGATTTCAAAAGGACAACAGCACCGTTCCTCGATAATTTCATTTTTGCTGTCTTGCAAGGACTTGGTATCATGATGAGAACTGAAAGCACCTGCCTTTAGCAGGAATAGAACACAGAATAGGCTAACAGTAGAAAAATACAGGTCTGCCAAAACTTCTGGACTTTAAGAAAGCTCAAATTTCCCTGAAGCACTCTCCATTTCCCTCCTGTTAAAAAAACTACTACAAAACCCTCAGGAAATCATACTGGTGTACCCTTATCATACAGAAAGATCATTTCTATAAAAGGTATTACTTGTAAATGTCATCTGACTTGTCAGGTATTGAAGGAAGATTCATAGCTCCAGCTGTAAACAAAGGGCACTCATTAATTAGTTTCCCAACACAAAAATAGAATGAGATACAAAGACAAGTCAGTGGCTCATGCCAGATGGCCAGGTAACAAATCATAGAACTGGACACATCTCGAACCATTATTACTGGCATAAAAGCCATGGAGTTTCTGAGAGGTAGCCAGTCAACCCAGACAGGCTCATTACTGCAAGTAGCATTAAATTAAACAGTGGCATAAAGAGTCACACAATATCTCAAACTCTAACACATTGATTAGCTGATTACTTAAGCAAAATACTGCAGAGAGCTGTGTGTGCCAGTATACATGCATTTAAAGTACTACACATGCACAGGTCACTCACATACCACATTAAAGTCAATAAATTAAACATGAATCGTTGGGCACGTTAAATGAATTGCAACCCATAATCATCTAAGTAGCAACAAGGCATTCATTTAACCTGACCTAGATGGATTATATAAAGAGTTATTAAATATTACAGGAATACAAATTGCAAGTTAGAATCCTTGGAACTCTGTTCTGGTTGACGGAATTTTTATAAGAAGTCAGTAACTGAAACTATGCATATGTCTGATATTTTTGGACCTACTTCACTAGACACTTGTTTATTGGGGTAGTTTGTATGCAAATAAGATAATGTGAGACTGTAAATAATATAGCCATGCAGTGGTCCACTCTGAAATCTTGTGCCTTGTCTGGGATAACAGGGTGGTAGAATGCAGTCAGTTCAGTCAGGTATCTCCAGAATTGCAAAGCAGGCGTATTTGGCTTAACTAAGTGAAGAGGAAAAGGTTTATTTGAACTTATTCTGGAATGCACAACAGTTACTTAGATTTGTTTTATCTTCTTATTCAGAATGATTTCATGGTTCAGAGAGAAAAGCTTTAGTTCCTTCAGTCAAAAGATTTAGGGTAGAATTCATCTGATTAAATGCAGAGGCCTGCTCTTTATCTGAGTCACCCCAGCCTCCACAAATAATCAGTAAAAATCTAGTCACTATAGACTACAAAGTCTAAGACAGAATTTCTATAACTCTAAAATAGAAATTTTAAATACATCTGATGGATTGAATCCTAAAAAGGTCTGTTTCTCTACAATGAATATAAGTGGAGTTTCAGAAATAGCTGTTACATGTGTCTCAGGAAGATGAGGTGACTCCTGTTCCTAGAATCTGCTCTTGGTTTTCCTGCTAACCTGCTGTATGGCTCTGGAAGCCTGAACTCTATAAAAAAAATCAAGACTGCTATTTCAGATGTCATTACTCTATTGATAACATCTATTAGGTAATATCTTTCAGGCATCTATATTTACTCACAGTGTCTTTCAATTTTCATCTTTTTGTACTTGTGCTCTGGCACCCATTCTGTGTCTTCTGCATAAACACTTCCATTTACAAATATTTTTATATATATTTATATATTTGTATGGTCTTTAAACAATAATGTCATACAGGATGTAAAAGGACAGAACCTCAGTATCAAATGTGCCTCTTTGTATAATACCATACAGGTAGTTAACAATGAATTTTTTAACTGTTGGCATCATCTGAGGTTGGAAAACTTTCCTTACCAGCTAATTTTAATAGGCCATGGGCTTTAAAAACCACCAAATTATTTTTCACAGTGTTATAAAAGAAAAATTGAATGCCTCACAGTATATCCCCAGCTGTACTTGGGAGGTGACAGTGAATATAAATTTCATGGGAAGGTTACCTGAGGGTAAAAGCAAAAGGAATAATATAAAAACCTTGCCTAAACTTACACTTGGAAAAGTACATTGTGAAGTGGATTGTTAAATGTATTTAAAAAAACAACCAAACAACCAAACAAAAAGAAAAGAGAAAAAAAAGAAAAAAAGAGCTACCCACTAAAAAAACCCATCAAATGAAACACAGTTATTTCAGATTTACAGGATGATGATGGTCACCTCAAAACAGGGACATAAATAAGGCAGAGGTGTTTAGTGCATTCGTTGTCTTTGTTTTCAATATGGATGATGAACCAAGGGGGTCTCTGAGCTGAGGGGCCATTACTGCAAGAATGATCAACTCCCATTTACCCTGCTCCAGCTGGATCCCTACAAATCTCTGGGGCCTGATGGAATTCATCTAAGAATCCTCAAAGAGCTGGCTGACATCACTGCAAAACCTCTGTCAATTATTTTTGAGCAGTCTTGGGAAGCCAGAGAGGTCCCATCTGACTGGAAGCTGGCTAACATTGTCCTGATTTTCAAGGAGGGCAAAGAGGAGGGCCTTGGAAACTACAGGCCTGTCAGTCTCACTCCAGTGTCTGGAAAAATATTTATTCTGGGAAGTATAGAAAAACACCAGGAGAACAATGCAGTCATCAGTCACAGTCAGCACACAGCTTCATGAGAGGAAAGTCCTGCTTGTCAAACCTGATTTCCTTCTATGTCAGGGTAACTCACCTAACTGAGCTAAGAAAAACCATAGATGTAATCTTTTTGGACCTCAACAAAGCTCCTCCCAACCTCTTGTGTTTGCCCAGTGTCAGAATTCTGCAGGAATTTTGCATAGCTGTCCACCAGCAGTGACCTCCTCTGGTCCCTCCAGTGAAGTCTGGGAGCATAGTGTGATCCTATCACCAGTAAGTAATAGAACAGGTAAGAAATCTACTGAAAGTACAATTTGGACAATTCCAAGTTAATCTAAATTATGACCTAGACCCCCCCCCCCCCCCAAAAAAAAAAAAAACAAACAACAAACCTGCCACTAAGGTTATGTCTTAAAAGAGATTCAGAAGTGCTTATTTTTAATTCATTGACAAGAGAGTAAAGAAAATATGAAAATATGATTATTAAATTCAGAAGAGTTACCTGAAATTGGTTGCTACAAATACAAAATACACAAGGATTGACTGAGGATCACTGAAGGACCATGTCTGTAAACTGGTTACTTTTTAATTTCTCTGACACCTTACAAGAAGATTTTTACTTATGTAAGTCTAATGAAAGGCCAAATTAATCTCCAAAGAAAAATCCCTGAATAAAAGAGAAAGGAGCTGTGTTACAGAGAAAATGAAAGAGATATTTAGTCAATTTTCCAAACTGTCTGCATTTTTGCATCAGTAAAACAATTTATATTATGAATGATTTAGAATGTAAATATTAACATATTTCTAGAATCTTAGATTACAGGCAGGTACACCTTTCACTAGATCAGGTTGCTCAAACCCCATCTAATCTGGCCCTGAATAATTCCAGGGATGGGACATCCACAATTTCTCCAGGCAACCTGTTCCAGTGCCTCCCCACCCTGACAGTAAAGAATTTCTTCGTAATATCTAATCTAAATCTGCCCTCTGTCAGTTTTAAACCATTCCCCCTTGTCTTGTCATTACAGACCCTGGTAAATGTCTCTCTCCATCTTTCTTATTTAAGCACAGAAAGGCTGCAATAAGGTCTCCCTGGAGCCTCTTCTTACTTATTACTAGAGAAGATGATAAAGAAAAGTGAATCAGAAAAGATTCAGAAAGGTGACAGAACATATGTTGTGGCAGCAACTGTAATGCTGCACATTCAAGGGAAATATAACTTTGACTATTTGAATGCACTGTAAATTATTATTTAACAGAAGCCAGCCACAGTAATCAGCTATGTGCCACTGCATGACCTTATCCAAGTTCAATGTTCATGCAAGCAAATTAAGCAATATTATAGAATGAAAAATGAATTAAAGTTTATCATAATGTCATTACAGTATGTCATTCTTTCACCAAGTGTCCAGGATTTTACCAGGTGAATTCATTCTACATCCCTAGCAATAATGCACAAGGAATAAATACATTTTGCATTAAGGTTGCAGAGCACAGCTTGTCAAACAGCATGGTTACCAAATAACATTCCATTTAAGTTAATGTTAAATTTTTATTACCCAAAGTAAATTACTGCAGGTCTCCAAAATAGCCTATACTATAGTCACCCTTCATGCCAGGATATTATTCTGAGCTAAAATCTATGTTGCTGTGAAATTAGATTGGACTTATCCAAGCCATATGGTTTAAAGCTATCTTGTGTGTCTTTTTATTACAATATAGTCATCCTGAGTGGTACAGCTCACAGATTTAGACATTTAAATTTAGATGTTTACAAGCAAGCTAAGATCTCATTGCAATCAAGAGAGATCTAATCAGATAAATTTACTGAAACCTAGAGATCTATTCAGTCAACGCCAAAATAGACAGTTACTTTTGAATAGTTATTTTAGGCTATGCATAGAATTTTCCTCAGCATAATACAAGTTTAGAGCTGCCTTGCAATGCAGTCTCAGGATCCTTGTTTGGGTGATCCCTAATGTAACTCCAGTAATATCACTGTTATCTAGGCTTTGAAATTTCAGTTTTTATGGATTGAAATGCTGCTCTCTTAATTCCCTTGATTTGATTATCATACTTAGCACAAATAGAAAATAGTTATTCATTTCAATCTCAGTTTTTAACCTCAGACTCAAAGCTCGGTTTATGTATGGGATATCCAGAAAAAGAAAAACAATAAGTGGGGAAATACAACACTGTTTCCTGGATAAAGGTAAGTATCCACTAGGGGAGAAATAGTCTCCTATACTGTCTGGTGCATAAACCAAAGCCTGACATTTCATAGTCCTTTACTCTCCTGGCTGTAGAAGCCACTGTAAATTCTCTCTCAGCCTTTCACAACAGGCCAGGCTGCTCAGGACTTACCTTCAGGCTGTCATGCTGGCCACAGCAAACAGTAACACAGCTGCTTGTACTTAGCTGAAAAAGTTCTTATTGTACAAAGGAAGCTAAAAGATAGAGACCAGTGTGATGGAATTAGAAGCTAAATTGATAGGAAAGGAAATGAAGCCATAATCTTAAATAAAGACTTCTGGACTTGCTCAGAACACAAATTGATGATCTCTTCTTGTCCTTTCATACCTTTTATTTTTGGCCCAGGAAAATGATGCAGAGATTATGGAAGTCATAATCACAGTAGTACTTTTATTAACATGCATGGTATTTATGTGGATCATGGAGATTAAGTCAGCTCTGCCACAACAGACCACTGGTGTGTATATGCTGCCTTCTGTATTAAACATGTCTAGATGTTGCTCTAATGATGCTTTACCACCCTATGCATCCAACAGACATTCCAATAAGTAGTGTCTTCTCTTGTGATAAACTTCCACCTTCTGTTTCTACCTTCTCTGACCCTCTCCAGCTGTCAGCAAACATACAACAGACCTTGGCTGAATTCTCTGTATGAATCTGTGCTCGCTGGAAGGTTCTGCAGACCTCTAGAGAACTGTAGCATCATCTACTGCACCATACAAAGTCTTAGTTGGCAAAGGTATATCTCTGCATACTCCAAAGAGAATAAAAAAAAATCACCTCACAACTTTGAAATAGTTTCTAAAATGTGGTTTATGGGTGGTATCTGAATCTTTTGATCTACTTGCTCATTTTGAATAGCTGACAGCATCAAATGCAAGTTTCTATGAAGCCAGTGGCATAGAACTTTGTATCCACTAATAGGTGAATTAGCATCTAAATTTTATCTGCCAGGAAAGTTGGGAATGACTATGTGGTAGTCTGGGAGATCAAGTCATAAAAATCTGAGTCTGGAGAAAAAACCCTACTAATCTACAGTAAGTTTCAAAATTTATCCAAAAGGGAGTACAACATTTCTGAAAATTTTAATGTCACACAAACCACTTTTATGTGAAATTTGAGGAGGAATAACTAATAATTATTTTTGAAATTCTGAATTGCTTTTAAGTAACATATTATTTGTTCTTATTTGTGATTCCTAGGTGATAATTTATGACAGCTCATACATTTGACAATCTCAGGACCACAGTACAGGTGATGTTGGTAAGAGTCTTTCACGAGATCCAACCCTGCTACTCCCCAGAGGGTCAGCCAAAGAAGAATGGTCAGGACCATGTCCAGACAGCTTTTGAAGGATGGAGACTCCACATGCTCCCTGGGCACCCTGAGCCAGCACTGTCACGCTCAGTGAGAAAGTTTCCTGATGTTCAGAAGGAACCTCCTGAGCTTCTGTTCGTGCCTCTGGTCCTGACACTGGGCCTGGCTTCATCTTCTTGACACTCTCTTGAGGTATTTATGTAAGATCTTCCCTGATCCTTCTTTACTTATTGGAGTTCTACTTAATATTAACAACTAAAAGTTATAATTCTAGTCAAAACAAGCCATATCAACTCCAAGTGCTTAGGTATTTCCTCAGCAGGGCAAAAGCTGAAAAGCTGAAATGAGAAGCTAAACAGGACATAGTCACTGAGTCCTTTAGACAGGCTTGCAGCATTTAGGAATGGTAAATGCATGTCAATATCGATTTTGGAAGAAAATAATTTCAGTCCCATAAATGCAATGACTCTATAATAAGATCAGTTTAAGAGAAAACCGATTTTGATAGTAGCTGTGAGGGCTACTGGAACCAACAGACCAAAATCTATTTTCAGTGAATAAGCATGGGGATAAAAAAAAATCTTACTTTATTAGAATTTCTTTCTATATATTATAAGAACATCAGTTAGAGAAGTGACAAGTTATCAGGTAGTTATAAGTCAGAAAGTGATTATCAGCTGAAGAGTTTTACCTAGTTAAGTCAAATGCACATTTCTCTGATTGCATTTAGAGCAGCATATTGTGCATATGATTGCCTGCCAATGATTCTGCTGGCAGAAGGATCAAGTCCTAATTTTCTTCAGAGGGCTGCCAACAGGATGGCAATTGAGCCTTGTATCTTAGCATTGACGAGATGATTACCCTGACACCAGAGAAGGGTATTTCACCAGCTATGTGCAAATCATTTACAAAGCATTTTAAGCTGCATTTATATGTACGTTATATATTATACATGTTATCTTCCTGATTCATTCCTCCACTTTCTCCTTGTTAGAAATTGTGGCAGCAGTTTGCCTCCATCAGGGAGAGCAGGTGAACAGCTCCAGCCATTCTGTGCACCTGCATTAATGCTAAATCAGCTCTCATGAATTGTGCATGAGATCCCATACGTTATAGTCATTAACTCTGGCACAAAGTAAAAAAAGCTTCTTTAGACAAGACTTTCCTTTACCATGTCAAGCCAGAAATAAAAACTACAGAAGGTAGTGAATCAGACCCCAAAGATTTTTTTCCTCTTACTTGTACTAAAGGATGAACATGTTAAATTAGGAAACATCAGCTGCAGGAGAAAAGAAGAAAAGATGAAACTGTGACATACAAATTGTGATTAGTTAAATATATAAATCGCTCAGTTGTCCATGATCCATAACAGTAACTAAAGTTTTAAAGTACACTTATATCCATTACAGGAAGAATAACCCTCGTAACCTACATTCATTCCCTTAGTCCACTAATTGTGTTTTCTCCCTGAAAAATTTTAATGTTGCCATTAAATGAAAGAGTCCATGATTACAGGGCCGTTCTATTTCTCTTCAGCACCATAGACTGCTGTAGCTCAGTGATGTGCTTCCCTCTAGTGTCCACAACATCATAAGGAATCTGTAAAATGTCAGGATATGAACTGAGCTGCGTTAATTTTCACTGGTGATTACACACTCATTTTACTTAATATCTCAGACTGAGGCTCCAGGTGAAGATAACACAGGATCAGTTTCACAGATTAAATTATTCACACACCAAATTCCAATGTAACATTTACGCCTTCTCATATCTCAGCTATTATACAAAAATTTAACTGCTATTCATCTCTTTTTTTTTTTAATCTTTTGCTTCTTTTCTTCTTCTTTTTTTTTTTTTTTTCCCCTTCTATTTTATTTTAGTGATGCCAGCCACAGGGGTGACATCTCCTCTGATACTAAGTTTGTGGAGATCATTTAGGGTGCAGTTATAGATGCAACTAATATCATAGACAATTTTACATAGCACAGTTAAGTAGTCAGATTATTTAACAGCCATGTCAGCCAAAGCAGTGGACTAATTATTACTTCTCGTGATTGCATATCTCTCCAGGAAAATCTGTTTTATTACAGATATTTCGAAAAAAAGCGCTCTGTTTTGGTTATTGGATCAACCTGGAATTTTGAGTCATTTACACAACAAAACTACTTGCTCCGTATTGGCATTGTGTTTTTTCTGAATTTTAGTTGAAAGTTCCTTGTCCAACTTTTTCCCATGCTTCCTTACATTCTTTATTGAGCATCATGCAGCTGTGAGTGATATCTGTGCGCATCATTTCAGCCCTCATTCTCCAGAAAGCCCTGCCAATGGAGCCAGTCTGGAGGCACAGTAGACAGCAGCTCACAGGCCATTTGCTGACAGAGCAATGTAACTGATTTATGCATTTTATTATCCTTTTCTCAAACTGACTCCTAATTAACTGCATTGTCTCAGCTCAACAGGATGAAAAATATTCTGAATCAGATCAACAAAGTCAAACAAATTACTACATTAACATTTTCCTTTTAGAGAACAAAATTAATCTGAAAATGAGTAATTTCTTCTCTAGCAGAAAATTTCAAATGTGTGAAATTATGATTTTAAGTTGCAAAATTTTCTTTGGCAAAATACACTTCTGTACTTGAATACAACAATCCACTCTGAAGCCATATATACTATGATCTCTTTTACAATAATGATTATTTAGCCTCTCAGGAGTTTTCTGGCAGCATACTGAGATTCTTTAGATCACAGTGCTCCTTCATACTCATAGTTTAGACATACCAAGTTTGTGATGAAAGTATGTGTGTGTGAGGAAGACAGAGAAAACCTCTTTGAAATGTAGACTTGCCTTTAGGTAACACATTTCTATCTTATTGGCCTTTCCTGTTTCTTTGTGTACTAGTCTGGGAATTTTATGAAGTCAGTATTTTCCTGTACTTGCTGAAATAGCAAAGTTTCAGAGCTTCATAAAACACAAACGCTGTTGCACTGAAAAATGGTAAGAATGGATATAGCAGGAAAGGAATTTCAAGTCCCAGATCAAGTACCTAAGTTTTAGCAGCTTGAGAGTATGATGCTGTGAGAGATGGAAAGAATAAGGGGAAAAGAGAATTTACAACTTTAGGAAATATTTTGCTTCTTAATGCTTCAATTGAGTTTTAGAAGTACTACTGCAGGCTTAAGAGGAGTCAGAACAGAATTTTTTGCACAACTAGTTCCAGTTATCTTTATAAACATTATCTTTCTCTCTAGAGCACAGTGCAAGGTGTGCTAGAGGAAGAGCTATAGAAAAACTACTGCTCTTTTCTTATGGATGTTCTTTTTGGAGGGGGTTTTGTTTGATTGAGTTTTTAAGAATCTCTTCTTTCTTCCTTGCTTCAGAAAATAAGGCTTATGTGACTTAACCATGTGTTGGTCCTTCTGTCCATGTTGCAGTCCTCTGATAATCACTTCAAGCCAATTTCAGCTAGTAAGGGAGAAGAGGCCTGAGAGACATGAAGAACTTGTAAGCTTCGCAAAAATATCTGTGGCTTGAGAAGAAAGAACCACTGAATATCCCTGTAGAGGGAAAGACTACCAAGCACAAGACATGTGGGATCGTGAGCCCAGAATGTGTCTTCAAACAATCCACACATGCAACCAGAGGTAAGCATAGCATGTCTGCCCAGGCAGAGGCTGCACAGTAGCTGTGTGGGCAGCCGCAGATATGGCAGAAACTGGCAGTGCTACAGAGCATTGCAAGATGGTGATAACTGTCATGGAAGAGCTGGGAAATTATGAAAAAGAAAGTGCAAAAATCTGCAAAAGGTCATCCTCATGGAACAACTCAGCAGTTTTCTACTTCCAGAGGAAGGCTCAGGGGAGGCTCCAGCTTCTAGTGTCATTCATACTGCTTTCTTAACTACATGAATTTGTTTTTTCCATATTCTTGTGAAAAAATTAGGAATGTATGAAACCAAGTGTCATGACATCTGCAACACAAAACTAGATTCAACAGACAATACTTTTATTTTCCTTTGTATGGAGCTGTAAAATTTCCTTCCCCTACCAGTGCCCATGAAATCAAGGACAGGAAAAAGTCCAAGAAGTACAGCTCCTCTGAAAATAAAAAGACTATAAAAAGAGAACTGGGGAGGGGGGGGAGAAAGAGGTTTAGGTCTTAACATGGGATGTAGAATCTGTGCTGTTTCCACATGACTTTGAACATGTCATACATCTCTGGAAACCTATTTGCTTAAGAATGGCTGCTAGTTACACCCCTGCAGTATCTTTGAGGAGCCATGATTATGATACCCATCCCTACAATCAGAACAATAGCATTTCTCTCTATCACAGGAATTATGTACAAAGAAAAAGGTATGTTGATGATGATGAAGCAATCAGACACTGCTGTAATCAGTACCTTAAATTGTATTTGGGATGGCTGATGCAGCTGGTTCAGAGGCAAACAACAAGGAACAGTGAAAGACATTCTCTGTAAAAACTTACTTTTAAAGCTACTGTTGGTGTCCTCAGGCAGGAGGTTATTTAAATCTCAGTCTCACACAACACAAACCTGCAAAGAGAGCCACCATAGCCCAGTGTTCTGCTGATAAGTGTCTGATTTTCTATGACCACTTTTTGTTTCAGAAGTTCAAGTAGCCTAACTCCAGCTCTGCTGAGCTGTACTGCCACCTCCACAAAGCACCAGCTTCTTTCTGTGTCCCACTGGTGCCTGTGCTGCTTCAGAGCTGTGCACACAGAGAGTGCCTGGCAAGTGCCTGGCAAGCACCTGGAGACTGGGGGTCACCTGGCAGGCTAAGGAGGACACAGACTTTTGTACCTTCCATATGACCCTTTTCTCACAGGATACTACTGGTACTCTCTTGTCATGTTTCTGGAATTCTAACCTTCAAGTTAGAAGTCCAAAGGTAGTAAAGGAAAGTCCCTATAGCTCAGCAGCCCCAGAAATATATCACTGCCACTGCCACTAGCAGGCTACAGGCTTGAGCTGGCTTTTCAAGGTTCTGGCACTGAGGCTCAGTCTTTGTCAGTCAGTTAACTGTCAGACAATTCAAACTTTGGTTTGAACTTGACCTGCCTGGACTTTTCTTCCAGCTTGTTTAGATGTAATAGCAATTTTTCTACTTGGAAGGAGTGCTATGCCTAATTAGTTTTATTTTTGCCTATCTTTCAATGGTTAACCACAGCTTTTATATAGACAGAGTGAAAAATAACTCCTCTGTGTAGAGGGAAATATTTCCCTTTTCAGCATGATGGTGTAGTGGTAGAGCAGCACAGGCATGGTATGACAGTGCAAACACAGGATGCAATATAGAGCAGAACAGGCATGGGGGTGGTAAAGAGGTCACAGGGTAGCACTGGAGACATCAGGGATGCAGGTAATTCTGTAGTAGTTAGCTAAGATATGGACACCTGGAGCTGGACAAAACTGGTTTTAAGGGTCACAAAAGAAAGCAAAGGAAAAGCATCTAATATTTGTAAAACAGTTTACATATAAAATTGGGATGCAGTACGATGTTTCAGACATTAACTACGAACAAGGCATCAATCAGTGTCAGAAAACATAAAAACACCTTATAGTAAAGAAGAAACCATCAACGTGGTACTTGTCTGATAAAGGGGAAGAAACCCCATCATCAGCACTTTTCTTCCAGCACAGAATGTGGGGGCAATGAACCTTTATGCAACACCCTGCTCCCAGATCGCTTTGTAAGAAAAAATGGACCTTTTTCTTTTCCCACATTAATTAGATATAACAATTCCTTTGATCATCCTGTTGAGATTTAAATTGTATCAACAATAAATTCTTGGCTTTACTCAAAAAGTGTGTTTCTTTTTTTGCATTACAAAATTTTGAATTTAGCAGACAGACAAACAAGTACAGTGATTACATAAACTCTCTTTCTTTGGATGCCAGGCTTAGAATTGAGATCCAATTGGAACAGAGTAGAATCCACTCTCTTCTATCTTCTTTTTTTTTCCTTTGGTTGTGATACAACTCTGCTACAGAAGTCTTTTGTCAAAAACTACAAGAGCTAAGCCTTCCTTTCACAGCATCAGCGTGGATACTTTCACATCAACAATCTAAATAGCAGCACTAATTCAGCAACAGACTAAGAGACTGGTGGGTTATTCTAATTTATTTAAAACTGAATTAAGGGAGATTTACTTTAGAACATAAGAGAAACCTTTATACAAAAAGAATAGTTGAGATTGGAACAGATTAGATGAGGAGGTTTTAGAAAAGCTTTGTAATTTGAGCTTTTTAATTACCAGTTAGCCAGGCGACTATGAATGAATAGCTCGAATGTAGTCAGGCCTGAGCTGGGGCAGCGGGATGGAACAGATGGCCTCTTCAATCCTCTTCCTGCTGTATTTCCTAAGATAATTCTCTACTTAATGCATTAACATTTCCTAGTTCACTCATTTTCTTTTGTTGTTGTGCCTTAGACTAAGGCTAGAAGTTTTTTCCTTTTGTGGCACAGAATGCAAAAGAACATGCAAAACCACCGTGATGGACAGAGAAACCATCTCACTGAGAGAAAAGCAGCAGCTAATGCTAATGCCTAAATCAGCCAACTACTCCTTGATGTATAATTTCTTCATTTCATTTCATAGGACTGATGGACTGTAGAATTTTTTATGATTTCTTTGAGACTCTGAGCATCCTTGTAATGATGACACAGAGGAAGAATTTAGTTAGGGATTTTCTTCTGCAGTGCATGTATGGTTGACATTAACAGGGCAAGGTTATCTGGGTTGCAAGGACAGCTGGTTCAGAAAGGTGTTTAGTTAATGACTATTAGTGCAGGAGACACAGTGAAGGAACAGAAAAGGTTATCAATTGAAAACAGGACACAAACTGTGACCAGCAGCAGATAACTGAGACAATAGCAAGGGTCAGAATTCCCACTGCCCAATGTGCCATTCAGGACCCACCTGTGCAGCCTGTGAAAGCATCAGCCAGCACTTTGTAACTGATGTGAAAGCAAACAACATGACAGGGGGCTCAGAGGAAAGACCAAAGACCTTACAGAATTGTGGTGGTGTATTTCCCACTGATTCTCTTATTAAATGCCTTTCACATTGTTCCCTCCCCACTTTCCCCTGCCCCTAGCCCTGGCCACTCCCTCGGGTCCTGCCTTTTGGTTCCTGTACCCCAACTGCACCCATGTACCACCCTTGGGCCCCTGAGAAAACCCCCCTGCTCCCTGACCACAAGGTCCCTTGGCCTCAGGAAACCACCTGGACAAGATGCAAAAATAAAAGTCCTCTAAGGCCACCATGAGGGTCCCTTCTCTGCCTCCTTTGCCTTCACTGTGTTGCTGGGCTGCCAGCTAGCCGGGGCAAGAGTGTGGGGCCGTCCAGAAAGGACAACGGGAGGGCAAAAGGGTCGCTTTGCCCTAGGCAGCCCTGCTGAGCTCTCTGGGAAAGCTGCAGCTGGCTAGACCAAACCTAGCACTGCAACACAGAATATTTGAAGAGGCTTGTGGCACTGCATGAGACTTATTATGGGCATTTTGAGGTGACTGTAGGAATGTGAAGGCCTTACTATCGGATACTTAAGGAAAAGGACAAAGATAGTGGCAGGGATCAAGGTGGATTGGGGAACAACAGGCATGGAAAATTGAAGACAACAGACTAAAAGAGGGCAAGTCAAGGTAAGCAGGTGGCAGTTTGTTGTCCTGTACTTGACATCTCCATTAAATTCCATCTCTACCTATTTTCTGTGCAAGCAGGCTCTCATGCTCTCTGCTGTGTGTGTGTGCAAGTGCATGATTGTGTGTGCAGGGGCACATGCTCTGCTGCTGAACTTCGGGACCACCTACCAAATATAAGGTCAACATCCAGACAGACCCAAGGACTGTTTAACAGCATGAATGGAAGAATTCTAGTGATGGGTCAAGTACATTTAGGATTTAACAGTACTGGTGAAACTACAAAAAACAGTCACAAGATGTCTGAGCACACTATAGGCCTCACATTAGTCTTCTCCTGCTCTGTATATAAGCACCAATGTAGTCAAAATACAGTATAAAAAAGCAGCTTGTAGAGTATTACTAAAATTACACATAAATCAATAGAAAAATGTTATATACTTCAGGTTTATGGTAATATCTTTAGTGTCTCCACAGGCTCCATATTGATCTGATTAAAAAAGATTTGAATCATATAAGAAAATATTGAAAATAAGCTCAGTAAAGGCAGCAGACTGTTACCTAGACAACTTAACTCATCTGCAGTGCAAAAACCAAACACTGAGTGTATCACAGCTGGGAGAGGTGCGACGATCATAAATTTTTAGGGCCTTCTTTTAAAACTGACAGTTAAAATGTAGATTTCAAACATGAAAACATGCGAAATAAGACTGGTCTAACCAGTGGGTAGATAAAGAAGTAGTTTTTAGATTTTATTTATAGACTGTTTAATTAATATTTAAGGCTTTTTTTATTCTATAAATTATATTTCCTAAGTACAACACCCTTGTTTCCTGTTATTTACAATTTTTCCCTAGGACAAGGAAAAACCCTAGGCACTTTTTTTAGAAGGTACATGCTATTTTGAAATCGAGTATGTTAAAGTTTAATTTTCACGCAGGTTGAAAAAGCCAAAAATTTGTGTGAGAACAAAATACTCATACACGAACAAAAGAATCTTACAAACACAACAGTGCATTATAAGGTATGAGGGGTCCCTCTGCTGGGATTTTATGTTATTCCAGTCCTGAGATACAACACACACAGAAGTTCACACTGTATATTTCAAACTAGTTTTGAAGGACATGGAACAGAAATTAACACTCCTGATAGTTCAGTTATAGTAATTCTTAAACTGTGCACTGATAGGCAAGAAAATAAACTGTGTCACAGACATTTCTGAGGAAAATGTATCAGCCAGAGTCATGTACATCTAAGCTGTTGCAGAGGCACCTAGATTTCCACTGTAGGAAAGGTTGTACAAGTTGTAACACTCCTAAGGTACCATTTTCAAGAAATCTGTGATAGTTGAGCAGAAGATACAGCCAAGAGATTTAGCATTTAGTTCTTCAGAATATTATAAAAGCCTATACAGAAAAACAGGCAGGTTCCAAAGTCTCCTTTCAAACTACTCAGCATCTTAATCCCAGCTGGAATTTTCAGCATTACAACGTGTAAGGATCTGCAATTTTGAGAATAAAAGAAATATTAAAATAAGCAAAGTAAGATAACATGGGTGTAGCAGGCTGGTCTGCCTACATGGAGGTAAACCAGATCCAGTAATGCCCTATTTGCAAAAGTTATTGGTGATGGGTGGGGAATGGGGGTCAGACAGCTGTTGGTGTTGAAGAATGCTGAGCCCAGCCTAGCTCATTAATTCCAAAGTTAGACATTCTGAGAAGAACAAGGTTTCCTGACAGAAACTGGCACCAATCAGGGTGTGGCAAAGTTCTTTATAGAGGAATGAACTTGTGATAGCACCAATAACTTACTTAAAAGACCCTGAGCTGACACAGCTGGCCCAGGGATACATGATGGATAAATAAACCACTTTATTTTATAAAATCCCAGTCCCACTTTTTCATGGCAGGGTCTTCTAACATACCCTTTCTTGCAGTGTGTGTAGAATCTACTTCCTTGAGCTAGGATGTTCCTCAAGGCTACCCCTTGAGTCTGAGTGACAGAGATTTACCCACAGTCACCAGTGTGGGTGAGTGACATCAAACTCTACTTGAAAATTATTTTCATAGATTTAACATCACTGCTTCAATATTGCTTCAATACATTATAGTTAGTTTTAGCTAGCTATACTGTGTAGTAAATAATGTTGTGTAAGATCTGCTAGTCTAATTATCACCCTCAATTTAAATCAACAATTTATTTTATTGATACAAATATATTTGGTTTGCCATCCTTAATTCTGTGGGATTAAGGAATATAAAGGCTCAGTTACACCTATATGATACTTTAGAGTTAAACTTCTGATTTTTTCTGGGGCTAAGACTGGATTCAGCTGCACCTAGACTCCTGTTTGAGGAGTTGAGAAAGCAAGGAGGTCCTTTCTGCACCCTGTGACTCAACAGGAGAGCTTCTCTAGCAAACTTTGTCTGAAGCTCCTGTTCTGGCTGTAACAATGGCTAAAGGCAATCTGCACCAAAATGATTTTCTAAGTAGATCTGAAAAGGATTCTCCTGGCATAGTGGTACTCACAGGCTTGAAAATAGAAACAGGTAATAGTCCATAATGCTATCAAGTAGCCCATAATGCTATCAAACAGAGCCATTTTGCTGGGAATTGTGTCATAATGGGAGGCAAGGAAACATAACAGAAAGAATAAATAAAAGTAGTTAAGTACATAGAATTATTTATAAACAATTTTTCAAGGAATTAACAAAACTAAGGACTCCAGAAGCCTGAGGGTGGAGGTGTCTTGCTTCAGTTAATGGTAATGCTGTGTGATGTCTGAGAGACACAAATGCAGCACAGAATCAACTGCCTCCCTGCAGTGCGTTTACTGCTGCCATTGACAGTACCTGAAAGCACACACTGAACAGGAAAATGAAAAGCTATGCACTTGAAATAAAGAACCAAGAAGAATTCTGTTCTGTGTATATCTGAGTTCTTCCAGAGAGTGACAGTTCCTGAAGCGTTCCTCCACAAAACCTCCCTGATCTAGGGCAGGTCATGTATTCCCAGTGACCTTTCCCTGCAATAGGAGCACCAGATTTCATCTGCATGTTTCAACATACTAGGCTAAGGTTTTCCCTTTGTACAACAGCCTGTTTAATTTCCTTCATTTTATCGTGTCATTTCAGGGATAATGTGTTCTCTTTTAGAAACAATTTCTGGTTTTCTTTGTGCTGCAGCAAACATGATGAAATATCTTACAAGGTCTCATTTCCTGTTGGATGTTGAATGTTTTATTCATTTCAGCTTGCAAAATCTTTTGCAAGAGAGACAAATTGGAAAGAAGTGATGTACAGAAAACCTGGTGGATGCAAATGAAAAGCCCTCACTTAAGATCTGGACTTAACACTTAAATGCTTTATTATGGGGTTAATATACCATGGTTCATGTGGGGAATAGGATGACGAAGTCCTTGAGAAAATGTCACTTAAGCACAGTCTGTTGTTTAAAATAAACATTTTGCCTGATTCCAATTCAGCAAGAAAATGTGCCCTATTCCGTTTTTCCTTTTCAGTCTAGGGCAGCTAGAGAAAAGATTTGTATTTAATTTGGATTCTTTGCAGCAAAAAAATAGCTTGGAGAAGTCTTTAGGTCAGTAAATATTACACTCAGGGTGTGCAGTATAGGGCTAGTTTAGAGAATAAGACACCTTCTTTCCTGAAGCATTTCACGAAAATGCCAAAAGAAACATCCTGCAGAAACTGTCTTGGCTGTTTGCTGGGCAGTTCTCATCTGGACTATTATCAGTGTACCTGCTGAGGTTTACTGTGAATCTTTTCCCACATTTGTATAATATGAGTTTTGCTGTATTCAGAAAGACTGTTTCATAACTGCTCCAATTTATTAGTCAGAATATATTCTTTATTAAACCTATTAATAAATATTATTTTATTTATTAAAAAAAAAAAAAACAACCAACAAGTAAGCAACCAAAACACACAAATGAACCCCTAAAAGATAGAGAAAAATAAGATTTAAATACTGTTTTAGGAAAAAAATATATTTGATCATTCTTGTAGGTTAGTGCATGCATATGGAATTTACAGCTATGTAGGACAGGGTATCTACCCATATCTTCGTAGACAGAGAAAAAAAGTGTTCAGATCTTGCCCTTCTGGGGTTAAAAATGTCAAAATGTCAAGAGCAGGAGACTCTCCCTGCCCTAATAAACCATCCCCTCATATGAGGCTTGCTTATTGTTACTGCACCAACATGGCAAACAAACGCAGTTTTGAGGCAGGCTGGGTCCTCAGCTGGCCTGTAATACCATTCTGGCTTCTGTGAATGCATTTTCTTCAAATAGGAACAAGAGCACAGAAAAAGGAAGGGAAATAGTGTTGCCTCATCCCAACACAGATTCACTTCTTGTCCCAGCATGAAGTAATAACAAATAATTACTGTGAGTTGTCTGAACACAGCCTAAGAGAAACAAGAGCACAAGTTCCATGGAAAATGTATTCACTTGAAGTATAGAATAGGCCTTGTAAATACTAAAGCTTTAATTTATTTTTGTAAATTCAGTCCTGTAGTCCTAGTTAATCTGACTATATTTATTGACCCACATGAGAAATTATCATGTTTTTGATTAAATATGAGAATACCCCAGCATGGTGAGATTCAAACCCTAATTCCCTAGAGCCAAATATAAAAGAAAAATATTTCCTGACTGAAATTATTGTGCACTCACCTGGAATGCGTATTCGACATTTACCATATTCAGAGAAGGGAAAACAGCTGTTATACAAAAGGGTATAACATTCAGTGTAAATATTGGGAGCTGCAAGATGAAACAAGTATGAAGATGAATCATCAGGAAAGTTTTGCTGAGCCTTTGAAGTTCTATTCCCATTTATCTGGAGCACTCAAATGGCAAAAAGCACAATGACCATGTGATAGTTTCAGACTGGCAAGTTGCATTCAAAGTTAAAATGTTTGATTTTATATTTTGTAGCTCTCTCTGGTAACACTATTGTGCTTGTAGATTTCCAGACCTTCGACTAAAATCACTTTTTCCATGTTTTTGTCACTCATTCAACTAATTTTAATATCTTAGCAAGGCTTTTGACATGGTTTTCCAACATAGCCTTTAATCAAACTGGTGAAAACAGTTTCAATACATAGGCTATAAGATGAGTGGAAAATTGGCTGGGCAGGGAATGGGTTGCAATCAACAGCATAGAGGACAACTGACACTGAATTTCCAACACTGTTCCTCAGGAGTCATGGGATCATAGAAATGGAATCATTTCGTTTGAAAAAGACACACACAGGCAGACACTGGTCCAGCACATTGCCTGCTTCCTCAGCCCAGCTCTGGTGGCTGTGGAGTGTGGTGCTGTATTTTCCCCACTGCTTTTCCTATTAAAGGTCTGCCCCTTCCACATGGGCCCCCCACTTTCCCCTTTCCCTAGTCCTGGCCACTCCCTCGGGTCCTCCCTATTGGTTCCTGTACCCCAACTTTGCCCATGTACCGCCCCTGCTCTCTGAGAAACCCCCCTGCTCCCTGACCACGGGGCCTCTCTCGGTCACTCTGCCTCTGGCACCCAGCAGACCAACATGTGACAATAAAGTTTCCTGATGGAGAGACCCTTCTGGCCTCCTTTGCTCTCACCGTGTTGCGGAGCCCAGCTAACCGGAGCAGGAGCTCGGGGCCATCCAAAAGGACTACGGGAGGGTGGAATGGCTGCTCTGCCCTAAACAGCCCCGTTGTGCTCCCCGGGAAGGTTGTGGCTTGCTAAACCCAACCAAGCACTGCAACAGTGGAGCATCAGTTTTGCTGGGGCCAGTGCTTCCAACATCATTTTTAATGACCTGAACAATGGAAGTGAATATACTCCAAGCAGGTTTGTAGAGAAAATCAAAGTGGAAGGGGCCAGTTCACCGGAAGGTGGCAGAATTCCATTCAGAGGAATTCCAATGGACTAAAGGTATGGACTGATATCAAGCTCAACAAAAGCAAATGGAAAGTCCTTGTACTTGGGATGGAATAACCCCACTGAACTGCACATGCTGAGTGCTACCAGCAAGTAAGGAGCTGTGCAAAACATACCCGTGGTCCTGGGGGGCATGAAAATGACTCAACTCTGCACCCTTCCAGTGGAAAACATCCTGGCCTCTATTAGCAAGGGCTGGCAAGCAGGGCCAATGAAGTAATTATTCTCTTCTATTCAGCACTTGTGAGAACTCACCTGGAGTTCTGCGTCCAGCACAAGAAAGGATATTGTCATACTGGAGCACGTTCAGCAAAAGGGTCACCAAGAGGATTAGGGGGGCTGGAGCACAAGATGAGGAGAGGCTGAGAGAACTGGCTTGTAAGCCTGAAAGAATGAAATATAAAGGGAAGTCTACAGCTGCTTAAAGAGAGGGTGTAGGGAAGAGAGACACAGACTCCTCTTGGAGGGGCAAGGGATGCAACAGTCAGTAATGGATATGGCATTATATATGGCAATATATATGGCAATCCATATATATGGATATATATAGCAATAAAGGAAACTCTGACTATGGAAAAAAGATTCACAATGAGGGTAATCAAAATCATGTCCAGAGTGACTGTTTCTCTTCATACTGGAGATATTCAAATCTCAGCTGGACATACCCCTGTGAAACCTGCCCTAAGTCTGGCCCCACTTTAAGCAGGGAGCTGGACCACATAACCTCCAGAGGTCTTTTCTCATCTATTCTATTAAGAAGACAGATTCCTCAATAGGCAAATTTTTCCCATCTATTCCAGAATGAAGTGACTTACCCTAAGTCCCTCTCTCTTCATTACCTACCATTACAGAAAACATGTAATTATATAACTGCTATCTTGTAGATGGCAAGTATTACACAAAATAAATTAAGCCTTTACTGTTTTTCATCCAGGAAATTTCTCATTAAAAAAAAGTACCCTACACAATTGGTGTGTTATTTAACACACAGAACAATCATGAATTTAAACCAGAAATTCTGGAGAAAAACAAACTAAACCTTACATGAGAAGAATGAGGATTAAGAAAATGAAGTAGAAATAATTCTATTAAAATATATTTTCTTGTATACAAAATCTATTTTAGGTATTCAAATTCATAGGCCAATAAAAATCACAAAACTACACTCCTTAATTTATATATTGGAAATTATAAATATATTACAGAACCACTCAGTAATGATTTCTTTAAACACTTAAGCTTTTGAATAGACCCATTAGGAGATGGCTTTGGCTAAAAATCTCAAAGACTTGCCAGCTGAGATAGATCAAAGAAAATGGTGCTGATCAATTTGAGAATAACAGATTTATTTTAAGTGTAAGATGATTTTTTTCTTTTGAACAACTACATAAGACACTTTAAGCAGACTGATATAATTTATACATTAGTGAGGTTGGATCCTAGCCCAAAGCTACAATTTTAGTTGCTAGACATCTAAGCCTGTACTACTCATTGTAGATTCCTTTTATATTGATAAACAGCTAGACATTTCTAGACAATTATCCTAAGAGAGTGTCTAAGTGCCAATAAATCACATTCTGGAGTTGCCTATTTACCTTCATTGATTGTTAAAAACCCCAGATGACTAACTCAGAGTAAGGGCATATTGTTGTTTTGGGTCAGGGCTGTGTTTCTTTGGCAAATGTCAGATTGTGAGTGAGGGCACTGCTTTCATCTGCAACCAGAAGGTGCATTCCAGGATCACAACTGAATACTTCTACTGAGACTAGAGTTAATCAGGAATAACCGCTACAAAACTTGGATAAGGTAGAACTCCACTCCTCAGAATCAACTGCTTGGCTCCTACAGATTCATTCCTACTGTTTGCATCATTTTCTAATGATGACATAGTCCCTGACTGAAATTTAGACTGATACGTTTAACAAAGATTAATCTCATTTTAGAAATCCAGTCACTAACAACTCATTCATGTTAAAGACTATTCATTTATACCACCATGAGCTTATCTTCCAGTTTTCAGAATGAGGTGTCACTGAAGCTCTCAATTGATTTTGTGACTTAGAATTTGTCTTCCTTTATTGACTTCTTTTATTTACTTAAAAGAAGAACGATGACATAAAAAGTTTGATCTGTAAATATCAAAAGCTTCACAGTGGCCTTCTACTGACATTTGGAAGGTCCCAAAGGATGTCATGTTAATAATGTGAGGTTGAAGAGACAGTTGTTTCCCTGAGGGCCCTTGGGGAAGGAGCACTTTTTATTTTTTTCCTCTCAACAATTCTTAGTTGTCCCGTGTCCTGCTTTACAATGAATTTGAAAAGTAACCATCCTATGACAGACAGAGCAGAAGTCTATGACCTTCTCTAGCTCCCCATGTACTACCGTGAGACCTTGTCTTGTAGGCATGATAATAATTCTAATGAACTGACTGGTGAGTAAGCTTGCTTCAGGGAGAACCAGTCAATCAGGTCTATCAGACTTGTAATGGTTTCAAAAGTCACAGTCTCCTATACAATTCTATACAATTCAGATGAAAGTGAATGATAAGTAAAATGACTGAATCAAAAAAAAAAATTATCTACTGGAAATCTCACTGACAGATCACTGGGAACAGATGGGGGTATAACTCACTGGTAATGGACTTAATAATTTATTTCCATATGATTTTGTTGTATGTTTAATTTAATTATTTCTTATATTTTTTGTTGTTGTTTGCTTCATTTTTTCAAGGTTTGTTCAGGTTGTGGTGTTCCTTTTACCTTCATTATATCAAATTTGTACCATAAAACAAAATAACTCCACTTAATAAAGACATACCAAGTTTTGCCAGGTAACATCATCATTTTAATGTGGCATGACATAACTTAAAAACACACTTTTTGCTTTTTTAGTATCCAGTGGCAAGTATGGGTAGCAATGGTACTAGACATTGCAAGAGTTTTTCTGTCAAATTACACAGGCCAGTGAGATGACTGTACAAAATTCTGTGCCTTACAGTGAAGTAAAACCTAAATGACTTACATTTTCAACTCAGTTGTACAACAGGAATATGAAGAATTCCCATCAATTCCAACTTTCCAGATCCCCCAAGATCCACGAGTGACAAACACAACAGTCCTACATGAAAGATGGCATTTTGGAAGGCAGCCTTGAAACCAAGCTTGGGATGATCGGTAGAAGTGATGAGTAATTTGTAAAGCCACTCCTTGACACCATTCAAAATATATTCTCTGGGGTCTTGAATTCCTCACAGACAAAATTAGGTAGCTGGCCTAAGGAATACAAGGCTTTTTCCCAGGCTACAAAGCCCAGTGCCACCTACTGAACTTAGCATATAGCAAGGAGATTGGCCATTAGTAGGAATTTTAGATGTTAGAAGTAATTTCTTCACAGAAGTGACTAGACATTGGAATGGGCTGCTCAGGGAGGTAGTGGAGTCACCATCCCTGGAAAGACTGGACATAGCAGCCAGTGCCATGGTCTCGTTGACACGGTGGTGTTGGGTCATAGGTTGGACTCAATGACCTCAGAGGTCTTTTCCAGCCTAGATGATTCTGTGAAATGCTCAGGGGTAGACTAGAAAGAAAGGAAAGTAAATGTGTCAGACTTTCTCTCAATGTAGAGTCATGAAGTGTGGAGAAGTGTGAAATTCCCCAAGTGTCACTGTTACATCATCATCATCAGAGATGTTCACCTTATTGCCAGGAAACCCATTAATGAAATTCTGTGAATTAAAAAAAATATCGACTCAGCCTGGAACTGGCAGGAATGCACTGTACAAACAATTGTCCATTTCATCAAATACAACTATAAAACAAAACAAAAACTGAGTTGGCCATTAAAAAGATTCTGCAAATTATTGCAAAGTGAGGTGTCTAATTTGTGGGAAGGGTGGAGAGTATTTTCCAGCTGCTGGTCAGAGTAAAGTGAAACCATTCAGTGCTACTCTGACCAAGAAAAATGAAAGCTAGGAATTGAACATTCTGATTTTGCACAGTGAAAAATTAAGTCTGCTAGGCAACTGGAATGATCTAAACCATAAGAAATGAGAGATTTTCTATATAAAATGTCTCAGGTATGTACATATGGGAACACTGTATATAACTATCCATGTCACACTACTGACACTGCTTTCAAAGACGGTAAAGTTGACTAAATACTTATTATACAAATATGTTTTTCTACTCAGAAATAAGTGTTTAAAAAATGGCAACTTTTCGAGTTCATTTACTGGTTTTCTTTTATTAACAATACATGACTTAACAATTTTTAAGGTCTCATTTACTTCTGCAGTTAAAAAAAACCCCAGTCATTATAAAAGTTTGGTTTAAAAAATTTCACCAACTGCCATTTTCAGATCTATCATATTACTTATTTTTTCTATATAATATAGTAAATCAATATTGCAACTAACATTTTTATATATGGATCAATATCCATATACATACACATTCATTTAGAATATCTTGCAATTATATGTTCACCATTTAAAATATCTTTCTGAGTTCTGATAACAGCAAGAATGAAAATAAACATATCACATTTTATCTTGCATAATGAGATGGGTAAATCTGTATGCTACGAAATATTCTAGGATTTTGGGAAAATTCTATCTGTTCCTAACATGACAATCACAATTTAAAAATACCTAATAAATAAATGTTATTTCAAATACCTCTTCTAAAAAACATTAACAAATTTGTGCTACAAGTATAAACTCATTGAAAGCACATTTGTTATATATTTATATTTATATGTTTATATTTATACGAGTTTCATATTTTGCATTTTCTAGGTTGCATGAATATCCAGATACAGCTGTCTAAGGCCAGATTTTATAAAATGCCCATGCAATGATGAGGCATTTTCCTATAAGCACCCTGTTTAAAAAAAGAGAAAATAAGACTCAAGACTGTAATTATTACTGCAAGTCAGGACAGAGTTTCTTGTTACTGAGAAATCTAAAAGATTGAGTGGCTTGTACAGATCTTCTAAATGTCCATTTCTGGGAACTGAAAATAAACTGGCTTCCTTCTCTCCACGTGTGTTACCTCCTCTTCCCATTTGTTTTGCACTGAAGTTAAGCTTTCCTAACGTAAACTATAGAGCGTTTTCTACATATAGCAATTTAAAAATTATTTTCTATAATTTTGCCATCTGAAAATGATTAAAAACATTAATGTTTATGAAAATTCTTGTTAATTTAATTCAGTCTTTTTAGGCAATCAGTGGACAGAGGTGGTCCAAAACCCTGTATCAACAATTCCAGAATTACCTTGATCTGCTTAGCACAGTGTGAAAAATCTGTTTTATTATACAAATGTATCTGCCTTGTGTACATCACTCCTCAATTTAAGTATACCTGCACAAGTGCCATAAGCCTAAAATATTTTATTACAAATGAGGTTGGTATCACCTGGATTATGAGCTTGCCTTTTATTAAGCAGAGGAGAGTTTCAACCTTAGCTCTCCGACATCAGGTTGCAGGCTTACTTGCCGGGCTTTGCATGAGTGACTTGTTATGAATTTTTAAAGAAATGAGTAATCCGAAGTTCTCCCAAAAAACAAAATGAAGGTGCTTAGTCTCTGGAGACTTCCAATTACACTGATAGGAGCATCTGTTTTTTGCCACCCACTCAGCTACTTTATCAAATCTGCAGATACGAATGGAAAATTGAAGCTGAAGTCACTGTAGCAGAAACCACCTCAGATGTTTCCACAGTCATCTGTTATATTTTTATAGATTTAAAAATCCTCATTTCTGGAGCAGCAGTTCAGAATCAAGGACATTAAATTGTCACTGGAAAAAAACATTTTCATTTTAGATTGTATTATCCATTCTTCATTGTTGTCCCCCTTTCTTTTTTAATCCGGAAGCTATTCCATGCAGTAATTAGTAATAAACAACCAGCTGTTGAAAGGCTGAAAGTCCCCTGTGTATTTCCAATTTCATTGACTTTTTATATGTCAGAAGTTCTCAAATGACATTTTCTTGCAGGTGGTTGGTGGAATCTGCTGAATAATGGAGTTTTTTCAAGTAATAGGTTATTGCATACTGACCAGCTATTACAGTGCACATTACATATATACTTGGAAGGGAAAAAAGAAGTAGCTATAACATTAGGCAGTAATGTCTGCTCTATAAAAAGGATTATTTTGGAACAATTCCAAAAAGGATTGAATGAATACTGGATTCCTACATCATACACTTAAGTTGAAAACTTCAGTTCTGGAAGCCTTAGAGATGCCTGAATTAATCAGAACTTCAGCTTTTCGAATTCATTTATTCAAACCATGTAATGTTCTTCCCCAGTACGCTACTGAGCCTGACCAACATCTATCTCATGTTTAAGCATGGCACAGATCCAGTGTCTGAAACTCTCAAGAGAGACAGTCTAGTATTTTGAGAAGACAAAATGATGCACCTCTACTTTGGTGGGAGGACAAAATGGATCAACTCTCGAGAGAAGTTAATGAACTTTGGTTTTAACAGGTATCTGGGGAAGAACAGCAGTGCCCCTTCCCCTTTGTGTAACAAATGAAACACAAATGGCACTGGAAGGCTGTGCAGCTCTCACGTTGCCTGTACTGACTTAGCAAGCAGTCTGGGCAGGCCCAACATTTAATTAAAAAGTTAAGCTGGATGGCTACTATGTTCATCCCTGGTTGGTACAGCCTTCCTTAAATCTCCAGGTTATACCTTAGCCTAAACTGAGGGACGCCACCTACGTTTCTGGCTGGTTTTATCCTACACTGTAAAGCAAAATAATTGTTTTTTGTCCAAAAAATATTGCCCTTGTATTCAATCACAGACTCAAAGAATGTTTGAGACTGGAAGGGAATCTCCTCAGGTCACCTGGTCACTAAGCAGCAGACACTACCCATGGCAAGGAACAACGAACAAATTCCCTTTTTAGCTCAGTCTCTCAGTGTATCTGGTGTTCCAGATCTGTTTTATAGCAGCTGACTTTTCCAAGTACATTTTCTGGAACCTTTGTGCCTAGATCAGGAGTCAAGACTTCACATTAGGAAATATGTAAAATAAAGAATATGATGGGGCTTAAGAAGCTTGTAGAGATTTGAAAATTGGTAGAGTTTTGCTATGACTAGGTTTCCTTCTTCTTTTACTTCTATTTCCATTATTTTATTGGCCTTTCTAGTCTTTCATTAATTCTTTCCCAAAACAGGAATTTTGTCTGCCAATCACACAGCATAAAGTTTTCGGATGAGAATTTAGTGGGTTTCCACCATTTTTACACTCCTGTATGTCAGTACAGGTTTCTGTGCATCTTTCTATAAATGTCAGTCATTTATGCTTTTAACAAAGAAGTACATTTTTAAAAATTGCATTGACCATTAAATAAGTGAGAAATCCTATGGAATTTGGTGGGAATTAAACAGTGAATTGATCAGGTTTTTAATTTTAAATTTTGAATGATAAACTGTCACACTTCAGGGAACAGCTAGATTATATAGCTAATTAACAGATTTTCCAGAAACATTTTTGTATTATTTCTGGCAGAATTGAATTAATTAATAAAAATTAAATGCTAGCAAGGCCTACATTCATGCATGCAGAGACAGGGTAAGTTTAGAGAAAGTTTTAACAAAAGATAACCTTTAAAATGTTAACAAAAGGTTAAAAGGTGTGTGTCCATGATTTTGAAAATTGATGATTTTTTATGTTGTAATTATTAAAAGTATGATTTCCAGGGACTGGATGATCAACAGTTCCAGGAAGCCAGGCCTTTTGAAAGTGCCTTGGTCTGGATGCCAAAAAAATGACATCCATAATGCTTCATATTACAATATTGGTGAAAGAGATTATATAAACAACAAAGTCCTTCCAAACATGAGGTCAGGTATATCTTTGCATGAAAAATTGTACACAGAAAGAAATGAATGAGAATTCTAAAACAGATGCATAAACCTCAGGAATAGAAAGCAGGGATTGTTAAATGCTATGGAAGGAAATGATATTAAAGTGGTAAGGATTAACCATTTTCAAATGAGTTCAGGCCCCACCACAATGCTTAAGCCATCTGATCATTTGTACAATTATTTTAATTAGGCAGTGATGTAGTTGTGAGAACATCTGAAAATGAGGCAGCTCCTATTTATTGTACTTTTCTGGCCATCAAATCACAATTCAATCAGGATGAGTGAAAACTTTCTGAAGAATGTTTACTCTAGCTTACAGAAGTGTGGAAAAAAATATGCAGGAACTTCTAAAATCACCCCAATCCAGCTTCCAGCTCTGGCACACACTGGATTTCATTATACTTTTCATCAGTTTATAAAGGTTGTATGTTAATGCCAAATATCACTACTCCAATTAGAAAATTGTTCCAGAATCCAAGAGGTTGTAAACTTTCAGAATGACAATTAAATATTGGTATGCTTAAAATGGTCCCTCTGTAGTAGAGTGACTCTCAAAACAGCTATGCTAAGTACCCTGGAAGGCCTGGCCCTAGTGAAATCAGGAAGCCATCAGTCTCTGCACAATCTCTTGAGCTGCAGAGAAATTCCTTCAGCTTCTTGCAAATAGGAAGGCACAAGATCTCTGGAGTGATGTGTTGTCATGACTGTCACTCTCTACAACCTACCCCTGCCACCCAGTGATGCCACTTACTCAGAGCTTCAGTATTCAAACAATACCTTCCTTTCAAAGCAAATTAAACACTGGTATGCAATCCAAATTTATTCACATTTGCCTTTTGTTCTAAAATGTAGTGTGCTGAAACAAGACAATACTAACAGTCAAATAAAATATTCCTAAAACCCCATAATCATAATGTCAGGTTATTAAATCACTGTTCGTCTTCTACACTCAGCCTTTGGGCTCTCGTATGTCACATGTCCTAATAGTCACTGAAGTTAAAAAGTGAGGCAATTTAATAGAGTTGGTTTTTTTTTTTAAGCAACCTGAATTTCTTTTCCATGAAGCTCAGGTACCTACAGCAGTGACAAAATACTAATATTGTCTCCCCTTCCTGGTAAATATTTTAGTTTCAGGATTTGTCATTCTAAGCTATGATGAATTTGTTTGTGAAAACCAAAAATGAAAATGCAAACATGGTTTAGATCATGCTGCAGTCTTCTCCACTAGGAATGGTAGGTTCATATGATAGGAAAGATATGATTATGACAGGAAAGAGTCTCACATTATTGAGTCTCCAGAGATTTTGCTGTTTCTGGCTCTGCTACTTACATGAGCTCTCACTTAGGCTTTTCTGTTTTACTCTCTAACAATATTCAGGTTGCTTTCTGCAGACAGAAAGCCTTCTGTTAAATTCTCCCAATTTGATACAATCCTAAACTTTTCTATGGACACTTTTCTAGAGATAAAGATTAAAGTAATAAAGAAAACGTGATTGCACAAACATCACAAAAATAGAAAGTCTGAACGTCCAGATCTTTCAAGTTCCATTTTGGTGCCTTGAAGGTGATTTAGAACCAGTATCTATATGAGGCCCAACAAAGGTTAATTATTTCCTCACTATACATCTTCTTGAACTAGTGAAAGCAAATTTGTTTTGAGACCTATGATGTGATGCTATCGTTTCACTAACAGGTCTTTACTTTGAAATTCCAAGTGGTTAAGTTAGATGTTTAATTTCCAAGCTCGGGTTCCTTTTTCTGAAGAGCAGGAAATGACTTTCTTTCAGATATCACTTTCACTTTCTGCAGTCATGTTTCATGCAGCAAGGTGTGCCTTTTCAAAAAAAGCTAAAAAAAAAGAAGAGGTGGGGCAGAGCAGGAACATCCCTCTCACACACATTAATCCCAAATAGAATGGGATCTTCTAGCACAAGGAATTTCTATAGTCCCATAGTGACACTGACACGATTCCATTACCTTGTTTTGAGAAAATGAGCTGTTTCCTCTGTCAAACCAGCAGAAAGGGGCCAAAATACAATAAAGACTATGGTTCTTATGATCAATAAATTTTCTGTGAAATATTTTCCATTATTTAATTATTTTACAAGTCTTTTTGTTTGTTTGCAAATACTTTAATGAGAAATACAGCAGAGCAAAAGTTTTACCACATCAGTGCTGAGAACCTTATAAAAGGAACACCACAATACAGGAAGAAAATATTACAGTAAAAAAGCTAAAGCATTTCAGATGCCAGCCCCAGCCACTAATGGAGTTCCAGCACACAAAAGGAAGTTCTATTATCCTGAAATGTGATGCCTAATGTTGAAAGCTAAGGCAGGTGGAAAAAATGAAGTGGCAAATTTTCAAATGCAGACATTTGTCAGTCATCTTTCAGACCAAGAAAAGTCTATCACTTTAACAACACACAAGTAGTATTTATGCTGTTAAGATAGTCTAATTTTAAAGGGAAATATATTTTTTAAAAAATCTGGTATTGAAAGATTTGTAGGTTCAAATAAAGTTATTTACTTAGCTAGAAAAAATGTAGTTTCCTCTTTCATTTTTTGTGGGTTTTTTTCCTCAAGAGAGGAAATAACAGATTATTACAGACACACACAGAGGTGAACTGGAGGCTCACAATATGGTTATTTAATCAGTCTTCTAAGAAACAACCTCTACCAGTACACAAAACATAAAGAAAAACCTTTTGAAAGCTGATATGTTTTAGCTGCAGCCCCACCACACTCCTTCCCTGAATACACCCAAGTCATTGAATCAAATTTTATTGGAGGTACAATAAAATTCTAGAAAGAGTAGTTACAAATTTGTCACAAGATACTACACAAGAATCCTGAATATAAATGAATCCCTAAGATTTAGGTCTGCAGCATCAAGTTAGGTAGTCAGGGGGCTCACACTGAAAGATGTGATCACATTGAAATGGGCAATCAAGTCTGAAAATGTTCCAACCTCCAGCACTGATGTCCACTTTGCCCTATTACCCCTGCCCTCTATTCAATTCTGACATGGCACTATGCTAAGACAGCAGAATCCTCAATTGTACCCTTCCCTAGTGGCTGCAGGTATCTTATGGTAAATATTCAAGACCTGTATCCAGGAACTACTGCTGAAAAGATGTTCATGAGACATCTTCTAGACAAGATAAAATGAGGCCTGTTTTACCACACCCATCCAGCTACTTATTCTCAGACAAAGAGCAGAAGTTGCCCTTTACTCCAGCTGTTAGGTATATTACAGTTCCTGATGATTTATGAATGGCATATAGAGACTTAACATCCAATAGCATTATTACACTAAAATTATTAAGATTCTGTAAAGAGACAAAATATTACAAATGAAAGTTACAAATATGATATTAATGTGATTTTCAGAAGCTGGACGTTAAATATCTAAGGACTTTTAAAATGACAAGCAAATCCATTCAGAAAGAGCTTTAAAAATATGGTGCAATCCCCTTTCTGTCTGCAAGTGATGCAGTGCTAAACATTTGATCAAACTATGACAGAGAAACTTTATGCAGTGAGATGAGGGAGCTCAGACAGGTATGAAATAACAAAAACAGTACAGGTGGATGCTAGACCTGCTTTGAGCGTTAATGAGATTTAAAATCATCGAGGAGAAAATGTAATGAAATTTTACTGCTGCTATTATTATTCTTATTACTACTACTACTACATTTTCTGATTTTGTAGGGATTAGCTCTCTTGGAAGTTAATTCTCCTCAGTACCTCTAACCTATGGTCAAATAAAAACTTCTGCAGATTACCTCATAGTACTTGGTGCAACTTCTGGAATTAACATGTCTATATGTACATACATGTGACACATACATGTGACACATACATGTGTGCATGTGAGTTTGTATATTACATTCAAAAGTTAATACAATAGTTACAGAAATATGAAGTTAGAAGTTCACACAGAAGGAGTACAGTGAAACATTTTTACCATTCGATATTGTTTACATAAGTATAAACCATAAACCACATGGAGCAACTTGTATGAAATTCTACAATCATATTGTAAATACAGAAGACAATACTATTCATATAGAAGAACAGCGTGCTCTGTATTTTATCACCTGCATGTGAATATTTACAAACTGTTAACAATAAAGTTGTAAAATCAAGTAAGACAAAATTTAACATTTTGTTCTACAGATTTTAGGGTTTTTTCTGTTTAAATAAAACCTTCAAAATGTATGCCACCCACATACATCCTCCCCAATGCCTGGAAATCAACACACCTGAAAGGATGGAATACTGAAAGAAGATAGTTTCACTCTGCATCATCTACTGCAAGTACTGGAAGTGGAAGAAGGGTATTTAAAAGGGGCTCAGACAGCTGACAGAATGGTACCCCAGGAGCCCTACAGAAGTGCACAACCAGGAGCTGAGTATTATCTGCAAGGTAGGCTTCTCTGATTTTATTAATGATTTTTCTAGATGAGATTAATTTGCTCATTTCATTTTTTCCTTTTTACTTTACTACTATAATGCAAAATGAGTTTATGAAAAAAAGGTCTGATTAAAATACAACCTTATATATTTAGATGCAACTGCTCTAAATCATTTTATGAATTACAGGCAGCAAAGTTACAGGTTATTATGAATTACAGCAAAATGCTGGAAAACTGGAAAATCTCCTCATTTTTAATTCATTATTTAGTAGGAAATAGTTTAATTTAGTCAAACTTACTACAGCAAATAATGTCAGTTTTCTAGGTACTGTATGTGTTTCTCCATATAGAAATATAAAACAAAATACGTATTTCAGAAAAACAGAAATGGAAAAAAAAACCACCACACATGCAACCCTTTACATATTATACAAATAGTATTTAAAAAGAGGTTTTCTCAGACATTTTTTTTCTCTTTATTCATTGGATAAATTTATTTCACTTTCAAATGTTCCACCATAAGATCTGAACTCATTAGGCCTATCACAGCACACCTGTAAATACAGAGCATCGTGAACAAGCAGGAGCTGACAATCACCTACACTTGTGTGACTTAACAAAACTGCAAAACCTTCCTGATTTTGTTAAGCCTCCTGTCTTCTTCTCCCAGTTCCAGAACTAGACAATGTATTGCCCTGGGAGCTGCTTCTTCCTCTTAACTGCCTGCCTTACTGCTACATCCCTTGGTAACCCCCAGCACAACAGCCACCAGTGCTTCCGAAGCGTGCGCTGGAGTGAGCTTTTACAGGAGATTGAGGAACTGGTAAGTCACAGTGTAAAACACTGCCACAATGTATAGATGTTGTTTTCTGTCTTTCTCCAGTTTAGGTATAAGGGATTCTCAGATGTGTAACTGCCAGATTACAAATTTATTTTTTCACATAATTAAAAAGTTATGAGTCAGATGTTCCTTCTCTACAAAACCAGAAATCCTAAATTTAGATTTCTTAGTTCACACACATCCTGTTGAATATATGACATTTGTGTGCCTTCCCAAGAAGAGTACAGAGTCATCTGGGAGTCCTAATCGGCATCAGCTGTAAAACCAGAATGTATTTTACCATGACACAATCCCACTGAAAGGAAAAGATATCCACAGATGCAAAGTTTTTGGTACAAATACTTTCTGACGGTATTTTTGAAATCAGCTATATGAAAAGTTTCCTTTCCCAATTTGTCTTCTTTTGTGGCCTGCCCTTTCCTCAACTCTGTACATATTGACATCCCTGGAAAATTTGAGAAAAGGTGAAACAAGCAGCTTCTTTTCCCATTTCAGACAGGCTTGGGAAGAAAATGAATCTTCTTGAAACTCTTGAGATATTGTGTCCTCTTTCAATGTCATCACTTTTACACTTTTTACACTTTCACTTCATTGTTAAGAAACCAACTGAGAAGAGACTTCTATGAATTTTTTACATCATAAACCTGTTTTTGCACATGCTTATAGTTTCTATACGCCTATGTTTTCTTTAAGAACAAAAGAGGCTTTTCTTTGGAGTGTGAGGAAGTGAGCAATGAAGATTTGTGTTTCCCTGAGCAGATGCTGAAAGCAGTAAGTAGTAAAATACGTGTACTTGACATTATCTCATTGTAGCAGCTCTACCTCACACAGCTTATGCACCTTGTCAGAAGACTTTTACACTGGAATTTTGCCACATTATATTACAGGCTTAAATGATAACTCTGACTGTTGACTTTTCAGTCTAAATTATTTCCTGGAGAGGCTATTTACGGAAATCACTGTTTTCTTCCTTTTCCTATGATTTAAGTAACGATGCCACTTTGACAAGAAAAGGGTTAGATGCTTTCTTGTTAGTCCTGCTGTTTAAAGAGGAAAATTAGTTGGAATCAGTCTGGTAGCCTGGAAACCACCAAAACAGCATGCTGACCTCAGTCAGAAGCAGACCCCATAAAGGCAGGGCAGGGGTAATTTTATATTTCTCAGCACATACATCCCTTCACGTGCACAGCTCACTTTCAGTCCAGATCTGCAATGCCACAAAATAAGGTACTGGTTGAGAATGTGGTATTGCACCCGAGCAATTCATTCTGCCTGTTTCCTGCTCATCTCTGCAACAGAACTTCCAAGATCTAAGATTTTGTTCCCTGCACCCAGGGAACAAAAGGGATGGATAGCAGTATCAGCCTCTCCTGTACTTCATCTTCTCTGAGGCAGAGGGAGCTGCCCTTCATCAGATACGGGCTGTGCCTGGGAGGAAAGCCCAGTACAGTCTGATGTCTTGGGCCTGAATTCAAAGGATCTGCTTTTGCCTCTTGGCCTTTTATTGACTATTGCTTATACATTGCAAATATCTAAGCATATAAATGCAGCCCAAAAAGGCAAGATATATTTATGTTACAAAATAGGGGTCCTTCTTATGAAAGGAACTCGAAGCAACTTATGAATTGCAACAGGAAGTTGAACATGCAATTCCCAATTTTCAAATAAATACCAACTTTGCAATGCATACTACTAGCTAAAACTTTTGTACTAAAAAGTTTAGAAAAACACAGGAAAGTGGTGAAAATTGTTTAACAATTTATAATAACCAGACTCTGGTAGTTGAAAAATTACCTGATGCTTAAGTGCAAACTTTAGAAAACGAATTTTTCTATACTTTTTTTTTCATCACAGGTTAAATATGATGATGCAGCCATTGTTCATATAGTGCATGAAATTGCTGAGTTTTTCAAAAGAGCAGACACTCCTTTTCAGAAGAAGAACATTTTTCTCAGAGGAATGTATGAGGCTCATGCTCAGCTCAAGACTTGTGTAAGTACGATTTATTTATACTGCATGATATTCAAGTCAGATCTTAATGGTGAATAAAACTGATAAGTATGTTGAAAATGCAATAGAAAACTTAAAATATTACATTTTCAATTAATGATACCTAAATCATATGTCTGAAAGTAATGACAGGCATTTTTCAGCACTTTTACAGACCTGTATGATACAGGCAATTTTAAATTCACACGTCATATTTATAGGCTTATTTAACAATGTGATGCCTAAAACCAGTATTTCACTTTCTTCTCCTTAAAGATTGCACTAGTTTTAAACAGAAGTACTTACTATTTTAACTAAATATCAATTTCACATTTTTCTTTAAGTACTTATGACTTCTGTCAAGACAAGCTAACATAAAGAATGACATGCAAGTTGTAGGTAAAAAATCTTAGGTCTGCATTCAGCCTACTTCAGCTGAGTAAACTACTTAAGCATATGCACAAATAGTTAACTCAGTTGGGGTCAGCTTAAGAACTATTTACAGAGGACAAAGCCTCAGATTTACTGTAGCTTCCCTTGCAATTAATGCCTGTTCCAGGCACCAGATTTACCAACAAACCTGCAGGAGAGCAAACCTGAGCATACAAATGTGCACCCCACCCTACCGTCTGTGCTGCAGGGGAGGGAACCCACTGCACAGCTCTGCAGGGGAGAGAGCTCTCCATGACTGGACATGGGCCTGAGCAGGAGCACAGAAGCATTGACCTTCAAACCCACGCTGCTGCTCCTGACCAGGCCAGGCCCCAGCACTAAGTGTATACAGCTATGGATAACAACTGCTGCTTAATATGTGTGTTTAAATATATACACACATCAAAAATTATTTTGTTCTACTGATCGAACATAATTACATCTGTACATCTGTAACACTGAATGTCAATGACCACCAGTTACTCCGAAACCTGCTTCCTTCAGACAGCATACACTGACAAGACCAGAATTGTCACAAAACAGAAAGATCCATAGACCCTTGCCTTGGCCTGAACACTGATATATTAATTTCCTGACCTCTCTGCAGACACAGTGTGCTGCACTACCTTTAGCACTAACCGGTTCAGCAGGCTTGCATATGGCAGCAGTTACAGGGCTCTCAGTCGGTGACCATGTCCATCAGAGGGCACTGTTTGAACTTTTATTTACTCGTCATTGCTCAAACTTAAGAGTTTCTTTTCTTTTCCATTAAAATAACAGCTGAAGCCCAGACGTAATATTAGCCATGAGTCTGTAGTGAAGGACTGCTTCAAAAAAATGGATGACTTTGTGACCAAGGTAAGTTGGCTGTTTCTTTCCAGCTCAATTTAAGGAATTCTGAAGATAAAAAGCAGCTTCTTATACAAGAAGTCCCACTGCTGATCAAAGCTGTACATAACTGTGAAATTATGCCCCACTTCCACGCACTATGGATTTTCATTCACTGAAAATCTTTTGGTCCACACCCATTTCAAGGCCAATGTATCATCATGGGCTATTAAAAAACTATTTAATTCAGCAGCAAAACCCATGGCACTCTGGGCCTTTTTGGAAAAACTTTACATCACATGGGTCAGGATTAGCCATGTGTCTGTTGGTGGGAAAAAAAAATGATCATCATTTATACCAAGGAATATTTATTTGTATGTTAGTTGACTTCCCAAAAATCAGTATCCATTTTTTCTTAAATTTCTTTTAAATTACATGATTGTTCTCAACTCACGTTTTGCTTGCCATAATATTGGATGTAATTTTTTACAAACCAGTTAATACACACTTCTTAATAACCTTTTCTTCACAGTCAAATGACCACTGCATTTGGCAAGAGATCCATGCACAGTCCAGAGAGATGCTTCAAAGAATTGAAAACTACTCTTTCAAGAGAAGAGCAACACATTAGGAAACTCAGTTTCCATCACATACTTCAAGGATCTACTATCATGTCAAGATGTAAAAATTAAAGGAAAAAGCAAACACACTGTTTGCATTTAAGACTATAAATAGACTAACTTATTTTTGTCAAGATATTTTTCTAAACTACTATGAAAACTTAAGCCTTAATAAAAAGGATGTAAAAAAACCCTAAGGAAATATGTTTGTAATTATTTGTTTCAAAAAAACAAAGGGGACATTTTTCATAAAATAGGTATCATAGATAAGGCCCTCCAAAATTGTTTCCAAGCTAAAAAGTAAACATATCAGTTACACTATTTGATTCCACAGTACATTAGGATTACAAACCTCTGACAGCCTAATGCTTTTCCAGTGCACATCTCATAGCACACATTTGCACTCTTGCACTTTTACCACTGCAGTCACAAGGCTCCCTAACCATTCATGTGTGAAAAGATCTGCCTCTTTCCACAACGCCATGCTGCCAGGCTTCCCACAGCCATTCAGGAATTCTGAGGTTGCAGTTTGATCATCCAGATGTAAATTTTATATAAGTATAGATATTAAAAAAAAAAACCGCAAACACAACAAAACAAAAAAAAAGTCTCTACATTCTATTGTAGAGACTCCTAAACAGAAAAACACCTTTAAGTCGTCACATAGTATCCAACAGGCCCTGGCAGCACTGCATACTGGCACATTTTTTCCAAACAGCTCACTGATTATTTGAAAGCCTGTAACAGAAGATAACATCTATGAAACTGACAGTTTTGAAGGAGAGAAAGGAGGGGTACAGTGAATGAACAGTGTTTCATAAGATCTTTTAGCAATGAGATATGCCTTATTCCCGTGGTTCCTGATTTCTAGGCACTGGTTTTCAAGCTGCTTCTTCAGAGAAACGAAGTTAAAACAAGTCAGGAGATTGCAAAAGATTCTAATACTTGCACTTAGATTGCACAAAGATGAAAAGAGTAAAAATATTTGTAACGCCCTATGTGTGTCATTTTCTTTGGTTTTGTTGTTTGGTTTTTTTCTTCAAATCTGGTTGGAGTCTTTACAGGCAGCCTAGTGCCTCACTTTGGTATGACTTTCACAAATTCACAAGATCCCTTCACCTCTCCTTTCAAAAAATGGCTTCAGAAAAAAGCCCCAAACCCCAAACTTTTATGTTTTACAAAGAAATGTAAGAGTAACCAGTTAATCAATATTAACTCTTTTAGATCATCACTATGTCGCCATATTTAACAACAAAAACAGTTGTGTTGTTTCATGACATATTCATTATACTGCCCTGTTCATGCATCATCTGAATTGGAAAGTGTTCACTCAGCTGAGACCTGATCAGTGTGCAGAGAGAGTGCAGACTCTTTTCCAGCTGAAAAAATAACCCCCTGAAGTCACACAGAAATCAGTACAAGAATCAAAATTCTTCAATGAATAAATCCCATTAAGCCAAATAATAAATTAAAATAATGAACAGAATTTCCACATCTTTGAACTGATGGAGTGTTTTGCATTCACGACCACCTAAGGCAGATACTGGTACATATTAGTGTTGTTTGGATATGATCCGGCCTTCCCATCATAAATATCTGGTACAGTGCCAGTGTAAGCATATTACATATAATGATAGCACTAAATGCTTAAAAAGAAAATAATAATAATTTTTAAAAAGTCTTAACATCACCTTTCCAATGTGCTCCCTTGATTATAGTTCAATTTAAAATATACACGTATTTATTCCTTAACATGTAGACATTTGTAAACTGAGTTGGGGTAGGATTATTATGCTAATGTATATGTCTGAATATTTATTTTAACAGTGGTCATAACCTGTTTTAATCAGACTGGAAAGTACAAAAAGTATTTAAAATATTCAGTGCAGAAAATATAAGCAGACAAAAACAACTTTGGAAAAATAAAGGAGTGAAGAGATGCACAGAGCTTTCAAGTTTCAGCTAATGAATAATTTGATGAATGCATCATTTTTACAGTATCTATCCCAGTCTCCTGCCATAGAGGAAGATTGATTAGGAAGTCTTTAGGCATCTAGCAGTGATACTATGCATTTCAAAGAGAAGCCAATGACAGACACTTTAGTTCCTGCTGGAAAAGTTAGCAATTTCTAACCTTCTTTGATCTTGAATGAATAAACCAACCTGTGCTCTCTTCACAGGAACACATTTTTCTGTGTATTCGCAGACTTGCAGGCAAGTTAAAGCAATATATGAGACTAAGACATCTGTTATCTTCTGTCTGGGGACATCAATCACAAGTCACGGCCACAATCCACTCCGTATGCCAGACAGTGACAAAAAGTTTGGACTAGCAGGTATAAGGTCTCCATTAGGAACCATTCTGGGGAAAACTCTCTACAGCACAGGGCAGTCCAAAAATACCTGAGCTAACTTTAAAACACTCAGCCATAGAATGATCAAAAACACAGGCTACAGATCATAGTATCAGTACTTCACCCAGGCTGTGAAGAACAGAATAACAGCAATCTTGGTTTTATGCAACAAAAATTTACCATGAATCAAAAAATACCAATGCGTAACTCACTCTTCATGAGTGGCTTATTCAATTTTTATTTTCCCTGAAAACCGGCATTAGAATTGCTAAAGATTTTTAAGATTTGGGGAAAAAAAAAAAAAAGACAGAAGCTATTTAGCATCTTCTAAAAGACTAATTGTGTACTGAGAGAAAAAAGGAAAGGCTGGAAGAAAAAGATTTTTAAAAGGAAGAGAAATAAAAATATGAAAGAGTTATCATATTAAACAGCCTACACTTTTTCTTGGAAAGCTGTAGATATAGGATTAAATATATGTTATCTTACTTAGCATATGTTTACAAAGTATTTCAACATGAAAGTATTTCAGAATATAAATAAAGCAAGTAGTCTAAATACACTATGAAACAACATCTTTGGAATAGACTAGATTTAGTTTTTCTCTTCCATTTGAAGTCAGTAGCATGTACAAATTTAAAAGTACTGTTTTCTATCACAACTATTTATGTCTAGCAAATATGATTTCATCTGCCAAGAGGAATTTCTAATATCAAAATTTAAGCATAGTTTTTTTCACCAGTTGAGTATTCACACTCAAAATTTCATCTTAAAAGTGCCTGTGTAAAACCTCATTCCTCAGTAGCAGCCTTGATAATTACAAGTGTGTATATCCTCAGATGTAGCAAGCATAATCTTTTAAGTACAGGACATATTTTAAGGTACAATACTGGAAATTGACAATACTGCATTATATTAAATACCATTTTTACTAAGACCAGATTAATGAGTCTCTAATTCCAGCCTGTGAAAGAGATGCGAGTAGTCACTCTTTCCAAGGCACGTGCAGATCCATGATGACTTTGAATGTTTTCACACCTGCATTCTTATTTCCATAGGCTTTTCCCGATATCATGTGATGTAATTTGATTTGAAACTCTTCTCTAGTCTGTATCACATAACCAACATCACATTAAAAGTCTAGTGGTACCCTTCTTATAGTCTGAACTAACTAATTTAATGAAGCACATAGCACAGTTTGGTTTGTTCTCAGGTTGAGTGAATATTTTAGTGTACCCAACACAGTAAGAGCTTGCAGCTGTCCTTGACCCAGGAGAAAAGAACCTGGTGGCATACAGGAATGCCAAGAATAGGGAGAACAAGGGAAAATAGACATATTTGTGTTATTAGCATATGACAAACCAAATATACACTAGTCATTTAAAGTCTGAAGTTTCAATACACTCCATTTGCACAGAGGCATCTTAAGAGAGACATGGAAGAACAGCACGAGGCAAAGTCATGAATGGGAAAATTCTGCTTATGGGTGATTTTACTCAGCTATGGTAACTGAGCTGTTTAGGCAACAACACTTGTGTATCAGCTTTTTAACGTGAACTCACAGCTGCAAACAAGAAATGAGTGCCATAAACCGGTTTCTAGACCTTAATGAGAATACATGGCTTTCAGTTTAATCTGAGCTAACCACAACGTTGGAAAAAAGCAACCCCACATTGCCCTCTTACGTGATCTTCACTCAGACATACAAGGGGAAAAAACCTTGCTACAGCAAGGCCTGTCACAGGCTGGGGAAGCTCTCTGTAGCTAATAAGGAAAAAATAGCTGCTCTGAATTATACTCCAGAGAACTCTTCCTTCTTCCCTGATCATAACAGAGAGCTTCCATTTAGCTTATGCTTGTATGAATCAGTCCTCTCTGCATACCAAAACACTAATAGTTTATGGTGCTATGATGAAGGGATCATTTTATATTGTTTTATTGGACTTTGTAAACAGTACACTCTTCATGTGACAACCTTATTGCTGTAATCATCTTAAATCTAATTTGCTTTAGATGATTCTAAAATACTTAGAGAAAAAGATGTTAAGGATTTTGTAACAACCATGTTCTTTCCAATTTACTTTTACTACTTCATCCACTGTGATACTACAACATTACTAATTTCCACTTCTTTAAACCACTCAACTCCAGTACCAGTTAATAGTCCCATTGTCTCTAGCTAGCTTGGAATACCAAAATGTTTTTTTCTAATGGAAACTGTTCAAAGACAACACTCTTTCTGACAAATGGAACAGCAGTTCTGCAATAAAGAAGTCACTTTATAGCTAAAGCTCTTTCCTTTCCATGTTTTTATATTCTCACCCCATCTTTCTTCCTGCTTCACTTGCATTTTCCCTGAATATGCCACAGCTGCACATCAGAAAAACCTAGCAAAGTCTAGCTGAGATACCAAATCATTTTCCAAGTAAGGCTTCTCTTGCAGCATGGAGTCCTGAAAATAATTCTATCATCTGAGTTCATAAGAGTCTCACCAGAAATACTGAGTTTACCTGGAACCCCAGATTTCCCCTCTAGAAGGTCTAGCATAGAAGGTCATATCTGGCCTTTGTCCAGCTCAGCAGACTCACAATTCTTTCTACAATAAGCCTTTAAACTTCAATGGACACATGGCTCCCAATGTCTCTACTGCTAAACTTGCATAGGTAAGACTTCAAAAACCATCTAGATGCAAAATCCTGTGCAACATTTTCTAGGATGACCCTGCTTGAGCAGAGAGGTTGGACCACATAACCTTCCAGCCTTACCCATTCTGTGATCTGTGACTTTCCTCTTTTGTCACAGAACTGTTAATGTTGGCTAGAATGAGCTATTGCTCCTGTTGACTAGAATGAACATTCTGCTCCTGCTATTTAACCACTGTCCATCTTTCTGTTTTGTGGATCACTTCTGCCTCTTGAGAAATATAGATAATACAGCTAAAATTGCTAGTGAATATTAAACATTACAGAGAAAATAATGAAAATACTAATTGTCATATGGTACTCTCTTACATCTGAATTCTTTATTTCTGGTCAAAGAAATTTTCTTATTAAACTCCCATGTCCTGAAAGAGAAAAATAAATGCAATCTTTATTTTTAAGTACAATATCTAGGTGGCAAAATTATTTAAATTTAATTTGGAAACTTATGACAAGATTGTTATCTCATCCAAATGAGGTTTAACTTGAAGGCCTAACCCACAGCAATGCAGAAACTGTGCTGCAAACCTGACAATGTGAACACACTATAAGGCTGGAAAGGTTGTTAAGACTGAATTACCTCCATGACAAAGGAACAGAGTACAAATCTCCTCCCATTTGACCTCCTAGTGTGATCCTTGTCCTGCACCTGTGCTCAGCAGCCTCTCCCTCCAACACCCACGCAACACCTTCCCTCTTAAGGATGGTTCTTGCTCTTTGTCCAAGTGTTTGCTGACTGACATTGCTCAAGGCTGCCATGGAAGGGATTGCTGCTCCAGACTTGGCTGCATACTGCCAGACTGTTACAGTGGGGAAACTGCAACACGCCTATTATCAAACCAGGAGTCCCGTGGAAAAGAAATATATACGGACGGATTCTTGCTAGATGTTTCAGAGACTCCTGGCTTGATATAGGCGTGTTGCAGTATCCCCACTGTAACACCAGACCTACCCCACAAGCTATATCCACTTTCATTTTCAGTACTGGCCTAACTGTAGCAAAATCCCATCCTTTAATGACATCATCTGCAGCAGCATGGACTGTGGCCTCCTGTCAGGGTTCACACCTTTCAGGGACATTGTGGCCCTAACACCTGCAAATCAAATGCCTGTCATTTCAGTAATTTTGGTCTCTTCATGCTTCTAACAATTCTTTTCCCTGGACAACGAGGTACCCCCTGGGTCTGAGTCTGCCAGCTATGAAGTGCTTCCTCTTTGGTCATTAATCACAATCCTGCAGTGACTCATGCTGTTCACCCTGACAGCTGCACAGTAAGAATTTCCTCACAGCAGCCCAAGTTTCTAAAACTACACTGGTTATTTCTTAAAACAAAATTATTTTCAGACCAGTTGCAATTCGCTTGGCAGTGTAACCACGTGTGTAAGCCCCATCCAATATTTTTAGCCTGCAACTGATGTTTGTCCCTTCCATGGAAGATGCTGTACCATACTCCAAAGTACATCCTACACTGGGACACAGGGGAGGAGATTAGTCACATGGACCTTCTGATCCCCTGGATAAAAAAAGTTGAAGAGAACTACACCATAACAGTTGTGAAAGCAATGGGAGACCTGTGCCAACCTCCCTACAACACCGAGATTCTACAGACAAGGTGCTGTGTGAGGCATTTGGCCTCAGCAGCAAATGGAGATATTCAATGTCAAAGAAACATTGCCTTCCTGGAAGGGAAATGATCAGCCTAAGGTAACTGACTGTAAACATTAAATGTGCTAAATCTATGCCTGATCCAAACAATCACCATTCAGTTTACTCACAATATGCTGTTTATTTTCATGCAATGATCCTAATGGTATTACCCAGACGTATTTTAAAAAGACTTCGGTCACTTGCAAAAAAATGAAGTGAATCAATTTTTCTTCATTAGAATTCTAAGGGGATTCGAGGAACTATAATGCAAGTAAAGAAAAAAGAAAAATAAAAAAGGAAGAAGCCAGATACTTAATATGTTCATAGCACTGCCTCAAACTCTTAAGTTCTACACTCCACAGAAGTTTACAACACTATTAATTCTGTAAATAAAAGCAAAACCAATCAGTGTTGGGCTTTTTTTCTCAGCTCTGTTCCATAGTTTAAATACATTACTTAAATTCTCAGCTATGCCTGTCTAAGTATGTCTGAACTGTAGGTTCTGGCATAAGCAATATGTTTGGGTTGGGTTTTCTTTTTGCTTGACTTTTTTTCAGGCAGGAGGGTGGGGGTTGTACTACAGAATGCGAGATTAGACTTTTTCTAGTGTTGATCTGTGCAAAGGATGCACACGAACACATTTTCCAAAGAATTCAATATTAAATATATCTTTGCTAATTAAATTTCATAGACAAGGAGAAATGAGATGTTATTAATTCCCCTCACAGGAAGAAAACAGATCACATTGCATAAGGCATCCAGACTGGCTTCTCGCAAATGAAAATGGCTCTGCCAGTTATTAAAGGCTATTTTTTTTAATTCTCTAAGTGAAACATTACATATTTTTCATCATCCGTTATGATACTGAATCAATGTCATAATAATATTTATTATTATTAAGCAAGAGTATGAAAATTGTACCAGTTTACTATACTAAAACTAGCAATGGGAGTGAAAATAACTCCTGACATTATCTCCAATTTAAAAAGAAAGGAGGAAAGAGGTGGGAAGGAAGTTGAAAGTAGTGAAAGCAAGGAGAAAAGGAAAATAGATTATAAGAAAAATACATAAAAGGAAGGAAAGGAAGGCTGGAGTGGGGACAAGAGTAAAAGAGCAGCAAATGCTAGGAAATGAGGTATTGACTGTCCAGTGAACAGTGTAAGTAAAAATAAGTATGTCCTCTAGAAGAAACAATCTTTGCTGTTACACATTATGGTGACACTGTAACAGAATAAAACACCAAAAAAATCAAAGGTAAAGACTGCTCTTGAAATGTTAATTATTTGGATGGAATACCTTGCTTGATTTCATTCTCTAAGTACTGTAATCTGTCTCAGAACCTACTGGCTGCTAACAGACAAGTAATGATGATCCCACTATCTGCTCTGGTACCAAAATTGCTTTTCTAGTCTTCTCAGTCCTACAAACACAACTCTGTGGCACTGTACTCCCCAGACAGTTTGTGGAAGAGAAAAGAGATGTTCTGTACCCTCTGGAACACATTCCATTTAGAGCAGTTATGCTCTACCTCCACCTCACTGCCCCCAAATCAATGTCTCCATTCAGCTTAGGAAATTTTGAATCCTCTTTCAATCCAAAGACACCACACTGAACAAGAGCCTTTGAAGGACTTCGGTGACAGCACATACAATAAAATCTGCAGTCATATATCATTCTGTCCATCTGAGCAGTCTAATGCTGCCTGAGGTCTCCACAACCACCTAAGTTATTTTAAGCATTACTGGAGCTTCCATTTTCAGGCAAAGCACAAAACTGCAAAGAAAACATGCACAATCTCTATTGCAAAGAGTGAAATATGTCCTCAAAGGTAAAATAATCCAATGAGAAATATATATCAAATCCATTGCTTAACAGTACAAATAAAAGCATTACAAATTCCTAAACTTTGGCAAAACAATTCAGTAAGCAGGAAGTTGAATATTTACACTGCAACAGAGAACAAGTTCACCTATTTAACTTTGATGTATTACAAAGCATAAAGATTGCAAATTCTAAACCACAATCCATTTAATTTTAAATAAACTGAAATTCTCCAGTATCATGAGAACTGTTGAATATTTGGGGGAACTGCTGCACAAATATTTGGGAAGACTGCATTCTTAATTCATCATATCAGTAACCATGTAACTACATTTATATTACTTTAACTATACTGCCATGTTAACTCTGTAAAATTCTATTCTTTGTGGAAGGGAATAACCATTGTGATGTTTGTAAAACATCAGAGCTTAGATTTAAGAATGAAGTTATACTAACCAATTGAATTAATTAGATCAGATTGTTACTAATGATACCGTTTTCTGAAATATAGTTAAGAGCACATAATTTTAAGTAGAAAAACAGTCCTGTGTTTTTTTGGTTGTTTTTCTTTTACACATAGAAATGATCCCCAAGGTCATAAAAAAGGGGAAGAGACTACTGTCTCCTTAATCAGCCCTAAGTTGCACAAATAATATATATTCTTTATCTCTCCTAGTTCTTTCAGAATTTTCCCCTTGCAGTTATTTCCATCAATTCTGCTAAGGAAAGAAACAGAAAGCTTCAGCCAAATTATTCATTTGGCCCCAATCCACATAAGCACTTAGCTGATGTGTTCTGTATTAGTGCCTTTTCGGAAACAAGTGGCTAAACATTATTCTAACCAAACTCTGTCAAGGAATATGGTATAACAAATCTTCAGAGAACTCCCTAATATCACCCACCCTCCAGCAGAAATGACCTCCATGTAAAATTCCACAGTGCACAACTTTTATATAAATATATGCATATATATATATATATAGCCTGACAATTACAGAATATGACTACAAAGTGATGATCAGTGAGGTAAGTTTTACCCAAGTATATTGAAGCTTTCTTCTGCAATCTGCCCCATCAAATCAGGACGTTTTTTCTGGATGAGGACACTCCCAACACTCCTGCTGAAGCTGTTCCAAGGATTCACTAATTCAGAAGTACTGTACAAAGGATAATACCACCTATAATCAATTAGTTAGGGCACTCATCTAAAAGAAGGTTCTGCATTTTAGACAATGTTCTAAGGTTATTGTTTATATTTTTACACTGAGCATTAAAGTAAACAAACATAATTTGAGAATTATCCCATAAATAGTAAGCATTCTGCTTGGTATCTCAAATTCTTTTGCGCTACTAAGGAGAAAGCTGCAGAGCTACCACATTCTGAGAATACATGAGTAGTTTATATCCTTTTAATGCAGACTATGAACATATATACATGGCCCTACCCATTTTCCAACGAGACATACACCTTTTGGGGCTCATAGTATGGCAAGTTTGCAAATTACCTGGTGGCACCATTACGGGTTCACTGTGGAAGTTTTCTAGGAGAGAAGGGCTTATGTATTCTTCTCCCCCAAACCTGGAGAAATACCTTAGAAAATTGTATGATTCACTAATTGTCTAATTAGCATAATGTTTCCTTTTATTTAAGCATTAGGCAGGGTTTTTTTCCTGTTTCTGAGGATTTTTTAAACCTCTGAGCAATCACGTATGACTAGCATGGCTCAGTTTTTCCAAAAAGAGTGTATCTTACATTACATATCTTTCACAACACAAATCCTCTTTGGTCTGCAATAATTTTGGGTGGTATTTAGCTCAGTTGTGAATTTTCCTACCCAATAAAACATGAAGAACACACTTTTCAATTAAGAAGTGGACTCCAGGCCACATCAAATCACAGAAAGATGTGTTTTTAGGGGTTTAGAACTCAGTTGGGCCTTTTTTCAAGAATCAAAGTTTGAAAGTTAGATAACTTAGAAATACATAGCATGTTTGATGGTAGCACTAAGCAGTAAATTTAGGAGCTGGCAGCAGGAGGAAGGAAAAACAGTGACACATAATGAACCGTTGAGCACAAATTAAGTTTTAGTATGTGTCATTGAAGAAATCATACATGAATTTATCAGAGAAGAAATAACTCTCAAGCCTAAAGGCCACACTGACATATTTTCCAGATAACTACTTACAGAATATTTTCCAGAAAATCCTGGAGGCTTCAAATCTACTATAAGCTGAACAATAGTTTTTGGCTTTAAAGCTATGTAACAACATTCCCATTCAAAATGTTTTGGCTAGGAATTAATTTGCTAGTGATTTATCATGTTTTACATTTAGATTCCAAGATAAAATCACATTGGAGGAAATAACTTCTACAGAAATACTATTCAATCACTGTCTTCTTTATTTTAATTAAGAACAGTTATAATTAAGTAAACATAGCAATTAAATTTGTGCTTTTCATTTATAGAAGGCTAGATTCCATTACCATTAAAAGTTCCTGTAGTTTTATTTCAGTGGGAATTTACTCAATGACTTAAATTTGTACCTGATCTCCCAACTGAACAGTCAGTTACAGCAAATTCAAAGCAACAGCCTTTTTTTGACATTCAAAAAAAGGTTGTAGCTCATGTTCAATACACGATTTTCCTTCATGATGAATATGGTGATGTTTTACCATTCTTCACAGAAAACAATAAAATCCTCTAGAGTTGACATGTAGGACCAGGAAATATTGTAGTACGGGAAGTAGGGGACTATTCTGAAAGCAAGCAGTCAGTTCTCTTGAAGAAATCACTGTCACCATCTGCTCAGAAATTATAGCTCAATGACTTATTAGTACCTTCTTTTCATGTTTATCTGTGCATTCCATGACTAGCCTGCATAATTTTAAAATTTTAGCATTTCCGTAAATCCTTCCATCTCATTTTCTGTTCTTTGCCTGGTTTTTAAAAATATTTAAAAACTTGAGTATGCAGAACTTACTTTTCTTTATGATTCGGAAGTCTCATGAAAAAACAACAGCTGAGCAGAAGAGACAGCTCCTCCAAGCACCTCAGACAAACTTGGAAGTGTGGGCTCATGTATCATAGATGCCAGAGAATCCACACCCAAGAAAGGTCTACCTGTAGAAAACTGTCTCAGTTGGCTGGACACCCATTCATTCAGTTCTAGTATTCATGCAGTAATCTCATTCTCTTTGGGCATAACTTGTTCTTCCCAGCTGAACCTAATTTCAATGGAAAATGCTGTGCCAAATGTAGTACTGGATGCATCTTGGTACTACACCCAGGATGTGAACTGTTGTACAGTTTAAATGCAGGACCTGTAATGATGCTGGTGCAGTAAGGGGAGGTGGGTAGCAATCCAAAGTATGTTAAAGGGTCAATCAGGATTCTTTAGGTAGTGGTAAGAGTCAAAAGATGGGCAGATAGGCTTGATATGGCACAGGGAAGAAACAGGCAATGAGAAATGCATGCACCAGAGCACCTGCAATGGTCAGTATCAGAGAACAGTCAAGCCCACCTGTCCTCTCCCTATTCCATGTAAACTGGTTTCATTTAGATTACAGTAACAGGACAATTATAGCACCTAATGTAGTGTGCAAATGACCTGCTGAGGCTTTACTCAGGTATGACGTTTCTGTTTATCAGTTTGCATATCTCAAAAGAGCCTATTCTCTTAGTGTCAGTATGATTTATACTTGTGTACCTAGCTGCATTAACTATATCCCACAAGGCTAACATTGCTTTCCCCAACAATCTTCAACACTTAAGCCAGGCAGTCACTCACTTCTGTTATGATTATAGGCAATTGTATTGCTGGAAGATATTTAAGTATATCAAGATAGCCTCAGAAACACACAGTTCCACATCCTTTCCTCTCCTCCCACCTCTAAAAACCTGACACAGCCAAAACAAAATTCTCCCCCAACAGCTCTGCTGAAGAACATGGAGTAGCTATAATAAATGATGAAAACAGTGAAATCATTGGCAGATTCCTAGCTACACAAGGGTGAAAAAATACATCACTTATAAGTTTATGTTGTACCACAGAGCAATTGAAGAAAAAAATACTTTCGGAAAATAGGAGCTCCTTAGCACTGAGGTTGTATTTGGAAGCAAGAGGGACAAGTCCACTTCCAGACAAAGTGTGAACACTTTAGCTACAGGGAATAGCCAATTTTTAAAAATTGCACCAAACCAAACATAACCAAGTTGCTGTCTTCCTCAAAGCACTCCTGAGATGACAACAGTCACTGGTCCATGATCTTAAAGTAGTCATAATAGTTTCTGTAAGTAAAAAAAAAAGATCTTCCTGATTTAACAGGTTTTGAATCAAGCCCCAAATCACTCACAGACCTTAATTTAGCTTTTGCAGTTATTCTCCAAGAAACTAATGTGACTTCCAACTCGAACCAGAACCCTTTGAACACAGTTTGACTTTATGGAGGTTTACATACTTCTGTAACAGAAGTTCATGTTCATTATAATCTATGACTCAGAGCTCTCTTCAGATTCTAGAAAGAATATAGTAAATTCCCTGCAGAGTCATAAATGCTCATGACATGCAATCTATTTGTCAATGGATCTTTTTTGTTGTCAAATCATACTCAGTCTCAGTGTATATTTGCAAATGTGAACTGCCCCCATGCTAGGTATAAATACCCATTTTCAGCTATGCCTTCAAACATTTATCTGTAATTTTGACTACTCAAATGACTGTACTTCCACATGTCTGTGTGAAAGCTGACAGGATGAGCACGTGTATTTTTATGATGTGAGTTGTCTGTGCTGTGATGAAGATGTTGAATAAAACCAGTAATTAATATAGCAATTAAAATATTAAACTTGAGTCAGCATTTTGATGCTGTTCCTGACTCTCTCCCTGACTTGTTTTATTACCTTATGCAACCTGGCCTGATTCTGCAAATACTTTTACTTATGCAAAGTACCACAAACAACTGTATACAGGGTAATACAGCTTTATTTGCTTAAATTACCAAAACCTGGCGTTTTAACTGTTTCTGTGACTACACACACTGCTACGATCAACAGAATTATTTGCCAGCGTGGTGTTACAATACAGGGAGTTTATGAGCGCACTTAAATAGTAACACTTAGTACTAACCACTCTCCAAGCAAAAGCATCAGTGCATAACAGGAGAACAAAAAGAAAGGCACAAAGACTGCGATTGCTACCTACAGCAATTCCTCCCCACCACTTTGCCTCTGTTGCTCTCTGACTCAAACTCTGTCTCTAAGCCATTAATACTCACTGAAGCAACTTCCTACCGGCGCCTGAACACCCACTGCGGTGCTGAGATGCCTCAGCGGGAAGACACACCTGAGGAAGGATGAGAGGCACGCACAGAAAGAACAGGGCTCGGGGCCTCTGGGTTTCCCTGCCCGCCCCCGTGACACGGACCCTGCCAGACGGTGGCAGGAGCGACTGTCCGTCTGTTCTGCGTTCCCAGCGGGAGCCGCGCTCTCCGCTCCCTGCCGGAGCCTTCTGAGCAGCCGCCGGCCAGGCCAGCGAGGCCGAGCCTCCCCGAAGGCATCGGGCTGCGAGGAACCGACACGCTGCAGACGGATTCCCCACTCGAGCCTCCGGCAGAGCCATACGGGCGCCGGGAAGCCGCCGGAGAGCCCCCGCTGAAGGGGCTACCCGGGGGAGCCGCAGGCGCGACGGAGACACGCGGCGTTCCTCAGCAGCTAGTGCGGGGAGGATGAGCCAGCTCTAGCCGACACAACTCCCTCCCCCGCGCCGCCGCCGTGCCAAGGCGCCAGCCATGTTCCCGCATCGCCCCCACCTCAGCCGCCAAGAGCAGGCGAGGGGGAAGGGGGAAGGAAGGCCGGGAGGCGGCGCCAGGACTCCCGCCCCGCTGGGGCCGCGCCACCGCCCCCTCCCACCTGCCCGCGCCCTGCGAGCGCCCCCGCCCCGCCCCGCCCGCCGCGCTCGCGGCGCCGCTCGGCCGCTCATTGGCCGCGCCGCCCGCCCGTCAGCGCCGCTCCCGCGGGGCTGGCGGGGGCGGGGCCGCGCCGCGCTGTCAGCGGCGCGCGAGGAGGGCGCGGCGGCGGGGCAGAGCGGGGGGTGGTGGGGTGAGGGAGGCACGGGCGCTGCTGCTCTTGCTCGCTTTTTTTTTTTCCCGGGCTTTTTGGTACAGTCGCCCCCTCCCCTCAGGTGTTCTGCAGAGATTTACTTGTCGGTAATCACACACCTACAGCGGGCTGCTCGGGCTCTTTTCCCGCAGAGGCCGAACGCTCGGTCCAGCGGGGCGGGGGCAGACCCCCTCGGCCAGGGGCTCCCTCAGCGACAGCGCTCCGCCTCGCCCGCCGGTGCGGCTCCTGCAGCGCCATGGATCACCAGCCCAAGTTCTTCGAGAACCTCTCGGGCGCCGGGAAGGCCATCGGGGTGCTGACCAGCGGCGGCGATGCCCAAGGTAGCGGCTCACGCCGTTCGCTCCGGGAGCACGGGGAAGACGAGGGGAAGGAGAACGCGGGGGACTTGCGGGCACGGTGGGGAGTGGGGCAGCAGCAGGAGAGGATGAGGAGCCCCTGGAGGGCGGTGTGAGGGGCAGGAAGGAAGGGCCTCCCCGGCTGGCAGGGCGCCCATGCGGGAGGCCGGGGGAGCAGCGTGGGCTGCCCCAGGGCTGGTGTCGGGAAGCCACGGTGCGGCACATGGAGGGAGTGGAGAGAGGGCTCTGGAAGCGGGACACGGGATTGCAGCGGTGCTCGGCTTCCTCTTTTCGTGCTGGCCTTCGACCCGGTTTTCTTATTAAGCACATTTAAAAGATAAATAATTTTTGCATGGCCTGAGCACCTGAGGCTCAAACATCACCTCACACCTTCCTCCCTCCCTTCCTCGCCACGTTTCCTCTGACCCAGGCTAGGCAAGGGAGAGGGTAGAAACGCTGCAGTAACTTTTACTACCAAGATGTCTCGTTCTCTGGAGAGATGGTGGGGAGAGGAGGGTGAGGAGAGATGGCTGATGCGAGCGGGGGAGGAGGAGGTCGTGCCGCCCTGCACGGCGGGTGGGAGGCTTGGCTGCGCTGCTGGGGCTCTGCCAGCCCTCGCCTCATCTGCTTTTCACTTCGTTTTGGCACCAGGAACACGTTTATGTTCTTACCCGTGGTTTAGAACGCTCAGATGGTGGTTTACTCTCCCCCCGTAGGAGTGTGTTAGAAACGTGTTTCACCTTCTTAAATCTCTTCAGTGTAGAGGAAGTCGTAGCTACTACAGGACGGGGCGAACAAAAGACCTACAGACATTAAGAGGGGAGGGAAAGAAAAGAAGCTTGATCACAATATACCTAGTCAAGAATCCATTTTTTTTGTACACTTTCGTTTCCCCTTCCCTACCAGAAAATCATGATGGGTCCTTTCCAACTCGGCGTATTCTGTGATTCCGTGCTAATAGTTTGAAGTTTCAGTTAATTTAGATTCCAAACGCGGAATGTACTGTGCAGTTCGAGAGGACTCTTGTTCTGCTTATACTAGGAGAGTTGTTCAGTGATACTTGCTGTTAGCAGCTTCCCTTAATTTACGGTTATTTTTTTTTTTTTCCGGGAGTGTCTCGAGAGTACTTTACTTAAAGAAGAAGCGGCACTCATTCGCGTTTGTGAAGAGAATGGTGGGTGGGAGCCTCTCACTTCCTTTCTGCGCGTTCTCGGTAGTTCAGGGGCCAGTCTCTCCCCACATTTTGCCTGGGGAGGTGCCGGGACCAGCCCGCGGCCAGGCAGCCTCCCCTCGCATCTTGCCCTGGCTTCCCGGCGCGTCCATGCGGTGGTGGCTAGCATGGACCGGTGTCTCCACGCTCCCTCCCTCCCTCCGCCGGTGTGTACGTGATCCGCTGCGAGTCGCTGCAGATTCCGCCTCTTTGCGTCATCTGGGCTGGGAGAAGCATCCTCCCTCCCCCTGCCCGCAGGAATAACGGGGAGCCCCCGGGTTTACTTAGGATTATCCGAAACTCTAATCGGGATGAAAGGGATTTGTTACCATCGAGGAGGAGAATATTGTAGTTCTAGAGAAAAAATGGATGCGTTTAAATGGCTTCTCTTTTACCCCTCGGTGGGGTTACACTTTGTTCAAGTTTTATCCACAGTTTGCCGTCAGTGACATCAATTCCACTGCTAAATGATTCTAGGAGGAACTGGGAATCAGAGCATCTCTGTCTCAATGGTCTGGCGGCCAAATCACCATTTTAATTTAAAAGTGTGGCAGGGTACTGCCTGGAGCAGCCGTAGATTGTTGTCATGGTTCAGCAAGAGGCTGAGCCCTGCAACTTGCTTCCGCGTGGCTGGAGATTATATAATGCAGCAGCAGATGCATCTCCTTTTATAAAGTATTAATCTGCACTTGCCACTGTGTGAATTAAGGCATTTAAAGGACTTGCAGAATCCACGGGTAACATCTAGACTTTACATCTGGCAGATTGCCACAGAAGCATGGAGGATTCCAAAGTAACAGCCTGTGAAAGTTGCTGTCTAAGAAGTGGGGTTGTCACAAAGACCAAAAAAAGTAAACTGGATGCCTTCCAAGCTGTTTCATTGGCAGCATTATCATCCTAACTTTGAAGAATAGGAAAATAACCCCCTCCAGCATTTTAGAACTTGATCATTTCACCTGAGTCACACAACAGTGTGTGACCATAACCGCTTACTATCTTGGTAACAGCAGAGAGGTGTAAAATACGCAACCTCTAATCAGTTTGAAGGTTAGGAGTTAAAGAAGGACAGAATGAGTCATGCCCTGTCAAGGTCATTTGCCCTCTGTAGGACAGGGTGCAAATGTGTGAGAGGAGTGAAGTCATGAAGTACACGCAGAAGGAAATATGCTGCTGTTATTGCTATTTGAAAATAATTTGTTAAAGCAAAGTGTAGGTGAGGCAAAGCTACTAACTTGGAAGTAGGCAAAAAAATTGTAGCATTAGGAAAAGAGTTCCAGTCTTATGTTTCATTTTGTTTTAGATTTGTTAGAAACTAAAAGTTTTCAGAGTATCTGTAATCCAAACTAAACTCACGAACAACTGAGTAGAAAAAATACCTGTTAAACACAAAATCTAAATAGGTTCTAGGATTTAGATTGGACTGTGAATCTGAGCATAGAATAAAATATACATGAAATTATTTTAAAGTGAAATTACTGCCTTTGCTGTTATTGTACTTTTTAATAATTTAAAAGTAGCATTATGTAAATTATACAAGGCTTTCTATTTATAGGGCATGTTTTCAGTTACTTCCTCACATTGGTGCTACTTCCTTGAAAGTTTACTTTTTCTACCTGTAGAATTTTAAAGACTGTAGAATGTATATGTGTCATACTGGAACTATTATGGTTTACTCACCATTATTTTGTTTGGTGGAGTTAGAGAATTTATCAGTGATCTGTTTCACAGGAAAAGAGATTTGTATTTAGTACACTTAATATGTATAAGTGCTAAACTTGACAGTGTATCAGTTTAGCTAGTCAGCTGTTGTGAACTAAAAACGTACTTTCCACTGTAATTGCAAGAACCTTGAGAAGCAAAAGAAGTTCTGACAGTCAGTTCTCAATATTTATGGGTTCGTTCAGTTTCTGGACTATTTCTAAATTGTACTGGTTGTAGCTCAGGAAGGCGGTTTAATAAATGGGATTTAATAGGTTATGCTTCTCACTTTGTGGGATTCTCTGGCCATGGTCTGCTTCAGGTCATGAAGTACACTGGTTGAATTTTCTGTGGGTTGCCAGTGGCTGCTAGAGACAATTTTGGCCACCATAGGTCACTGGAGTTCACACAGCCTCCAAACAGCCTATTCTGGGACCATGGTAGGTACGGCTCTGCAGCAGGAAGAGTCATTGGAAAGCCGTGGACAGAAGGTGATTGTGCACTCTTGGGGAAGGATGCGTTTGTGGCTATGGAGTCGCTGCCCAGCCAACTGACTCAAGATCATTGTCTTGGAGTAGGACCATGTTGTTTTTGAGGTAAACTCAAAGATCTGGTGTTGTGGAGGACAGCATAAGTAAGGGATGTAATGGTCTGGAATATCATAACCCATTCTGCTAAAGTAAGGAGCTACATGTCTCTAGGTTTGAAGCATTCCAGGCTTCCCAAAATTCTATTAGTTTAAGGCCTATTTAGTACTGTAGATATAGAACTCTTGTCCTGGTGACGTAGATTGGAAGAAGAAATCTTGGCACTGAACAAATGAAAAAGCTCAACTCCTTCAGCAAATACTGGATTTAAAAACAGCTTAAAAAGAACCCTAAAAAAGCCTTTTGGATTCCAGAATTTTGAAATACTACAGACCATGACTGTGGAAACAAAGATTTACATATTTCTGCTCTTGAAGTATTACAAGCTGGGAAACATCATAAGATGTATTAAATATAGTAGTGCAAATGTATTGATCTTGTCCTGGTGGCAAAATTTCTTTTTCTGCCATAAGCTTCTGAACTAATACAGTGAAATAGATAATTTTTTTTTTTTTAAAGTCACAAACAAACTAAAACAACCCACACTCTTCTTATGTCATCCAAATTAGAGTTTATTTGTTAACACTTACGTAGTTTGAACATAGTCTCAAGGAATTTTTGAATTCTAGCCCCCCCAAAAAGCACCTTTTCCAGCTAAGAGTAGTGCATGCAAATAGACGTATATGAAATACACATATATGTGTCTATAGATACAATAAGTACTATTTACATGTAAAATTAAGGAATGTAGTTATTAATGGGTGAGTGGAACTATTTTAATGCATTTTGTATTTTGGAGAAGCTGCTTCTATAATTAGTTGTTTCACTGATTGAAACTGGTTTTTAAGATTTTTATTTTAATTTTTAAGAAGGAAGTACGTTTTTCATCTAGATGTTATGCTATCGTATATATTTGTGCAGTAGAATGTTCTGATCTAATACACTGTTAATGTTCGGGAAAACTGTGTAATGTTTTCTTCAGGTATCTAGAATAATTATTGTGATTATATACAATAAAATCTGTAACGTAATTAAAAGTAAGTGGAACAAACCCAAGTTTTTTTTTTCAATTATTTGCTCAGTTCTTGTATTTGACTGCTTCTCTTTCAATGATTATATGCTCTTACTGGCATAACCATTTACATATTTGAGTAAAGTCTTCCTAAGGTAATGTTTAGACATTTTCCTTAGTGATTTTTGCTATAAAGTCTTTTAAGTCTGAATCTTTGTTCAGGGTAGCACTGAAACATATGTGCTAAGTCATTAAGCCTGTGTTAAAGCCAATGTTTGTCTTTAAAAGTGGTGGTACTTAAGTATTTCTTGATGCTTGTCCAAGATGCATCGTTTTGATTTTGCTTTTGAATGGTTTATATTACAGTTATGTATTTAAAGGCATGACTAGCTGACTAAAGCAAGGCAAACTTGGCTTAAACACAAACTCTTGTAGAACCTCCTCTGTTGTAGTGGTACATATGTACGTGGACCAGGATGTAGGCACGAGAGAGGGATACTCTTTTGGTGGCAGGGAGTGCCTCTGAAATAATTTAAAGATTTCTGCAGTACTGTTTGTAACCCTGTTATGAAAACCAGCTGCTCCTTTTAAGGACAGTTGAATAGACGACATCAACAAGTTGATAAATTATCAACTTTTAAATTTAATTCAAATGTTATGTAAAGCTGTGTAAGTAGTTGCATCTTTGCTGAGTCCAAAAGAGCAAAATAAATCTTTCCCTCTTTCCAAGGCTTTAATGCAAAAGCAAGTAGTAATTCAGGAAGATCTTAAGTAATTCTTATATTATTTAAAAAAAAAATACTTCTTTTGCTTGTGGCTTTCTTTTGAAGCTGCTATTCTAATCCTATATGTTTATCAAACTCCATTTATTATTCAGGACTAAATCCATGGTTAACCTGATAATTCTCTTTTGAAGTAATATGCATGAGTAATAACATTTCATAGATATTATGGTCATTCACAAATGCTGTTGTAAGACTCCACAAATAATGAAATTTTATTAGACAGTCCTACAGAAGCTTAATGAATTTTCATGTATTTTTTTCTTGAATTACTGCAATTTAGACAGCCAAATTGTAGAAGTCTAAAGCTGCAATGTGTTAACTGTATTTTGTAGGTATCAAATTCTAACATGTCTTAGTCCTCAGCCCTTCTGAAATGTAAACCAGGAGCCTGCCAGTAGACAGCCAAGTCTTTTTTCTGTGTAAGGAAATAAAATACACGACATGAAGTAACAAAAAAAATGTATGTTACATAAACTTAAAAAGCTGCAGTGGTGGTACTGGGAAGATGCTTTCTGTCTGTAATCTGTGGGACTTTTTTCCTTGGCTTTTGTCCTTTCATGGAGCAGGCAAATTGCGAATTTTACCTATTTTTCATGCAAGAAACATGGAAACTGGAAGGTACTCATTAAGAAAGTAGGTGGCTGTATTAAGAATATATATACATGTATATATAAACTTTCCACAAACAAACCAAACCAAACAACAGCAACCCCCACCCCAAAAAAAAAAAACCCAAACCAAAAGCCAAAACAGAACTGCCAAAAAACCTCCCTACCAAGCAACAACAACAAAAAAGCCTCCCACACAACATGTGCTTTAATAGGAGCAAGCTGTGGGCTTTGGTGAAAGGAGTACCTTGTGCTAAGTCTTCCTGTTTGTGGGAAATGGCTGTGCTGTGATGTGCTGTCAGTTTGGTAAATTTAAAGGTCTTTGTCTCTCAAGGGTGTTAATTTTGTTACGAAAACTGTTTCACTGAGGAGATAACTTCAGTCTGTTTATTTGGAGATTTAGCATGCTAACTTTTATTTTCAGTACAGGCTGTGAGATGAGATTCTCTGTTTTTCTTTGACATCATCCAATTCTTTGTCTAAAGCTGTGCTTTCAGCTGTCTTGGCATTTGGGAACTTTTTCCAGCTATGCCACAAGGCTGACGCTGGCTGGAAGAATTCTTGCTACAATTTCCTAAAGAGGAACTTATGTGAAAACACTGTTATTTGTGATTTTTATCTTAAGTGACTTCTACACAAACAGCAAAAGCAACTTTTTGATTTTGGCAAACTTAATTTTTTTGTTTAACCTTGAGCAACTTCAGGGACTTCCTGGTGTGTTCATAAGTAAGGAATCTGAGAAAATCTCAGCTTCATTCTTTGGACAGGTTGACTTTTACAGCTCAGTATTTTTTCCAATAACAGTAGATACTGCAGGATTAGATCTTTGTGGCGTGCTGTGCTGTTTATCTGTTCTAGTTGTCAACGTTTTATATCTTCAAAGAGGTGAACACTTAACACCTGTTTCGAGTAGCAGAGCTTACCTACTACCTGGATATTTTGATATTAAATGCATCTGATTTGGAGAATTGTTGCCCAGTACTTTGGATTGTCATCCTTATTGCATCCCTTTTCTACTAATGTGCGAAGACTATCAGTGTAGCCTAGCTACTTCTCTCTTCATGCTTTGCATAATCTCTTATGTCTGTTTTAGTGGTATGGAAACAATTAGTTGATTAGTTTTGAAAAGTTCCTGAGTAATGGGTAAGGTAATGCCGTATCTGAAAGGATGGGTTACAACAGAAATTTGTTTGACCTGTGTAGAGGGACCAGTGGAACTTCCACTGTTGCTCAGAAGATTGAGTGTTTGACCATGGGACTTAAATCAAAGATTTTATGGGAGTATAATTTGTCAGATGTCTGTGAGCAGGGAAGTCCAGTTGGAGCTTGCGTGTTAGGGACCAAAGTGGTGGTCAGATGCCTTTTGGTCAAATGAGTCCATGTAGCATTTTTTGTTAATTTACTGCTACTTCTGCCCTTTTAAATGAGCATCTGTCCAGGTCAGCCTTGGCTCTGTTCCCCACAAAATACTGTATATACACCTGTGTTATTTTGGTAATCCCATAAAAACTGTTCAAATACAATTTTTCATTTGAAGAAGCTAAATTTAAACTTGTTGAACGTTTTGCATTTCAGACTGAAAACTAACCATTATTGCAAAATTAATTTACTTTCTTGTTCCGTAGCTGTAACTTTTACAATGCTATTTTGCAGTCAGCAGCAATTTAATCTCTGATTAACACACACACTGGCATTCACATAATTACTGTAACAAAGAATAGTTCTGAACCCTTCATGCTCATGGGCTGCTTGCACTGTCATTAAGCAAATTTCTGTTTTAATGGATGCTGGTCATTGTCTTTCTTAGGAATGAATTAATGTTCCCTTTATTTTCAAGACAATGAATACTTTTAGTATACAAAAAATACTGGATGACTATAACAATGTGATTTTGCTTTTTCTTCCCAGGTATGAATGCTGCTGTGCGCGCAGTAGTACGCATGGGAATCTATGTAAATGCCAAAGTCTATTTTATTTATGAGGTTAGTTTTTGTTTCATTCATTCTGTATTTTGTCTTCTGACTAAACTTGAGTTTTTTTGGAAACACCATGGAGGGTAAATAGTATAAAAAATGTTTAGGTGCCATTCCTTTTCATTGTGTTTCATTTAGTACTTTATATTTTTATGGAAATTTACTTTTTACGAGGTGTATTCTAAAACAATGTAATTTAAATGTAATTTCTTAAATATATGGAATTCCTTATGTGCCACCAAAGACTTGAAAACAGAGAAAACCAGAGGTGGTTGTCACCCTGCAGTGAGCTACATATCTGTGCACTTGTTGGATGTTTGGCCCCATTTATTGTACTTCATAAATGTTTTCCTATACTGATGCTTAATCCTTTGACTCCCCCCCACTCCATTTTCTTAGATTATGATAAGAATGTGTCCTCACCCTCATTTCACAGATAGCACAGCTTTGTTTTGATCAAGAGTACTGTGACACTGGTGCCATCTTGCCTGGCTTTTAGGCAGAAAGTTGTAACTGAAGAGACAACCAACAAACAAAAAGAAGCCACATCAAAAACCTGACCATCACTGGTCTGTCCAGACATCATGATTTTGTGGTTGAAGCTTGTAACTGTATGTGCAGAAAGATTGTAAATTTCTGTAACAACTACGTGATAAGAAATAAACATGGGACAAGTTTAATGTCAATGCCAAGGTGATGCTCCATGTGTTTTGTCTTCCTGGAAGACTGTTGGAGTTTGACTTCCTTCTAAAGGGCGCTTTCAGTTTTTATACAATTTGCAGATTAAACAATAAAGTAAATATATTGATTCTGTTCCCACTGGGATTCCTGTACAGCTCATTAGTAGTTTGAGATTATTACAAATCATAATAAAAAGTCAATATGAGGGAAAGCTTGGTAGGTCCTTGGTAAAGTGTAACTTTAATATAAAAATATGAAGTACTAGAATTCATAGAAGTGCTCAGAAAATAATTTTGTTTTACTTTTGTGCATGGCAAAGTTTATCTTTAAAAAGTTGCTGTTTATCCTTCTTGCTTCTACAGCTCATTTACTAATGAGATGCAAAGTATATTGAAATGCAAATAAGCAGAGGACTGTGCTCCAAAATTCTTTCCTACTACAGTGGTACAGCAAGTTGCTCTGAATACTTAGTGTGTGCTAATTACATGGCCAATCTCTGGAATTCCTTCAGTGTTCAGCTGCTTTGCAGGCTTGCTGAAATGGGTCAGATACTTCCGTGGGAGTAAAGAGGCGGTTTTGGCCATCTTCAAGGCCAGAACTTGGATTTTAATTTATTTTTAATTAGGTTTAAGTCAAGAATGGCCATCTTTTATCACCTTTTAAAAATACTTGTTATCACAGAGTAATAAATTTCAAGAGAAATTTGAATATTTGTTTTTTCTGAACTTAAATAGTGCTGTTTTGCTATCATGTTCCCGTGTTAACTGGTAGAGTTGGCCAGTGTGAAGTCACAGATATTTCTGAATGGAAAGTGATTGTAAAAAACAAGTCAGTGTTGGGAATTTTGAGTTTCCCTTAGATATTGTCCTTCTGTCTTCAGTGTAACAATAGGGTCTGGGAGGAAATGCAGATTTCACTCTAAGTATGGGCTCTGAGATTATTTGCTTCTAGATTAGTCCATTCAGTTCTATGTTTCATAAAGTACCCAATGCTAAGCTTTGTTCTTCTCTGACTTGTAATTGAAATATGAAGTCAGTTTTCTTTCACAATGCCTACAAGTATTTCAGAGAAACAGGGTTGCAAACATTGAAATGAAATGTCTGCTTAATTTTACCCTTTTGAAATGGGAAACAGGTGAAGGTGAGAAGTGAAGGTAAAAATCTTCTTGTGAGACTTGTCACTAATGTTCCCTGTTATAAGCCTTTGCATGATATCTAAAGAGGAGATATATTTTTCGGTATACTTTAGGTTATTTAATGCTTTTAATAAGGTGTTTCTTCTGAATTACAGTTTACTGAATGCAGACTTGAGTGTGTTAAGCAAAGAGAGCAGTGTATCTTCGGCCTGTCTTTTGAGCAGACATTTTAACACGTAGGTCAGGGTAAAGTGATACCTGTATTGACGCTGCTCTGAAAAAGTGAAGGAAAAACCTGAAGTGACAATATCCAAAAGAGGGAAAAAAAGTTTTCTGATTTGGATCCAAAAATTGAGTTAAAGGTCTCAGCCTTTTCAAGCTGACTTTGCTGTAATTGTAATAAGCTCTGTTTCTCCTGTAGCTGTGTCTGTCATAGGAACTTCTTTTGCACTGCAAAACCATCTGTCTTCTACAGCTGTGGCCAACACTAGTTCTGTATTCTAAGTAAAACAGTAACTCTGTTTTCCTTACTCCATTTTTCTTCATTTTGTTATGAGAGATTACTACGATAAATAAATAAAAATTAATAATTAATTAGATCTAAGTCATTTTCTAGCCTGTTAAAGTTGGTTTTACGAAAGCCCAAAGAAAGAAACAGTTGCATACTGGAATTCATGGGCTGTTTTAACTTCAAGTCTCAAAAGGGAAAAAAATGTAAACTCATGTGAAGATGAAAACTGGAAGATAATTTATATAAAAGCTATAATATTTTATATCTTTTTTATAGTTCATATAAAACCTGTGAATTTATAGCTATAAAATAAAAAACCCTTGTGTATCTTAATTCATTGAAATTAGCACATTTCAAAATTTTGCTATTAATTGCAAATCTATACAGTTGCCCTAGTTTCACAGTTTCATATTTTATAGTATTTTATTTTAGTCTGTCTTGACTATCATCACATTATTCCTCAAATCTTCTCCAGTCTGAATCAAAATTTGAATAACTGTGGATTAATTTCACTCATGGAGTGAAAATCTAGGAGCTGAAAGTATGTGTAGAGTACCAGGCTGCTTTAGGGGGCTTGTTGCATTTTTTTTTTCACTAATCAAAAGCTATTAAAGTCAGGTTGATTTTTGTTTTGTCGTGTTTTTTCTTTTAAATTGAGAATGGGAAGAAAAAGTGATGCCTCTCATTTATGGCAACTCATTTTAGATACTTGAGGTCTTAAATATTTATACAAATAACCTGCCCTTTTTCTGGGATTGAAGCACGTAGTTCCCGCTGGATGTGTGCTCTTGCTACTAAGCTATGGAACTTTCAGTTTCATCATCTTGATTAAGAGTCTTTTTGTCAAGAGGCCAGCATTGGGAGTACAATGGTACTGCAGTCATGGATTTCTGTGAGGAAAACTTCATGTCTCTTCTGTGGTGGTTTGTGCACTCAGTGACAATAGTATTTTATGTTGTTGAGCAATGGCTAAGAATTCTCAGTAAGTAAATTTACATAACTGTTAAAGCCCCAAGTGTCTCGCATATAACATATCAGAGGATGGCTTGTTCTTTTTGAAAGCTTTTGCCTTCAGAGTTCAGACTGGAAGCCACATTTGCTCCTGCCACTCTCTCCTGGAGTTGCAGGGTCTGTGAATGTACCTTGTGAAAATTGGACTCTCAGAGATTTCTTCTTGTTCTTCGAGTATTTAGATTTTGGGTATATGAAGGACTAAACATAAAATGGAGCTGATCTTCACAAACTGTGCTTGCTGTATTTTTGAAGTTCATTTTTTCCATTCTTGCCCCATAGTTTTAGTATCTCAGTACCCAAGCTCCTGTATTTTTAGGATCTAAGTAAGATTTACTTTTTTAATGTAAATTGACAGATTCCCACCCTCATATTAAGGTCTGGAGTCACATCTGCCGGTGATTTTTGGTAGCCATACAACTGGAACAGTGGTGAACCTTCAAACATATTATCCAGTCCTCATCAGTGCTTACGTAACTAAAACAATAAATGGAAATCATGATCATTATTAATACTTAAATTGTAATTAGTAATTCATTTTTTTCCCCAGTAGCTTTTCTAGAAAGCTGTTTTAATTTTGTACCTTGTATCTCTTAATGGGTATGGAAAACAATGTGGCAGTTCTAGCTACCTTATTCAGAGGTATCTTAGAGATACCCGGCAAACAACTGAATTACAAAAAGCTTATATAGTTCAAACAGATTATGATTCCAAAAGTTCCCTGCCTTACCTTGTAGTGGGAGGAATTGTTAATACATGCCCAGTTCTCACTTGGTGTAGATATGGACTCCTGACCAAAATGCATGAATTCTTTCTACTTCAAAGAAGCATGGTGCACGAATGGGTCATAGCTCATCCTTAGCCTAGCTATGATGTTTTTCAAGTCTTACAGACAACTTAAACTACTGTTTTATCTCTCTGCTTTTTTCTGTGTTTTAGATTTGTTAATCTGCAAATTGGGAATGTTAATCTATTAGTTTTATTTATGTATATATTTCCTGTATGTAATATTGTATATATTTTTGTCAGCTTGCAGTGCAGATTATTGTAGTCTCTGTTAAAAACTGAATTAAGATGCAACATTACACTACACTTTCAGGATTTATTACCGATGGATCTCTTGAGTTATTGTAGTTGTCAATAGAAATACTGATAGGAAAAGCTTTCACTCCATTGCTGAATGGTAAAAGGAACATAGAATTCTATGCTTTAAAAAAAAACCAAACCAACAAAGCTGTGATGAGTGAACTTAGTAATTTATTAGCCATCATCAAGCTGTAACGTTTCTTTCTGAACATCTTTGCACTTTATCTGAGGGAGATTTTTTTTTTTCTGAGTTGATAGGTAGATTAAGCATTATTCCTTTTCCACTTTGCTCTGATTTTGAAAAAATTGTGTAAGTAATGGCTTACCTCTTCAAGTCTCTGTGTGTGTACATTAGCATACAAAGAGTATGTCCTATATGTAGGGACCCATAAGAGAGAGGGGGAGATATCACTACAGTTCCTGGTAAACTAGGACAAGGAGTAATGGGGTCAAACTGAAAGAGTGGGAATGTAGGTTAGATGTATGGAGGAAATTCTTTACTGTGAGAGTGGCGAGTCACTGGAACAGGTGTCCCAGAGAAGATGTGGATGCCCCAACCCTGGCAGTGTTCAGGCCAGGCTGGATGGATGGGGCATTGAGCAACTTGGTCTACTGGGAGTTGTCCCTGCTGATGGCTGGGGAATTAGAAGTTGATGATCTTTAAGGTCCCTTTGAACCCACACCATTCTATGTGTATACATTAGACACATGTCAGAGTTATCTGGAGAGTGTACAAAATATTGAAAAAGTCTGTTGGATGGCAGAAATTTGAGATATAGGTAGTTCTCCATCTGGATGTTTTTGCTATTGCTTGATCATATAATATGTAAATTAATCAGTCAAGTCTCACTGAGCAGAAACTTTCATGCTTTCACCTTGAAATCTGTACTGGAATCCTAAAAAGCCTAATTGAGTAACTTACACTTTTGTTGTGTCCAGGTTATTTTACATTCTTAGTTTCTCATGCTGGTGAGGACTCAAAGTTTGACATAAAAAGCCATATCTATTATATGAATACTAAGCCACTTTAGGCTTAGTATGTTTCCAAGTTACTGCTTACTGAGTAAATTCTGCATATACTCTGAATAATGCCAAATTAAATTTCTCCATTTTATAATGTAAGTTTTGCTGTTTTCTGAACTCCCTTATTTTTCTTGTTCCTGACTTACTATTGAAAACCCTGAAACTAATATATAGTCTTGCAAAAGCTGCCCAGAGAAAAAATGGTAACTAATTGTTCCTTAGCAATATCTACACATAATCTAAAAATGGAGACATAAACATAGTCATGGTTATTTTATTCTGGTTTCTCTGTCAGTTAGAATTTTCAAGACTTAGGACTTGACTCTGCATTTCCTTTTCCTTTTCCTTTCCGTTCCGTTCCGTTTTTGTTTTGTTTTAATCAATGTTCACAATATCCCCTAATGGAAAAGAATCTGTAATTGCCATTCTGCTAGTGTTTTTGTAGAGAGGTAGTAAAGCCAAGCATAATAAAACCCTTTAGCTGCTTACTGGATGGTTTTTCTTCTTTCAGATAAATGTAGTTCTTCTCATATTACAGAATGCAGTGGTTTTAGAAGACCATTTGAGTTAAGGTGTTAAGAATTTTTTAAATGCATCACTAAAAATTGTATTTTTTCCTGTTAAATCTCTTCTTATTTATTGTGTGACTGCCTCAAAAAAAAAAAAGGAAAAAGCTTGTGTCACCTGATTTCTTCTTCTTTTATGACAAAATTCCAGTTATTACTCTTGTTTTGCTTATTACCAGCACTGGGGAGAAACAAAGTACAATGTGTTACAAAAATAGATTTCCTAAGTTCATGGCCCCTGGCTGAGGTTATGTTTTTAAGGAATGTATTTTATAATGCATTTCAAAATTCTTTGTAGTTTTGGGTTTTTTTAATTGAATATTTATTCTTAAGAAAGAAGAAGCATGTTACCATTCTAGTTTAATAGCTGTGTAATCTGTGTAAAGTATTGCCTTATCTTGAAGTTGTTTTTGGAACTGATCCTTTAGGAAGAGGGTTTGTTTTGCTTTTCTCCCCTTAAAAGAAACAGCCATACCTGCTTGAATGTAGTTTCATTTAAATTGAATATTTTTTTACACAGTGTTTTTAATTAAAGTTGTATTAAAGTGCACAAGGTGAGTATTACTGTATTTTTAAAACCAGACTTAAGAAATACTTTCCCTTTTTCAGGGATACCAGGGAATGGTTGATGGAGGTGATAATATTGTAGAAGTTTCATGGGAAAGTGTTTCAAGTATCCTGCAAGTGGTAAGTGCTAAGGGTGAGAAGGGGACACCCAAACCCTCTTTATTCAAACAGAAGAACCAAATTTCTAGATCCAGGCAACCACTGTAATTATGTATTTGGACTGTGTGATGACTGAGTGACCAGCATGTACCACTTCCAGCAGAGCCTGATTTCTTCAGTGTGGATGGCTGACACTTTCTAAAGGTCTTGGTGTGGTCTTGAATTTGGTGCCCAGAAATAATCTTGTAAACCTTTGTTCTAGATTTGCAACATCACATGTCATTAGCCTCCTAAAGCCATATTGACAAATCTATATTTAATAAAAAAGACATTAGAGGGCCAAAACATGAAATGGCTGTGTTTTGTAAGGCAAATAATTTCTTACGAAACCCTGTTGGCTTTCTGCGTAAGTGGATTTAGAGTTATAGTAACGGATGTAATTACAGTGCAGTTCTGCAGAGCTCAGATACTGCCAATGACTTTGTACATTTTTAATACAGCATTCTGCACTGTGGCCATTTGGATCTTCTCAGCTTTTGCTCAGCATGGTAATGTTATTACCTCTTCCAGAGCAGGTGCTATGTTTGGCGAAGAGGCCTTACTGCTTGCCAGGCTTTCTGAAAACTACCTCCAGGTGAAGCGTGGGTTTCTTTGGAGCTTTTTGTAAAGTTAATGAACATAAAGCAGTTAGCAGAGACAATTTTTTTTTTTTTTAACCAGTACCCCGGAGTACTGTGAAGTATTTTGTCCTGTGTTTGGTTGTTTTTCTTTTCTTTTTTTTTCCCCATGTCTATCTTGCAGAATCTGTAAACAGAATCGTAGAATATATCAAGTTGACAGGGACCCATAAGGATCATTGAGTCCTAAAACTAAACCATATGACTAAGAGCATCATCCAGATGCATCTTAACGATTATGGGAATACTGAGTTCTCTTGGCCAAGCCACACAAGAACATAGGCAGGAGCAGGATGTAGGCATCCTATATATGTGTGTACCATACATAGTATAAGAAAAACATCTTTCTGAGCTTTATTGCTGGTAGTTCAACAGACCAGCAGTGAACCATGTATCTTACAGAATGTGTTTAATTGTTCTGATGAGAAAGGTTTTTCAGCCCATTGTATATTTCTGTTTATTCAGAACAAGTAGCACTTTGTTTCAAGTACATAGTTCTTTTCCACTTACAGCCATGCTTTTTCTAAGTAGGAAAATACCTAGTTTTAGATACATGTTTTAGTCTCGATTTTTTTTGTTTAAGAGTATCTCTGTGTGCACACATTTACCTTTTTGTCTGAAGACAGCTGAACTTCTATTCCACTTTCTTTTTTCTCTCCACTAGTAGCTATGCAGCACAGATGGCAAACTGGCTTGAGAGCTGAAACACCTATTGATAGGGTAAATCGTGTCAGTACAGCCTCTGCAGATTAAAAGTTCAAATTTAGGTGGATGTGAGAGATTTACTACAAGTTAAAGGGAATGTTTATGCAAAAGTGATGTAATCATTTCCAGATTTGTTTGCAGGAAAAAATAGAGTTTTTTCAGTCTTAATTGATACTACTTTTTACTGTGACAATAAATAAGGCAAAAATTTAAACTTGAGTGACTGAACAACATAAACACAGAAGGTGTGTAAATAATGTGTGTCCAGAAGTACACCCAGCAATTTTCGGTGACCGGGAAATTCAGTTATTTTTAAAAATGACCACTACCATTTCTGAAAGAAGCTTTTTAATTCATATTAATAAATGCAACAGATAATCAGTAAAAGAGAAAATGTAGCATTAGTCTGATCTATAAGGAAATAAAGGCAGTTATTTCCATATCTGTGGAATGACAATGAATGCTAATTTTGAATTTCAGGGATACATTTTTTCTCTTACTGTTTATGTATTTAGTGGTTTTAGGGAGCAGAATACCACACTGACTCAAATACATCTAAATGCTTAACTACTTAGTATATCACTTTTACTCTTGCCTTTACATATAAGTAACAGTTAACCTATTTATTGTAATGCTGCTAAAATTAATCCCATGTAATTCAACATTTTCCTTCCCGAGTAGCTTTTTATCAGTCATTTTTGAGTGTTTTTTTTTGTTTTTCCCTTGTGTGTGTATCTGCTCTTGAACATAAATTCCCACAGGTTTGATAATTCTTTTGTTTATCATCAGTCAGTGTAAAATTAAAAGAAGGGAGGCTACGATATAGAATTCATCATTAATCCACCTTAGAAAGATACAGCAATATAGCAGGTGCTGAGCTAAACCTGCTGTTCTTCCCTTCCTCAGGGAGGCACAGTGATCGGCAGCGCGCGCTGCAAGCCCTTCCGCACGCGCGAGGGCCGCCTGCAGGCCGCCTTCAACCTGGTGCAGAGAGGGATCACCAACCTCTGCGTGATCGGCGGCGACGGCAGCTTGACCGGCGCCAACCTCTTCCGCGAGGAGTGGAGCGGGCTGCTGGAAGAGCTGGCACAGAAGGGTGAGTTTGCCGTCAGGCCCTCTGGACTTCGCTCCACTCTGCAGGGAAGTTATGAACCCTCACTGTAGGTATGCAGACTGTATCCAGAGGGTATTTCTAAAGTTTAAAAATCAAATGCATTCATTCTAGGAAATCGCGTGGTTCTTCGTAAATAATAGCTTTTGGTTTCTGTGCATCCTCTCATGCATATCATAAAGGTCCAAAAAAGGCCAAGTAAGTTACTGTGCAACAGTCTCTGTGGACTATTTCCTCTGTTATGAATCATTTTCAGACTCTGAACTTCTTACCTTTTGCTTGAAAAGCCCTATGCCCTTGTATCCAAACTGAGGTGGTAGTTCTTTTCCTACAACAAGTTACACATTTGTATGTTATTAAATTATGATGCTTTCCTGCCTGTATGTCACCGTTTGTTTAGGATCAGAACATTAAGTGGCCGTTGATAAAAGTACAGCCAGCTCCGTAGTTGTCTTCAATAGAATCCAGGAGGATGTATAGGGAAGAGTAAAAGAGTAAAGTAATGCTATGTTGATGTTATGTGTTAACTGATAATATATAAATACTCTGATAGCTCCCATCCATTTCTGTCTTCAGGACTTCCTGAACCGGATGCTGTTAGCAGTCTTTAATGAATTTCTCTTCCATGAATGTATACAGTCTACTTGAAAGCATACAGAGTTTTGCTGAAAACATTGTGTAGCAAGGAGTTCTGCAGCTTTACTGAATAATAAAGATTGTGAAGAATCTTCTGTTTATTTTGATCCTGCTGGCTTCTAGATCATTTGATGCCCATAGTTTTTGTGTTAGAATAAACAGTGATCAGTCCTGCTTCCTCTCTGCATGCCACTTGAGATTTTACAGCTGTCTTATTTTCCCTTCATCATCTCTTTTTCTAGATGGAAGAGTTGTAGTTTGCTTAGTTGTTCCTTATATGTAAGTTCTATATCTTTGATCATCTTTGTTGCCCTTCTCTGAACCTTTTCCAGTTCTACCCTGTTTTGAGGTGGGGAGGACCACAACTGCACCCAGTATTCAAGATGAGGGCAAACCATGGATCTACACAGTAGTATAATGATCTTTGTTTTGTTCTCTATTCTTTTCCTAATATTTTCTAATATTTTGATTTTTTTTTACTGCTATTGAGCATTGAAGCTGATTTATTAATGAAAACAGCATTATTATATTATGCTGGAAATAGTGTATTTTGTTTGTGATGTTAGGGTACATTTTTTTCATGTGTCTTACTTTACATTTATCTGCAATGAATTCCATCTGATACTTTACTGCTCACTGTGTCTTGCTAGTCTTCTTCATTTCTTCTCAGACACTCCATATGTTTAGATTCCAGATAATTCACTTTGATCAGTAAACTTTGGCACTTTGCTGCTCATTCCCTTTTCTAGGTTATTGCTGAGTGTGTTGAACAGCGCAGATCCCTGTAGAACTCCATTGGTTACTTTTCTAAGATACAAGAATTTGCATTTACCACTGCCCTCTGTCTCGTATTTTTTACCCTCTGTTTTACATTATTTACTCTGTGAAAAGCCTTCTGTCTTATACAGTGACTGCTTAGTTTCCTCAAAATCCTTTGGCAAAAGACTTTGTCAATGGCTTTTTAGAAATCTAAGTAGAACATGTCAACCAGATAGCCTTTATTCATGTGTTAAGTCACATTTGGAACTCTAGAAAAGGTTTGTAATGCATGGTATACATTCATAGAAAACATTTTGATTCTTCTTCACGATGTTATATTTATCTTCATGGACATTAGCTATATTTTTCATTATGGTTTCTACTGTTTTTCTGTAATGTAGACATTAAACACACTGATACATAGTTCTTGAATCCCATATTAAGAATTTGGCATTATGCAAATGCACAGATACTAAGGTAGTTTCAAGTGCTTAAGCAGCTGAGGTATTTCATCCTTGAGATCTTTCAGATCCTTGGATGATGCAGCATTTTCATTGATGTCTTGGGAGACACCGCTAAAACTTAGAATAGGAGCTTTTCTGTTCTGTTTGCTTATTAATCATGAAATCAGAGCCTTTCAGTGTTGCAAAAGAGAAGTCTTCAAAAGTTGGATGCTGGTTTTTAATTGTTCACATATGCCCATAATCACATCCAGTTTGCATCCTTTTGCTTCTTCATTGCACATTATACACTGAGACTACAATTTGAATAATACTGTTTTAAGTTGAAGCCATCAATTTAAAGGTTGGTTACAAAACCTGATAATTATTTGACACTTTGAAATGGACTGAAAAGCTCTTATTTCCTTCCTTCCTGTAAGGAGTTCTGTGCAGGATTCTTGTGTTTGGATGTTTGATTGGCTTTTGTTTGTAGTTTTGACTAACCTTGTTACCTAAAATATCTAAACATAATTTAATGTTTGGATATGTTTAATTTATAAAAGTAGAGCACCCAAGCAATATGTCTAATATATTTTTTAATAGTCTTACAGTTCTTTCTCTGAATACTTCTTTACAGGAAAGATTGATGCAGAGGCTGTTAAAAAATATGCTTACCTTAACATTGTGGGAATGGTTGGATCCATAGACAATGACTTCTGTGGCACTGATATGACCATAGGTACTGACTCAGCTCTGCACAGAATAATTGAAGTTGTGGATGCCATCATGACCACTGCTCAGAGGTAAATTGAGCATATTATAGAGACTGATAACAAATAAACAGATGTTTATGCATTTGTTTAAGCTCATTTTAAATAAAGGTTAGGTAAGTGGGATTTGTAATATTTCTAGAATGGAAATAAAAGTTCTTTTTGGCTGCATCTTTCAAGTGTCCTGGTTTCTTTTTTTCTTAGTAACTGCTTTTTCATCATTCCTGTCATGGCAGCGCTTAAGTATGTGATCGTAGAGACTGCATCAGCCTTAGGGGCAGACTTGGTTTTTAATGTTTTTAGTCTTTCACAGACATAGTCTGTTAGAGAAGAACCAGACACACCATGAATACTTGAGTACACAATAGCATCTGTTTTATATAAGCTTTATTTCAGTAAAAATTAAGCAATTAAATTACATTTTTTTAATACAGCTATATCATTTGCAGTTCTTAACTATGGGTCTGCATCATTTACATTTCCAGTAAAGATTCACTTCTTCTCTTGTAGCTGCCCATACATGTTTTGGAAGAAAGCAGGGAAAATTAATTTGCTTTGGAAGATAGTTAATTTTCAATATATTGTTTAATGTGACAATAATTTTGTTTTCCTAATGTTTTTCTGTTTTGCTAATGAATTTGGAGTTTAGTAAGCATGGTAAACACAAACTGTTTCCTGATAATTAGGTTCAGTTAATTTGTTTTCTTATTTTTACAGCCATCAGAGGACATTTGTTCTGGAGGTTATGGGGCGACACTGTGGGTATGTATTGTCTTCAGCATTTTGTGTCTTATATATGTATAATTATGTAAGAAATCTGAACCATAAATGTATAATCATTTTTTCTGTTTATTAGGTATCTAGCTCTGGTTAGTGCCTTAGCCTGTGGTGCAGATTGGGTGTTTATTCCTGAATACCCACCAGAAGAAGGCTGGGAGGATTCAATGTGTGTTAAGCTTTCAGAGGTAATCTGTTAGTATGTTTGAGATTCTCCAATGTCTTTGCAGATGTTTATTTGAAAGCAGTGATTAAAAAAGGTGATCAGGACTTTCAGCAAGTCTTTGGTTTTTGTACCACATAAAGTTCTATGTGATCTTGTACATTTCTTTTCCCACACTCTGTGATTGTTTTGAAGAATTGTATGACCCACCCTGGGAATTGCATAAAATTATAATAATATAAGCAATATGTGCACGTTTCCTCAGTAATTTGATGTAAGACATGTTACTTCATCAATGAAAAGATGTGTGAAAACAAAAGGTATGAGAACACATATGAGTAATCAAAAACAAGAAATGTTTCCTCAAATCCTAGCAGCTTAATGTAGAGCAATTGATTATAAAATTATGCTGTAAATTCCTCGTGTCCTTTTTTAACTACACGAATGTGCTTTTATTTTTATTACAGAATCGTGCACGAAAGAAAAGGCTGAATATTATTATTGTAGCTGAAGGAGCTATTGATTGTCACAACAAACCTATAACATCAGAGAAGGTTAAGGATGTAAGTGTCAACATCCCTATGATAAAAGATTTCTGTTCATAAGATGGGGCTTATTGTTAACAATAACATTTCTGTCGAGTAAATCTGTTCCTGTAAGGTAGCTTATCACACAGTTGTATTTTATGCTTATGCTTTATTATCCAAAATTCCATAGTCAAATTAAAGGGCAGTGTTTTCAGTTGCAATTAATTAGAACCTTTTCTCCTTGTAATACAACACAACTGTTCAAAACCATCTGCTTCACGGGTGCCTTAACTGATAATTTGAAATCAGCTCAAATCAGTATTTATAATCCTGTTTTACTTTGTATGTCTTGTAAAATTTTTGATGTTGGTCTGTCTCACAGTGAAGTAATACTGTGTGCTTTGGACAAAGTCCTGTTCAAATGGTTGCTTTGCTAAAAATTTCATTGGTGTCTAAGAAAACTTTTAAGCTGAATTTTTCTCCTTTTTTTTTTTTGAAGGGGTCATTAAGAAAACAGATTGAAAAGTAGTCATTGTTTCAAAGAAGCTTTGGCTTTACCTGGGGTTTGTCTGTCCTGTGACTTTGATGTTCTATTTTCCATAGCTGTTGGTTTTAGAGAACCCTTTGTCTTTATTCAGAATTGCAGTTTTATGAAGCAACATTTAGCACCAAGTGGTGTTAAGTGTACATGATGCTAACGTGTGTATATAAAATAATGATAATGATAAACCCACTGTATTTTGAAATTCCACGCAGCTTGTGGTTCAGCGGCTTGGTTTTGACACCCGAGTAACCATCCTGGGTCACGTGCAAAGAGGTGGGACCCCTTCAGCTTTTGACAGAATTCTTGTGAGTATTTCCAGAATAATTGCTCATGGCACCACATAGTGCAACTGCATTTTGATTATTTATTTGGGGGTGGGATGGTTCTCTACCTGATGACAAATCAAACTGTTATCTCACATTAACTGTGTGAATAGGTGGAATTCAGAGTAGTGAAGCACTTTGTGTAAAGGATTCTATATTAGGATTAAAATGCGAAGCTTCATCGTCCATACTTACAGGTATAAACAGCCCACAACATTTTCAACTTACCAAGGAGTGATTTGTGTCAGCTTGATTAACAGAGAAATCAAGATTGGAAGCCTTGTGCTTTTTGAGTGCTTGCTTGAACACTCAAGCATTCTCTACTTCCAGGCGAGTCGTATGGGTGTGGAAGCCGTGCTTGCCCTTTTAGAAGCCACTCCAGATACCCCTGCCTGTGTTGTGTCCCTGTCTGGAAACCAGGCTGTCCGTCTGCCTCTGATGGAGTGCGTGCAGATGGTGAGGTTCTGGCAAAGAGCCAATTTATGTTATTTATTTACTACAACAGACTACTATGTACAATAATTGCCTGTTCTCATTAGGACATTGATGGAATGTGCACAGCACTTACCCATATTTGGGAATGAATAATGAAGTCATGTATGTTCTCTGTGTGTTGCTATTTATTTGCAAACTATCAAGGAATAAGAAATACATATATTTTTAATTTGTTCTAAAATTTCATCTCAGATCTTCTGTTTTTATTGTTGCAACAAATTCTTCAGATGCTTGCATCCATTTACATGTCATTCACAAGTCTGGTTTCTGCATTAAAACTGCTCAGTTTAAACTGTAAAAAGAAAATGAATAGCAGATACATTGATTTCTTTGTCCCATGAAAGCTTCAGGTATTTGTTTCTATTTTCTTCTTGTCCTGTACCCTGTAATTTATGCTATGAGAGGAGGTAGCTCAAAATTGAGGAATTGTTAGTATTTCTTTTTCCACTGTGGAAATATATTAATACGTGTAATATATTAAATAATCAGCTCACTGTGTTTTTTAAACATATTGAGTAACCAGCTTGTTTTTTCAAGACTCAAGAAGTCCAGAAAGCCATGGATGAGGGAAGATTTCTTGAGGCTGTGAGGCTTCGTGGAAGGTATGGCCAGTAGCTTGTATCAGTTTATTTGCTGTAGAAAAGCTGAGTTGCTTTGCTCTTATGCTGGCACATGACATTTTATTAACTTATGGTTATATGGGTTTGAGAATGAGAGGAGGCAAAAGAGTTGCCTAAATAGAATAATTGAAATTCTTACCTGCACAAAAACATGCAAAACAAAGCAAATTGTAATTCACTGCTGTGTCAGACTAGTGACTGTTCCTAGGCTGACTTGCCACAAAGCAAAGAGCTTCTGTGCTGTATGACCTGACTGGTAGCAACTGTAAGTTTGTTTATTCATGATTTTGAGGCCAGTCCTGTGAGCTTGTTTGTAAGTAGTTGGTAGTTTTCCAGCAGTAATGTTAGAGGAGGTATTCTTCAGTCCTGTCAGAAAAGTGGTTTCTGTTTCAAGTCATTTGATAATAAAATTATTTCTCCCGGTCTAGAAAACTAATTTGTTAGCTACATAGTTGTTTTATATTTTATGACTTCATCTTAAAGAATTGGACATTTTTCATTGTTCTCTCATTTCCAGTTTTTGTCATGTTTTGCATTTGTAGTAACAGTGGTGGTAATATTTCATACAAGTTTCTTAAAAGTTTCTGAAAAATTCAAATGTTCCTTTAAAATAACTATGAAATTATAATTTTACTGTTTTATTTGCTTATCTACTCATTTGTTTAGGAGCTTTGAAAACAACCTTAACACGTACAAATTACTGTCGCACAAAAAGCCAGATTCTGAGCTTCCAAAGGTAAGGGAGTTTGTTAAGTGTGCAATGCATGTCTGCTTTTGGGATACATTAATAAATCACTTCAAATCTGTATTGTAGGACACTTTATAAATTAAATATTATAAAGATGCTTGAAGCACACTAGTTTGCTCAAATAATAAGTAACATTTTTTAAAGTGGAATATCATTGTAACTAGAAAATTCCTCTGTAGACAATTTCTTTCTGTCTTGCATGTACATCTGGTCCCAGTTGTTAGATTGTCTGGTCCTACTAGTTACTGTTTTGCCCTCTGTTCCTTACCATGGCAAGAAGGAAGGGTGATGTTTAAGATCATGATTAAGACTGAAAATCTTAAGATAAAGGAAGACTCTATATTAAAAGAATTCTAACCCTTCCTTTTGAAGGGTAAAACTCAAGAGCAAGGGCAAATCTGGGAATTCATGGGAAGCAATATTGAGGACAGATGCATCACCTTTACCTGAAATAATAAATCACTGTGCATAATACAGTAATGGACATATAGTTTCTTTGTAGTTGCTAAGATTTTTATAAGAGGAAATTTGGATTTATTTAGGAAGCAGACACTAAATTTTGTGTGCAAACAAATTTTAGACAGGACTTTTGTTTTTATTAAAAGTTTACTGAATAGTTCTGTGTTTGATCATAGTGGGGACTATGTCATCTCACCTGTTAATTCCTCTTCTAATTGTGGTTTGTGACCATTTGTTGCCTTATTTGCATAATGATGTTGCTGTTGCATTTTTAAAAAATCTTTTTCCCAAATAAATATTTGAGTGATGATTACTCATAGCTTCTTACTGTTATTAAGGAGCAAAATTGCATTGACAATACAGTAAGGACCTAAGATTGACCTTCAAGAGATAAAGGAATTCAGGATATTTTAGGTGGATATTTAACATTTTCTTTGGCAGATCAGGTGTTTGGGTGGTGGGATTTTTTTATACAGCACTGCAAATCCAGGACTGTTAGCACTGGACTTACGTATTTTTTTTTAAAATACTTTTGTCATACCTTCTGTGATAAATGGTATTAGAAGGAAATGTAGGCCTCATGTAATTACTAACTACTCGGATTTGACCGTACTAACAAAATCTATGTACCTTCAGTAAAAGAGGTTGAATGGGAATTAAAAAGTAGATGAAATGTGCATGTCACAGGAACTGAGGAAAGAGCTAAGCTGATCAGATCAGGAGAGCCAGCTGAATGCTCTGCTTAAGCAGTGCTTCTGCACACATTATATTTTGCTGTTTGTGATTCCATTGCATTTCTCTACAATTCCTTCAGTTGTACCAGAGCCAAAAAAAAAAAGAAACTAAATATACTCTGGTTCATGTCTCTTTTTTTGTGTGTGGGTTTTTTTATGGGTTGTTGTTGGTTGGGGTTTTTTGTTTGTTTTTGTTTGCTTGTTTTGTTTTTATCAGATGAGATTCTGTGAGCATTATGTAACAACTGTTCCATTTTTTTTTGTTTGTTTTGTGTTCTCATCTTCCAGAATAAAGCTAAATAACTTCTACCTCTTCTGCAGGATCAGATTGTCTTATCAATAATTGTAAACAGTTTAGGGTCATCCTGCTGACTTAAACCATGATAGATTTTAGTGTATAAAATCAGGCTGTCAAGTTTTCTTGCTACTTTGCTGTCATTTAAATTGTCTCTGCTAAATTCATACAAAGTGGTTAAACATATCCAGAAAGTTCGGGCATGTAAAGTTTAAATTCTTTACTTACATTTTGCTCTTAGTATTAAGAAGCTGTAAAAATTAAACAAAATTATTGAATAGCAGTGCCTTCTTTATTTTTTGGTTATTCATTATATTTATAGCTGTTGTAAGTCAACTGCTAGTGATGTCAGTGAAACTGTATTGATTTATACTACCTGACAATCTCTCAGTCACAGAGAGTAGCCTGTGATTTATCTGGAAATAAGAATTCCATTTCAAGGAGTGCATCATACTTAAACCGGCATTTCATGCTTTATGGTTAAAATTCAGTCAAAGGTGCTTACCAGCATTTTGCACTCAGTTGCACTCTTGCTTTATGTACTAAAATACTTATTATTTAATGTTATGTTTTAAATAGAATCTTTTCTCTTACATTGCCTGTAGTTTAAATTACGAATGTATTTTTTGATTTTTTTAGACTTTTCAGTTTGAGTAGATCAGCTGCTTACCTGGATACTCATTAAACCTAGGGAGACACTCTGTATAAGCAGTTATTTTGAGTCATCAAGAAATGTTTTAAAAAATGCTATAATCTGAAAATGTGTGGTGTTGAGAAAGTTGCTGAGGGCTCCTTTTTGCTACTGTATTGTCAGCTGCTTGAAAAAAATGGCCAATAGCTTAATTTTAAAACTCATCTGTTCCACTTGGCATTGTACTGATAATACACAAACGCTGTGGTGCTACAATCAGTTCCTACCTTTTTTTTTTTGTTTTTGCTATTGTTGGTGTGTTTGGGAAAAAAAATAATAATTACTGCTTTAGTAACGTGAAGCTTCTTGAGTAACACTGGCCAGGCTGGGTGGAGCTCTGACCAGCCTGGACTAGTGAAAGGTGTCCCTGGCCATGTCAGGGGGTTGGAACAAGATGATTTTTATGGTCCTTCCAACCCAAACCATTCTATGATTCTGTTTTATGTTTCTTAAACCTGGGCTAGAATATAAAAACCTGAATAACTTAACTTGCAAACCAAATGGAAATATGATAAGGTCTTATTTAAAAACAAAAAACAAACATTCTTTTTTTTTTAAATTGTTTGTCTCTTTGGTATTCTGCAAGTGGGAAAATGTGTTTGCACCTTCTTGTTAACTTTAAATTTTCAGCATGTTTAGGGGCTTTGAAATTTCCTTTCCTGCCTTCCAGTATTTAGCAACTGCTTATGATGTACAAATTAACCATGATGTAGAAATGAAAGTCCTTACCAAATATTACTTTTATCTTGCAGACTAATTTCAATGTGGCAGTTTTAAATGTTGGTGCCCCTGCAGCTGGAATGAATGCCGCAGTGAGGGCTGCAGTGAGAGTTGGCATGACTGAAGGTCACAAAATCTTTGCTGTCATTGATGGTTTTGAAGGGTTCGCTAGAGGGAAGGTCAGTATCACGTGTGCATTACCAAGTGGTATGCACCCCATCCCCATTCTTCTGTTCCCCTGTTTTTAAATGCTAAGCATCAGTTGGTGTACTGAAGAGAAACTGAATGCAAGACTAATGATTTCTATGCCTGGCTGGAGCCACAGATCCCAAAACGTACATCAAAGACCTAGGTTTAGGTTTTTGTACTTCACATTCAGTAGGAGAGGATGTGAAAATAAGATTGAGATACGAAACACGGGGGCAGGGTTCATCTGGGTGTGGAAGGAGAAAGAACAAGTGGAATGTAAAGGGATTGGTAGTAATTCAAGAGAAATGAAGTTAAACTCTTGATGCTGTTTTCTTTCTTTGCTGCCTTCAGTTTCAGTGATATCTGTCCCCCACAACTTTTTCCAACAGCTTTTCATGAAGTAGTACGTGGTGTTAGCTGCAACTCAAGAGAAGTAATTGGATAATCACTTAACAAAATCTCCTTTTTTACTTTTATTCAAAGATAAAGGAAATTAGCTGGGGAGATGTTGGAGGCTGGACTGGTCAAGGAGGATCAATTCTTGGTACAAAACGGTAACATCAATATTTTTGTCAATTGATATGATGAATTGTAGTGTTATGTATAACCACTGTATGATTCCATGCTCTTTTTGTTCCACAGAACGTTTTTAAGTCCTCAGTTTTTGTATATTGGGGGTTTTTTAGTTTGTTTTTTGTTCAAATCCTTTTGTTCCAACTTGAGTATCTTTATAGTACTGAACCAGCTCTGAACAGTGGGAGTTGGGACCTCAACTTAAGAATTTCCTGAGGTCCTTAAACTTTAAAGGATTGCAAACCTGCAGTTTCTTTATATTTGACATGATTCCTTATTGCTTGTCTGGAAGAGTTACTTGTATGGATAAATATGTAAAACAGAAAACATTTCATTGCCTTCTCAGTTTATGGTTTCATCTTAGTAATTAGTTTTTACTGCTTCAGAGTCTGTAAATTGTTTTTGTTTTTCTTTTGGTTTAATGATTTTTAGTACTCTTCCTGCAAAATATTTGGAGAAGATTGCTGACCAGATGCGCACTAACAACATTAACGCCCTTATGGTTATTGGTGGATTTGAGGTACACTGAAATATCTAATTATGTCTAAGTAGAGTGGGATTCCTAACAAAATTAATAGTCTGTTTTGATTTTTACCCAATCTTCATGTAAGGTGCATTTGGCTATATCTCTATTTGATGCATGACACAAATAGTGTTTAAAAATCATAAGTGTTGTCACTCAGTGGTTCTCTGGAAAGCTGACATTCAAGAAGACAGTGACTAGAACTGCTAAACAGATGTGCTAAATGGGTAAATGAGATGAGATAGCATTATAGTTCTTTGTATTACATTAATAACTTCTGTAGTGCAAGTTTCAGTCTGTGCTTTATCAATTCTTAGAACATGCTTGCAGGAGTTCTTGACTCTTAGTAGAAATTGCACTGTGATTGCTTATTTAAGCCACTCTTCTCACATGGTGCATTTCAAAATCTCATCAATCTAGAGAAGTTTTTTTTTTTTCTGTATTTCATGTTTGCTTTGTTTTACAAAAATAATATTTGAAATTTTGATTCAGGAAAGTATTTTGCCTGTTCTTTGCAGAGAAGAATGTGCTCATTGCTTCTTGATAAAGAATTTATCATCCTTTTTGTCCAGGCTGGTAGCTGTGACCCTAATTCAGGAATATTAAGATTTTTAAATCAAGAGTAACAGTACCTGAAGATTGGGGAAGTAGTTTGTTTTGTTGAAAACCACTTTGTTGTGTCTAAGTTGTTCATTTTCAAGAGAACATATGTTCTATTTATTGTTTTCAAATGTATGCCTGTTTCTAATGCTTTCTTTTTTGTCTGTGTTAGATTTTAGCGGTTCCTTAGTGCTCTGACTTGCTGAAGTGTGCTGTGGTAGAAATGGCTCCCCCTGTGGCCCTTCCCATTTTGTCACTCCCAACTGTGCCCTTACTTTATTCATCCTAATTTTTCACCCAATGCCTGTGCCCAACAGGCTTACCTTGGACTTCTGGAATTGTCAGCTGCCCGGGAGAAATATGACGAATTCTGTGTTCCAATGGTTATGGTTCCTGCAACTGTATCCAATAATGTACCGGGTTCAGATTTCAGCATTGGTGCAGATACTGCTCTGAACACTATAACTGATGTAAGTCTGCTCTGGTGTGTGCACATACTAACAGTTGTTTAAAACTTAATCAATTGACTACAACTGGATATTTTTGTAGACCAGAACTTTGGAAATGTAATCTTGGGAATTATAGTTCCTTGATATAGCCATATTCATGACATCAGTTTAAAAAAGAGAAAGTCTGGGATCCCAAATTCCTCCATTAAATTCTACTGAAACTGCAACGACCTCTAAATTTTTAAAGTGCAAGATAAGATGGCATATATCTGTTGTATAAGGAAGAAAGGAACCTAAAGCTGAGACCTGATGATTATTTGCACTGTAGAGGGAAAAAAATCCACACTCATTATATGGAGAGTTGCAGTATACCCAGCTGCAATGAACACTGAAGCAAAGTTGCTCTGTTGAGAAGGAGATCCTTAGTTATATAACATCTTTACTTTTCTAAGAGTATGTAAAATCTGTATTTCTCTAATAATAGGAATTATGTTTTTTCTGCTAATAGCAGTTTTAATAAAAGGAGTTGAGACACGTGAAGAAGTATTTTTTAAAAAATCAAATCCTGTAATGCAACATAAAGTAAAAATTGAATGTTTAATCTCTTATGAGGAAAAAAACTTCCCTACTTCGAGTGTGATAGAGCACTGGAGAAAGCTGCCCAGGGAGGTTGTGGAGTCTCCTGTGGAGATAATTCAAACCCACCTGGATTGTTCCTGCATCACCTGCTCAGGTGATCCTGCCTTGGCAGGGAGTTGGACTAGATGATCTCCAGAGGTCCTTCCAACCCCAGCCATTCCTCAGTTTTCTAATTCTAATCTCAGTTGAACAGAAAGTGTAGTCAGTTGGACAAAAAGAGTTTCAAGTTGCTTTTGAAAATTAAATGACAGTTCCCTTATCATTTAAATGTATTTGAAAATTTTAATTATGATAGCTTTTTCATTTCAAGGATTCTTCAAATGCTACCAACTTTGAATGCCATAATTTTCTTCTTTTCTTTTTTTTAACCATTCCAACATAAATAATTTTATCTTTATCAGAAGAAACCCTTGAGTTAGGAAATACCAGTTTCCTGAAGTATTGCCTTGAATGAGACTGTAAGCTAACCAAAATTCATTGAATGTGTTCTTATAGACAGTTTGGGTTATAAATGTTGATGTTGTTTCCAGTTCTGGTAAATAAAAATATCCCTCCAAAATGACTGATCACAAACTAAGGTGAGTAAAATGATTGTGCATAACATCTACTTTCCTTCTCCTCTTATCTTCGTAAGCTTTGTTAACCTAACTGACTTCTTTTTATAGGTTATTTCATGCAAAGGGGATATATCGTAGTCAGTCAGTCTCTCCTTGTTGCTGTGGTTTGCTTTCTGTTTAGGTTTCTAGGTATCATTTGCCTTCATTAGGTAAAATGTTCTTATTTCCATATTTTCAATGTGGTAGTCGAAAACTTTTTGAAAGCTTTTTTTTTTTGCTAATGGCTTTCTTCTTATTGTCTTGCATTTTATTTTGCCTAGATTTTTCTCTGGAATAAATATGAAAAGTAATGTCTTTGTAAGATTTAGATTCAGTTGAGTGGAAAATTAAATTTGAGGGGTTTTTTGGGTTTTTTTTGGGTTTTTTTTTTTTTTTTTGGGACGGAGCAGACTTTTGCTTTCAGAAAACATTTCTGCTTGGTATCTTCTCAGTTTTCTGCTCTGATTATTTGAACATGATTCACCAAAACTGCCAGTGCAAAATCCATCCTTTCATTCTTACGTCATGCTCCGATCAGGTTCAGTAGCAGCTGTTAAATGTGACCAGATAGGCTCAATACACATCATACAATTGACTGTGGTAAACAAAAGCAGGATGTGGACATGAATATCCATTTTATCTAGTTTATATATAGTTTTTTATTCCTCTTACCACTGTTAGGTCAATAAATGCATCATAGTTTACGGTGCTCTCAGAGCAGTAGATCCTCTTCTGAACACCAAAGTGTTACCACACTTAGTTTTTCTGTGGTACTGTTCTTGTGTGATCTTTCCTGCCTCTAGTAAGGTAAGTACAATTGTGCTGGTAATGAGGGCTTGTTATTGTTTGGCATCATTAGACACTTGTCAGTTGTTTAAACTTGTCAAGCTGTGTTAATAGTACCCTGAAACATTTGCTGATAAAATGTGTTAA